>NW_020664419.1:4797246-4938799 GCF_002925995.2 Terrapene triunguis
ATGTTGAGCTTGAGCTGAAGGCTAGACATCCACAAAGTATCAGAAAGGCAGGCTGAGATTTGAGTTTGAATAGAAGGAGACAGGTCTGGAGTAGAGAGGTAGAGAGCACAGAGACGGTGGTTGAATTTGTGTTTACGGATGAACGTACCCAGGGATAAGGTATAGAGGGAGAAGAGAAGAGGACCCAGGACAGAGCCTTGTAGAGCCCTTGTAGAAAGTCGGAGGGGGACACACTTAAGGAGTGATTAGAGAGAACAGAGCCATTGAAGCCAAGGGAGGACAAGATCTCAAGAAGAGCATGACTGACTGTGTCGAAGGCTGCTGACCGCTCCAGGAGGGTGAGAATGGAGAACTGACTGGTTCTGAGCTTTGGCTAAGAACAGGTCATTAGAGACTTCGTCAAGAGCGATTTCAGTGGATTGCAAGGGGCAGAAGCCGGACTGGTGAGGGTCTGGGGTGGAACTGAAGGAGAGGAACTCCAGACAGCGCCTGTGGACAGCACATTCAATGAGCTTCGTGATGAAAGGGAGAAGGGAAATGGGGGGGAGTGGGTTGTTGGAGCAGCAAGTGGGGGCAGAGGTGGTGGTTATTTTAAAAAAATGGAGAGACCAAAGCATGTTTGTGTTGTGATTGGAAGGAGTCGGAGGAGAGAGGTTAAGGAGAAGCATAAGGGAGAGGATGAGAATAGACTTGAGGGAGATCAGGAGATAAAGTGGGAGGAAGCCACTGGGGCGAGTGAAGAGGTTAGGGGAGGAGAACAGATGAGAAACTGCTGTGTCTGTGACAGGGGAGAAGGAGGAGAGGGTTGTAGGAGGTGAGCTGAGGGGACGGGGAAGGTCACGCGTTTTATCAGTTTTGTCTTGGAAGAAATCAGCGAGATCCTTCTATAAGTGGGATCTATGGGGGCATTCAGCTGGCACCCTCCCCCCATCACAACCCCTGGCATAGGCGCCTACTTTTCACAGTGCCAGTGGGTGCTCAACCCCCCCCCGGCCCCACCCCAACTCCACCCCTGCCCCGCCCCCTCCTGCCCCTGCCCCGCCCCCATTCCAGCCCTTTCCCAAAAGTCTCCACCCCCTCCCTGCCCCTATTGGACTCCTTCCCCAAATCCCCAGCCCCGCCTCTTCCCCCCCGTGTTCCCCCTCCTCCCCTCTCCCTCCCAGCACTTGCCGCCGCAAAACAGCTGTTTTGCAGCAGCAAGCGCTGGGAGCGAGGGGGAGAAGCGGAGCCGTGGGGCGCTCGGGGGAGGAGGCGGAGGTGGAGCGGCGGCGGAGGTGAGCTGAGGCGGGGAGCTGCCGGTGGGTGCAGAGCACCCACCAATTTTTCCCCGTGGGTGCTCCAGTCCCAGAGCACCCACGGAGTCGGCGTCTATGGCTCCTGGGAAATCCCCTCAGAGCGTGGCTTTAGCCTGGCATAAAGCAGGGCAGCCTTCAGGCCCCGGTGTGGTGAGGTTTCATCTCAAGGAAATATAACTATCCACAGCAAGTTTTTACATCTCCGTATTCTCTAACCTGCCCCCACCCTGCCCACCCCTTTTCTTTTATTTTAATAAACACCACTAAGGAAATTCCTAGGCAAAAAACTTCAGGATACAGGTAGGGCTGCCAATAAATGTCATGTAAAGTTTAGGCGAAAGTTTCCTTTTGCAGTTCACCGTTCATCGCTCCTCGTGGCGCCTGTCTGCTCTTCACATGTTGGTGGGGCTTCACTATAACTTATCAATGTCTTGTTTGTTTGTGTTCTGATGTCTAGGAAGCAGCTTAGGTGTTAATACAGACAAGGAACGTACCACCCAGAACCAGCCAGTGAAACCTGTGGCAACTACGGAAAGTGCTACCAAACCTACGGAAGTTGCAGTTGCAACCACACAGCAGTCTGGTGTTGTATCACCGCCACCAGCCTCAAGCTCTGGAACTGTGATCTCCATTATAGCCAGCACTTCACCGAGCCGCCACGCTCCAGCTCCTAGCAGGGAATCCAAGCCCAGTGATTCTCCGCCCCAAAATAAGGTAACAGGGGCCTGGGTGTAGGTGAGCAGGCCCAGAGCCAGCAGGAGAGAAGGCTCATTCCTCTCGGGCAGCCTAAGCCTGTCAAGCCTTGTGGCACTGGGACATGCCAGGTTCAATATGTGTGATCAGGTCTCCCTCTGGTGGCTGGACCACGGAAAAGATACAAGCCCTACTACTGCTGCTGACAGCAAATAGAGATCCTCTTTCTGCTCAAGGAGCAGAGGCTTGTGTTTTATTCCTAAAGCAGCTTGTTCATTTGAAGCAGCACCCAGTGTGTGCATAGGTCAGGGGTTCCTTACGGCCTGTGTCATTGCTTATGTATCTCTGTCGTCGTCAGAGGGTGATCTCTTGCAGGGGAAGCCTCTACAAAGCCTCTTGAGCCTGCAAGACAGGAATGGACAAACCCTCCCAGTGTATAGATTTGGAGAGAGGGGCGAAGGAGGACGACTGTTGGGAAGCTGTTCAGGAAAGACGTCTCGTTTCGGGGGTGGGATGGGGAGTATAATGGAGGGCGCGAGGGCTGGAGTCACAAAGGTCCTTAGGCTTTGTGACACCAAGCAACTCGGTGCTGAGAAAATCACAGGAGGTAGATGCCCAGGGTCTCTATACAATGAATGGGGACAGACAGGCACCTTAGACTGCCATTCACAAAAGCCAGCGTGCTAGGCATGGAGCCGCCTAAGCTAGCTGCCAACCAGAGGGGTGTGTGCTAAGCCCCACCCCTGCGTCAGAGCTAAGTCTGGGCTGCAGGGAGGTGCCTAGCTCCGCTTGTGAGTCCCACCTGTGGGGTTAGCTACCTATGTTTTTTGCAAGAAGCCAGGCAGCAGAGGGGAAGGTCTTACCTCACTCATTACTCAGCCCAGCGGTTGGAACACTCCTCTGGGATGTGGGAGACCCCCTGGGTCAAGTCCCCCCTCTGCCTGAGTGGGAGACTCCCACATCCCAGGTGAGTGCCACTAACTACTAGATCATAGAATAGAATCATAGAATATCAGGATTGAAAGGGACCTCAGGAGGTCATCTAATCCAACCCCCTGCTCAAAGCAGGACCAATCCCCAGACAGATTTTTACCCCAGTTCCCTAAATGGCCCCCTCAAGGATTGAACTCACAACCCTGGGTTTAGCAGGCCAATGCTCAAATCACTGAGCTATCCCATCAGATACTCTGATTTGGGGCTCCCTCAATCTCTCCTGTTGCAGCTGTTACGTGGGAGCTCTTCCTTTTCCTTCTCCTTCCTCCGCTGAACTCACTTGATGGGCCCAGTCTGGTAGGCGATCTCTGAGCACACCTCTCGGGTTGGCCCCACAGATGACGTAGACGGCCAAACGCCTGCCTTCCCCTGGTTTGTGAATTGCTCTGGGGTTTAAGTGGGAGATAGGGGTCCAGGTGCCTAGAGTGAGGCATCAGTGCCCAGGCCCAGAGGCAGGAACATAGGCACGGATGCCATTTTTAAGGCAAACACAGATGCCGAGGGAGGTTTGGCATCTCCTGGGTTCAGCGGGAGTTTTGAGGATTGCAGTGGAGCCAAAACTGGGACTTAGGTTTCTAAATCTGGGGTTTAGGCACCTAGGTACTTTTGTGAATCCAGCCCTGACTGACTTGGAGAGGAATTAGATTGTTATGGCTTTGGACAGAGGCCATATCTGGTGTTTCTGTTTGCTCTAGTAATTGGGCATGCTATAAACAACAACAGAAATTAGATGATGGGGCTAGGACATGAGCTGCATCAGGCACAGGAGAGGGGGCCGTGGTAACAGGAAGCCGGGAGAGGGAAATATTTTGGAGGTTTGTTTTCACGGTGGGTGGGCGTGCATCATGGCTGACTCCCATAAATCACGTGACGGAGTGTCTGACTCCAACCATTTATTGGCAGGAACACGCTGGTGAGACCCAGCTCTCTCCCGCTGACCCCTCGCTCTAGGTCCTAAGCCCGTTTTGGCACATGCGCTAGCAAATACAGGTCAGACAACAGTTTCCTGGTTAGAAGTGCCAGGACTGTTCAGGACACTTATCTATAAAGGGTTGGGAGATGGGCCCTGGAGACCTGTCAGGCCTTTGCCATCTCTGCCTCTTGATTCATATTCATGGATTCTAAGGCCAGAAGAGACCATTAGATCATCTAGTCTGACCTGTCTAACACAGTCTATAGAACTGATTGGAGTGTTTGCAATCCTGTGTCTCTGATCAATCTGCTGCATCAACGACCAGCTATCCCTCCACCATGCAGAAATGATGTGGGTTGGGTTGTTTTTTTTCAGATCGTTTGTGAGGACCAGAACCTGTCCAACGACTCAGCAATCATTCTAACCCTGAACAAGCCTATACACTGTGTGAGTACCCTCCTTTACATACAACACCCTGTTGTCCTTGGCTACAACAGCAACTTCCCTGCAGCTTTTAACCCACGGATCTCAAAGTGCTTGACAAGCTGTAGGCACAGGAATGATTTCACCAGCTATTGAAATGCAATCACTTCTGGGGTGGAAAATGGCAACTGCTTAACAGTACACTGCACTATTACCCAATAAGGCAAGAGACCGTATCCAGCTGAAACTGTTGCAGGAGTTAAAGATAGGCAGACTATAATTACCAGAGTAGGAAGATGGTCAAAAAACAAGCATTAACCAACCCAAGTTGGTTGGGAAAAGTGCAGATGGAGCTTTAACGACCAGGGTGAAATCCTGCCTCCGTTAAAGTCCATTGGAGTTTTGCCATTAACTTAATTGGGGCCAGAATTTCATCCCAGAAGTGGTCAGGACCTTGGATTTAGATCTCGTCTACGAGATGATATTTCCAGGGGCGCACTGCCCTCCGATAGCATGCTGGGGTGCTCGCTTAATATTGAGTGAACAGCGGGCCCTGCTGACTCACCAGCACCATTCAGCGCAGCAATGAGGTGGTTTGTTGGTTGGTTTTTGAAGGTCTCCCATCCAAGTACTAGCACAGACAGACTTGCTTATTTTATGAGACCTAGCAACGCCACAGCAGAAGGTAGCATGACTGCTCATCATACAGCAAATGACCTGCAATCTGGGGACTCTCTATATTAAGGTCAAAAAAGCCCTGTTAGACCAAGGGGCCGGGCACAATGTTACAGTCCTGTATCTTGCAGACAATTAGAACTAGGCACACATGCCTTACAGCTCTGGAAAACTAGGGTTCCAGTAGGAGACGAGATTCATTTCTGGCCATGGCAGGTTGTGAGAGTGGACCTGTAAACCATGTCATTCTGATTACCTTCTCGCTCCCTCTGCCTCCACTTCAGTTCTGACATGATTTTAACAGCCAATTTCTGAGAAAAACCTAGAGGGAGAGAGAAAAGTCCCCATTCTCTTCTTGCTTGCACTGGGAAGATCAGGAGTAACTCCATTAAAGTGAGTGGAGTTACCAGGTGTAAAACTGGTTTAGGTTGAAAGGAGAACCCGGCACTTATCTTTTCTACCAGGAGTACTCAGACTCTTTCTGAATGTGGCCCACACCACAGCTCAGGGACCCCTCACTTGTCATTCACTGTCACATAACATCCTACCACAGCAGTTGCTTATCTGGGGAAGTATTTAGTTTATTCCTCGCTGTCTGTAATATGATGTAGCACCTGGGAAATGAGGAGGAGCCAGCATTATTTGACCAGCTGACTCGCCACAGAACATGAGCGCCTGCTTCAGATTTGGAGCACGGTTCAGATTCGGAGTTGCTCTAGGACAGTATAAAGCTCTAGTTTCTGGCGCCGGTGGGGCTCATGATAGTATAAATACCGAGTCAGAGGGGGTCAGGACTTCTGGGTCCTTTCCGTGGCTCTCCCTGCGTGGCCTCAGAGGGGTCAGTTAAACTTCCTGTGCGTCTGTTACCTGTAAAATGGAATAACCCTAACTTCCCTGGAATGCAGGAAGCCGCGATTCCCCAATGTCTGTAAAATGCGTTGAGATCCTCTGATGAAATACAACTGTTAGTCTTAAAGGTGCCACAGGACTCTCTCTTGCTTTTTTCTGATGAAAGAGTCTGTTGTGCAGTGCACAGCGTTATTCATACAGATCACGGCAGTTCTGAAGCTGCCAGGACCGAGAGGGAAGCAGACCTTCCCCCTTCTGTTTGTCAGCCTGTTAATCCCTGTCTATCACTCCCTCTCCTGTGTGTGTGTGTGTTTGTTTGGTGCGGGGCGCGGAGTGCTTGGTTTGAGAGGTGAAGATGTGCCTGTCCGGGTCCAGCTTGACCCCCTGGCTCTGGGGATGGATGTTAGGGATGGACTCAGAAGTAGTTTTGAAAGTACAGTCAATCCCCTTTCCCACCATGCAGGCTTAAAAAACATACATAAGCGAGAGCCTGAAAATGGCCGGGACTCTGTGAGTGGCAGCCCTGCGCATTTCTGAGAAGCAGGGCCTCTGAGCCACTTCTGGCCTCTCAAGCAATACAATGGCTTGATGGCTGGCCAGTGGGCCCCTTGAAAGCACTCTTGTGGGGTTGGTGCAAGCTTGCATCTAAGTCGCAGCCTGATAGGCAACATCTGAGATGGGAAATGACTTGCTGCTGCCACCACCTGGTCATCAGTCACCCCTTCTCTTTCTTGCCGCTATTGGGGGGAAATTAGCTCCTTAAATGGACGCTGTCAGACTAAAAACCCCATCTGTGTCTTTATCTGCGCCACTGATAACACCTCTGATGACTTAATTGCTTAGGATTCCAAAAAGTATTAGGCATTAACATGGATAATATGGATAAAGCATCCACAGTTAAAGAGGATTTAAAATCATAGAATCATAGAAGGTTAGGGTTGGAAGAGACCTCAGGAGGTCATCTAGTCCAATCTCCTGCTCAAAGCAGGACCAACCCCAACTAAATCAGCCCAGCCAGGGCTTTGTCAAGCCGGGCCTTAAAAACTTCTAAGGATGGAGATTCCACCACCTCCCTAGGTAACCCATTCCAGGGCTTCACCACCCTCCTAGTGAAATAGTGTTTTCTAATATCCAAACTAGACCTTCCCCACTGCAACTTGAAACCATTGCTCCTTGTTCTGTCATGTCAAAATAACAATGCATGTCTGGAAGGGATAAACTCATATGTTTCAGGCCATAAGCCAGCCTCTCACTGCGGAGGTCAGGAGGAAACTTCTGCTTTGGGTGGGATAGTCCAGAACTGCCCACTTTAGTGTTTCTTGCACCTTCCTCTGTAACAACTCATACTGGCCGCTGCCAGAGACAGGATCCTGGATTGAATGGACCTCAGGGCTAATCCAGTCTGGCTCGTCCTACGTTCCTCTTTACTTTTCCCCACTGGTACATTTCACTTGGACTGGAGGATGAAGACACACTGGAGGATGAAGACACATTGTTTCGCTGGTGTTTCTAGTTAGTTTCACTTCCATGTTGTCAGTCAGCAGCACGAGACAGGTTTGCAAACTGCAGGGGGCTGTTTAACATAGTTTGTCAGACTGAATCAGAACCAAGGTCCATCTGCTTCAGTATCCTGTCTGATGCTGGCCAGATCCAGGTGCTTCAGTGGAAGCTGTAAGAACTCTGCTGTCGGCAGACGTGGGATAGTCTGTTCCCCACATTAGGTCCCGTCCCGATCTCTGTTAAATCTCTAAATCTGATCTTTAAATCCACACCAAAAATAACCTCTAGTTTTCAACCACCCTGTGTACATATTCATTCATGAGAATGTTTCTCCTGCATTTTATTTACAACCCCTAAAATTTGCACCTAAACTGGCTGTCACTTTTTTTAATCTTGTTTGTCTAACACGCTGGCTGTAGCCTGGGATTCTCTTCTCCCTGCAGCAGGCCCCAGCGACTGGCGCACAGCTCAAGGAGTAAATTCCTCCTTTCGCCTAAGTGGCAGGGTTTGTGCTGTGGGTGCTGACAGTGCTGGGCTGTATCCCTGCTGAGACCCCATGGTGTCTGTCTGTATACACGTCTTTGTCACAAAATCACACCCTCGATGGGTCGTGAACTCCCATCGACCTCAGATGGTCAGAAGGGGTGTGTGTGCAGAGAACGGATAGTGTACTACACTAGCTTAGTGTGTGTGAGCGTGACTGTAACAGCCTGCTACTCACAGCTAAAGGAGGTTAGCGGCAGGGACTTGTGCTTCGTTCTGAAGGTCGTGTGCTCAGTCCTCTCCTGATGGTGGTGTCTGTCTCTACACTGCCAGGGCTCATGCTGGTGGCACCACTCCAAACCAACCATGGGTTTTGTTTACATTTTTAAAAATAAAACCGAGAAATGCCCCTTTGTGCTGAAATGACCCTGGTTAAGTTCCACTCCCCCGCCCTCCCCTCCGGCTCATTTTCCGAGTAGGGTAGTCGGCATGTGAACATCATAGGTTAGCCTCGTCCACGTCTCCGGTGTGCTTATGGGAGCTGCACTTTCGCACCTTCTGGCAGGCTCGTCAGGAAGTCTGCAACTCCAGTTTCTTAGAGACATAATTATCTGAAATGTTGTTAACACAACATGCTAATTAAATATTTAAGCAGCTGCAGTAAGAACTTGATTATGCATCCCACCAGCATT
Organism: Terrapene triunguis; assembly: GCF_002925995.2. NCBI lineage: Eukaryota > Metazoa > Chordata > Testudines > Emydidae > Terrapene > Terrapene triunguis. The sequence continues at coordinate 4,805,763 of NW_020664419.1, forward strand.
CGAAGGTCCCTGCCTCACCAGCTCCTAGAATGCCTCCCGCTCAGGTACCTTTCACTCCCCATGATAGGAACTCCTGAAAATCAGAACAATTTGTATGTCTCCCAAGCTAAGCAGATAACTGAGAACCTGCCGCATCTGCTTCCCCCTTCTGACGATCTGGTAAACAAGTTTCTAGCCAAACCTTGACAGTCAGGTGAAAGAATCTCATGCACTTCGTAACACAAGGGAAAGCAGCACACCGAGAGCTACCAAAGAGGACTGTTTTGTTCCGTGATTGAGTCAATGATTGTTCCATGATTACAGGCCCCAACCCAGATCGGGGTTCCAGCGTGCTAGGTGCTGTACATGCACATAGTGAGAGACAGGCCCTGCTCAAAAGAGTTTGTGATTTAACTAGGCAAGCCAGACAAAGGGTGGAAGAGGAAAACAGTATCACATAAAGATATTTAGGTACTGCACTCCTGTTGAAACGAATCAGGTACCTGGATATGTTGAGGATTTGGGGCAGAGTGACTTGCCCCTGGGTGGGTAGCAGCAGAGGTGGGACTAGAACTCAGGTCGCCTGACTCCCAGTGCAGGACTCTGTCTGTTCCCACCTCAGTCTGTTCTGCTGAGGCAATAATTGACTAAGCAAACGGCATGGCCTTGTGATGTGGGCACAGGGTTAGGAGCCAAGGAGTCCCGAAGTCTAATCAGTGGCTTCTCCTGTGACTTGGGGCACATCACCTCTCTGTACCTCAGACTCCCCAGCTTCAAAGGAGGGAATAACATCAGAGAACGGGGTTGGCAGCTTGCTGCGTGAACGGCTATGAAGTTCTTTGAAGATGGAAAGCTCCCACACAAGAGCAAATGTATTGACTCTGTGCTTCATCCATCCCTAAAACCTTCCATCTATGGATCTCTAAGCACTTGATAAATACGAATGAAATCTGCCTCAACGCACCCTTGTTAATTAGGTCAGGATCAATATCCTCATTTTAAGGTTGGGGAAACTAAGGCACAGAGTGGTGCCGTGCCGAAGGCACCGCAAGCTTGGGGCGGAGCCAGGGAGAGAAGATATTCTGACGGCCGGTCAGCTTTTCATCACAAGACCACCCTACCCTGTAAGAGCACATATGGTGGCTCTCTGACATGGAGCTCTCTTACCCGGGGTTGCAGCTGCATAAACTCCATTATATCCCATCTCTTTATGGCCCAGCTGCCATTGAAGTCGAGGTTCAGTGATGCAGGATCAAGCTTTATGCCCCTGAATTACTTGGCTCTTAGGAAGGGGGTGTGAGCAGGTGCCGTGAGCGTTGAAGGGGTCGTCCGTGTAGTGCTGCAGGGAAGCTGCCTTGGCCAAACGTGCTCACTGGGAGTTTTGGCACTGCCCATTCAGCAAGGACTGCAAAGCGAAGGTGGCCAGCTCCTCACGTCACAGCGGGCCGGGGACGTGGTGGGGAACCAGGGCTGGCCTTACCATGAGGCGAACTGAGGCGGCCGCCTCAGGTGCCAGACTGTGGGGGGACGCCACTAGGACCCAGAATGTAGAAAATGGTGTCTGCTGCTGGTGCCTATGTATTCTCTCTGCTCTAGATGCACAGAGATGGTGGAGTGCTGTGCTGGAGGAAGGAGGGCACAAGAGACATAACAGGCAGGCAGGAGAAAAGGTGAGAGGGAATAACAGAAAGCAGCAGGAGCTGCAGGGAGAGAGAGGAGGAGCCTCTTATGTACCCCTCTAGCACCCCCAGGAGCCTGGATTCATTAACACCAGCTTCTCCGGGAGCTTCCTGTTTCCTGCTGCTTCCCTGAACCCACTTGAGGAGAACAGGCAGTCAACTGAAGTAGTAGGAGCCAGTTAGGCCCTTAAGATGCTGATATCTTCCCTCACTCAGGTCCTACTTATTTGTCCCCTTCAACTGAGTGTTGAGAGCCACTATAGCTGGCACAGAACAGCAGTCATGAGTGAAAGAAGAAAACGCCCCTCTGGGGCAACATTCAGAAAAAGAAAGCAAGCAAAGGAAGCTTTTCTATCTAAGCAGGAAGGAGCTCTCCTGAGATACATAGACACAAATGTTCACGGTGAGCCTTCCGGCCCCAGTGAGGATGTAAGTGGTGAGGAGATGCCTGATCTTCCAGTTAGAGTGCAGGTGACCTGGCAGCTACTGCAGCATCCATATCTCCATCTCAAATGGATGTAACCATGCACATTCCTGAAGAACAGTGTAGATCAGAGAAGAGTGTGGTGGAGGCGCAAGAAACAGCTGCTGCTGAGTTTAGTTCCTTAAGTCTAGATGATCCAGGACTGTGGACCTACTTGAGCAGTAGCCTGAGGGACTTCCTTGTAATGCATGGGCCACAGCAAGTGAAAAACTTCATGTTCCCCAAAGACAATGAAAATAGAAGTTTCCATCCAACACATTACTGGCGTGAAATCCCCAATGGTGACAAAGTGGAGAGGCCATGGCTTATGTACTCAAAAACCCAGAATGCTGCATTCTGTTTTTGTTGCAAACTCTTCCGGTCTAATGTTCCAGCCACATTGGAAAAATCTGGCATGCCGTGAGAAGGCAGCAAATTGCCAGAGAGCATTCCATAGGTGGAAAGAGCTTGAGATGAGACTAAGGTTAAAGGCCACCATAGATGATCAGCATCAAGAGAAGATTGCATCAGAGTCTCTTTACTGGCAAAATGTTCTGAAAAGGCTCATTGCCTTTGTGAGAATGCTTGCTACCCAAAACCTAGCACTGCGTGGCACTTCAGATCAGCTGTATGCACCAAACAATGGAAACTTCCTTAAAATTGTGGAGCCTATCAAACAGCTATCAAAAACCAAATTGGGAAGATAGATGTTGCCATAGTTGCCATTATGGAGGATAATGCTATGACAGGAACTGTTCGTGGGAGAACAGTGGCAGGGGGAAATGGAATCACGAGAAACATACATAACTTCAAATTTCTGTGTGGCTTAGTGTTGTGGCATGACATACTGTTTGAAATAAATGTTGTAAGCAAGAGACTCCAAGGTGTTGACCTTGATATATCTGGAGCAATGGAACAACTGGACAAAGCAAAGTCATACCTACAGTCTTACCGGTCAGATGAGGGATTTCAAAACGTTCTGAAGAGTGCACAGAAGTTGGCAGAGGAACTTCACACTGAAGCTATTTTCCTACCCATTCAGCTTTCTCAGGGGCCGGATTGGGACTATGGAATGAACTCCCCCAAGAAGTAACCTCATCAGCTTCCACTTCAGGTGCAAGGGGAACTTCTCAGCTCAGCCTCCTCTAATATAAACACAGAGCGGCCATGTACATTACAAAAAACCCCACCCTCAAAATAAAACCCTACCAAAACAAGCCACTCCATTGCACACACAGCTCTCCCCCTGGGGCAAAGAGGAACGAGAACAAACCCCAAATAACAGATATTCACCATGTTGCTTAACGCACGATTGGAAGGTGGCAGATCCTACGGTGAACCTACAGATAATAGACTAGAGCATCTCAGTTTAAAGTGAACTCTGCCACCACAGGACAGACACGGAGGCTAGTGCAGGAGACTAGAAACCGGGACTCTTAGGTTCTCAGCTTGCCTCTGGTGCATGAATTGTGGGCAAGTTGCTTGTAGCTCTCTGTGCCTGTCTGCAGAGTGCTTTGAGAGTCTCTGAGCCCCACCCATATGGTGCAGATGTGTTTCCTGTGCTATAGACACCTCCAGCCTGCAGGCTAGCAGAACACTCTGCGTTTTCCGCGCAGGCTGGCGGAGCAGAGTTCACCACAGGGCCGGCCCACAATATTTTGGCACCTGAGGCGGGGAGCTCAAATGACGCCACCATGCCCCCTCGCTTGGGCCAAAACTTTGAAAGGTCTCAATTCTGCCTTCTTCCTGTTCTACTCCTCTCATGATACTGCTCTGCTACCTACCCCAATAAAGGAGAACTAACAACTTCAAATGCCTTGTTCAAAAATGTTAAGTGACACAACTTTCAAACGCCTGAACAGCAAATGTTACTTTTCTTGTCTGCATAGTAAACACTGGCATTTTTATCTGTTTGAATAATCAAAGTGGTGCTTTTCGTGCCTTCTTGGTTGCAAAGATTTGAACTGCTTCCTGAAGGTCCACAGTTTGGGCCAACTCACGCTCTATTGAGATGGTTGCAAGCCCGACCATCCTGTGTCATTGTAGAGTGTAAATGTGTTTTTATTAACTTCAGCTTGGGAAGCTCATTGGCTCACCGTGTCGTGAGGCAAATGCCATTGCAACATCCCCGCATGATGATACTGAGGCAGTCATGACAGTATTCGGGGCCTTTTAGTGTGCTCTTCTAGGCTGGGGAGAAGCCAAGACAGTCCTGGTGGTATCTGCACTTCAGCGTCATCTTACAGCGAAGGATCTCAAAGAGCTGAGAGAGGTCAGTCAATTAAGCCTCACAAGACCTCCCCTTTGAGGCCAGTAATGAGCAGCAAAACTGCTCTGTGATGTGATCCTGGTAGGTCTCCCACGCTCAGCAGTGTGGCACTGGGTCAGTACTTGGGTGGGAGACCTGGAGGCAGTGCTGTTGATTCAGTAGGTAGCACTCTTCCCTTTAAGTGAGAGCTAAACCATTGCCCCACCATGCAGCTAGGTGCTGGGCTGCAGCCGGGGCTGTCTTGCAGATGAGACGTGGTTCCATCCCCTTGTGACTATTTAAGAGGTGGTGGTGGTTTTGGTGAGGGTCTCAACTCTGGAGTCCCAATTCCAATTTTCGTGACTGCACAAGGGATTTAGAGAGGCAGAACATAGTTCCAGCTGGATAGAGTATTCTGCTGTTTTTATGCGGTAGCATTGCAGTGTTCAGTTAAAGCGCTGCCGCCCGCCACCCCAGAGCTGGCTGCATTTCAGTAGCTAGTAAAGTGGGCCTTACTGTCTACTTTTCCTACCTCCATAGAGTCATCGTGAGGCACAATTAACATTGGTAAAAGGCTTTTGGAGTCTCTGGGTCCCCTGAGACCCAGTCCCATGCCTCTCCCCTAATCACCAGGTTCAGTCTGCTGGGTTCACCTCACACTCTGTCTCACAGCCACTTTGAAGCAAGAAGAATTTTTAAAGGGGAAGCCCCTTGCTCAGTATAATGTCGCCAGAGCAGGGCTGGTTTCCCTAGGCAGGGAAACCTGTTGCCGGGCCTCTCAGACACACCATATCATTCATCTCATTGATTTGATTTATTGTTTAAAGGGCCCGTGACAACTTGTTTCCCTCACCACCAGAAAAGGAAAGGATTCGGGCTGGGAGGACAGGCCTTTACTTCCTGGAGATCTGCGCAGCGTCGCAGCCTAGCGGCTTCGCCCCCACAGCGACTGACATGGGAAAGCAGACCTCCGACTGGGGCAGGCGCAGGCCGAGCTTGCTCTGCTATAAACCCTGCCTTGAAGCCTGGATTTTCCCACGTCAGCCGTGCTCAGGGCCGAGCTGAGGTACTTCCCTGAGCTGGAGAGTGGCGGCCGGGGGAAATCTCTGTTCTCTCTCCCTGTCCATCTGTTTAGGGCGGTTTGTTGATTCAAGGGCTGTTACCTCATTTGGGGATGTTAGTTTTAGATTCCCGCCAGTGTGGGAACCAGATTAGCTCAGCCCGTCAGGCCCTGTCAACTCCAGCCAAAGAATGTAAAATACGCCGAGGGGCAGGGAGGTATTGGAGCAGATGGAAACCATGGGGGACCAGCAGGTTCAAGAGGCTGGGAATGAGGACTAGAGATGTTCGCCTCCGAGGGCAGCAGACCCACCCCAGTGCACATCAGGAGGGACTGAAAGTTGTCCCATGGCTCTTTGGGAGCCTGTAGGTGGTGAGCCTGGGGGTTTCTAGTGGAGAGGCATCCATAGCCACCGGCAGTCATTGGAGAGGCAGCAATGACCAAATGGGCCATGGAGGTAGGACCATCCTCTTGCCCATCCCGGCAGCCATTCCAGGGCACGTTAGAGCAGAGTGATTAAATGACACTTGCAGATGACCAGAGCCCTTTGGTCTCCTGGGCTGACCCATCCATGCCCCCACAAAGTCCTGAGGCTTTCTTGTCAGACGCCTGGCATTGGCCAGATCGGCCACACATCAAAGCAGGACAGGGAAGTCGTGTTCCTGTGACTTGAGGCCTGTTTGCCAGTCCCTCGTCTTTGCAGAGTTCCTTGGATGGCATCAGCCGACTGCATTGACTCCATGTGGGAGCAGTGGACTCTGTGTGGCCCTCTGGGTCCCTCGGTTTGACCTGTGAGCTGCACCCTGTCCCTGTTTCTCATTCTTTACCCTCCATTTTCAGTTCAGTTCTGGATTCTGTGGGCCCCCTCTTCACCTGAGGGGGCCAGGCCTTCCATTGCTTTGGTGAGTCCCACGCAGGGTTTAAATAGGCCAGCGCCCTTCATCAGTGCTAAGTCACATTGTTTCTAAAGCCTTTTGCTTCATGACTCTCGAAAAGGCCCACTAAGTGCTGCAGAATTAGCCAGCTGCTAGGGAGACCGATTTCTGCGGCATTCAGCATCGTGTTGACAGGCCTCTGGGAATGTTGCAGTACTGGGAACTTCAAGAGATCAAACCCCAACAAGGCAGGAGGGCAGCCCACAATATCATGAGATTTTTTTTAAAAGACGGTATTGTGGTTTTTTGATCTGTCTTTTGATTTGTGAACTCCCCTTGCCCAGCCCCAGCGTGGGTCTGAGAGACATCTAGGGCCGCTCACTCTCCCAAATGGACTGGGTAAGGGGATTTGCCCCCCCACTGCAGGAACTCTCACCGCAACATCTCCCCATCCCCTGCCCTGCAATGAATTCTGCCCCTGACCTCCAAATCAGTCCTGTCCCATCCTACTTTACCCCATCAGTTCTGCCCCCAGCCCTCACCCCATCAGTTCATCCCACCCAGCCCCCTCTGCTCCTCCTGTAGCTCTTCACCCCCTCTCCCAGGCCTGGGGGGCTCCAGTGGGGCCCCCTCTCCTCCTTCCAGGCTGGGTGCTTCCTGGGACTCTTCACCCCGCCCGAGGGAGCTGCTGCAGGGAAGGGGAGGAGCAGAGGCACCGTCCTGTCCTGGTTGCTCACAGGAGGAAGGAGAGGAGCTGAGCTGCTGGGGTCTTTAGCTCCCTCCTCCCTTGGGGTTGCCCGTTGTCCTGGGGAAGGGGAGAGAGCTCTTTCTGCAGCAGCTCTGATGGGTCACTAGAGGACGGGAGCTTCTCGCATCAGCGGAAGCCCGGCTCCGGCCCCAACCAAAATCCCGTCATTCCCGAAAAAATCGTAAGAGTTGGCAACACGGACGTTAGCGCGGCTGCGCTTGCTGCTCCGTCCCAGCCAGCAATGGCTCTGCAGGCTCATTCGTAGCAGCCAGGGCGGGGAGAGACCAAGCCTAGAGAGTGGGTTCGGTTCCCAGCTCTGCTACAAGTTGCCCGCGTGACCTGGGGCAAGCCACTTCGGCCCAGCTCCTCAGCAGCATGTGCGTGCCTATGGCCACTAGGTAGGTGCCTGCGGCCACTTTTTAAACACCGCTGACATTTTCAAAACTGCCGCCTCGCTGCCATCTAACCCTGCAGGCTCCTAAATCCCTATGTGCACCTACATCTCTGCCAGTCGGCTTTCACAAAGCCGCCCGAGCCCTGCCCCTGCCCCACAGCCAAGGAGCTGCTCAGAGCCCTCGCTCAAGCCAAACCCCCCAGAGGCCCCAAAGTGAGAATCTCAAACTAGGTGGGGGAACGCCTAGCTCACCAGCAGGGCTCCATCCTGTCGGCATGCTCTGAGCCTGCCTAAGACCTGTGAGATCCCACAGCAGGAGGTGCCCGAGGCAGGCACGGCTCTGCCTGTCCTCACGCTGGCGTCCTCTTTGCTGTCTGTCCCTCAGCAGGAGGGGACCTTGATTTCCTTTGTCCCATTGCCAGGGGACTGCATGGGGCAGTACTCAGCTCACAAGGTGTCTGAGAAAGCAGATCTCGGCGCAGTACTGATTTCCTCAGCATGTTCAGCTGAACACGCCAGGTCACGGACAGGAGGGATGGGAAAGATCCCTTCGAACATAGAGCCTGAAAGGATTCAGTTCCCCTTGGGAGCTGGGAGCCAGCATCCAGCAGGCTGATACTCACAGATCTCCTCTAACAGTCACAGGGTCCCCCCAGGGATGGAGCAGGCCCCACTGATTACAGTGACCTCATTGCCACGTAGAGAGTCGGATACAAGCAAGTCAGTGCCACCTACTCTACTTCAAGTTCTTATCTGAACCCCCTCCCCTGGGTAGCTGAGCGCCTCACGGCCTGTAGTGGATTTCCCCTCACAACGTGCCTGGGCGCTAGGGCAGCGCTAGGAGCCGGGGAGCGGAGGCACACTGCCCCTAAGGGGAGAAGGTTTCCAAAAGCGCCAGTGGCAATGAGCTGCCTGGTCCTACGGTGTTAGGTGCCTAACAGGTGTCTTTGGAAAACCTTCCCCTGAGCCACTCGCCCAAGGGCCCACAGAAAGCTGCAGTCAAACAGGGACTTGGAGCCAGAACTCCTAAGTCCCAGGCTAGCACCCCAAGCCCTGGAGCAGCCGTGTCCCTAGTAATGCCAGGTGGGAGAGGGAGAAGGCAGCCAATGCTAGTCTCCCCACCCTCATCCCCACCCACCCACACACACACACACACACACTCTAGCATACCAAGCCGAGGCCCTTTTCAGGGTGAGGCGGGGCAGATGTTAAGGGAGCACAAAGGGTTGCGGTTTGAGAGGGAATTTTTAAAGGGGTCATTTAAAAAGATAATTAAATGATTATCCGCGTCCCACTGTGCGTGTCGTTAGCCAATGTGGGGACCTCCCGAGCGCCCTGCCTCCGCTTTGCTGGTTCCGCTCACTGCTTGCGCCTTGTCTTTGCGTTGTCAGCGCTCAGGACAGGGTGCCCGGCCCTCCTGCGTGTGCTGCGCCTGGCCCCCCAGGAGTGTGCCCAGGAACAATAGCTGCTAGGGCCCTGCTTCGACCAGTGGGCAGGGCTGGCTGGGTCAGAGAAAAGTGGGAGGAGGAGCTCGCTGTGCGATTGAAGAGCGAAAGGGCAGGAGAAGGGCAGCACCTGGAGTCTCATGGAGCTGAGGCCAAGGGCCCTCGTCCCCGCTGGGGGGCTAACAATGCAGGCCAACTCCCTCACGCAGGCGGCTGGGGAACGTTCCTTCCTCCGGAGCATGTGCATCCTGTCACTGCCACGGGCGCCTCCTCAGCCGCTTCGCAAATATTTAGACAAGGAGGGGCGAGGTTGTTCCTTGGGAGGTCAGGGGTGCAGAGGACAGGAATAAAGCAACTGTGCTCTTGGTGGCTGCGAGCCCAGGGGCTTAGCAGAGAGACTGGGCTCGCCTCTCCACGGGAGCGGGCTGAGGACTCAGGGAAAGGAAGCATCAGCTCCTGGGCTACTGCTGTGTGGCTAGGCCCGGCTCCTTCTAGCCCAGGAGTTAAAGGGAGGCCGAGTGAGACGGCTAAAGGGAATTCACTAAGAAGTGAGGGGTTAGGGAGCTCGGCTCTTCTGGGCTCACACTGGCTGCCCCCTTCCCACCTCACTGTCCCCTGTGCTCCAGTCCCCAGCAGCATCACAGGAGCTCATCTGCTTCCCCGACTGCCCTAGTAGGGTGTGTTTTGTGGTAGCACCTAGATGGCAGGGCCCCGTTGTGCTGGGCGCTGTGTGTGCAAAGAACAGAGGGACGGTCCCTACCCCAGAGAGCTACGGTGGGAGCGTAAGGTCAGGCAGTGGCTGGAGACAGACAGACGGGGGAGCAGGAAGTAACAGACAGATGATGGGGCTTAGTGAACTGAACCGCAGTCACAGCACACAGCTGCCAAACCAGTGTTTGTGATCCACTCCCCACCTCAGCCCCCCACCGCACCGTTCCGGGTGCTCCCAGGCGCCCCCTCCTCCCCTGGGCTCTGCCCCCCAGCTCAGTCCCCCCTGCACCGTTCTGGGAGCTCCCGGGCGCCCCCTTCTCTTCTGGGCTCTGCCCCCCGGCTCAGTCCCCCCTGCACCGTTCCGGGAGCTCCCGGGCACCCCCTTCTCCCTCGGGCTCTGCCCCCCGACTGAGCTCCCCCCTGCACCGTTTTGGGAGCTCCCGGGTGCCCCCTTCTCCCCTGGGCTCTGCCCCCCTGCCCTGCACCGTTCCGGGAGCTCCTGGGCGCCCCCTTCTCCCCCGGGCTCTGCTCCCCAGCCCTGCCCGGCACCATTCCAGGCCAGGCTCGCTGGCATTCCTAACACTCTCCACGTGCTGCGCCCCAGCTCAGAAGTCCCCCCGCCACGTCCCGCCCTGTTGCTGCCGCACTGTCTGGCACAGTCTCAGCTAGGCCTCTCCAAAGGGGACGGTCTCTGCTGGGGTTTCCATGGGGGCTGACGGCGCCGTGGGTTATAACCCTGGGATGCAGGGCAGCCCCCCTCACAAGGCAGAGGGAGGGTGGTGGTAACCAGAGTACGTTGCCAGTGACAGGCCGGAGCAGGCTCGCTGGCGGGGCTGGCTCTTTGCTTGGCTGTTCATTCGCCTGGGACTGGGGGGGGCGGGGGGACGTCTGGCCGGCATGGCACAGCTCAGTACCGGGCACCTGCACTGCACATGCTCAGTGTCACAAGTCCAGCCATTTGCTCACAAATCCCTGTGGGATGGGAGCTGACCGGGGCCCTGCTCGCCTCTGGGGCTTGGGGCTCTTCATACAACATCTGTCGGGCCTGCTCTCTCGCAGGGCCCTGTTGACCCTGCCCCATCCTATCCCCTGGCTCCCGTCTCGGTAATGGCACAGCCCAGCTCGTTTGAAGCCGCGGCCAGGGACGTACAAGCATGATCTGGCTCCCCGCAGCCCTCCGGGGAGTTGCTATTTCTGTAACTCCAAAAGCTGCAGCCCTCAGATAAGGCCGGCCGTGCCCTGGCGAAGAACTCTGGCCAACTGAATTTGGCTTGTGATAAAGAAACTACTTCGAAACTCTTCCTGGCCTTGGGGGCTGAGGCACAAGGCGGATGAAGAGGGGAGGCTGCGGAGGCTGCGGCCAGGGGGGACGCTCATGGGCCCCATGTGTGCAGCCTGAGCAGCTGGGGCATCTGGGCTCAGCAGAGAAAAAGCCCCGGGCAGGAAGCCCACTGCTGCTCAACGAGCCGGTGGGGTGGTGCCTGTCAGCGCTCAGTCTCCTCTGGGGTTATTAGGCGAGACCGGAGGGAGACTGGTCCCATGTTTACATGGGGAGGGAAGTAGCCAATGTGGGTCATTGCCTGCTTTGCAGAAGCTGGAGATGGAGGTGGAGGTGGGGGGCTAGAAAGGGAGGCAACCCTGTGATGCCTCTTGGGGCACCTGGGCCTGCGAGCCGCCTTGTTACCCCCTGCCTGCCACGGGCGGGCGTCTCAGCAAAACGTGCAGGGGATCGCTGCCACCACCAGCTTAGCAAGCCCTCTCTGGCCTCTGCAAGCACTGGCTTCTCCTTGGCAGTAGGGATGTCCCAGTTCCTGAGTCCCTGCGAATCGTTCTCCTGCGTTATCCAGCCCTGGCGGGTCGCAGAGATCCCAGATGCTGTGCCGCCCAAAGGAGCCGCGGGCCCCAGTTTGCCCCTAAATCCCCGTTCCCGTAAACCCCGCAGCACGTGCCATGAAGTAAAAGACGGTTTATTTAAGAAAGAACCGAGAGTCAGCGAGAAACAACGAGAGGGGTGGAAACATGTCTACAATACAAAACAAAATCATAACAACCCAGACTTGGGGCTACACCCTTTCCTAGTTAATAAAGTAGGTTCCCCTCCCCCTCCATACACTGAATTAGTCTTTTGTCTTTATTCCCAGCCAGGGCCATCAACTGCCTGCTATAATGCTTCTTTTTACCTCCAAGTGGTTTCAATTGTTTGCAGCTGACTCTGGGGGTTTTCCATTGACCATCTTGGGATGGAGCGGGAGGGGGTCAACAAATACCTTGCTGGCTGAGCAGGGCTGGGTGACACCTGCCTTCTGCCCAGATACATTATCCTCAGGTGACTAACTTTTACGCCAAGTCCATAAAGCATACGTTCAATAGCAATACCTTATTAACTAGCGTACGTACAGCTCCCCCTGATTACGAATCCAGACCCGTTAGGAGCATCTCTTTATGGGTAAATACCCTGTGAGACCGTTTGGTGTAGTGAGTTTCTCAGTTCTGAGGGGAGAAGTGGTTGCAAAGAACAGGGCACTCTTTGCCAAGGGGTTGCTGTGTCACAAACACCTTATTGGTGGCGAGACCATCCGCAGGATTCCCCAGGCAGGAAACTGTTGCTGTTATTTTAGCGTCTCAAAAGCAAGCCCCCGACCGTATTCTTTTAATGCAGCGGAAGCTGGCCCAGTGGTTAGGGCTCTAGCATGGGGTGTGGGAGACTTGGGGTCATTCCTTGCTGGCCCGCAGACCTTGGACAAGTCGCTTAGCCTCTCTGTGCCTCGTTCCCATCCATGTTGTGAGGCTAAAATCTCAACGCGGGGGAGGATAACAGCATTAAGGACTGGGAGATGCTCAGGTACTACAGTGATGGGGGTGGGGAGGTGTATAAGTACCATAGAGCGATAAATTAAATCTGGCCTGGCCTCCATTTCAAAGGCGTCTGGTCACGGTAGCACTGCCTCCATCTCTGACCTGGAGGTACCACCTCTTGGGACAAGAGGGTTGTTCACACTCCGCTGAGGCCACCCACAAAGGGACCAGTTCGTGCCCAGTGCTGGTGTGGTGCTGTGATGTAGACACCTGCCCTCTCCCCCCAGACCAGGGCTGAGAACCGTCACGCTCATTGCACTACAGTGCTGGGTGGACCTGGGGACCAGAAGGTTGGTTGGAAGCTGTCTCTGCCGGCTTAGCTGATGTGCGCTTTCTGTCCCTGCAGGGCAGCCCTGTGGATCCCTCCCTGCACAACATGCTCTGCAAAGCCGTGAAGGCCACGTTCAACCGGAGCCGAGACATCTGCACCGTGCACCTGACCGCCACTGGGAACCCCCCCAACAGGATTGCTGTGCTCGGTGTTTCTGTGCAAAGTGAGGCCTGCTCACTACCCAAGGGCTTTGCAGGAGGGGAGGGGGCGGGGGCGTCTCACTGCTGAAGACCTTTTAGCCTAGTGGTCCCAAAACTGGTGTGCCCCTCTACAGTGGCATGGAGGAATGTCTGGTGTGGGGGGGGGGGGGGGTAGCGGCCTGGGCCAGCCCCCCATGGGGGGTGGAGGGCAGGGAGGTGCACCACCCAGCCCCGCTCTGGTGTGACCGAACCTCAATTTGATGGCTATTGGGTTGCTGATGTGAAATGAGGTGGTAGGTTTCAGTCCAGCTTCCAGGCTGCAGGTGCTTCCATGGTTAAAGGGTCCCACAAGGACTGACCTTCTTTGGGCACCCACAGAGGAGAGGACAGTGTTTACAGGGCCTGAAGATGGACTCCCCTTCTTTCAGCGAGGCCAGGCACTTAGAGCCAGTTTACACGAGCAGGACAGGCCAGAGCTCTCATGCTTCAGGGCAGAAGCTAACTGCTAGCTGCCTGGGGTCAGGAAGAGATCTCCCCTCGGGGCAGGATATTCTGTAGCTGCCCCCTACGGGGGCTCTTTCACTTTCTTCTGAGGCAGCTGGTACTGGAGCAGGGACTTGCTCTCACAGCCGAGGAGGGTAGCACCTGCCTCTCTGTTTAATGCCACTCCTGGCGTGGGGGGGAAGGGAGAGAAAGTGAGAGCAGTGCATGGTCTTCCCCCTCTACCCACCAGGGAGAGCTGCTGGTACCAGGCCTGCCAGTGGGCTCATGCGGGCGAGTGTGGGGAGAGGGGATCTCAAAGCTCAGGCGGACCTAGGTAACCCAAGCTGGCGCTCTGGGCACACACCCTGCTACAGCCTCTCCCAGCCCACCCTGCGCTGCCTGATCACCTCAGTAACAGCCCCACCTGCTGGGGAGATGTAGGAGCCCGCTGCTTGGCAGAGGCCGTTTGCCACACTGCCGGGAACAATCCGATCCCTCCCATGCTCCATGAAGGACGCCTGCCCTTGGGGGCAGGGAAGTGACTCCTGGCCTGTGAGCTGCTCTTCGACCACCAGCCTCCCTGTCTCACCTTCCCCCGTGCTGTCTGCTTCCACTGCACACCGCACTGCCTGATGGCCAGGTGTAACAGCCCTCCCGCGGCGTGGGCACAGGGTAGGCAGGGGCTGGGATTCGGAGCTGCCCTCTTGCGCTGTGGGTATGTCTACACCTCAGTGAGGCACCCACACCTGGCCTCAGGCTAAGGGTCTGTTTAATTGCAGTGTAGACACTGGGGCTCAGACTGCAGCCTGAGCTCTGGGATCCCCCCAGCACGGTCCTAGAGGGTCCTAGAGCCCGGGGCTCCAGCCCGAGCCCGAACGTCTACACTGCAATTACACAGCCCCTTAGCCCGAGTCAGCTGGCACAGGCCAGCCACGGGGATTCAGTTGTAGTGTAGACATTGTACATGCTTAGGGCGATTGTTTGAAACACTTGGTGCTTATGAGGCCGGAAACCAATCCCCAAAGCCCATCTCGCTAGTGAAAACAGCCCCAGGGCTGCATCCGCTCCCCACGTGGCCCTAACCCGCTGCACAAACAGGATGGCTGGAGTGGACAGAGGGCTGTGGGATCCTGTGGAGGGACCAGCCCAGCCCAGCCCATGCGGGCAGCGGACTGGACTCGATGACCTCTCGAGGTCCCTTCCAGTCCTAGAATCTATGAATAATGCCCCATGCAGGACCCAGGCAGCCCCTGGCAGCCCTTCCCCAGCTGGAGCTCCGGCACCAAAAATCTCCCTGGGTAAATGTTCCTTTTGCTTTGGGCCTGGGTGTCGCGCTGCTGAAAGGTATTAGAGTTACAGCCCTGGGCTCCAACCCAGCGAGCATCCAGGCAAAGCACAGCCAGCAGCACGGCCTCCTCGGGCCCACGGACTCCTTAACCCAATAGAATCTCAGGGTTGGACGGGACCTCAGGTGGCCATGCACCAAGCCTGACACGCAGAGAGGGCTGGGCAGTCTCCCTCCCCCGTTTAATCCTTGGCTTCTCTGCAGAGGCCCACGGCACTGATGATGGGGGCACCGGGGGGAGGCTGCCATTTATTCACTGCAGGGCCTGGGGCAAGTTGCCCCGTTTCCTCATGTGTGAGATGGAGGCTGAAGGCCCCGAGCTCCGCATGGGGCAGGCCGCGTGGCGTAGCCGCTATGCAGGGGGCCGCCCTTCACCTCTGGCTCGTTTCTCCCTACAGCCAACGCCGCGCCCAAGGAGCTGTTTGAACTGCTGGGGACGAAGAAGGGAGAGCTCCAGCAGGTGAGTGAGTCTCTCTCCCCTCCCCCCGGACAAACCCCACTTCCCATTCCTGGGGAGGAGGCTTTGGGCAAACGCTGCTCAGGGCCAGCTGCCGAGATGACGTTGGTTGGAGCTCTGGGGCTGGAAGGCGATGGAGACAGTCCCACTGCTCCCTGCCGTGCCAGCCCCAGGGCAATCAGCGTCTCCATTTCTAAAGGTCTTTAGACTGTGACTAAGAGGATCAGCAGAGGACGGGAACACGGGGGTGGCGTTCTCACTCAGCCTGGCTGCTGTCCTTGGACAGCCCTCCTTCCCCTCTGCGCAGGCTGCCTGGAGCCCCTGCCGGGGCAGAACAGCATAGTTGCCCCCGGCTGGGTGGCGTACACCACAGTTGTATGCTGATTGGGCAGCTGGCCGTTCCGTGCAGGCCCAGGCTGGGGAGGAGCTGGGCCGCTTGCCGTGCCATGGAACGAGGACTGCAGGGGGGGTCGGGGACGCGGGTGCTCTGTCAGCGCAGGCTAGGCACCGAGGGCAGGGAGTGCAGGTGCTGCTGGATCTGCCCCCTCACCCTTCCTGCCCTTGGCAGCTTGGCATTGGCAACGTCACCTATGCTGACAAGCGGATGGAGGAGGAGAACGAAGACCGGTTCAGCATGCCCTTGATCATCACCATCGTGTGCATGGCCTGCTCCCTGCTGCTCGTCGCTGCCATCTACGGCTGCTGCCACCAGCGGGTCGCCCGTAGGAAGGATCAGGTAAGCGACTCCCACCGTCCGTGCACCCGCAGGGGCTTCCCGTTATGTCCCCAGCCCCCTGCATGGTAGTCAATCAGCAGCCAGAAGGCTGGGGTGAACCTGCGTGGCGGGGGAGAAGGGAGCTGTGTCCCAACGTGGACTGGGCTACTGGTCTGTCCTGGGATCAGACCACTGCCAGCCACCCTGACTTCCTTGGGGACGTGTGGGGCTGGCTGCTCGGCTCTGTCAGCATGGCTGGGCTGGGAGGACTGATATGGAGAAGTCCCCCTTCCCCTCCCATTACATTAGACTGGCAAGAGCTGGTCAGAATTTTGTCCCAGGGAAACCGAGTTGTGATGCAAATTGCTTTTGGTCGAGCACAGAAAATGCTTTGGGGGAATCGCTCTGTTGGCAATGAAACTGGTTTTCTGATAGAAAAACAAAAAT
Source organism: Terrapene triunguis (assembly GCF_002925995.2). NCBI lineage: Eukaryota > Metazoa > Chordata > Testudines > Emydidae > Terrapene > Terrapene triunguis. Next base: position 4,822,139 of record NW_020664419.1, read on the forward strand.
TTTGGTTATCAAAAAACAGGTTTTTTGGGATTTTTTTTTTTCCAAAATTTCCCCTGAATTTTTTTTGATGAAAACCCACCCCCCAAAGCAATTTGATTTCTTTCAAAAATTTTAAAATTTCCTGTGAAAAATAATTGGCATTTTCCAACCAGCTGTAACCCAGACTCTGCCCCCTCAGGAAATCAACCAGGAGACGCCCCCAGGGGAAAGTTATGGAACAATCTGTCCGATACCCAGTTTCTGTAACGGATCTAACACTCGCCTCTATCAGAGACAGGATACGGGACAAGATGGGCTGACAGTTCCCACACGCCCAACATTTTTAAGTGGGTGGCAAGTTTTTTCCTCGGGCCCTCATCCAAATTAAATCCCTGGCTAACACAGCAAGCACAGGGACAGTCACCGAGCACGCAGCCCTTGACTGTGGTTTTGAAATGATGGGCAGCTTGGCTTCCTGCCCCGAGCCTGCATTCCATCCCTCTAAATTCTCATAGCGTAGCTAAGGTAGCAGAGGATCAAAGCCCCAGTTTGAGTTACACACCTAAATACCTTCGGGCCTGAGCGCCTCCTTAGAAGCCGATGGGTGAGTCTCTTGTGCTCAGAACAGTAGAGTTTACAATAGGCTAATTTGACAGGGCATCATACATTTCTCCTGTTCATGTCCCTTTGAATTTCCCTGGGAGGATCAGGCTCACAGCAAAACAGGCTGGATTGTTGCTCCCAAAGGTTCCCTACCAATCTGAATATTGGCCTGTACTGATTTACTCCTGCTATCCCCTCACTTAGGGTGACCAGATAGCAAGTGTGAAAAATCGGGATGGGGGTGGGGGATAATAGGTGCCTATATAAGAAAAAGCCCCCAAAATCGGGACTGTCCCTATAAAATCGGGAGATCTGGTCACCCTACCCTCACTGGCACTGCTGGACAGTCATTGCATCGCTCTGTGCTGTAGGAAATGCAGATGTGACTTGCAGACACAGCTGATGTCCACAGGAGGGCGCAGGCACTACACACTTCAGATCTAAGAGCGCCAGGAGTGATGTTTGCTGCGGCAGCAATTTAACCCTTTAGTTTAGCAGTGCTAGGGAAATCCCTTTGCTCTGCCTGGGCAGAGTCCGGTCTCAAACCTAACAGATAAAAGCAACATCTGGTGCCAAGCTTACGAGCAAAAAGGCTGGCTGTAGAATCAGTGTAAAGATATCAAAGTACAAGCCACTGCTCCCTAGGTTTACACAGCTCCAATTGCTACTGATAAAAGTTTGGATCCAACAGAGAAGGAATTTGACAATGTCATATGCAAGAATCCTATGATAGGGCAAAACCACTAGAGGTCTTCACAAGTTCTCCTGAGGACAGTGTGGGATTTGTCAGAGAATTAAAATCCTCTTTTCAATTGGCTTAGAAACATCTATAGAAGGTGATCACTCAGGGCTGGTCTACACTGAAAAGTGAGGTCAACCTAGTTATGACGTGTAGGGGTGTGAAAAATCCACACGACGTCGTGAAGTTGACCTAAGCCCCAGCGTAGACAGCACTAGGTTGGCAGAAGAATTCTTCCAGTGACCTAGCTACCGCCTCTCAGGAGGTGGATTAACAACAGCGAGGGCTACCGCCCCAACTTCCTACCCTCGGGGCTGCTTCTCATGTGCCCCACCTCTGCGAGCAGGAGCGAAAAGACAGGCTGGTCTTTAGGTCCATTTCATTTTTGGTCACCGTGCCGAGACCATAACCAGGGTCACTGTCCGCTTGAAATTAACTATATATATATAAAAAGCATTAGAAGTGGTTACAGACTCTACCTGGGCTGCAGCCCCCCATCAGTGTGAATTCCTTGTATTGCTGTAGTGCTTAGGAGCCCGAATCCTGGCCCAGGACTGCAGTGTGCTAGGCGCTGTACACACACAACTAGAGCGTACGTGTTTCTCTCACCCTTCTTGCTCTGTGAGAGGCCCAACAACAGGTGCAACTCGCTGTATGGGGGAAGGAGCGACACTGATTATACATCACGAGCTGTCAGCTCTGGGTGTTGGCTACGGCCATTTACAGATCGAAACACATTTTCAGGCAGACGTGTGATTTTTAGGTCCCTTTCACTGCAAGGTGGAACTGGACTGCAGCTCAGCACACTCACGTCCCAAAAGGCCGCTGGCCAGGCACAGACAGTAACAGGTATCCGTAATCGTGGGCCTGGGCTGGAGTCAGGTTGGCGTCCTTGAGAAGAAAGGCCTTAGCGGCGACTCGGAAGGCTAGCTAAGAAACTGGAACAGCCCAGCTGCTCTTCCTGGGTTTTGCTGGAGGACTGGGGCGCTGATGGGTGTTGTGGGTTCTTACACCTGAAGGGGCTGGCGGCTCCATCTTTCGCTCACTTTGTCCCAAGGGCGCATTGGAGCAGAGGAGCTCTTAGAGACAAAAAGCAATGGCTGTGGAGCACCCAGGCTTGAAAATCCCTTCCCTTGTGAGGAGTTCTGAGGCAGTGCAGCTACATCGGTGTACGCTGCTGCAGTTACCCCTCTTCGAAACCATTGCCGGTCAGCTGAGGAGCCGTAGGCCGGGGGTTTCCACCAGTGCAGCTGCATCAGAGCAAACCCTTCCCGTGTCGCTGAGCGTCACGGCTCAGCTCTCAACCTCGTGGGACTGGAGGGACGAGACCACAGGTGTCTTCCGGGGCAGATGAGGCCTGAAGTTCTAATGTAAAAGACAAGCAGATGATTTCTCTTCTCCCCTCTCCCTCCGGCAAATACATTTCAGGCCTTCTTTATACATCGTCAGAGCAAAAATGGGCACACGCCCTTTCCCCCTCCCCTGTCCCCGTTGCAGGTCCTTGCTAGCACGGAGCCAGGTCGTCCCTCCACCTCCAAATTTCCTTCCAAGCTTACTTAATTTGCCATGATTATTTAATCTACAAACATGAGAGAAAAGCTGCAGTCGAGTCACCAAACAGGAAGTGGCAGCATCCTGTCTAGACACTGAAGGACTCGCTCCTCGGCCTGTTTGTCAAGCCCTGAGGAACCAGCCACAGTCTAGATTGAAGATTAAGAGCGGGATGAAAGTGAGGCTGCATTTGGACCTGAAAAGCCCAGGGCCCTGCTTCAGAGCCGGCAAGGCTGTTCCAATGCAGGGCTGAGTTTTAAATAGACGTAGGGGTGATGTGCTTGGGGGAGCAGACTGGGAGAAGGCAGCTGTGGCAATTCCCTGCCATTGGCATTGGTTCATCTCTGTCCCTGCTGTCCTCTGCCCATGGCACACAACAGTGTAGGCGTCTGAGGCCTGGAATACTCGGGTCTGATTCCAGTTGTTGGGCTTGGTGTGCGGGTGCTGGGTGGTGGTGGAGGCCTGGGCTATAGAGGAGATCAGACTAGACAGTCCGGGGGTCCCATCTAGCCTTAAACCCTAGTCCAGTGGTTCTCAACCTTTTGGGGCTCAGGACCCATTTGTCACTGTTTAGGGCCTGTCGCAACCCAGTAAATAATCTGGGGGTGGAGGCCCACAGGTGGATTTGCCCCTGTTCTGCCCCACAGTGGGGTTGGGTCCTGCCCGACACTCACCCCATAGTGGCAGCTCAGGTTTGGCCCCACCTGACTGGACTAAATTTGTGTGAGTGGAGCTGTGACCTGGCTCATGTGGTGGCGGTGCCACTCACTCAAATTTGGCCTACCCGGACTCCCGTCGTCATGGCGGCTGGGCTAACCCTAAGCGGCGCTGGGACCCCAGAGGTTGCAGTGCCTGGAGCAGGGAGGTGAGCTCAGGCAGACTCGAGGGACAGGAGCTGCCACGTGACCCTTCAAAACATTCTGGCTACCCAATTTTGGGTCCCGACCCCTAGGTTGAGAAATCCTGGTCTGAGTGACGCGCTGCTAGAATCAACACCCACTTCAGCTCCCCATCTGTCTCCAGGGAAGCATTCAGAAGCGGGCGGTTTGCGGAGGCAGCGCCGAAGAGTCTCCCGCTGCAATATGTGAGTGATGGAAGTGAACGCAGCTGGCCTGAGATGCGTGAGCGCCCATCAGAGCCGCTGGCTTTCTTTACAAAGCAGCACTTCCAGCCGCTGGCTCCTGCGGTTGCCATGGCAGCAACCTGGCTTCTAATATTTCTAACAGCAACAGCTAGCCGGCCCTGTTTGTGCTAGGCGCTGTACGGCCACGTAACCAACGACAGGTCCGTGCCCTGAAGAGTTTATTGCCTACGGCCGTGGCTACACAGGAAAGTTGTACCAATTATGCCCATGTACTCAGACCAATATAAACTGCCCCCCCTGTCCTCCAGTGTGCACACTCTGATTCTGGTATAAGAACAGCTTTTTTGGTTTAGCTTAAGCCCCTTCCCAGGTAACACAAGCTGAATCAAAAAAAGCCACTCATAGGAATGAGTGTCTGGAAGGGGCAGGTGTTATACCACTATATTAATAGTCATGCCTTCCACTTATAACTGCAGCAGCTTAAATTCACTCCTTGGGTTGTAGCAAAGCAAAAATCCCGCCCACACAGCAACTCTCCCATGAAGACAAGGCCTTTATAGACAAGACAGACAGAGTGTGGGAGGTAAGCAAATCAGAGGCAGTAGCGCACGGTCTCACAGCAGGTCAGTGCCAGAGGTGGGGATAGAACCCACAACTCCGATATGTGCTCTGTTCCCTGGTCCCCGCTGTCGCTTTCATTGTAAAGGGCTGCATTACAGGGGACGGTTCAGCACCCACGTTCAGCCTGGTAGAACAGTCATCCCGCGGGGCATTTGAGAGCAAGCTAGTTTGCTGTAGTTATTTTAGAAATGTCACAGACCACAGGGCAGGGGAGGAGGGCATGGGGGAAGGGCAAGTACAAGCTAGTGCAGATTTCCCAAAAAATGAAGACAGGGTGATCCTGGCAGTAATCGGACCATAAGGCCAATTTCCACCCACAGTCAAACTGAGAAGGGGAACATCAAGTAACTATACAGAGCCACGAGCAATAAGCAGCATGATCGGTGGGTTTCATAAAGAAGAAATCCTGCCAGAAACTTAATTGCTTTGCTTTCTGGACTGAGATGGGGACCAACTGGCTAAGCGGCAGTTCTGCAGAAAAAAGACCTGGGGATTACAGTGGACGAGAAGCTGGATATGAGTCAGCAGTGTGCCCTCATGGCCAAGAAGGCTAACGGCATATTGGGCTGTATTAGTAGGAGCATTGCCAGCAGATCGAGGGAAGTGATTATTCCCCTCTTTTCGGCACTGGTGAGGCCACACCTGGCGTATTAAGTCCAGTTTTGGGCCCCCCACTGCAGAAGGGATGTGGAAAAATTGGAGAGAGTCCAGCGGAGGGCAACAAAAATGATTAGGGTTCTGGGGCACATGACTTATGAGGAGAGGCTGAGGGAACTGGGCTTATTTAGTCTGCAGAAGAGAAGAGTGAGGGGGGGATTTGATAGCAGCTTTCAACTACCTGAAAGGGGGTTCCAAAGAGGATGGATCTAGACTGTTCTCAGTGGTGGCAGATGACAGAACAAGGAGCAATGGTCTCAAGTTGCAGTGTGGGAGGTCTAGGTTGGATATTAGGAAACACTTTTTCACTAGGAGGGTGGTGAAGCACTGGAATGGGTTACCTAGGGAGGTGGTGAAATCTCCATCCTTAGAGGTTTTTAAGGCCCGGCTTGACAAAGCCCTGGCTGGGATGATTTAGTTGGTGTTGGTCCTGCTTTGAGCAGGGGATTGGAGTAGATGACCTCCTGAGGTCTCTTCCAACCCTAATCTTCTATGATTCTATGTCAAATGGATTTTAGCAAAGCATTTGATGAGTCTCTTGAAGTCTTATTTGAATTGGCTTGGATAGGAACACTCGAAGAACGATTAACAGGCTAAACCCCAGGTAATGGTAAACCAATGTAGCTGGGGCAGAAGTCTAGCCCCATTCTACAGTGATGGCTTGTTAGCTTCACAGCTGAGCTGGGAGCGTGGCTAGAACAACACATTCAGAACACAGACTGATGATACGAAACTGGAAGAAGTGGCAAGAACCAACCAGGACAGACAAATCCTCTAAAGAGCCCGAGAGAGATTGGAAACATGGGCAGAAAACAAAGATGCGCTGGGAAAGGCCCAGGTGAGGACATCTGGGGGATGCTCCCTCAGGCACCTGACCAGTGCAAGACACCTGCGAGGCGCAACAATGCCCAAAGAGACAACAGAGGGAGCATGGACAGCAAGTTAGGCACGAGTGGGCGATGAGACACGGCTGCAAGATGAGCCAGCGGAATATCCAGCTGCACATGCTTGGGCTTCACGGCCAGAGCAGGGAACTAATCATCTCTCCAGCTCTGGTGTGACCGTTCCTAGAGCATCGGGTTCATTTCCAGGCACCATATCACTAGAAAGAGGTGGTGTATCAGGGGTGAAATAGTGAAGCCCAATACCTTGGGACTAGCCTGGACAAGAAAGACAGCGGGGAGCGTAGAATGGAGAACAACGCTTCCTGGCTAAGGGGAGAGGGAGCGGATGAGCTATTTGTCCTTTCCCATCTCTGACTTCTGTCACAGAGGACTAAGGTGGGACTCCGTGGCATTATTTATAGAGGCACTTCGTGACCCTAAGTGCGCTGTAAACCAAGGGTGGTCCCAGTCAAAGAAGGTTCAGCCTGAACAGCAGGGTTTTTCCTGCCTTGGGAATGCCAGGAGGACAGGTGCAGAAAACAGAGCGTGGAGCAGGCTAGTTCTGAAGGACAATGTGCCGCTGAGCTCAGGAAAGGCCTTGCTGAAGGAATCAGGAGCTGGTGAGGTGAGCCAGGGAGATTGCCCGTCTCTGGCCCCGGGCGTGAGGAGCTGAGGTAGAACCAAGCCACCAGCTGCATTACACTTCAGACTCTCTCTCTTTTTAAAATTCACTGATTGTGTAGTGTCAAAGGCTGGCAGATGCTTTGTAAGATTCTCCACAGCGCCCCGCCAAGGTACCTCAGTCCTGATCCACAGCACCCCTGCCTTGTCCAGTCCAGGCCCCTCCATCCTGACCTACAGCACCCCGGCTAGTCTAGTTTTGGTCATCACCAGGAAAGTCCCACTAACATGTCTGGTTGTGAGATGACTGTGCAGTGTGGACAGATGTTGTGAGGATAAAGTTGGCAGCTGGGAAATACTGTACGTTTATCCACAGACCGATCACGCTCTTGTTTTCACCAAAGATTTCTGTGTTGTTTTTTTTCTTGTCCCCCTCCAGCAACGCCTGACAGAAGAGCTACAGACCATGGAGAATGGCTACCATGACAACCCGACCCTGGAGGTGATGGAGACCTCCTCAGAGATGCAGGAGAAGAAGGTGAACCTGAACGGGGAGCTGGGAGACAGCTGGATAGTCCCCATGGACAACCTCACAAAAGAGGAGCTGGAGGGAGAGGAGGACACGCATTTATAAGTGACATGAAACTCTACCAGCAGAACAAAACAAAACAAAACAAAAAAAACAACCCCAAAACGATCAGAGCCACAAGTGCCGTCGCTTGGAGCATCTTGTGGAGCAAGGAGCCACCCAGGTGCCTGAATGCCCCGTTGAGGCAGGAGACCATGACTGGCGTTTGCTCTGGCCCAAACGTTGTTCAATCAAAACATATTCACAGTCCAGACTAGGTTGTATTTTTGCTTCTATAGCAGGAGAGTGCCGGTATTTAAGCCTTGACTAGAGACAAGAAAGTTCAGCTTCTGGCCATCGTAAAAGGTTAAGAGCTTGAAGGCCTCTTGCAGGGCTTCTCAGCCTTTTCCATACTGGGACCCCTTCCGTCTAGCTGGGATCTAGCACTATGGGAAGGGCAGAGTGGTCATGACACCCCCCACCCCCGGGCTGAGAACCTGGATACAGAATGATCAGAAGCCTCTGGTGCCTAACGGGGTACTCCAGAAACCGCGTTAGCATCACAGCGGATTTGCCTTAGTGAAGGGTGCTGCTCAGGGTAGAAGGGCTGGAGGCAAAGGGCTAGCAATCTACTGTCACAGGTTTTTCTCAGCTCTTCGCTCTGCCGTCATGTGCATCACCTGCTGCCAGTGCCCAGTACATTGTGAGGCTCTGCACCGTTTGTTCTTCTTCCATCACTGCTCACCAGGAGAATGAGGATCTTTCCCCCACGTAACCTCCACCGTCACCTGCAATACCATAGTCAAACCTCCAGGCTCTGCTCCAATCAAATGAGGGGGCAGTGCCATCTAGTGGTGAGAGTGCGGGGTAGGGGATTTGGGGTCCATTCTGTGTGACCTCAAAGAAGTCACTTAGGTGCTCTGTGCTTTTGTTTTCCCCATTTGTTATGTGCAGAGAAGCTTTATAGAAGTGCCAGTTATTAAGCCACAGGAGATAAGGGAAAGAACAGCAACTGCCCTCATCCCAAGCCACGTGATTGCCTGGTCATTTGCCAAGTCTCCCTGGAATCACTATGGAAAATCCTTTGCATTCACCAAAGCTTCCCCTGCCAACACCAGTGATCACTCCTGGGTCCTTAATACTCCCTCTGTCCTCCATGGACCTTCCTGGCCTGCTGTGTGAATTCCACTGACTGACACTGAGGTCCTGTTGAGGATACATCCTTCCTTCAGGACAGGGGCAATGTTAAGGCTCCAAGACTGCACTTCTGCTGGGTTTCTTTAGCCACTGTAGGTAGACGTTGCAGTGGGATGTTGCCTTCTCAAGCCATTAAAATGCAGCATTTTTCAGATACCGTAGGGTCCTTACTACAGTGAATAAAATGGAGTTATTTAATTCTGGGCTGGAATCATGTCCATAAACTAACTGAGCCGGAAGTACCTGCACTGCCTTTACCATTCAAATGAAATTCCCAAGCCCATTCTTTTAGCCCCTAGCCCAAAGGTCATAGAAGTTTAAAGTGTGTAGGAAGCCCACCATGTATTTAGGGAGGGTCCCAGTAGGGGTCCTTAGTGAGATCTGCATTTGAAGCAGGACTAAACTCCCTGTTTCATCATTGCATCCAATGACAAAGTCGCTCAAAACGCGCCTTGAAGTTTCTCACTGATGGTAAAAAGGCATCTAACAGCAGGCAAATAGGAAACTGCCACCTTGATTGTCTGGCGTGCAGGCAGACTCAGGAAATGCAGTTCTGACAAGAATGTGTGAATGCAAAAGAGAGATTCAAACTCATTATGTGAGGCAAGGACTGGTGCTGGGGAAAAACTTAGTGAAGTTGCTGCTGTTAACCCAAAAATTCTCTTACACACGTGAAAAATGTGTGTCGTGCCAGGACAGGGCTGGCCCCCCTCAGCTCCGATCCTGCGGCATCACACGTGCCTCCCTGGGGGGAAAGTGTTAGTAACACCGGCAGCTCTCAGAGCAAATCCAGGCACTATTACAGAGAGAGCGAAATAGCAACAGGCATTTCTAGAAAGAGCCAAACCAATCATCTGTTCCATGGTGGGCAGTAATCGCTTCTCTCGTCAGTTAATCACTGCAGGTTTCCTTTAAGGACATGCGTTGCACTCCTGAGCATCAGTCAGAAACACTGCAAAGGTCCCCAACACAGGATTAGAAGCAAACAGCCCAAGGCTGTTTTACAGCCCGAAACTGACCCGCTGAAACACACCCTAGCAATGCTCCCCGTGGCATAAGCAGAAGAATGTGTTGGGGCCCAGTGACTGGGAACCTAAAGTCAGTGCCAAAATTAGCGCTGGGCTGAGTGACGTTAGCTAGTCCCGCTTCTGGCAGAATTTTGTGCAATCAGATCATTTGAAAGCTCTGCCCAGCTGCAAAGGAAAAGAGAATTCAGCAATCAGGCTAAACAACAGCTGGCTTCATCAGGGGAGGAGCTCGCCCAATGTCGTACCCGGATCCAGTTGGCACGGGTCAATTTCTGCCAGTTCACACACCCAGTTGAAATCAACAGGTTTCAAAATAGGAAAGGCGAATGGAGGATGCATCAAGCTCTGAAAGAAAAAGCACCTCCTCGTGTCGCCACCTTAGTAGGCAAAGAGTCTTGGAAATCACCGACGTATTGATTTGGATTGTGTCAGGCTGGGCCTCTAAACCTGCGAGAGCCTTGAGAGGTATCAGCAAAGGGCAAACTACAGTGAGCTGCACTTACATTCCAAGGACATGGTTACTGCGAGCAGAGCCTAGCGTAGGGTGACCAGATGTCCTGATTTTATAGGGACAGTCCCGATTTTGGGGGCTTTTTCTTATGTAGGTATCTATTACCCCCCACCTCCTGTCCCAATTTTTCACAGTTGCTATCTGGTCATCCTAGCCTAGCATCACTCATGCTAACATAGTACAGCACTATTCCCCCTCATGGCTGGGCACCATAGAGCAGTTCTTAAGTGTGGCCCTTGCTTGGGTCATGGGCAGGGATAGACCAGTGGATAAAGTATGAGCAAAAGGAGCAGCATCATTAGCTTGGGGGCAGTACCCATGTCAAGCCACTGTACAGATTCCAGCCACTAGAGGGGGCATCGCTGCTTTAGCATGAAATCCATCAGGAGTGCAGGAAAGATCCAAATTTCATTACAGGAGGTGCTGGGGGAGGGAACAGAAGAGTTCACATTTCTGAGACTTAAGTCTTATCTAGAGGTGAGTTTTCAGGGTGTGTTTGTTCCCCCCCGTGACCCAGCATCATCCCAGGGCTGGTTTGTCTAAAGCTGAGCAAGTTCCGAATTTCGTCCCAGATTTCTTATCTATCAAGTCTCCCTCCAGCACAGTCTTAAGTTTAAGGACCCGCAAAAGGCATCACCGAAGGCAAGAAGCAGAAGTCTGAGCGAGTACAAGAAACAGAGTATTACCCCATCTGAAACTCAGCTAGGCCCCAATCCTGCCATCTGACCAGCCCCGGCAGACCCTCAAGCCCACCTAGCTGCTCACTGACGATCCTTGTGTGGCTCAGCGCATAGGGCCAGGGTGCTGGCGCTGAAGAGCCCATGATCTGTTTCAGGCACTATGGCGGAGCCCCGATAGCCCTTGGGCTGGCAGAATGGCTGGTTAAATCAAAGGGATTTTTGCCTACATAAGAACTTCAGACCAATGTTTAAAAAAAAAAAAAAATCAATCACCCGAAGCCCCGACAATTTATTCTGGTCTCTAAAAAGGGCTTGATTTTATTTAGGCTTCAAATTTAGGTGCGTTTTTTTAAAAAAGGCTTTCATGGTACAAAACCCAAAATGATTACTTCGGTTCTCTCTTTTTAAAGGGACACCATCCACTTTAAAAAAGGCATCACACTTCTGGCCCTAAACGTACTCTCCTGTTGCAAGCACCATCTTGTTCGTCTTCTGTAATGGAAAACGATTAGATAATTATTTTTCCTCTGCCTTTTCGGTTTGTTCACCTAGTTCATGGTCAGGTTCAGTTTCCCCGTGTAACCAGCCTCTCTTGTTTGTGTGGGTCTTTAACACAGCAGCAGCAGCAGCATTTTAAAAGATAGGAACCGGATCGTGAAACCTCAATAGTTTACAGGAAGTCACATGGGCAGGTGTAGTGGTAACAAGTTACTTTAAACCTTTTAACAGTAGGCTCAAGTGGACGGTATCCCTTTAATTTCATTGTTGTGGGGATGTCGTGTGCTGGTCCAGGAGAGGCAGAAAATGAAAGTAACCTCCTTAATTCGAAGGCAGTGTGGTCTGAGGACAGGGTATTAGACGCTAGCCCGGGCTCTGAAACCTAGAGCAAAACACTTCAGGGTGAATTTTAAAAGGTATTTAGGCACCTAATGCCCATTGGTTTCAGTTACAAGTGGGAGCTTGTCCGGGATATCAACAGGGAAGTCTCTGAAGCTTGGGACATGCTTCCTCAGATAGGGGAAGTACGTAACCCAGGCCTGCTTGATGTGTTCTGTCCACTTCTAGTAGCACCGAGACCATGTAGAGATGGATGAGTCTACTACAGCCTCAGCTAAGAGGCACATGGCTTTTATCTCGTGCAGTACAGGCTCATACACTAAGCTTCAGAGGTCCCAGGTTTGATCCTGCCCAGGGTCTGTCAGCGTTACACCTACATACCTTTAAAAATCTGGCCCTTAATCTCTGTGCTCTCAAAGGGTAAAGTTTCCAGAAGCAGCACCGAAGTCCCATTTTCAAAAGCAAAAGGCACTTAAGGAGCCTTACTATGAGTGAAAGCCAATGGGCCCGAGGTCCTTAAGTGTCTGACGTACAAATATGGGAAAATGTTACCCAAGATCCTGATCTGTGAATCGAGGGGAATATTTTCTCTCTGGTAGAGCGGGTTCAGATTTATGGAGGAAGAGGGCTATGCACGGAGTGTTACGCATTTCCATATCCAGGCTGAGAAAAGTGCAGACCAGGAATGGTGAAAAAGTAACAGACGTTTTGGAGTCTCAGGTGTTAATCATCCAAGGTATTCACACAGGTTAAAGGTTTGGGGGGAGGGAGGGATCTCAACCAGAACAGAGTACCTGGTTCAAGGCATTGATCAACTCTCTTATATAAAGTAACCCTTCCCCCTTCTCTCATACACTGAAAGTCTGAAAAGTGTTTAAACCGGTGTATGTTCAATATGTAACTATTACTGCGAGTGGTGTGGCAATGTACTTGGCACTGCTTTGGGGGGGGAAATAAAGGTAAAGTTCAGAGCCCAGTGCTGTGTGAGCAGCCCCATTAAAAGGGCTAGGAGTGCTCACACAGGCAAGTACTTCTTCGCCTGCATCAGGGGCACGAGAATCTGATCCAAACTAAGGGGATGAACATTTCAGGCTATAGCTTGCCAATGGGACACTGTGGATTACCATTTTTGGTAGGCCCAGAAGACCCTGGCTGTGGTCTAAGGTGAAGCGTGATGGCGAAACCTGACCAACCGTGGCCAGGTGACCGTCTTTGAAGCGTGCTGTTGCATTAGAACAAGCAGCTTTGTTTTCATATTTAAACAGGCTCAACCTGCCGTTGCGATGTTACAAAAAGCCTTAAGGAGCTGGTCTCAGCATTTCCAATAACTTTCATAACCATGTTGATTCACAATTGTTCTAATGGACAACTCATCCATCTGTAAGCTTGCGCGTCTGCCCTTTTACATAATGTTGAGGCTCTCTGCTTGTTTGTGCCAAGGAATCTTTAATTGCAGGATATTATCATAAAGGCCTCAATTCAGCAAATCATCCCTATTCAACCAACTTCTACTCTATGTATGTTCTTATACCATGCTCATCATCAGAGTATCAGAGTGCCTTCTGCCATGTGACTAACATCTGTCTCGTTCTCTCACCCTAACCACAGGGGAAAGCCACATGTTTAAGCATGCTAGGGTGTTTTTTTTTTTTTTTAAATATACATGTTGCTATTTATGTTAGAGGAGGCAAGCTCACAAAAATGCGCCTTGCACTGGAGCAGAAAGTAGTTCTCAGCTTTAAGCACATGCTTAAGCCCTATTGAAATCAGGTATATACTTAACTGAATTGGGTCCAGAGACCTGATATCACAGATTGGAAGAACACGATGCAGGTCCAGGGCCTGTCACTGTGAAATTACAGGTCTTATTCAGAGCAAACAACATTGCTCAGCAAGCAGTGACTGAACATTTGAATGGGAATTGTGAAATGTATTTATTTTTTCCATACACCATATTTTTAAACCACAAGAATCTTAAAATATAGATTTTTTTCCTCCCACTTTTAAAATAAAGATTTCCGATGAAGAATGGAAAGTGATGCAGAGTAGATCATGTTCTTCAAAGTCCACTAGGAAATAGGAGAACTAGAAAATGCAACTTTGAGCATATTTGGCCTTAAAACTTCATAGTATAATGTAGCCATAATTGTGTGTTAGACCAAAAAAAAAATGAAAATCCTCCCAAAAACAATAGCTTTAACGTAAAGACACAATCTCGATTTGTACAGTTACCTTTACATTTTGGTAAGACAAGTTCTTGCAAGACTTCTATTTTCAGAATCATAGAAGAAAGTGTAAATAATGCATATTTTATGCTCATAGTCATATGCCATGGTCCAGCTGACAGTAGGTTTATATTACTGCCACCACAGCAAAAATCATACCCAAAACAGACGGCAAGGAGGGAAAATACATGTGTAAAGAGGCTATTTTGTTGTTGAATGTTTCCCATGTCCACAATGCAGCTATCTTGCGTGCTGTAGAGTGGCATCTCTCAGAGGGACAGGAGTCTGATTTACACTGGAAATTACTGAGCAACTGGATTGTAGAGATTATAATTCTTGCATTTTCCTACAAACTATATTTTGAAGACACCATGTATTTCTGTCAATAAACATTCTTGTGTGTAAAACAGGACTTCGTTTTTGGTTGGGACGAAGGGGGGACTGCTTGCGTTAAAGGGACATGGCCACAAATTAAGCATAAATTGCAAGTGTATTTCCAATATTTAAGATAGCTTTGAGTTGGGATAGCTCAGTGGTTTGAGCACTGGCCTACTAAACTCAGGGTTGTGAGTTCACTCCTTGAGGGGGCCATTTAGGGATCTGGGGCAAAAATCTGCCTGGGGATTGGTCCTGCTTCGAGCAGGGGGTTGGACTAGATGATCTCCTGAGGTCCCTTCCAACCCAGATATTCTATGAAAACATCTATAAACGTCCCTGCCACGGTGAGTGGCGCCTCCTGCTGGCCACCCTGGGAATTAATGCTTCCAGACTAGCGCTCTCCCTCCGGTGGTATCTTCTCCCCATCCTGCCTCGCTCTGCAGCCCCTGCTCACTCCCAGATCTGCAGTTTCCTCTTCGTGGCTTGGCTCTCCAGCCAGATCACCAAGGTCCTCCCCTTCTGGGGAATTCAAAATCCAGACCTGCTGGCTGGCATCTCCAAGCCCTTGTCACTTCCTAGTGGCTGGGAGGGAAACCCAGACCTGCCCTCTACACTGCGTTCCAGCCCAGGGACCCTCTAACAAGCAGCCACAGTCCCTGTACAGTCCTACCTCTTGCTGGTGTTTCCTTGGGCCTTTTCCTCCTACCAGAGGGCTTTCCCCCTCTGTATTTGCCAGCCTCCAACTCCCTCCACTCAAAGAGTGACTGCAGCCCACTTCCCTGCAGCCCTTCCCAGCAACAGCCCCCATCAGCAGCCAGCTACCTGGCTTTATGCAGGCCCCGCCTGTTCCTGCACAGGTGAGCCTGTTCCTCTAATTAGGGCTTTCCTCTCAGTGTTTAATCTACTAGGTTAATTGGCCCATCTAGCCTCCATGAACTCCTCCTAATCCTGTGTGGGATGGACACCTCACCACAATCCCCATACACTGTCTGAAACCCAGAAACATGCTAGTGGCTGGGCTGACTGTTCCATGGAGGGTGGGAGGAGTGTCTCCTGTACATTTCCCTGTTTGCAGTCTATCCCACCTATGCATCTTCCCTCTCCCGCCCCCCCCCCCCACTTATGCTCTGACTATATATTACTTACAAATACAAAAGCTATGATTGATTGTTAAGCACCAGATCCAGGGTGCACGGACCCAGCTAAACACTGATTTCAGTACTCAGGATACCCTTTCAGCTCTCTCTGTGGCATATAAGAATGCTAGACAGACTTGCCCCAATTCATTTTGCGGAAACCTGTAATATACATTCAATATGTACCAAAAAAAAAAATCACAATTTCCATATGCCCCCTCCAAAAGGTGCGTTCAGTTCGTAGGAGAAAATGGTACTGGAATGAACGCACAGTAGCCAAACTATCACATCCTGTTTGTATATATATTTTTATTAAGAAAAAAATGAAAATACATTCTTTCCATATGTACATTACATACAGCGGAATTCTACATTTGTCATTGTTCACCAGCTCACCCATTCATTTATTCACAGAGCAGTGCTTACGTATTTATCAACCCAGGAATCATAACACTGCCAAGGGCCAGAGAAGGGAAATTAACATTCCAAGCTGGAAAAAAAAATTTGAATAGCTGAGGCGATGGGTCAGGAAGAGGTGATAGATGCAGATGGATAATCCTGTCAGTATCTCAGAGCATTCATTATTAATGTGATTTGTATCCTTAGCGCTCCGTCAGCTCTGTACGAGTATTCAGTACAGACCTCTACCTGCTCATGAAAATGTAGCTGCAACTCACAGGATGTCTCTCTGCAGGACCCTCATTGATTCAAACGTTCTCCTGTAACTCTCAGTCCAGATCTCCTATGGCAGGGGTTGAAGGTAAGGCAAATGATCAGTGAATGTCCACCTAATGGGACTCAAATGGGCACAAGTATACTTAGGACTGTCCTAGAAATGCAACTAGGCACCATGTCAGAGATCAAAGAAAAATGTAGATGTGCCAAATTCTTGACTAGGGGAAGTTCAGATCTCAAAGCACCATATGGGAGACAGCTTTTGGGGGCTTAATGTGGGTGGAGGGTAAGGAATGAGGTTCTATTTCAAAGACTACTACAACAGTCAAACATATATTCTCTTTATGTGCAGGCACAACTCCTATTAGCATTAATGGGAACCATGCAATGTAAGATTCAATCCCTTTCCCAGATTATTAGGTCTACAAATCATCAATTAATCAGATGCACAAGTGCTAATAGCTCAGGGTAGTGGGATGGAGGATAAAGGCCCTTTGCCCAAATGGTACAAGGGGAAAAGTTTGTGGTAGGCAGCATTAAAATCTCTGCAGTTACTGTCCAAGGTACTGTAAATAACTATACCCTCTCTATATACGTAGGGCTTGGTGCATCTGTCCCACAACTGTTGGGTGTGAAGATTTTAATGACGTCCACTGAGACTATCACAGCTTAGTCCAAGCAGCCAGTGAACCCAGAGATACAAAACTTGCTCTAGGTGTTTTAAGGTGGGAGGGAAAACATTTACAAAGACCTGATGCCAGGTCACACCTCAAAGTTTGCATGTGTAAAATC
Source organism: Terrapene triunguis (assembly GCF_002925995.2). NCBI lineage: Eukaryota > Metazoa > Chordata > Testudines > Emydidae > Terrapene > Terrapene triunguis. The sequence continues at coordinate 4,838,905 of NW_020664419.1, forward strand.
CATCTGATAATCATATGCAGAAGTTGCTGGAATGCAATCTCGCAATATCCCACAATGAACTAGAGGGTCCAAGTTAGTAAACTGAATACCCAGCCATCAGGCCATTGATTTAAAGCCAACGGTGCACAGAACTCTTATCAGCTTCACCAGGAACAGTTTGCAAGATTAAGCCCTACAACCAGAGCACAGGGTTGTAGCTGCCTAGAGAATGACACGGGAGGTAAGCAGGGTGCTCACTCTCACCCCAAGGGGGCAACCTTAAGACATTAACCTTCAACAGACAAGGACAAAAATGAAGACATTAGGTTTTCAATGCTATTCTGCCTTTTAAAATATCCTGGTAATTGAAAGAATCATCAAGTACAGTTACAGGATGGAAAGTGTTAAAAAAAAACCCAGCTTCTTACTCAACATAGTTGCTCCCCATGTTCCACTAACTCTCACATGTAGAGTTTAACCAAAGCAAACTAATAAATTCTGTTCACCCCTGCAGCAGAATCAACACCACTGTGGGAGAGCAAGCTGGCTACTCTCCTGTCTCATGCAGCAGCAAAGCTGACAGCAGAAATACATCTCAGAGGTAGAAAGAACGGCTGGTGTTTAGATCCCAGAATCTCTGCAGTTAGAAGTCATTTTATTCGCTTGTAAATTGAGCAAAGTTTATCAGCGCTGAAGACGAACACTTTTTAAACATCACTTTTCTCTTACAACAGAATTAAGTCGTTTCCCAAAGATTTCGAAGATCACCGTCTCCCCTAAGATCAGATATTCTGTGAAAAGGCAGCTTTACCACCCTGCCGTGGTTCTGTGTTTCAAGGAAGCGTGCATCAATTGGTTCAATAACTTGGAAGAGCGATGTATTAGGTAATTACACTAAATGAATTTTTAAATCAACATTGAGAAACATGTGCCATTTCGTATCTACAAAGCCTGGAACAGTGTAGGTGTGTCAGTGGGAGTTGAGATTTTGCTATAGACCTCTTCTATTTTCAGTTAAAAGTAGTTCACCTAAGTTAGCCCACTTTTTTTTTTTTGTTAAACTTTAAGTAGAAGGAACCTTATAACATCTTCCAGTTGGATCTCCCTTGCTTCCAGTTGTCAGATGGACAACTAGGTCCTACTTTTCATCTTCCAAGATGGCCACCCCTGGTGGGTTTGTTGATTATTCTGTATTACAACTGCTAGGTCCGAACACGTTCTAAATAGATTTGCTTCGCTCTGCAGCTGGGCACAGCGAGTGGAAAAGCGTTTAACATTATACACCAATGTAATGCTCTCGTGTGGAGAAGAGAGGCAGCAAAGCCTGCCTGAAGTGCAGCCCTGGCATTTGGAAGAGGCTGCTCTTGCACGAATTTCATTTTAAAAAGGGGGCAGGTGGGTGATCGATAAGGAATCTGGATAGTGGGAGGACACACTCTTTCCTAATGGTGCAAATTTATAGACTGGAGGTGGAAAGGGAGGGGAGAGGTTTCGAAAATCTTTGCATATGGAACAGCCCACTTAATAAAGCAGTTTATGAGGCTGCCCCTGCTCGGTTTCTCTTCCTATTTGCAACAGGGAAGGAGGGCAGAGGAGACTGCAACTTACAATAAACCCTGAAAGCTGATAATTAAGTGTTTTGACTATTAATATCTACATTACACAAGCAGAAGGGTCCCCCTGCCCTTTTCATAATCCCCAATCCATTATTTAGCTTGTTAACGTCAAGACAAGATCTCTGTCCTCATACTTCTGCAAAGGAGCTGGCACACTGCTGATGCAATATAAAATCATACGCCACCCTTGGAATAAGGTCTTATTACAGTCTAGGGCCTCTACGTCCTGACCAGAATGTTGGTTGTTTGGAGGGATGTGAATAGCCAGCTCTCTCCAGTACAGTGGTATAAGTGGCAGAACATCACGCTATGCCTGGGGGGATCAGCGCGCATGATTTCATGTCCTTTGTTCTTGGGCCAGCAGGCCTCGAGGAGAGTGCGGCTCAGGGCTGGCCCAATCTGTAGCGACTCTTTATTTTAAGAGTGATGTTGAGGCACTCTGGACAGAAAGGGTCACAATGATGCCCTGATGGAAGGGAATGAAAGTGATCCACCACAGCTTCCATTCAAGAAGAGTCCCCTTCAGTATATCAGCATAAGGAAATTAGGCATGCACTGGACCTTGGTGAAGAATGAATAGTCACAATGGAGAAGAACATGCTAAAGAGTAAGGAACTGGGAAGAAGGCCTGGATGATCAACTGCTGTCCATTGGAATGTGCAAAAAAAAAAAAAATAGCCACAAAGATTTTCATCTTCCACACGTGTGTCTTTAAAAGGTCAACTGTGAAGCAGTTGATCCTGACCTGTGTTCACTTGGTTAATGAATTACCGATGTTGAATGCTGCTAATTAAATTCAAGCGGCCCTCAAATAGTTAAACTCCAAACCAATCAATGGAATCTCAGCAGGCTTGTTCCAAGGAAACAGATGCAGGACTGTTCCCCCATCTTGCTCTCCCCCTCACTGACATGCCAAAGCCTGCGTTGAAAGTTCTCTTCCGCTGATGCAATAGGTGATGGCATGCCAACACCTAGAAGGAAGGAGCTCACTGGGGTTCCAGGTGTTAACTTCAGAAACAGAACCCCAAACTCGGGTCACTGCAGGTAGAGAGCTTGGAGTTCACCTGCACGTAGAAACTGGCCCAGTTTAGGACTTAAAAGTAAAATGAACTTAAAACTAAAGGAGGTCGCATCAGTGCAAATGTTTACATTTACTTTTTAATCACAGTGTTTGTGAAAGGTGCTGTACTGGCAACCCTGGAAATTTAAGTCCTCAAGTTAACCTCAGGCACAACATAGGCAACAGTAATACAAGGTCCCTGCACACTACTCACTATTGGAAAGTCACAGCCCTGTTCTGGAGGCCTAGGGGTTTAACCCCAGGCATACGTGGGTAACCCAGGCTTCCTCTCCATTCAATCCTTTGCTCCTCTGCTGAGAATGTCAACACAGACCATCTGAACTAACTGGAGTAATTTGTATTGGGGTCACTTGAGACAGTAGTGAGGACTTCATTAGATGGTACCAGAACCATTCTCTGCTGGATTTCAATCAGTGTCCTAGAGGTGAAAGAGCCACACAGTGTTCTATAGGTCGTTTTAACAGTTTCCCCAAATTATCTTTTTTGGATCATCAGAACACAGGTGGTTTCCAGAGAGCAAAAATCTTGCATAAAACTTCTGATTACCACAACCTGAAAGTTTTTAACGCAACCCTCTCATGACAGTACAGTAATTAAACACGCACTGTGCCCATGTTAATAAATATTAAAGAACTCCTCACTGTAATATGGTGTTACTACACAGTTACACCAATCTAATGCACCAATCTTCACAGCTGTGGCATAAGCTACAGCACTGTCAAAACTACAGCCAATAGAAACAAGTCATGCACTTCCACTTAGTTTCCCCTCCCCTTCTCTTGGGCATGAGGCCTCTCTCTAGTTCATCACACATGAAAAATAGTTTTGTCAACTGGTCTAATTCTCCATGGACTAAAGAATGGACTGAAAGGCAGTGTTGTCTAGTGGATGGAGCACCGAACTAGAACTCGGGAGACCTGGGTTCTATTCCCAGGTAGGCCTCTGGCTCGGCCTTGGGCAAGTTACAAACTCTCTGTGCCTTCCCTATAAAGCACTTTTGAGATCTACCTCTGAAAAGCATTATGTACGAGCTATTATTATTACCGAGACTGATTTGAAATAAAGGCCATTCCTCAAACTGATTAAACGTAGTGTTTTCCCATGATTATACTAAAGCAGGCATCTTCCACTAACTGCTACTTTGCAGCAAGACATGTGACTTGAGCACTTCAGAATCCAGACCTGTTTTTGCTGTTAAGTACTTATCTATATAGTGGCCAAACCTGTACCCCAAATCTGAACCACCCATGAACTACGGGGCACGGATTCAAAATTTGTACCTGAGCCTGGATTCACATTGTGTCAACACGGATACTTCTCCACTCTCAACTACATTGCCACCTGGTACCTCTGTAACCGATCATTTCGGCATTTTCCAACAAGAAGAGATGTATTATCTTATAACAGTATTACACAAGCCAAGAGACACAGGAGATTTAAAATTTTATTCTGTGCAGAGTTAAATATACTAAACAAACTGCATTAAATAAGACCTCTAGAGCAACGTGACTCTCCTTCCCAATTCAGGTCCTATCGTGACATGTAGGATTATAAATAATTCTCTTGGCATGTTCTTGCATCATCTGTAATGACGACTGAATCCCCACATTATTTTCCTCTTTTAATACTTGCGGAGTTACTCAATATGATTTTTGTGGATTTTATGCACTTGGTGCTTTAATTGTTACAACTGAGCTATATATGAGAGAGGTCAGACTTCTGAAAAACTACACTAACCTATCACATCCCACCCTTTCTCAGCCTCCCCAGCCCCCAAAGGGAACCCTCCTCTGTAAGGACATGTCTACCTGGGGAAGTTGACTGGAATAAACCCCCACGTGGATACTATTCTGGAATAAAACTTCCCTACCCGGCCCTCCATACAGTTGCGCAACCCCGATGTGGTCCTTGGGCCAAAAAAAGTTTGCCCACCCCTGCCTTAGAGGCTAACAAATTTATTTGGGCATAAGCTTTCGTGGGCTAGAACCCACTTCATTAGATGCATGAAGTAGAAAATACAGGAGCAGGTATAAATACAAGAAAAGATGGGAGTTGCCTTACCAAGTGTGAGGTCAGTCTAATGAGACAATTCAATTAACAGTAGGATACCGAGGGAGGCAAAATAACTTTTGTAGTGGTAATGAGAGTGGGTTCACACCCCTGAGCGATAGAACTTACATCGACTTAAACGGTAGCGTAGACAAGCCCTTAGTTGCTTATTCCTGCCTTTCCTCTCTACTCCTAAACCAGTGTTCAGTCTGTGACAGCTTCACCTCCTTCCATCCCATAGTTATCAAGATTCCTTAGCCGCCTCTTGAAAGATTTTTTTCTAGAGTCTTTTGAAGTCCAGATGCAATTATATCCTCCAGGTCTCTCTTGTCTGCTATTTTAAACTCCATGCCCCTGAAGGAGCAATCGTCTTTGCTTAATTCAACCCCACTCCACCACGTCTCAATCTCCCCCCGCACCTACAGCTTGCCTCTGCTTCTCCCCGGTCAAGAATAGAGGTCGTCTTTGGAGATAACCAGGGCTCAAACTGATGGGAGGAATTTGCTGTAGAGCAGTGTCAGGAATTCCCATGTCCCAATACCATATAGGTGAGAACTCCATCTCTTTTACAGGGTAGCCCTCATGGCAGCACACAGCCCTTCCCCTAGGCCACAGAGCTGGCTTTTTTGGATGCGAAGAACAAGGCAACAATACAGTAGCTGGGATTTGATTTCAAACTGTGTAAATAAAGGGTTGCTGACCTCAGAATAGTAAAGGAAGTTTAACTACCTATTTTACTCTCTCTCATTTATGCTGACGTAACTTTTCCCACTACACTCAGCTACCCACAACAATAAAATTGGACTTGGCCATGGAGTGCACTTTCATGCACTTTCACATATCAATTAGATTAACTTTCTGGTGCTCCTGCACCAATGCAATGGGTATTTGTTTCCCACCTTGCTCGGGTAGTGGGGAGGCATTCAACTAAAAAACCTTTGCGCTATAACTCCATCAAAAGTGTATTAATATGAGGATCTGTACATTTCTCATTACACAGCAGTTTCGTTTTATGTAGAAGCTTTTTGACTGTGTCCCTTTAAATTACTGTAATCTGCTCAGGTTACACAGTTTATTCCCTTACACCAAGTCACCTGGTCTAAATTCCTTCGCCAACACCTACTCCCAACTCACTAAAAGGTATAGCATTTCTCAACACTGCAAAATTCTACTTGCCCAGTCATCAAGATAAGGCCTGGGGCAGATTACCTAGCACAGGCGTGCAGTATATTTCATGACAATTTTGCTGATGGGAGAAAGCTCTCCCATCAATTACTCCAGGCCCTGTTAGTGGTGGTAGAAGCTCTTCCACTGACAGGACACTGTCCACACCAGCACTTAGGTTGATGTAACTTACATTGCTCAGGGGGGTGGCTTATTCACATCCTTGAGTGACATAACTTATACCAGCTTAAATTGTACTGTGTACATAGCCTTTGTCTCTAATCACCTCTGAGTGGAGTTTACACTGGTGCCTGTTTTGTAATGCTTTATCATCTGTGTGGTACTCTAACCCAAACGATAGCAGGCTATAGCAAATTTATGACTCATTTTATACTCCCCATCTCACAAGAGAAATAACTATCGAAGGAAAAAACGTTAAGTCAGACGCAACCTACTACACTGGATATAGGATTCATTCATGAGCCATGTAAGACTTCCTGATTTTTGTTCCTAGAAGAAACAGGTGAAAAAAGAAAACTCTCAATATACCAAGTCTGTTTCCTCCAGCAACCTGTTTTATAAAGTACATTTCTACACACGGGATTACAAATCTTTTTAGCTTCTGGGAAGAAGAAAGGAAGAGCAATGAACATAAGAGATGTGACAATATCTCCCATCCAGAGATCATGGATTCTTTACTGCTATTCATTCTTAGGAACAGAGCTATGCAAACTTAGAGATGAATTACACTCTGCTCACCAGTTTTCACATTACTGATGTCTCTGGCAAGAAAGATGGTTTCCTCAAGCAACTCCATGCTCAGGGAAAAGAATGCCTACATTGGATGCCATCTCTGTGTCATAGTCAAAACTATTCTCAGAGAAAGAAATCAGTGCAGAGGCTTTTCTATAGTACATTATCAAGGCAGATCTACCTACAGTCTGATCTCCAGGGTCTGTTTGCAAACCCTTTGCAACTGTGTCTGCACCCACCGATTTTTCAAAACAAATGCTTCAACGTGGTTTTGAAAACAATTCTATACACAGTACCTGTGGCCTTACTTGTAAGTTAACCTGCAATTTACACATACACACAAAATCATAGGCAACCTAACAGATCAGTATTTATTTAAATTTCTACTGTTTCCATCTAAACACTACATATATGGGGTACTGTGCATGGGAGCAAAGGGCAGAATAAGCATATCTTCGGATTGCAAGGAATGACCACCCTTCCCTCTGATCAGCAAGAAAAAAGGGTTTGGATTATGACCAACTATATGTCAAAACTCTCTCAGCAAGCGTCAGGATGTAGCTAGTTTAAATAATTACCGCCCTGCAGACAGGTGTAGACCACATTCACGTCTCACCACTGTAGGAATGCTGCCACTGAGACCTCTAACAGATAAGAGTCAAATCGAATGTTGGTCAATTTGATTTCTTAAAAAAAAAATTAATCCAAAATCTTCCTTTTGTCCCTTGCATTTATATGCCTCATGCAAAATATGTGTAAACGTTTTACAATGGTGCTTTTACCTGAAGATACCATTTTTGAAAGAATCCAAAAGATACAGATTTACCTAAAACACACAACAAACATGGACATCATAGATTTCTGCCTTCTGACCCACTGGCAAGTGGGGTGATACAGAGATTGTTTCCACTCCCCCAAGTTCATGACCCACGTTTAAGATTATACATTCAACATTGGATTCAGTTTTGGCAATTTGCAGTAGGTAAAGGGCCTTGTTTTCTGAGGAAGATTTATACACAGCTTCTCAGGAACATTACGATAAAACAAGCTTCGTGTGAACAAAAACTTACCTACTGAACACCATCCCAAGGACAAACATTCTGAAGACCAATATCAGTAGACATTGGCTCAGTGTCTCTCGAAGTCTCTACTAGTTAGAAAGCACTGGGAATAGCAGACATTTAAATTATCGCTTCTGATTCTTCAAATTGTTGCTACAAAGTTTTTTGCCTTATAAATCGCTACAAATAAACCAGCTATATGTTAAAAGAGTCTTTGTTTTACAGACTTCAGTTGGTAGAAAGTGCTCACTTAAGCAAATGGGACAATGTTTACTTTAGAATGCCCAATTTACATTTCCATGTAATGAAGTGGCCTACAGTTGCAATGTGGAGAATATGTGGTAGTAAATTTACAAAGTAGAGATCATGTATACTACATGTTCTTTCATGTGCTCCACACCAGGAAGCAGGCTTGGTGTTAAAGTGTTTTGAGGCACTATGTAATCAACAGGATCAAGTACCGAGATGGTACCAAGTAAAGCATGTGTTTACACTTATGCGGTTATCCAATGAGTGCACTATACAACAAAATGTCTTCTAAAATGACCTTTCCAAGCAAGGTGGACAATCTCTTCTGTTTGGACATTTGTATTTCCATAATGCTTGGAGCTAATAAGTTCCTGGAATGACACTCACAGCTTAAGCCCATGCAGAATACAACCCCAAAATCTAATATCACAACTGTACTTTAACAGGCTATTACAGGAATTTCTGTACATTCTCAGGAAACTGAATACTTTTTTTATACTATCTATTTTTATCAGCTATACAAGAGATGCAGAGTATACTATGGCAAAGCACCAATCATATAATTATGATTACTAACCTTAAAGAGGGCAGGGAAGTAGTGGATACCCTTTAGCAAATCCATAGGAAATACTCACTTTGGATAAACCTATCTGGCCACAGGGTGCCTCAATTGCTTCACAAATATACAGCTGCAAATGCATTTGCTGTGTCAGGTTGTACATCAAGCAGTTCTTAAAAAGGACAGGAGCGGTGGAAATGGCAGCTGGTTAATCACCAGCTGGAAGCAATAAAGTGCACACTGACTAGTGGTGGTGGTGGTGGGGAGAATTGGTAAACTTGTCTGTGTACACAGCAAAGGTGTGTCAATATTTGATATTCCTGAAGTACTCCCATTAGCTTGGGATAAGAGACAGGATGGTCAGTCATTGTGTAGGAAGTACTAAGCTAGCGAATTTAACTTACTGCACTTGCAGGCATCCACAACCTCCCCACCTGCCCCTAACACAGAGCAGGCTTAAGCCCATGACTGAACATTTGCCGTTATGTGTCTGTCTATATATATATATATCAGAGATAAACTTTAAAATTGAGAATTTTACTCCCAGTAGTTTTCAGCAAAATCACACATACACACACCCTAGCCAATTATGTTTGCAAATCTCTTATCAGATCACACGGAGATCATGCTTTACTTTACTTCAATAAAGTGAATATGTTGTCACTTAATCACAGCTTGATTTGCAAGATATGCTTCTCAGTGAGGTTACTACCCCAAAAACATTTGGTGTTTTTATTAGACCCTCCACTAAATCTACTCTTGGTTACTTTTAATATAATTGCTTCACTTTGGTTCAACTTTATTTAAATAAAAATAAAGTTAAAAGGTAACGGGGAAAAAAACCCCACCAGCTAGAAAAATGAAAATTAGAAGAGTAAATGCTTTGGGGTAAACTGCTTAGAAAGATTTTTTGGGGGGAAAAACAAAAAAAACACCAAAAAACAAGAATCACCCGCTTGACGTTGTGAGCAAGTTTGTTTCTGTGAACAGAATGCATAATCATAGTCCCAAGATAAACAGCACGCAGCATTGTAAATCTCAGTATTTGAGGACTGAAAAATTTAGTTTAGTTACAGAACAGCAGTGCTATGGCACAATGCTAATGGAAGCAACAAAATTAACCTAGCCATTACCTAGCAAAGAACCAGAAGGTTACAACATGCAGTAAAAAAAAACAAAAAACACTGTGGCATGGCACTTTTTCATGTTACTGGAGAAATTTTTTTTTTTGGACATTGTTCCTTTGAAACATTTAACCAGATTGTATTTGCTAAACTGTGGATTCCATTGATTTTTTGATTTGCTACCTGTTAACTACATTAACTTACTTGCCAAACAGTAAGTTAGCGGTAACTAAAAAAAACAAACAAAAAAACCCCCCTACATCTATAATCCTTTCAAGGGGGAAAAAAAAAGTCAAGTCTAATCACTTAGTTTTTAAAGCAAATCCAGCCTCTAATGTACTGTTAATTTCTGGGTGTTTAATAGCTTAAAAAGCTAAATATTATTACAAATTTTTCATCATGATTTCCAATGTACTGAAACTGGAAACAAAATGTGAGGAAGAAAGGGACTAACTGAATGAAAGCACAAGAATACTAGAACTATGAAAAAAATATTCTTCACTGTCATTTCTTTTCATTTAAAAAAAGTCTAATCCATCATCCCTGCAGACACAATACTTCCAGTAAATTCAGAGAAAAAAGTTACTCAGACACAGGAAATTCAGGATTCATGTCCTATGGGCTGTTGGCCCTCTAGACATGAATCTCTACAGTCTTTATATAATTTATCAACCAGTTTGAACTGCATGCTTTCTGGCACTGAATTTAAGTATATGCTAACACTAGGTGCATGTGTCCTTCATTATACTTTACGGACACAGTGCAGCTCCAAGCCCGTAGGCCTACATACAAAGAACGTTTTCTGCAAGGGAGAAAATAAAGTCCACTTTCTGGACATATGCATTCAGCTTATTTTAATAAATCCATCCTTTAAACAAGGGGAGAGGCCTTTGTGCACAGAATAATTCTAAGATGCACTTAAATGAGCTGTGCTACATAGGACAAAGACAAAAAACAAGCTGTTGAGAACAATCCTCATTAAATTTCACATTCACACACAAATATACGCACAGAGCCAACATGTACGTAAACCCAGACGTGCTGCTTTGGAAAACTGCATCCAGACTGAAGTGCTGTAGAGGTGCAGCGTGTGCCTGGGGGATGTGGAAGACCCAATTCTGTAGAACTCTACAAGGACTTGCAAAGTTTGTCATGAAAACAGCACAGGAGAGGCACAGACATAAAACCATCCCTGAAGAAATGCTTGTACCAGCACCTCCTGCATTCTATTTTCAAAGGTTTCTCTGAGGTTCAAACTTGACTGCCAGCTTTAAGTAGAAGGCTTCAGAGAATGGAAGCCAGGCATTCACAGTAGCACCAGCTAAATATTTATGTTCACACTCTATAGCAAATCCAATTACACGCTAGTGTTAGTCAGTTTCTCAGACTATAAGAGGGTGGCAAATTTGAGATATCCTCCTTCACACTGCACATTACAATTACAGGACTCAAGTCAATAAAGACACACATTACCTTAATGTACAGCAGTGTCCTGCTGCCAAGCTACACAACTGCTGTGAATAAAGCCAGTAGGGCAAAGCAAATGTCATGACTAGTTACAATCAAGCAAGAGGCATTTAAAAAAAAAAAACCAAAGTAAAACCATCTTCAGTTTCAAGGAGACTGAAAAATCTCAGCATTTCCCCTAAATGCAAAAAGGATGACTGCATGATTGATTTCTTCTTCTTACATTTGCTAACTCTTAAGTCAAAATCAGAAAATATATATACATATATATATATATATTTTTTTTTATGTCAGTTACATTTTATTAGCCTAATTCAACAAGGGGAAAAACCTCAGGTATTCATTATACAAGTATAAAGCCCTATTCAAAGACCCAGGGGTCACTATATACTGCACACAGCAGTCAATCAATGCAGTAAAAAAAAATTAAAATACTGAAAATGGATGCTTTTTTCTTCTTTCACATGTCCAGTGATTTTTCTGTCACAGTGTGATGAGGTCTACCAGGTTGCCTTTTGGAGGAGTCATGTTGTCAGGAAAGAAATTTACTAACGTATCAAAGAGCTGAGTTCTTTGCGCATAGGTATGGTCAACATCCGAAAATCCTGGGGGAGCGAGAAAGACAGGAAAAAATAAGTCAAATTTAAAACATGAAATAAATTAACCAATGAAATATGCCAAGTATATACATTTTAAAGGAATGCGGAATATGTGCAATTCTCTCCTCATCCTCCTTTCTGAATACACCTCACTGCACTGGCTGTGACCAAAAGTCTTTCTCAACCTTGCGTCACACATCAGCATTAACAGTCCAGGCTGTTTATTCAGCCCTGCTATCCACTGCCACGAGTCTATCCATTATACATACTCTAAACCAGCCTGGAGTTGGTCTGTCTCACATTCAAGCCAACATCACTCAAGGGCAATGGATTTATATGTAGGGCCCTATCAAATTCATGGCCATGAAAAACACGTCACGGACTGTGAAATCTGGTCTCCCCACCATGAAATCTGGTCTTGTGTGCGCTTTTACCCTATGCTTTACAGATTTCATGGGGGAGACCAGCATTTCTCAAATTGGGGTTCCTAACCCAAATGAGAGTTACGGGAGGGGGGGTGTCACAAGATTATTTTAGGGGGGTTGCTGTGTTGCCACCCTTACTTCTGTGCTGCCTTCAGAGTTGGGCGGCCAGAGAGTAGCGGTCACTGACTGAGGGCACAGCTCTGCAAGCAACAGTGCAGAAATAAGGGTGGTAATACCATACCAGGCCATCTTTACTTCCGCACTGCTGCTGGCAGTGGCTCTGCCTTCAGAGCTAGGCTCCCAGCCAGCAGCCACTGTTCTCCAGCTGCCCAGCTCTGAAGGCAGTGCCGCCACCAGCAGCAGCGTAGAAGTAAGGGTAGCAGTACTGCAACCCCCCCCCACGATAACCTTGCGACTCCCCCCACCCCCCCAACACACACACACACACACACACACACCCACACCCCTCTCCCTCTCGGGTCAGGATCCCCTATAAATACAACACCATGAAATTTCAGACTTAAATAGCTGAAATAATGAAATTTACCATTTTTTAAATCCTATGACTGTGAAATTGACCAATATGGACCATGAATTTGGTAGGGCCCTATTTATATGTACTGGAACTTCCTCTCTAATTTCTACAATTCACACCACTGGTATCCCAAAGGGGTCCCTTTTCAATCATAATTAATTCTTATTACGTACATGAATCCAGACTTGTCACATTGACTGAAACAAGGGGAATTTTCCTTTAAAAAGATACAGGACACACAAAGAAAGGTGCAACATATCCACATTGTTACAATGTAGATATTAATCTCAACAGGACTAAAAAGAAAAATACCTTCGTGTATTACCTTAATCATGTACTGCAAAATATTGCAATACCATGTTATCCAATTAAGAAATAAAGACAATTTAGATGCTTTCTAAAGTTACCATTTTTTTTAAATCAAAGGGGAAAATGATCTACTAAAATACAATTTAAGTATTCAGTTTCTTTAAAACCATATATGTGCTCTTTATGGGAAATCTAACTCTGTGGCTCATACACAGTGAGAGTGTTACAGTAGATGATTCCTTGGCACCACTGTGATAAAGGCTAATTCGCCTTGTTACATTAGAACAAAAAAATTGGAAACTCTCAACCTCTGGTGTCAAGGAGTTTTTATTTAAAAACTCATCTTAGAAAAATGTAGTATCTGTTGATAATGCTTAAACAAGATCAGCACAACCTCCTCATCCATTTGGACAAACTGTGCAGTCTTTTTTTCCCCTACCTATTAATTCTTGAGGTTCAAATTGCCAATTCGGCTAACACCAAAATGATCAGTGCTTACACAGTATGAAACCAGGAACTGCTAGGCAGCACAGAGTTAGAAAAACGAAAGCCAAGTAATGCCTCTGGCCTTCTCATAGGTCAATCTCCAAATCATCATTCAAATAACCATGAAAAATATCTTGTTATTGGATGTCAGGGGAAACCAATTATGTTTTGTGAGTTCTTGTTTTTGTAAGTTTACAACATTGTCATCTTTATTATTCTTGACATTCTGTCCAAAGAGCCAGTTTTGCAAAGAACAAACAACTAAATTGCTCTAGGAACTGCACTGTGTTTTCACACCAAACAGAAATCTGTAACCATGCTGCTGGATTCCAAAATGACACGACACAAGTTCCTTTCTTTTGACCAAGGCTTCTGCTTATTTGGGTAATGGCGCAGCATATGGTGTAACAAGAGCTGCAAAATGATCCACTGAGACCTGAATTTGAGACCACTGATGACTGCTGTTTTAAAAATGGGCTTGAGACAATAAACACTATTGAATAGAAATGTTCCTTCTCAAATATTTAAAGGCACTTTTCGGAGAAAAGGTGGGCGAGGTAATCTCTTTTATTGCTCTTTTATTATCTGAAGAAGAACTCTGGGTAAGCGTGAAAGCTTGTCTCTCTCTCAAACAAAAGTTGGTCCAATAAAAGAAACTATTTCACCCAAATATTTCACCTATTATCCTGGGACCAAAGCTGTAACAGGGCATAAAGGCACTTAACCCTTTTACAGTCTGAATGTGCTAACACGTTTGTGGCCTACACCTGTTTCACCTAAATAGCAATAGCAGAAATCTTATCACAGTAATAAACCTGGCTACACTTTGTGGTCTTAGCATAATTCATCTCTGGCTCATTATAATACTCACCCAGAGTGGTGAAATCTGAACCAGACTTGAACAGTGCTGAAGCAAGAAGCTGAAACTGTGGGGAAAAAACAAGAGCCAAACAAATTATCCAGATGTCTACATAAGGCAAACAAAAGCTTCTTAAAACAGCAAATTGCATTAAAGGTGGCCTGTGCTGTGTTTACCTAGCACAATGTTCATTCAGATGTATGGTACCGTGGTTGTCATAACAGAGGCAGGCAGAGCCATACAGGATTTTGCGACTGCATTTTTAAAAAACTATAAATACAGATTTTACATGTGTCCACTCCTCCTTTTCCCTTCGGCTTTAAGTGAATTCAGTGTTTAAAATTTAGCATAAATGTCATGAAAGGCAACATTCAGAGCCCTAGAGATAAAAGTCCTACTTATCCAAAGACGACACACATCATAAAGGTAATGCAAGCGCCTCCTGAACTACCCCTCCAGATCATTTCTGTCTTGGAATGGCCCCTTCTAGATACGAGTTATGAGTGTGATACGGTCTCCATGCCCATTCAATCCTTGGTTGCCCAGCTGAGACAACTAAGGGTGCCAATTAGCACTGAATGAGATAGATGTTTGTGATGTGCAGAAGGAACGTGACTACAACCACCAACTTTTGTTCATAGGCCACGCAACCTTTAAATGGTTAATAACTTCTGGTCACTACTAACCTGGGCCTGATCATCCATATCCCAGTGCCAACCCCATCCATTCAGTCCCGTAAGTTTTGGGTTTTTCATTAAAAGATTCTCAGGCTGGGAGCATGAGACTCAAGAGCGAGAATGCAACAAGAACAACTTCAACATAGTAATAGCCATCCTTCATGTCTGCACCCTTCAGCTATCGGGAGGCAGCTATGAATAGCAAACCCCCCTTCACCATACCACTAGTCGCCAATTAGCAGAGCTATACAAACAAATTGAGTAATTAATGTTTCCATAAAGTTTTAATCAGTCCCTTAAGGCCCTTTATCATTTCTGTTGACCTTCCTCCTGTTCGCCTGCATCCCTCTGGTACTCAGATGTGCAGATTCCAAAGGAAGGGTGAGGTACACACATACATAAAACAGAACTAAATTAATCATTAAGCTTAGTGCGCTTGCAGTGCTAAAGATGAGCTTCATTGCCACTGCAAATGGCAATGTATAAAAGAGTGATTCTGGCCCTGATTCAGCAAGGTGCTTATTTATTATTTGTATTATCCATGGGCCTACGAGCCCCGGTCCCGGACCAGGACCTGCTTGTGCTAGGTTCTGCACAAATCGAACAACGAGAACTTACAATCTAAGTATAAGACAAGAGTAAAACAGACAGATACAGACAGAGGAATATAAGGAAACAATGAGACAATACTGGTCAGTATCAAAGGCTGTGGTCTTAGCCCACCAGCAGCCTAACCACTGTCAAATTTTTTGACGGCATCAGGAAAGGGGAGTTTAAAGAGGGATCTGAAGGGGAACAATAAAGTGGCTTTACAAATATTTGCAGGGACCTCTTCCCAAGCTGGAGGAGACCAGCATTACCCCTGCTGCTCCGAGCTGAAGGGAGCATGCTCAGTTGCTCTGTGGGGATGGCACATGTGCAGTCCAGTCATACTTAGGAGCTAGGAGAGGCGCAAGCAAACTCAGTGTGGATGGACTCAGATTTTAGCAGCTACCGTCTCAGAGGTCTCTACTGAGCATGTGCGAACTGCAATTTTTCAAAAGGTCTATAACTTAGCAAAATTTGGGCAGATTTTTGTAGAGATTTCAAAAGGCACATCCCTGACAAGATCACCACCTCCCTGTTACCCAGGCCAAATTCAAGTTCTTGTTCCAAAGCATAGGGGAGCTGGAGCTCTTCAAAGAAAAGGTCACCAGTATTTATTTTTTCCCCCAACATGGGCAAAACACACTTTTCCCTAGCCTTGTTCTCAGAAATGGCTGACCTGTTTCAGCTGGAGTTTTCCCAAAAATTTCAAACTGAGGCAGACAACTGGCATGGAAAATTTCAGCTCAAATGGTTACAGTTTGGCAAAGTTACTCACAATTGAAAAAATGGTCTTATAATGGGAAGTGTCGGGAAATAATTATAAGCAGATCTACCCAGTCCTGCCTATACATAGCACCGCCTACAGCCTAGCATAAAACATTTCCTTCTTTAGTTACAATGCATTGCTCCTTCTACATCTTCTGAGTGTGACTGATTCTTTTCATTTATACAGTTACCTTGAACCTATTTATAGAGGGATCATGTGTCCCCACTCAAGTTCACTTTCCAGTGAAAGGGAAGTTCCACTCTCAATCTTGCCCTACAGAATTATTTTACTCTCCATTCCTTAGATACTTATGTTCTGTGTTTTCTCTAGGTTTGTTTATATCCTCCTGAACAGTAACATTCCAGGTATAGTCACATTAAAGCTCAAGAAACTACTGCCTCTGGAGCGTAGTAGGTGACCTGCTAAGGTTTACATGAATTAATAAACACTGGATTTTTCCCCCTCACAGCAGCACCAGACTGGGAGCTTATATTTAGCTTCTAATTTTATCATCCTTAGGTCTGAATCACTCCTTTTCAGATGCATGAATTTGGGGACAGCTGTGTTGTTTATATGGAATAGGAAAAATATATGTGCACTTTTTTTTTTTAAACCAGTATTAGCAAATTTCAGTATCTAGTATGCCTTTCATCTCATCTGCCAGGAAGCCACACCACACACTGGTGCAGTAATCAATAGCTTTCTATTTGCCCTGGAGACCTGCTAGTCACCTCACCTACGAGCACACCACAACTGTCAGGTCTCCAGGCCAGTAAGACAGAGACTCATTTCTATCTGAGAAGCTGATGAACTGCCTGGAGGGATCCAACATGACTTCAAGTGGGATCACCACTAATCTGCCCAAGTCAGAACCACATTACAAATCTGTTGCGTTGGTGAGCGACAGCACAGCCAGGATCTATACATGGCCCGTGGGGGCAACGTAATGAGCATTCATGTGCTAAATGAGGCCAAGAGGTTCTCAGCTACATTCCAGAAATTAAAAAATAAGAGAAAATAAAAAATATTCCCTTAACCGGATAAATTCATAACAAATGCTGAAATTCTGGAGGTGCCATGCTGCGTCTCATTCACACCACATTAAACAAAATTAGTTACCAAAGCCAGAGCAAGTTTCTCAAGAACAAATTGTCTGTTTTCTTTGGCACTCAACTCAAAACAGCTGAAAAGATATGAAATGAAGTTTAAAAAATGAAATTACTCCTCCTAAGCTAGGATCCTTTTATGCAGAATTTTACCTTGGTGCAATCTTTTACAGCAATGCTTACAAACCTCTGAAATTTGTGGTTTACAACGTGAACACCAACTGACACTGAACACCACAAACAATCACACTACACTATATCAGGGACAAATCCAATCAGCTTGCTGCTTTGCAGAGTGAATGCGAGTTGGTTGGAGACAGAGCAGAGATGGGGGAAGGTAAAGGAGAGAGGAAAGACAGCCGTAAGAGGAGCTCTGAAGAGAATCAAACTTAGCAGTCCTACAATGCTGAGCTATATTCAGCACACACAGCGTCAACAAGATATACTGCCCTTGCTATGAAATAGACCACATTTGTTATAGGTGGTGCCAGGGATTATGCAGGCATCTGTGCTGGGAAACAATGAAACTTCTGCTTCAATTTTAATGCAAAATATGGCATCAGTGCTGAGAAGAGCACACAGGAGCCATTTGGAGATGTAGTGCCAGTAGCCAACTCAATGAGATAACCGGAAGGGAAATTGACGTCATGGAAATATACCCAGTCAGTATCAGTGCAGGGCGGGCATAAAGCCATCTGACTGGCAGCTCTGTTCTGATACAACAAGTCTATGAGAGTTGAAGCTATTGGAACAGAAAAGATTGTAAAGGAAGAAGTTGCAGAAGGTTTTCAGCAGCTGCTCTAACTCTGCTAAACAGTAAATATTGATCTGGCAAAGAGAAGCAAGAGGAAAGAGGTCAAAAAATTCAAGCATTAGGCCTGCAAAGAAATGAGGTGTAGTGAAATTACAACTATTATCCTGAAAAGCCAGAGAGTGGCTTAGGGCCCTGCACATCAGGATTGAAACCCTTCCCTGGAATCACAGGTTCACACGGTAACATGGTCAACTCAAACATTTCATGCTTGCAAGGTAGATAAATTGAATAGCATGCAGTTTACTGTGCGAGTATCTTGCAGAGACTTTGTGAAAGTATTGTGAAATATTTTGGGATCCTCTATGCACTATATGAAATTTAATTCAAATACTTTTCAGGTTGAAAAATAGCAAGAATTTCCTGTTATTTTTCTTCCTATTCCTGTCCCAAACAAGAGAAAAGATGTGAAGGTAGCTAGTATGAGTCAATTTCAGTGTGAAACTCATAATTTAGACATGTTGTATGGATATGTTATCTATTAAATTTGGCAACAACCTTAGCATGTCAATTACGTTACTGAAAATGAATTGCAATCTATGATAAAGTAATTAAACAACAATTTCCAGGATTCTGAGACAAGCAAATTATTTTCCAAAGTCCTGTCACCCTATAACCCCAGCACCATATTGCATATGGCCTTCAGTAACAGCCCCACAAAAACAAAGCTTTTAGAGGCTATACTTAGACAATTTCTATTTGCTTAGATTACATGATCTAGCCAGCACACTAAGGGGCTTTGATCAGAGACTCCCCAAGTTCTTATCACAGCTTTGATACTGACTTGACACATGAACTAGGGCAAGACATTTAGTTACTGAGCCCAATTCTTGTCTCATACCAGCTTTACAACTGTAACTATCCACTGACTTCAGTGGAGCTACTTCTCATTTGCACCAACGTAAGGAAAGTAAGGAACACCCTAACCAGTTAAAATGGGGCAACTGAGACAGAGTGATAAGGGTTACATGTTTGTACAGCATTTTGAAGGTCCGAAGTACTATACATAACTGCACATAGAAGCAAAACCCAAAAGCTTATCCTAAACTTCATAAGTTCAGTAAGTTATCTAGGGCTGCTACTAGACTTCATTAAACCCTTTTGTAAAGTGACATATGTAATGGAGAGAGGCTGTCTGAAATTCCTATCAGCTCTTGGGAACTTATTGCTTCATTTGTGCTTTGGGAACAAACTTACTCCTGGAAAAACCAAATATGTGCACTGAAAAATGCGATAAGGCCATATAAAAGCCTTAGTGATCAACATACATAAAAAAATCCAGAGTGAGAAATATATATTCTGGAGAAGAGCTCAATTTTTTCCTTCAGAGACATTTAAATATGTACAACCCAAATGAAAAAATATCCTGAGAACATCACCTTCAGGGGAGATGTCTGATATCAGAGAATCCTTTTACATCTTCTTAATATAACATAATAGCAGCATTTCCTTTTATTGGGTGCAGTATAATGCACTTTCCATAGCACAACCAACTAATTAACTATAAGCCTGTGCCATTTGATACAGAGTTTATATTTCATTAAAACCCCCAAACACAAGACAGCCCATTAGAATTAAATCTAAGGTCCCGGCTGCATGCAGTTTTTTACTGATAGCTATTTTGGTATGGGGTGTGGAGTTTTTAAAAAATAGAAATAGTTATACTGGTACATCCCCTAGCTTAGATGCAGTTATACTGGCATAAAGGTGCCTTACACTGGTGTAGCTATTCCCATATATAAGGGTACGTCTATACTACCCACCGGATTGGCGGGTAGTGTTCGATGTATCGAGGATTGATTTATCGCGTCTCGTCTGGACGCGATAAATCGATCCGCGAATCGACGCCCGTACTCCACCCTTGGCAGGAGTAAGCGGAGTCGACGAGGGAGCCACGGCAGTTGACTCGCCGACGTGAGGACAGCCAGGTAAGTTGAACTAATAGTGTAGCTGAAGTTGTGTATCTTAGTTCGAACCCCCCGCTAGTGTAGCCCAGGCCTAAGGGGAATAAGCTATACTGGTATAAGCATTTTCATATCAGTATAACTGCAACCACATTAGGGAGTTGTACCTCTAACTATTCTAGTATAGTTAAAGAAATACCTGTGTGTAGACAAGGTCTAAGAAAACCTAAGGTAACTCTAAAAGTTCCACAGTATGCACCTTTACATTCTTTTTTTTTTTTTTTTAAAAAAAAAAAAAAAAAAAGGAAGTAGTTTTCACCCTTACCTCTTTTGTCTCCTCAGGGTCAGAATGATCCACAGTTACATACAAGTCATTCTGTAAGTATTTCAGTGCACTGAGTGGGTCAGTTTGGGCCTTTTCTTCAAACCTGTAAAATGGAAGGAGATAAGCAACTTGTATGTGATTATAAGACACACTCAAAGCAAGCACTGTTTTCATTTACTTTGAGCTCAGTTACTAAACACACTCCCTACTCTTTTATGGGAGCAAAAGTCACACATGCAAATTGTTCAGTGATAGCTGCTTAAAGCACATGAATTCTATGACAGCTCAGCCCCCTCCTGCTAGAAGTCTGGGTACAGAAGCAGCATTCTAAGGTGCTCAGGGAAATCAAAGCTAGCGACTTCGATCCCTTTGCTAAAACAACCAAGTATCTCAAAGCTGTATAAGTTGTTGTTCATAAGGTACTCTGTACTAAAACATTAGGCAAATAAGCGTGGTGTATCCATTTCACAGAGAGATAAACTGAGGCATGAGGAAGTGAAGTCACTTGCCCAAACAGCAGATTCAGAGATAGAAATTTTGAGTTCTAACACCCACTACCTACAATCAAGACACAATGTCCAAAACCTGATCTAACCGCCTTTAAAAAACCAATAGCACATTTTCATCCAAAATATTCCCTTAGGAATGAATATAAGGGCTGCAAATGTCTTAAAAGTATGGTATTCCGGCACCTACCGACCAAAAGGGAATAAACCTAAGACTTCAAGTTGGTCTGACCCAAAGACAAATGAATGGACAGACTGGACAATCTTGCTTTGGAGATTGATTCTCTCAGTTACACAGACTTTTCATTAGGTTGCTTGAAGAATTAGTTTCCCCCCATGTCATTAACTGAAAGGCCCCTCCAGTTCTATGGTTTGTAATATTGATCGAAGCAGCCACTCTCAAACAGACAGCATGTTTACAAGTCACAAAAGAAGCTGCTGTGACTCTTCTGTACCAAAAGCACTTAGCAATTGTTATCTACCTTGTTCATTGTGGATCTTGGGAGGACAGAACTTGGGGTAACCTGCTTCAGAAAGCACGGGTCTTTTTAGAAGCTAAACAGAGACTTCACTGCAATAGTAGCAATAAGGTTTCCTTCTTCTATAGGCCACTCGCACTTGAACAGGTCTGACATTCCACCCACTAGAGGGCAGTGATGACACATCAGCCAATGTAGTTCTCAGTTTAAAAAGAATGACAGCAATTTTTTTCAAACAGATGCAGTTTTATATCTACATTTTTCAACGGGCTGAACCTCAATGCCAACCTAATTGTGCTATGCTAAGGAGTTTCTTCAGTCTTGGCTTAGAATATCTCCTTTGATCAGTGTGGATAAAACTGGTTTAAAATTAAAAAAAATCTGTTTCTTTACATTGTGTTTTATTTAAATTAAATACATTTTATTTTTTTTAAATAAATGTATTGGAAATTGTGACAACATATGTTAAGGCCTAAATTTACTATGACTTATTAAAATTAATTAAATAAAAGTATTTCAAGCATCACATTTGCTGCCAAAGTTTTAAAGAAAGTCAGACTACTGAACTGATTGAAGTTACTGGATAAGCACCTGGAACCAGAGTTTGCTAAAGTGCACTAGCCTCTTCTGCAATTGCAGAGAGAATATTTTCTTTATTTCAGTTTATTCAATTCAATGACTAGTTCATTCTAAGTTGAGACACCGATTGTGAGTTGAAGCAAGAAAGCTTGTTCTCCTCTTCCACTCTACAAATAAAAATGAGGTAAGGGGATGAGATCCACTAGTTCTAAAATCTTGAAGGTCATGGGGGCCAGAAACAACCAGTTCAATTCACTAACTACAGATATACTTCCTCTACTTAACCAATTAGTTTTAAAAGCAAAACATGTTTTGACTCTTTCTTATGTATCCAGCACATTTAAGGTAGCTTTATTTAACTAACAGAACAATTTAAAAATACTTTTTTTTTGTCATGAATTAAAAAAAAAAAAATCAACCAATAATTAACAAATGCATCATTCGCCATTTTCTAAGAAGTAAAAATTAAGAAACTGAATACATTTATGTTAAACAATAACTGCTTAAATAAAATGTGCATATAGTATATTCTTTTGGTTAGCAAAAAGGATCAAATTTAGTTGCAAATCAATATGTATTAATGGTTACCAACCAATGAGAATCAACCTTTCTTTACAAAAATAAAGATACAGGTGCAAAACATGATTATATTAAATTATTTAAATCAAGCTTACTGCTTGCTAATTTAAATCATTATAATTATATAAATGATTTTGGTTTAAATCAAGTCACTCTGTCTTTGATTATCTCCTTCCTTTAAAAAAAGTTCACACCTTTTAGGAAGCTGCATGGACGGTCCAAAGGCAGAAGTAACCATGAATTAGCAGTCAAAGGGTAGGAGAGATTGTTTGATGTGATCTTGACAGTATACCAGACTCACCAGTAAGTGCTGGTTAAGCTTCAGCTCTATTTCATATGACTAGAGGCCTCAGATATTGTACAGTATAAAAGAGGACATTCAAGCCCAAATTTTCAAAGTAATTTTCAAACCTGAGCATGTCTGACTATGCAAATCTACCTCTTCATGAGCTGTTTTCTACATGGCCATTTGAAAAAAGAGCTCTTACTGAAAAGCTGCAGGATACGAGCACATACTTCTACTGCACAGTATGACATCACAGAATGCTGCCATTTCCCCAGGGGATGGTTCCAATCTCCATTTATAGTAACTACACAAAATGTAGAGCTAGATTCACGCTATCAACTAATAAACGCAGTCATCCTAAATAGGAGCATTCAGCTAATCAAAATACCAACTGAACTGTAGCTGTCATTTTACCATGAACCTAGTTCTCATCTCCCTATCATGAGAATAACCAACACCAAAAAAAATAAGACTAATAAAAAAAGTCCACCCCTCCACCCCCCCCAAATCAACCTAACAGAACTAGGCTCTGGAGAAGAAGCAATGAAAAGGGTTGCTAGGGGAGTGCCTCTTGTCCCAATGCCTCCTCACCTATTTGCTGTAAAGCAGCAGTGACTCTGAAATAGCACTGACCATTTGTAAACCTGTCCTTAATAAATCACTTACCCATAGCCTTAAGCATGCGTCAAAACAAAGATCCTTTAATGAAGGTGAAACCACCCTCAAGCTGTACTATTATTAAGGCTGATGGGGAGCAAGAACGGTACTTACTCCATATGATGCATTAACACCTTCTTTAAAACAAGAGATCCAGGGCCCACTCTAGGACACACAGTGCCTCAAACACTTCAGATAAGAGGCATATCATAATCATCTCTAGACCACCACCAGCAGGAACAGATTATTTCTTAAGATCTTGTCATCATGTGTATGTCCCAAACGAGAGAGAGAAAAAATGCAGGATCTCCAATTTTATGGTCTTTCTGCAAGTGGTTTCATTTAAGAAAGTTTCTAGCTTTCTCCCTCGCTACCATCCTTCACAAGGTATGTTTCACAATTGACAGGCCCCCCTGCGTTGTTAGCAGAGCCTTGCAGAAAATATGTTCTCAGCTAAACAGCAGCGATGGTGTGAACTAACTCCCACCACGACTATTATGAAGAAGTGTTGAATCTTTGTCTGTCCAAGGCTTTAGCACAGCTTGATGACACAGCAATGCTCCTATCTGCACTACAAAATATAATTGTGTTGGAGATAACCATAATGTAATCAGCTTTAATGAAAACTAGGGCTGTCAAGCAATTAAAAAAAATTAATCGCGATTTATCGCACTGTTAAACAATAATAGAATACCATTTATTTAAATATTTTTGGATGTTTTCTACAATTTTCAAATATATCAATTTCAATTACAACACGGAATACAAAGTGTACAGTGCTCACTTTATATTTATTTTTGATTACAAGTATTTGCACTGTAAAAAAACAAAAGAAATAGTATTTCAATTCACCTAATACTGTAACAATCTCTTTATCATGACAGTTGAACTTACAAATGTAGAATTATGTAAAAAAACTGCATTCAAAGAATAAAAATGTAAAACTTTAGAACCTACAAGTCCACTCAGTCCTACTTCTTGTTCAGACAATCGCTCAGACAAACAAGTTTGTTTACATTTGCAGGAGATAATGCTGCCCACTTCTTGTTTACAATGTCACCAGAAAGTGAGAACAGGCATTCTCATGGCACTGTTGTAGCCGGTGTCGTAAGGTATTTATGTGCCAATTATGCTAAAGATTCATATGTCCCTTTATGCTTCAACCATCATTCAGGGGACATACGTCCATGCTAATGATGGGTTCTGCTCGATAACAATTCAAAGAAATGCAGACCGACGCATGTTCATTTTCATTATTTGATTCAGATGCCACCAGCAGAAGGTTGATTTTCTTTTTTGGTGGTTCAGGTTCTGTAATTTCCACATCAGAGTGTTGCTCTTTTAAGACTTCTGAAAGCATGCTCCACGCCTCGTCCCTCTCAGATTTTGGATGGCACTTCAGATTCTTAAATCTTGGGTCCAGTGCTGTAGCTATCTTTAGAAATCTTCTTTGTGTTTTGTCAAATCTGTAGTGAAAGTGTTCTTAAAACGAACATGTGCTGGGTCATCATCCGAGACTGCTATAATATGAAATATATGGCAGAATGTGGGTAAAATAGAACAGGAGACATACAATTCTCCCTCAAGAAGTTCAGTCACAAATTTAATTAACGCATTATTATTTTTTAACAAGCATCATCAGCATGGAAGCAAGTCCTCTGGAACGGTGACCGAAGCATGACGGGGCATACGAATTTTTAGCATACCTGGCAAGTAAATACCTTGCAATACCGGCGACAAGAGTGTCATGCAGATGCCTGTTCTCACTTTCTGGTGACATTGTAAATAAGAAGAGGGCAGCATTATCTCCTGTAAATGTAAACAAACTTGTTTGTCTTAGCGATTGTCTGAACAAGAAGTAGGACTGAATGGAATGTAGGCTCTGAAGTTCTATATTATTTTGTTTTTGAGTGCAGTTATATAACAACAACAAAAATCTACATTTGTAAGTTGCTCTTACAAGTACTGTAGTGCAATCTCTATCATGAATGAGGTGAATTGAAAAATACCATTTCTTTTGTTTATCATTTTTACAGTGCAGATATTTGTAATAAGAAATATACACTTTGATTTCAATTACAACACAGAATACAATATATATGAAAATGTAGAAAAACATCCACAATATTTAATAAATTTCAATTGGTATTCTATTGGTTAACAATGTGATTAAAACTGCGATTAATCATGATTAATTTTTTTAATCGCTATTAATTGTTTTGAGTTAATCATGTGAATTAACTGTAATTCATTGACATCCCTAACGAAAACCAAATAAACTCCTGTAGCTCAGCTAGTGAATTACACAACAAACACAAAAGTGGAATGGGGAGAAAGTCTCTGCAAGTGGAAAAGAAATAATCAGTTTGCAGCCCTCAAGCATGAGGACTGCTATGCTTTGTAACTTTTTGATCCATTTAACATAGCTGAAAGTGCTAGGGGGAAAATGGATCCTTCTAGCATGGGGCCACCGCTTCCCCAATCACATAACTGAAAGGGAGACCTCCCAAACAATATGGGGGGGCACTAGGACAAGGTGGTATCTTTGCCCTCCCTCTCTTTGCCCTTAAAGAATCCTTATTGCGGTTGCAATAACAAACCATCCCGATGTGTAGAAAGAATAGTAAATATGGCAGGCGACCAGCTTGGCTAAACAGTGAAATCCTTGCTGATCTTAAACGCAAAAAAGAAGCTTACAAGAAGTGGAAGACTGGACAAATGACCAGGGAGGAGTATAAAAATATTGCTCAGGCATGCAGGAGCGAAATCAGGAAGGCCAAATCACACTTGGAGTTGCAGCTAGCAAGAGATGTTAAGAGTAACAAGAAGGGTTTCTTCAGGTATGTTAGCAACAAGAAGAAAGTCAAGGAAAATGTGGGCCCCTTACTGAATGGGGGAGGCAACCTAGTGACCGAGGATGTGGAAAAAGCTAAAGTACTCAATGATTTTTTTGCCTCTGTCTTCACGAACGAGGTCAGCTCCCAGACTACTGCACTGGGCAGCACAGTATGGGGAGGAGGTGACCAGCCCTCTGTGGAGAAAGAAGTGGTTCAGGACTATTTAGAAAAACTGGACGTGCACAAGTCCATGGGGCCGGATGCGCTGCATCCGAGGGTGCTAAAGGAGTTGGCGGATGAGATTGCAGAGCCATTATTTTTGAAAACTCACGGCGATCGGGGGAGGTCCCGGATGACTGGAAAAAGGCTAATGTAGTGCCCATCTTTAAAAAAGGGAGGGAGGGAGGATCCGGGGAACTACAGGCCAGTCAGCCTCACCTCAGTCCCTGGAAAAATCATGGAGCAGGTCCTCAAGGAATCAATTATGAAACACTTAGAGGAGAGGAAAGTGATCAGGAACAGTCAGCATGGATTCACCAAGGGGAAGTCGTGCCTGACTAACCTAATTGCCTTCTATGAGGAGATAACTGGCTCTGTGGATGAGGGGAAAGCAGTGGATGTGTTATTCCTTGACTTTAGCAAAGCTTTTGATACGGTCTCCCACAGTATTCTTGCCGCCAAGTTAAAGAAGTATGGGCTGGATGAATGGACTGTAAGGTGGACAGAAAGCTGGCTAGATCGTCGGGCTCAGCGGGTAGTGATCAATGGCTCCATGTCTAGTTGGCAGCCGGTTTCAAGCGGAGTGCCCCAAGGGTCGGTCCTGGGGCCGGTTTTATTTAATATCTTTATTAATGATCTGGAGGATGGTGTGGACTGCACTCTCAGCAAGTTTGCAGATGACACTAAACTGGGAGGCGTGGTAGATACACTAGAGGGTAGGGATCGGATACAGAGGGACCTAGACAAATTAGAGGATTGGGCCAAAAAAAACCTGATGAGGTTCAACAAGGACAAGTGCAGAGTCCTGCACTTAGGACGGAAGAATCCCATGCACTGCTACAGACTAGGGACCGAATGGCTAGGTAGCAGTTCTGCAGAAAAGGACCTAGGGGTCACAGTGGACGAGAAGCTGGATATGAGTCAACCGTGTGCTCTTGTTGCCAAGAAGGCTAACGGCACTTTGGGCTGTATAAGTAGGGGCATTACCAGCAGATCGAGGAACGTGATCGTTCCCCTTTATTCGACATTGGTGAGGCCTCATCTGGAGTACTGTGTCCAGTTTTGGGCCCCACACTACAAGAAGGATGTGGAAAAATTGGAAAGAGTCCAGCGGAGGGCAACAAAAATGATTAGGGGTCTGGAGCACATGACTTATGAGGAGAGGCTGAGGGAACTGGGATTGTTTAGTCTCCAGAAGAGAAGAATGAGGGGGGATTTCAACTACCTGACGGGGGGTTCCAAAGAGGATGGAGCTCGGCTGTTCTCAGTGGTGGCAGATGACAGAACAAGGAGCAATGGTCTCAAGTTGCAGTGGGGGAGGTCTAGGTTGGATATTAGGAAACACTATTTCACTAGGAGGGTGGTGAAGCACTGGAATGCGTTACCTAGGGAGGTGGTGGAGTCTCCTTCCTTGGAGGTTTTTAAGGCCCGGCTTGACAAAGCCCTGGCTGGGATGATTTAGTTGGGAATTGGTCCTGCTTTGAGCAGGAGGTTGGACTAGATGACCTCCTGAGGTCCCTTCCAACCCTGATATTCTATGATTCTATGAATGTGGGCTTGGGAGAGAGCTGCAAAGAGAAGCAGGCCAGAGACTCCAGCCAAGGGGAGCAGAAGCAGCACTCAGAGAACAGGGGGTAAAATGGGGCCCAGCCAGGGCCACCCCTCCCTCCCTGCAAAGTCCTGGACCCAGAATGGTAGAGAGGAGCAGAGAAGACCCTCTCTCTGCCACGCACTCTGGGGGCACTAGGACTTGATGGTGTCTCCTCTTCCCCAGGCACCATGCTGGCAGTGGCTTGGAAGAAAGCTGCAAAGTAAGAGCCAGCCAGAGACTACAGCCAGAATGAGCAAAGCAGCCAAAGCAGGGATCTTTGGAGAACTTCCCCTAGTTTTGACTGGTCTTTCTCTGCCCTGTATTGATGGCGAGGGTTCGAGTAAACAGCCAGTCTCTTCATCCCAGCTTCACTCTTATCCTCTTCTCCCATTTGTCCCCCTCACCTCTCTTCCCTTCAGCGTCTCCTCTGTCCCTTCCCTTTAGCTTATCCCCTTCTAAGTAAACCCACCAACCTCCTCCACCAAAAAAATATGGAACTAATGTGACATTAATTTATCACTTTGTTCAATTTGCTTGTGTGTTTTGTCCCTTCCCTCACTCTGTGTATATTTAGACTGTAAACTCTTTGGGGCAGGGACTGTGTTCTGCTAGACAGCTCTCTAACACCACATTCTACAGGCCATTATCCTCTGATCCCACTGAGGATTACCTAAAGAAACTACACCATCTGCTAAAAAAACTCCCTGACAAAGCACAGGAACAAATCTGTACAGACACATGCCTAGAACCCCGACCAGGGACATTCTATTTGCTACCCAAGATCCATAAACCTGGAAATCCTGGACGCCCTATCATCTCAGGCATTGGCACCTTAACATCAGGCTTGTCTGGTTATGTGGACTCTCTCCTCAGACCCTACGCTACCAGCACTCCTAGCTATCTTCGAGACACCACTGACTTCCTGAGGAAACTACAATCCATCGGTGATCTTCCAGAAAACACCATCCTGGCCACTATGGACGTAGAAACCCTCTACACCAATATTCCACACAAAGATGGACTACAAGCTATCAGGAACAGTATCCCCGATAATGTCACAGCTAACCTGGTGGCTGAACTCTGTGACTTTGTCCTCACCCACAACTATTTCACATTTGGGGACAATATATACCTTCAAGTCAGCGGCACTGCTATGGGTACCTGCATGGCCCCACAGTATGCCAACATTTTTATGGCTGACTTAGAACAACGCTTCCTTTGCTCTCGTCCCCTAACGCCCCTACTCTACTTGGGCTACATTGATGACATCATCATCTGGACCCATGGAAAAGAAGCCCTTGAGGAATTCCACCATGATTTCAATAATTTCCATCCCACCATCCACCTCAGCCTAGATCAATCCACACAAGCGGTCCATTTCCTGGACACTACTGTGCTAATAAGCGATGGTCACATAAATACCACCCTATACCAGAAACCTACTGACCGCTACACTTACCTACATGCCTCCAGCTTCCATCCAGGACACACCACACGATCCATTGTCTACAGCCAAGCTCTAAGATATAACTGCATTTGCTCCAATCCCTCAGATAGAGACAAGCACCTACAAGATCTCTATCAAGCATTCTTAAAACTACAATACCCACCTGCTGAAGTGAAAAAACAGATTGACAGAGCCAGACGAGTACCCAGAAGTCATCTCCTACAAGACAGGCCCAACAAAGAAAATAACAGAACACCACTAGCTGTCACCTTCAGCCCCCAACTAAAACCTCTCCAGCGCATCATCAGAGATCTACAACCTATCCTGAAAGATGATCCTTTACTCTCACAGATCTTGGGAGACAGACCTGTCCTCGCTTACAGACAACCCCCCAACCTAAAGCAAATACTCACCAGCAACCACACATCACTGAACAAAAACACTGACCCAGGAACCTATCCTTGTAACAAAGCCCGATGCCAACTCTGTCCACATATCTATTCAAGTGACATCATCACAGGGCCTAATCACATCAGCCATACCATCAGGGGCTCGTTCACCTGCACATCTACCAATGTGATATATGCCATCATGTGCCAGCAATGCCCCTCTGCCATGTACATTGGCCAAACCGGACAGTCTCTACGCAAAAGAATTAATGGACACAAATCTGACATCAGGAATCATAATACTCAAAAACCAGTGGGAGAACACTTTAACCTGTCTTGCCATTCTATGACAGACCTGCAGGTGGCTATCTTAAAACAGAAAAACTTCAAAAACAGACTCCAACGAGAGACTGCTGAGCTGGAATTGATATGCAAACTAGATACGATCAACTCAGGATTAAATAAAGACTGGAAATGGCTGAGCCATTACAAACATTGAATCTATCTCCCCTTGTAAGTATTCTCACACTTCTTATCAAACTCTCTGTACTGGGCTATCTTGATTATCACTTCAAAAGTTTTTTTCTCTTACTTAATTGGCCTCTCAGAGTTGGTAAGACAACTCCCACCTGTTCATGCTCTCTGTATGTGTGTATATATATCTCCTCAATATATGTTTCACTCTATATGCATCCGAAGAAGTGGGTTGTAGCCCACGAAAGCTTATGCTCTAATAAATTTGTTAGTCTCTAAGGTGCCACAAGTACTCCTTTTCTTTTGGCGGATACAGACTAACACGGCTGCTACTCTGAAACCTGTTCTGTGTTAGTACAGTGCCTAACACAATGAGTCCCTGGTCCATGACTAGTGCTCTTAGGTACTACGGTAATATAAATAATAATGATATTATTTCAATGTTTTTAAATTCTGCTACATTTACTTGACAACAAGTTACAGAGGTAGCCTTAGGCTTGCCTTTAATCAGTCTTAAATGGTTTGGTTACATTTAACATTTCAGTTTCGCACCATTGCCATTTTATAGGTCTGAGTAAACAGGAGCAGCCAAATGGTTACCACTAAGCAAGTCACTGTTCTATACACCTAGCAGATTCATAGAGCTTAAGGCCAGAGGAAACTATTATGATCTAGTCGGACTTTCTACGTATGACAGGCCACAGAGCCGCACCAATTAACTTCTACGTTAAGCCCATAACTTTTGTTTGAGCTATACCAGATCTTTTAGAAAGATATTCACCTTTTTTTTTTTTTTAAACAGACTTCAAATGGGGAACCAACCAATATCCCCCTAGATAAGTTATTCCGATGGTTAAGTGCCCTCAAAGTTAAATAATTGCACCTTATTTCTAGTCTGAATTTGTCTAGCTTCAGTTTCCAACCCCTGGATCTCATTCTCCCTTTTTCTGCTATATTAAAGAGCCATCTACGATCAGAAATCTCATCCCCGCATAAGTACTTGTAGACCTTCATCTACTTTCTTCTTAACCTTTTCTTTGATAAACCACCTAAGTCCATATGAATCCAAGAAACATTTTCATGTGAACCAATAAGGAGGTAAATTTTTAGATGTGCAGGGGAATTTGGACACATGGCCTTGCTAACACCTCTGGAAGACATAATTGCCTACTCGAACGCTGCCTTAGGAATGTGTCATTGAATTCTTTAAGAGACAACAAGAATATCAGGGTTTATTTTGAAAAACAGCAAAAAATAATAGGGGAACCTATAACAACTTTCAAAGATTCTCCCTATTTCCCCCACAAAACTTCTATCCAGATACTCCATGAATGTTCAGTATACAATTCTGTATATGTTGAAAAATACACACGTGAAAAATAACTGGGAAACTTATAACCCGTTACATAATCAGGGGAATGATAGATCTACAAAATAATGAAAGATAATATTCAAATTCTCTAAAAAGCTTTTGGAAAGGCTACAACTTGTAATAAATCATCTCAAAAGACGCCGTCTCCGCTACTATACCTGTGCTTTCTTATGAGGTATTTGCAGTGTCTCAACAGGTATTCCTTCGAAGGCCGACAGAGCTTCAGTGACCAGAAGTCATCCAGCCTCATCTTCGGAGAGCAGGATTTGCCAGGATTTCCTCCAAACAAATAATGAACCTATGTAGGCCAGAGACAGTTTTTAAGTTGATATGTGCACATGTATTAAAACATTTACTGTACATTTGGCAAGTCACGTCTCTGAAGATGTTCTTCTACTACGTACACAGGTGGGGGGGTTTTGAAAACCTATTCCAAGTTATTACTAGGCTTGCATCACTCTGCTGAATCTGCCGATCAATAAATTGAGAAATAGTAATTCTCCTCAAGCTTTCTGTCTAGCACGATGAAAAATATAAGCCTGTGCTGTCAAAACTGTGTCTTACTTTAAGATGATATCTTGAAATGATCTCTAATATCCATAAACTACATAACTTCTTTCAAATGTTCTTTAGGTTACTGTATCTATTGAAGAGAGAAGCCCATACTAATGCAACAGCCCTTCGAAGTGAATAGGATAGTGGCTATGTGGAAGTAACAGTAGAAATTCAACCTTTTATTGTATATCGTCTCCCAACACATTTTGC
This sequence comes from Terrapene triunguis, assembly GCF_002925995.2. Classification (NCBI taxonomy): domain Eukaryota; kingdom Metazoa; phylum Chordata; order Testudines; family Emydidae; genus Terrapene; species Terrapene triunguis. The sequence continues at coordinate 4,871,577 of NW_020664419.1, forward strand.
TCATTAGGCTTTTCTGGCACTGCTGCTCAGAAAGACTTATGGCATAATGACCTCTCAACAGTGACAGATTGCTAATATACTCTCCACTCTTGATCTCCAAGACCCTGACTCTGAAGTAGACTTAAACAATTATCTGCCAGAGGCAGAACACCAGTGTGTGGTAGAACCAAATTAAAGCATAACTACTATAGGGCCTAGGGCTCAGGTTCCTGGAGTCACATGACAACAGAATCTCTCTTTTGGTTGCAAAGAAAGTCTTGAAAACATAACTTTGCAAACAACCTGCAACAATGGTGCTCTGAAGTACTAACTATCCTAGTCATCCTAATGAGTTAACAACTTGGAAACCCACTACTCTGGAAGTGCCATCACCACAGCAGAGGGCATTGGGGGGATCCTCACTGCTACCACTGAATCATGATTTTGATGGAGAGATGTGAGCAGCTCTCTGGGTTTGTGAGAGCAAAGTCCTCTCTTCTGAGTTAGGCCCCAACTCATCTGAAGACAAGGACCAGTGTTCTAGGGCAGTGGTTCTCAACCACGGGTCCAGGGGGGCTGTGAGCAGGTTTCAGGGGGTCCGCCAAGCAGGACCACTGTTAGACTTGTTGGGGCCTAGGGCAGAAAGCCGACCGAAGTCCCACTGCATGGGGCTGAAGCCTGGGGCCCTGAGCCCCACCACCTGGGGCTGAAGCAGAAGCCTGAGCAACTTAAGCTTTGTGGTGTCCCCTGCGGCATGGGGCCCTGGGCAATTGCCCTGCTTGCTACCCCCTCACACCAGCCCTGGCTTTTATATGCAGAAAACCAGTTATTGTGGCACAAGTGGGCCATGGAGTTTTTATAGCATGTTTGGAGGGGCCTCAAAAAAAAAAAGGTTGAGAACCCCTGTTCTAGGGAGGCCTAAGAATGCTCAAAGGATAGTGATTGTGGGCTGATCCCAGTCCAGCAGAATGCTTTTAAGGGTATGTCTACACTACAGGATTAATCCGAATTTAGATAATTCGAATTTGGGAAACAGGTTGTATAAATTCGATTGTGCGCGGCCACACTAAGCACCTTAATTCGGTTTTAAACCACATTAATTCGGTGGTGTGCGGCCACACTACCCCATTAACTTAAACACAGTAATTCGGTGGTGTGCGTCCACACTAACCCTAATTCGAATTAACAAAATCGATTTAGGCTCTACTCCGTTCGTCGAGGTGGAGTACAGAAATCGATTTAAAGGGCCCTTTAATTCGAATTAACTGGCTCTGTAGTGTGGACGGGTGAAGGGTTAATTCGGATTAAGGCAGCTAAATCCGAATTAAAGTCCTAGTGTAGACCAGGCCTAAGAGTAGACGTGTCAGGAGCTACCCACACAAACAGGGATGGGTCAACAGGGACTGTTAAGGCCCCCGACTGTCTTAATATGACCATAGTATATGGACAAGTACTCAAGTAGCCTTTGGAAGGCCAGATTTGTTTTCATTATCTTATAATACAATAGCCTGGTTGTGAGATGTTCTACATGGCGAACTCCAACAGGCTTGTTCACTTCAGCTCCTACCTTAACTGGAGGCAAAGCAAAGAGCTAATGGGATAAAGCGTCAAATTGGAAAGGATGCATCCTGAAATGAACCAGCCCCACCCATGATTTCATAAATGATTGCTATTATTGCATTGGAACAGATAAAGCACCGATAAATATTATAATCCACTGTAAAGAGAGAAGAATTAATTGCACACAGCGAAAAATGGAAGGAAAAGCCAAGACACTGAAAATTAATACATTTGAGAAAGCCCTTGTTCCCATCTCCCCCGGTTTTTGGTCAACTAGGGGTATACAAAAAGATTTATATGTATAAATAACAAGTACGGTGTACAGTTCACATTCTGCTGGTTTGCATCCGGCAGTACCATAAACTCAATGTTACAACTTTTAGTTTCTGACATCAGAAGGCTGTACAGGTAAGTCTTCCTACACACGCAAATTACTAGAAGCTGTGGCACTAATGACCAGTTAAATGATACAGCACTGGTAAATGCATTACAACATCTCTGCTCAAAGCCTCTATTTTTGCCAGCGCTAAGGGCAAGTTTTGAAAAATAAAATCCTGAAGTGCTTTCAACAACATGGCAACTAAGATGTTTCCCTCTAATTATGAGGCTGAGTCCATGACCTCTTTACAATAAGGAGATGTAAAGCACAAGGAAAGTGGAAATCAAGTAGTATTGATTTTTTCCCCTTTTACTGGATTTAAAAAAAACCCACTTATTACCTGAAAACTCATCTGTTGAATACTAAATATCCCATAGAGGGTTCTGCAATTGCAGAGACTCAACATTTTCTCCTCCTCCATATATTCATCCCCCCTACCCAAAAAAAAATTCACTATTTTAGAGTCCATAGAAGGGAGACTCCTCATTTATATCAGGGGAGTCCAGAAAGGTCATTTGAACAGAGGCTTCTAAAAATATGTATGGCTTCTCATATAGAGTGAATTCAAGATAGGAACCATGATTCAGCAACCCGGTGGCACTTAGAATTCTGCTCTCAGTCTTGTATGGTCTATAACATTTAGGATATGTCTACATTGCAATCTAGAGGTGTGATTGCAGCATGGTTAGACACATGCTAGCTTTAACCATGCTAGCATGGCTAAAAATAACTGTGTATGTAGTAGCACGGGCTTTAATGCAGACTAGCAATGCAAGTACATACCCAGGGGTCCCCAGCATGCTTGAAAGCCTGCGCTGCAGCCTGCAATGCTGCATCCACACTGCTGTTCTTATCCATGCTGCAGCTGAGTTCTGGATTGCAGTACAGACCTATCCTTAAGTGACAGCAGTTATATTACTTCACCAGTTGTCTATTCTGCACCAGTATTTTGAATGACAAGTTTCCCCTGCACAAGCAATATTTATTCTTCCTAAATTAATACAAGATTTTAAAGTTTGGAGAATTTGAATTACATGCCCAAAAACTGCCTGCGTCTCACAATGCCATTTGCTGGGAGCCCACAAGATGGGTACGTGAAACGGAAAAGATTGCAACCACCCTCATTTGTACTATGCAATTGAATATGACAGCATAAGCCAGCCAGCATGTGCTGCTCCATATGGACTGAGCAGACCAAGACAGAGTGCTGCATGCATGGACTTGGCCTCCATGGGCTTTACTTATGTTTTAAACATGAGAATGTTTGTGAACTAACCTCACTACAGAACTTTACAGGCAGCTTTTGTCCCATAGGCTGCTTTTTTGGCTGCCTCTAACTTAGCGCTATCATGCCTATTAATATTATAAAGCAGGGGTCAGCAACCTTTCAGAAGTGGTGTGCCGAGTCTTCATTTATTCACTCTGATTTAAGGTCTCGCGTGCCAGGAATACATTTTAACGTTTTTAGAAGGTATCTTTCTATAAGTCTATAATATATAACTAAACTATTGTTGTATGTAAAGTAAATAAGGTTTTTAAAATGTTTAAGAAGCTTCATTTAAAATTAAATTAAAATGCAGAGTCCCCCCGGACCAGTGGCCAGGACCCGGGCAGTGTGAGTGCCACTGAAAATCAGCTCGCATGCCGCCTTCGGCACATGTGCCATAGGTTGCCTACCCCTGTTATAAAGGGGGAAGCAGCTCAGTAACTTGTATGTTGAATTGATTCACCATCACCAGCAGATCTTCCCACCACCCATAGGGCCAAACTCAACTATTCGACGAAGCTAAGTGCATTACACCATGTCATATCATCAGCTTCTTCTTCATCACAGGCAAACACACAACCAGCTTATTTTTTAGATCTGCAGTTATGCCCACTAAATACAACTGAAATCTAGCACTCTGAAAATAGACATCCATACCTTGTGCAACTCATCATACACCAGCTGATGGGCAAACCTGGGGCAGGGCTCCTCCTCCTGAAGGCTTTTACTTGGATTATCTTTTGCTGCTTGATCGTTCTTATAGACACAAGACCTGGAACACAGGATAATATTCAAACATTCTCCCACTAGCAAATGAGAATTAGCTACAGATAAAACAAGAGGTTAGCGAAAGAGAAGGTTGCATAAAATGTGGGTGGTTGATTAAAACTCATTGTGTGCAAGGTAGGTATCTGGCTCCTAAATGGAGGGGCTGTGGGAGAAAAGGCAGGAGACAATGGCCAATCCAGGGATCAGAGGGTCTTATTTATTAGTTTCAGTTTGCCCCACCTAATCCCAAATAAATGTACCATATAGGAAATGACCTCCTTGTGAACCACAGTTTTATAACAACTGGATGGCAACCTTACTTCAAGTCTGGTGTCATATGAAACACCGTCACTTCCAAAGGGTAATATGTGATACAGCATCAGAATGTAATTATATTTGCTTTCCACAACCAACTCTCTATATAACTTTTCACGAGTGATGTACCCAAGTATTCGGATTCTAATATCTAAACTGTATTGTTAAATTTCTTCACCTAAATTTGGGTTACTGCTGATTATGTACTATATGTATTTTATGACTTTTAAAACAAACTTTGTATTTGTGGATAATCTAAGCATTATATCCAGATGTACAGCCATTTCTTAACCCATGTATTAACATTAGCTTTAATACTAAATTTAATAATTTTTTTTATTTCTACTGCAGCTACGTTTTGCCTTATGCATGGCAGCTGTTACAGTACTCAGTAGGCAAATGGTTAATTTGAAACTGCTGTAACATTTTAATTACATAGGGCAAAATTTTCAAAGTACTTAAGTGATTTAGCAGCCCATGACCCATTAATTTCAGTGGGACAAGAACTTCACCCATTAATTTTCTGGGGTGGGGTAGTGGCACCCAATTGGTATACATCACACTAAACAGAAGTAAGAGGAGAGATTTGGATCAAAGATGCTATCTGGGAAGCGACCCTGGACCATACATTTTTAAAGGTCTCGTTGGAGGCCATGCCCCACCCACCCACCCAGTAAAGCTGCAGGGAAACCAAGTTATCCAACTCAGTAGGATGAAAGCCTGAGTCAACCCTGCCTGCATCTGAACGTGTTGCAGGGGGAAGAGGCTTTTTAAGTACACTACTTTCCTACCATCCCACAAGCACACAATGGAATAACCTCCTTAATTTGTAAAAATTAGCAACAACTGCACCTTGCTTTCAGAGAAGCTTTTAATTTACTTACCAACTGTTCCTCACAATGTCATAAATCCAGAAAGAGTTCCTAACATTCTCTTCCCGTTTCTCTTTGTCTTTACTGAGCCCAGACAACACATGGATTTCATTCAGTTCTGGATCAATGGTGGCTCTCTGAGTGAAACCGGTCATAGGAACTGTTCAGTAAGAGAGAAAGTAAATGTTACATCCTAAACAGAATGACGGAAGCAGATATTGGAGAAGGGAGAATTGAAGGAATCCGATATACAATATGAAAATGAAATAACCTGCAAGCACAGAGTGTGCTTGTGAGGCATAGGGACCTCTATTTAGCTAGTTTGTTATTCCTTATTTGGCAGGGATTGGTTCTCTCTCATGTCCTGTACATTGCTGAGATATACGTGGCATTAAATAAATACTAAAGTAAATCCTTTGATTTACACCAAGAAGAACTTCTTTGCCTTTTAATTCCAAAGTAACAAGGTGCCTCATCTCTGCTAGAGGGAGAAGATTGCAAAGAACTAAGGGCAACTGCTTCATTTTGATACAATTCAATAGGGCACAATTTTTTTTTTTTTAAACCAAGACAAGGAAGGCTAGGTGGTTTTTTTTTTTTTTTGGTTAAAACACAGAGTTGCACCTGTTGAAGCTCAAGGTGTGGTTTTAAACAGTCTAATCAGTGCAAAAAGACTTTTTGGTTTAAACCAGGCTTATTTTGATTTAGTTTAAATCTATTAGCAACAAGTTTAGGCTATACTGAAATGAATGTGCCTGGACAGGGGTTTCTGCCAGTTTTACTATGAACTACGGCTGCTATCTCTCAGCAAGTGAGGTGCAAGATTCTATAACTGGATACTTTCTTGCTTTAAAGGGTTTGCGTGGGTGAATGTTCCCTTTTAGCAATGCTCTTTGTGGGAATTTTCTTGCTATTTTAAGATATATAGAAAGGTTACGCAGAAGATATGTGCAGACTCCTTTCCCCCCTCAATACTATATACACACCTGCAGATAATTTTAGAGACAACCAAAATACGTATAAAAGTCAAATCAACATTCACAGTTTGTACCTGCATAATAAAGAGATGAAACTTAATTGAGAGGTGAAGGCCATACATGGTAGAAAAAGGGCTTCGAAGATTAAATGTGTAGCAAGGATCTCAAAAGCGTGTACCAAAGAACTAAAAGGTATAGCAGTCCTTTACATTATTCACAGATTTCAAGGCCAGAGAGGACCACTGTGATTATCTAGTCTAACATCTTATATAAAACAAGCCATAGAACTCCCCCATAATAATTCCTAGAGCATAGATTTTAGGAAAACATTATGTGCTACTACATCATAATTGTGAAAATGCTAATTACATCTCCTTTGATTAATTTTCTTCTATTTAATATTACATGTTTGCCTTTTAAAACCATTTAAATCATTTTAAGATGGCACAAAGTAGAAAGACAGCTGAAAACCATACTAAGCATTCACTTCTCTTGAAAATGTGTTTTATGACTGGCTCACCATAATATAGGAGGTCTGCGGAGGAACCAAGGATATAACCCATTTTTCCTGAGTCCAGGGCCTTAACTACAAGAGCATCCTATACAGCAAATAGCACTTGTTTAATAAAGATCATCATCTGTGTTTGTGTCAATGCTTCCTAGAGGCAGGTATGTAGAAGTAGCCTCATTTTACAGAGAGTATGGCCAAGCACATAGCCACTGCCGCAGATATGTTAGTGGAAGAGACCTGGATCTCCCATAAGAGATACTTTAGTTCTACTTCCTGCTCTGGCAGCACTGATCTTGCATAATCTTTGGGTTACCTCATCTGTCAAATGGGGCCATAGGATACCTGGAGCCTTACTTAATGATAAGGGCTGTGATGCAAACAGATTAATGGTAGTCAGAAGAGGCGACACTCGAAGTCACGGTCTCATGACTCACAGACTAATAAACTTTCCCGTAAACTATAGCGGGGTAGATAATAGCAGCGGTAGACAATAGGTAGACTGCAGGCCACATCCAGACAGCCAGATGCTTTTGAATGGAGCCAGAAATCTTTTTATTTACTTATTTTTTACTTTTATTTTCTCTGGAGTCTGGACCTTGCCTATACCTTGACCAAGAAATTTGGACCATGACCAGAGGCGAAAGTAAGCCGGTACGGTACGGTACGCCATGCCGGCAAGAGCCGGTACATCATGCCGGACTGGACCGGCTTCTCTGACGGTGATTTAAAGGGCTCAGGGCTCCGGCCCCTGCGGGGAGCCCCGGGCCCTTTAAAGCGCCGCCCAAGCCCCGCTGCAGGCGCTCCGGTGGCGCTTTAAAGGGCCCGGGGCTCCTCCTGCAGCCGGGCTCAGGTGGGGATTTAAAGGGCCCAGGGCTCCTGCAACTGCAGGGAGCTCCAGGCCCTTTAAATTCCCGCCCGAGCCTGCCACCCCGGGGTAGCGGCGGCAGGGCTCCCGTGGTGATTTAAAGGGCCTGGAGTTCCGCAGCGGTCGGCGCCCCGGGACCTTTAATTTGCCCCTGAGCCCCAGGGCTCCCAGCCACCTCTACAGCTGGTAGCTCCAGGGTGATTTAAAGGCCCTGGGGCTCCCAGCCACAGCCAGACCCCCAGGGCCTTAAAATCTTGAAAGGCCCCGCCTCTTCTGGCTGAGGCCACGCCCCTTCCTATTGAGGCCACGCCTCAAGGACTCCGGCGTACCGGTAATTCCTTTAAGTTACTTTCACCCCTGACCATGACCAAAAATAATTGAATACCCCTGGACTACAGGGTACTGTGAGGAAGTTGTATTTTTTGCACTAAGAAAAATTGTGGTATAAACATCAAGGTATTCCTCTCTTTTCTACCTTCAGATTTAGAAACGTTGAAATACTGACGATTCCTGGAGGTTTCATTGTATGTAGTTCCCCGAAACAGCGTCATCAAATTAGCAGTCTGGCAGTCCTAACTGTTTGTTGTGTAATTCTTATTTCCTGTTTCCCCAGGCAACCATCCTTTCAAATGCACTCATGACCAACACGTGATCTTTGTTTATCGATTCTGTTTGTCTCATTTTTCTTTCTGGGTCAGTTTACAAAGGCTGGTGAAGGTTCTTGGCTCTCAGTCAAGGTGCTTGGCAGGAGAACTCTCAAGGCGCTTACATGTTGCAAATTCTCCCTCCAATTAACTATGAAATTGCATACACGTATATACAATCTTGTGCTTCCTTGGAAGGGAAGCCCTGTGCTAACTACCTTTTTACATTATTATTAAACAATATATAGAATTGCATTTTACAAGCCTGTTTGCAACAGATTTTAGTATTATGCTTCACTATTTTCATATGCTGGGCCAGGAAAGTAACCTACACGGATTTAAAAAAATCTGGACAGTACTCATTTCTCTACAAAAATGTAAATAAGCCATTCAGTAAGTCTCATATACAAATCTGTAGCCAGATAAAAACACAGACATATGTAATACATCTAGTTCACACTTGAACACGCACAACCCACCAGTGAAACTGCACATTTGAGCACCACTCAAAGTTCTTTCCAGGCTCCAGTTATGCTCCTCAGTGGAAAGCACAAGTCCTTGGAGATCTTTAACTAGCCTAGTCTTTCCCCGCTCCTACCCGTAGCTTTTGTCTCAATTTCCATGTCAAGTTTACGAGTGAAAGGTTGCCTCTAGCTGGCAGCAATACACATTTGAGCTGTTTCTGGTTTGTGCATCATCTTTAGTGATAAGTAGAATTTGGTCAGAAATGTCATCTATGCAAAACTACTATCTTCTGCCTTGCAACTGAGGGGAAAATTGGCCCAAAGACCCAGTACCTCACTCTCCCGTACCTGTGTTGGCTCTGTAGGACTATCCAGAGTAATGAACAGTTAAAAAAATAGTGCATATATACACACAACAGACTCTGAGGTCAGAGCTACATTATAATACAATTGAGAGGAATATGATGCATGTATTATGTTACTGTTCATATTGGAAGTATATGGACTTGTTTATAGAGAGGTAGAGTAAGTCAGTAAAATGTGATTTGTGGGGCGTTAGATATGTTAAAGAATCTCTTACTCTGACATTTCTTTGCTTTTAAGGGCTTATGTGGGTGGCTTTTCCCTTAACAGAAACCATTTATGGTTGCTTCCAATTTTTGTCTTTGTGCGAACATAAATATATTCAGAATAAAAGAGGGTGAGAAAACTGGGATCCTGGAAGAACAGAATAGTTAGTTATAGCCTCCCTCTTTAAATGCTGTTGTAAAACACCTGCATTGTTCCTTTGGCCTAGGAGTGATTCTCTGTAGTGTATGAAGGATACTATATAAAGTTAGTTTATTGTATTTATATGAAGAAGAAGAAAATTTTTGAGGAAAGGTCATCCTGTAAGAGCAAAGAAAATACAAAGCTTATTGGCAAAGGTAAAGAACAAAAGTGAGTAAGACCAGATGAGATCCACTCAAGGTGAAATTTCAGGGTTCACCTAGAATGAGAATCAAAAATAGATCAAATTCACTCAACACTTCCTCTCCCTCAAAAGTGTCAGTCAAAACCTCCTGACAAAAGGTTCAAAATGGAGGGAGTTTGGAGATGAATAGGAGATAGGCCGCTCACCACAGTATTGGTGTTTTAACATGGGGAAAGAGGTGGGACAGATAACCGCAGAACTAGAACCTCACACCTTGACCACACACACACAAGCTGTACTGCTTCAATTCACTCAGCTTAGAAACTGAAGTGGTTAAACACACAAGTTTGTGTTGAGACAAGGCCTTTTACTCAATCCTTTACAGAGGAAGAGAATGAGAAAGTAAAAATATTATTGCAACACAATGAAAAAAAAGGCTTTGGACTGAACAAGATCCTGAAAACAACAAAATTGATCAGACAGCAGTGGAACTAGGGCACACTAATTGGAAGATGCTGGGTAGAGTAATATTTCAGCCTAGAAAACATTAAAACCTTTAAGGGTGTTTACCAGATGTTTGTTTGATTCCTATCAATGAGCACAAAAACATATAAACCACCAACCTGTATGAAAAACTAACTGTTCCGATAGGAGGTTCAACAACTTCATTATCTACATCTGCAGCACACAATGTATTAAGTACTTGATGGTAATTAAACTATAATGTAGTAACCTCAGTCATTTGAGGGGTACACATGAGTAGTGAGCTTCTGAAAAGGTGTTCTTGGGTATTCAGCCAACAAAAGTCTCTTTAAAAGGACATTTAAAAACATAAGTGCATGTAAAAATATTAAACCCTTACTAAGACAACAATTACTTGCTTGGGATCTACCATTCTGATGTCTTCTCATAGCACGTGATGATCAATATGGGGACAAATTTTCTCCTGCACCAAAATACATTCAGGATAAGGAGAGTGCGTAGCTGTTCTAATTTACCACAAACGATTATGATCCCACAAGGAGTATATATGCTCAGAATTGCTGTTCAGAAGTTCTGTTCCACCGCTCCCTACCTCCCCCCCAACCCCCAACTACACTGGGCGGGAGGCAGCTGACACTGGAGAGGACTCCACTGGTTTCACACCTGCTGAGAATTCCCTCATGTGGTCAACTACAGCCAGTTCACATCTCCTCTGAGCCACTCAGGTGGTTCAAAGGGTACAGAACTGGGGCTCAGAAACTGGCCCATGACGTTTTGTGCCATCCATTCACAGAAGCCACTGGGCTCTCAATGGTTAAATCAACACTAAATCAAGGAAATAAGCCCATCTAATAGATGGAGGATGTTCTCATGGATTATCTCCATTATTTGTCAGCTCAATGTCCAATTGCTCAGAATAAGAAGACTGCAACAGGTGACTGCGATAAAGTTTTACAGTTCAGAATTTTCCTCAGAAACTGTTTATAATATAATGGTAAAAACAAACATTAGATTATTAGCAGCATGTACGGTGCAACCTTCCACATCTCGGAAATTGGCATATTTCTGAAACAGGAGGATGTAACCTGAGCTCTGCTACAGCGAGCCTTGATGTTCAGTGGGAGAAGTACATCAACCTACTGGCAACACAGTGAGATACACTGCGTTATCCACGCAAGATATTCTTTGTGATGAGATGGCCTGGCCTTTGGAAGGGCCAGAGATAGCCAAAAATAAATGGGAAGACAGTGAATGGTTTGGTTCTGTTGATGTAGTAAAGTAAGACTCTAGAATCATCCAGTATACATGTGGCTTCAGAGAGACGACAGATACATTAAGCGACTGATTCAAATGGAACTCAGACCTACTTGGCGAAAGACCTAGTATGCGCTTTCAACATTACCATGTCCCTGTGAAACATTGTGTAGGGAGGTCAGCCATAAATCCTTGGCGCTCACTCATTCTCCCGGGCAAAGTGATAGCAACTATAATAGCCATCTGCAGAGTGAGATGAAGTAAGAAGCATTCTGAAAGGGGTTCAAAAGGAGTTTCAAGAGGACAATGCTGAAGTCCCAGGCAGAAGCAGGTTTTCTAACCTGTGGGTAAATATGTAGCAGACCCCTGAGGAACGTCAATATCATCAGGTGGGGAAAGACTTGCACAACTGCATGGCAGATGGGAACACTGAGAATGTGCGAGGTGAACCATAGTGAAGCTCAGTGAAGGGTTAGAGTGTTTTACGTGCAGCAAGTCATTGAGGATCTTCAGTATTGTAGCCTGCAGAGGATCCAGGCCATGTTGGGATGCCCATATAGAGAACTACTTCCATTTTGATAAATCATTTTTCTTGGTGGACATCCCTGCTCTGAACCAGAATCTCCTGAATTTGTCCGGAGCAGTCCCTATCCATGGTACCTAACCAACCAACATCCAGTCTGTTAGATGGAGGGCCTTTGGAACTGGGTAGAGTACCTTACCATAGTGTTGTAAAATCAGGTCCAGGTAGTTCTAACACTTGGCATTGTCCTTTGCGATAAACAGATCTATCACAGGAACCCCAGGACATTTATGTGAATTCTCATGTCTTTTGTGAACCAGGTCAGATGCCAAACCTGTCCCTGAAGTGTCTGATTAGAGTCTGTCGTCTTACGTTCTTGGGTTCTAGACACCATCCCAGTTCCGCAAGGATGTGAGGTGGCATCAAGTCCTTTCTGTCCATCCAGTGATTGATGGGAGAGAAGACTGACTTGAGCCTGAGTTGCAAGTGAAGTATGGCAAGCAACATCACGTATATGCACGCCACCATACAGCCTAACATTCCAAGACAAGTCTGTATATTGTAGCCAGGCTTGATTTTATCTTGAGTAATACCAATTATAAGGACAGGAACCTGTTTGGCAAGTACGCTCTCTAGCTCCCATTAACTTTCGGGGGAATGAAGTGATATTTCTTAGTTCAGTAGGAGACCCGGAGGGAGGGAGGGGGAGAGAGAGACACAGAAAGAGAGAGAGTGTGTGTGTGTGTAAGTAAAATCTAGGCTTGTTACAGTCTCCTGCTGGAATCTGCCCTGATCAGCCAATCAATTTACGGGTAGATGTGGATGCCCCATCTCCTCAGGTGCATGCACCACCACCACCAGGCACATTTTGCAAAAACTCTCGGGCCAATGGAGTGTCTGAAGGGAAGTGCCGTGTACTGGTAGTCATTTGGCTGCAGAGTGAATCCCAAGTACTTTCTGTGGGTCAGTGGATGGCCACTTGTAATTATGTGTCCTACAAGCTGAGAACCATGAACCAGTTTTAAGTCTGCTGAAAAGGAATGGTGGAGGCAAGCTTTATCATTCTGAATCTCAGGTGGCATATGCATTTGTTCATTCTCCTCAGGTCTAGGACAGGAGGAAGACTCCCCCTTCTTCAGGGGGAGGAAATATTAGGAGTAAAAACCTACTCCCCTGTACACCTGAGGTACCAGCTCTATGGCTCTCAGATGTAGCAATGGGGCCACTTTTTGCAACAGGCTCTCATGAGAAGGGACCCTGAAGAGGGCTAGGGAAGCAGGTAGGATAGGGAGTAAGTGTGGGAATGAAGCCAATGGCAGCCATGGGAAATGATGTCCAACATCCACTTTCTGTTGTAAGAGTAGACCACGCCCAGTGGAAAGGGGCAAGGCCATCGCAAGCATCAGAGCGCCACATTCCCGTCAAACGGTCTGCCTCTGTGATGCTGCAGGGGGAATGACTGAGGACAAGAACGGGTGTCTCCTGCAGTAGTGAGATCTTTTTCTTGGCGGGTACTCTGGCTGTCTGCTCTGGGAGTAGGACTAGGTCTTCTGCTATGATTGACAATTACAGTGCTTTCCATGAGAGAGTGAGAGTGTCCCAAAAGGATCATAGCGTGGCCCTCGAGCCTTTCAGCAAATGGAGCACTTCATCTAAAGAGCTGGAAGCTCTTTAGGCATCTGAAGAAGTGAGGTTCTTACCCACGAAAGCTTATGCTCCCAATACTTCTGTTAGTCTTAAAGGTGCCACAAGACCCTCTGTTGCTTTTATCAGGGTTATGGTGCTCTCCCAAGCAGAAAAGGCATCAGATGTACATTGAGCTAAAAATATAACTGAATTGTAAGACTTTGGGATCTGATCCTACAACTGAAAACCAGGAGCAAAATGAAGTACAATGCATTAAAGATACTAACATGTAAAACAAGCATCCTTAACCGCACTTCAAGGGATGAGTCAAGTTTATATTACAGTGGCCCGTGTCAGAATTATTTTTACTAAACCAGTGCCTCATTACTAAACATTCTGAAGGGTTCCAATCCAGACTTGCTTTCTTTGACCAAAATAATTCTTTGACAGCATTTGTGGTTTCGAATATAATAGGCCTTTCTTCTGTTCTTGTTAAAAGCAAATAATTCTAACATTTCCTTCCACAAACAAGGGAAATGTTCAAAGTTGTTTATTTACTTTCTCAGACATGAGGACAGCAAACTGGAAATCTATTCATAAATGATTTCTAATGAATCATTTAGTCACAGTCTGCTATTCAACATTAAAGGGGGCTGGAGGGAGGGGGGAAGAGGGCTAATTATTATGTTCTCATTTGTCTGACTAACTGAAACGTGCAATTAATATACTTGGCCAGAGAAACGTGGCTCATTGTGCTCACTAGTCATAAGACAAGTCTGGTTTCTAAAATCTGAACTCATCACAGGTGTTCATTAAAAAGCCACACACACACAAATGTTTGCCATTTAGATTTTCAAAACTGCAGTTTCCCTCAATAACCCAGTGCTAGCAGACTAGTAAAGGATATTCTTTCCTTTAAACTGTGGGCACGGTCTTTTTTTGGGGGGGGGGGGTCCTACTGCAGCGCCAAGCACAGAGAGGGCATTTAAATAAGATTGTGAACAGAATGCAATCTGGATCTCCCTCAGGAAGACAGTGAAGAGTATAAAAAAAAAAAATCACTTTGCAGGAAGAGTATCATGAACTTTTATCTCTTGCTTGAGATTTACTCAATCTTTAGATGACTAAATTAACCCAAGTGAGCAAACTAAATGAGAAAAAAGAAATTAAGAAAAAATGAATTAAAAAAACAAAAAACAAATGAATTAAAAAAAAAAAAAAAAAAGTGATCAAAATAAGGGGTGGAAGCTGTGTTTTTAAACATAAGTGATTTGTTTCCCAAATAAACAGAAGGAAAAATTACTTGCATAAATGAGAAACTCTTACAAATATACACAATATTCTCACAGAAATATAATGGCACACAGAAAAACAACAGTTTTAACTTCCCTGCTGAGGGTTGAATGTGACAGGGAATTTCACAATTAAATAACAGGCACTAGTTCTAGTGAGTTATGGCCCTTCCTTTACTTGGCAAGGAAGACAAAACTGGTGTTTATATACTTTAACACAGTTTGTGCACATACAGAAAATTCCTCCCTTCTTTCATAAAAAGGGAAATATACATCAGCAACGTTGTAACTTTACCCTAGAGGGGAAAGTAAGTGTCAGACCTAGAAGATAAAAAAACAATTACAGTGTTTCTGATTCTGTTATAATCATTCTTGCATGTAGTGTTGTAGCTGTTTTGGTCCCAGGATATTAGAGACAGAGTGATGTAATATCTTTTACTGAACCAACTTCTTCAGGTCTTTTTCTGAAGCAGAGCTCTGTGTAAGCTTGTCTGTCTCACAAACAGAAATTGGTCCAAAAAAAGAAAAAAAAGACATTACCTCACCCACTTTCTCTCTCTAATAATCATTCTTAGATATTTCTGAAAGCACCTGTCAACAACATGGTATTCTTGACAAGGTTTTAGAACCAAAATGATTCTCTTTATAGATCATAATACAGAGATGGTTGCAAGTCACATGATCCATTCAAACAAACTTGAACTACAGGATCTCTCTGCCAATGTCAAGGGAAGGAAGAAAGAAAAACTAAAGCAAGACTTACATATGAAGTCTTACTAAAAAATGCTAATAAGGCAGAATGGGCCCAATGCAAAATTCACTGAGGCCAATGGGAGTCTTTCCATTAACGTCAATGGGCAGTAAATGCTTTGAGTGTGGAGTGCCACTATGTGTAAGTCACTGCCTCAACTGCACCGCTGAAGAAATCCTGACCTAAGCCTTAATTTCCTTTTGCCTAGACAATTGCAATTCCCACCCCCCTCTATGGCTTCCCTTCAACCCCTTTCTCCACATTGCAAAATACCTGCTACCTGCCTTTCAACAGAGAAAAGGTGCATCAAATCACCCATTGATTCTCACACAATTCCACTTGCTTCCCATTAGTTCTAGGGATCAGTTCAAAACTGTTCATTCTCCTTGGCAAATTCTACATGGACTTGACCAAGCCTAACTCACAAACCTGTTCTCCTCTACTCCTTTAGTCCCTTCATTTCCTTTAGCATAAAATTTCTCTGTCCTATTACAGAAGCTGGCTACTATCAAGCGGCTCGTGCCATCTGGAATACCTTCCCTATATCTCTGCCTCATCAATTCTACAGCTCATTTCTTGTCTTGGCTGACTTTATATATCCCTCAAATAATGAACTGGAAGAGAGACTCTCTACTGTTTTGGAATATTTCTTGTATGAAAGGCGCTGTAAAAATAAGGGGGTATTACACTGCATTGGTTTAAGGAACAAACTATATGTAGAACTTCTTTTGTTTTCAGTATTTGCCAGAGATTGGGACAAAATATTTTAGCAAATATTTTGCTAAGATTCCATTTTTATAGGCTGCAAGGTGATGAGCATTGATCATTTGCTAGAACGAGGGAAATAATATAAGTCACATAGCTAGAAGGCCATCAAGACTGTGGTGAATGGTAAAACCTAACAAACTGTGATTTACTTGTAAGCCTTAAAAATAGTACTGGTGAAGATCCCAAATTCACAGCCCTGGAGAATTAAGTCAGCCATTTATTTAACTAACAGGTACAGAGTGGGCAAGAGAGTGCAAGCTCTAGTTGGATGTCACTATTGTCAACAAGCCATTGTGATCTAACAGGACTAGAGCCTCTATCCTCTGCCACTGAGGTCTTATCTTCTGCTATATACCTTAAGTCTTTCATCTATACCAACAAGACAACATTATACAGTGAAGCTCTTACCCATCCCTGAATCTTTCTTGGTGCCATCTGATATGATATCCACGTGATCGCTGTCAACATCATAGCTGAAGAAATCATTCAAATAAGTCTTCGATCTCTGCCCACCAAATACATATAAACAGCGGTTTTTCTGGAAAGGAAGGAAAGCAGATGCTTAACTTTTGAACTGTGCTCAAGAAAAGAAATTCTTAGCCAACCAGCTCTCAGTAAGCATTTGCAAAAACATCAATGAATCATGAAGACAAGCAATAGTTCAGGCACATTTTTAGTTGGAGAAGGGAAAATTATTTACATCAGTTTGGCTATTTTGGCATACGGAAAATGTACAAAAAATATTAAAATTGAGCTCACTATATTTTTTGATTCCTGCCCCCACAAAGATTTCCCCAGAAAAAGTTGATTTAATTTGGCAAACAGTTTGCTCTTAAATGAAACATTTACTGGGGGAACCTTTCCAACATAGTAGGCTTACAAATCCACTCATCTTTCAGCGTTTTATGATGTTTTGATGACATGGGTAAACTATGAAGACATTTGTTTAAATAAACTCTACGAAACTATAAGCCCTAAAATCAGAAGGGACCATAACATCACCTACTCTGACCTCTTGTCTATCACAGGCCATTACATTTTACCCCATACCCGTATATTGAGCCCAATTATTTTAGTTAAACTAAAGCATTTCAGTCCTCAAGAGAATGGGCTGTGCCACAGGCAGCGAACACGAGACCAAAGTGCCATCAGTGCCCATGGCCTTGCAAAGGCAGGGAATTGACTTGGTGAGATACGCCCGATGATCCTAGCAGGCAATTCCCCACACTGTAAAGGAAGATAAAAAACCCACCAAGGCACCTGCCAGTCTGACCTGGAGAAAATTCCTTCCCAAACTCCAACTATGGAGGTTTGACCCTGGGAGATGAGAGCAAGACTCACTAATCAGTCATCTAAGAAAATGATTCACTGTACCACTTCAAAGAACTGGTCCACCCCACATGGTATCCTATCTTCAGCTATGGCCAATCTCTGATGCCACAGAGCAAGATTAAAACAAAACAAACACACATCTGGCCAATTGTATTGAGAATAAAAATTCTTTGTGGACCCCTGAAGCCCTGAACCATGACGTTTGTTTATCATCTGAATGTAGAGCTGCAGGTGTTATGACCATGTGGAGGGCAACGTGTACAATCATCCTCTCCCAGGCCCATGAAGGAAGGTGATGAACAGGAGGATTTCGCAGATCCCAAGGCCAGAAGGCTCCACCATGAACACATGACCCGAAGCTGGACTAAAGCATCTCTTTTACAAATATATCTAATCTCATTTTAATGGCATCAGTGATGAGTCCACCATCCCCTTTGGTAAGATGTTCCAATATTTAGATTATTCTGACTGCTAAGAAACAACGTTTTATTTTAATGTTCAATTTATTTAACTTTAACTTCCACCAACTGGATCTTGTTATGCTCACTGCTTCCCAACTCGGATCCAGCGCCAGATCCTGAAAGCCCAGGGTGCATGCAACTCTTGACTTCAATTACAACTTCTGCACATAGAGAGTTAGCAGTACTGGATCCTACCAATATCAGATCAGCAATGAAGTGATCTAGTAGAACTTTTTCCATATTTAACTACTACAATCCTGTTTGGACAGGCAGTAAAGTTACAATGCTGTACTTGTGATAAAATCATTCTCTATGGTAAACAGTCTCCTAGTCAAATACACAAGATCATGACTTCACTACAGAAACCAAAAGAAAAACTGGATCATGAGAGAGAAAAGTTTTCATATTAGACACACAATAGACAGAAATGACTAATCAAATATACCAGTTGTATGTTATTGTTTTTCCCCAAGGATGACCAATTAAAAGTTCCTCCGTGTAGGTACACTGCTTTTGCTCTTTTTCAAGTATTTTTTTTAAAACAGACAACAGTCTAAAATTTCCATAAGCTGAGTCTGTGCAAACATGTATGTGAGCACAAAACATACACAAGTTCACAGTGTTACCTGAAAGAGTATTTTGTGGGAATAACTTAGCAATATTTCTAAATCTTTAGAAGGCAATTTGAAACAAAGTGGAACTTTGAAAAAAGTATCTTGTAATAAATCAAAGGTGGGCAAACTACGGCCTGTGGGCCTCATCTGACCCGTGGACCCTCCTGCCCAGCCCCTGAGCTCCTGGCAGTCACCACCTGCTGCCATTAATAATATGCATCATCTATCAGGCCAAAGGATCCCAAAATGCTTTACCAACTTTTAGCAAAGATCACTTGAGACCCCCGGAAATGCAGCATCCCTGAAGGGAGAGGGAGAGGAGGGAACGCGACAGTTGTTTAATGTCAGCACACTACTACATACAGTTCAGATGATGACTACCATTTCAAACTAAATCACAAGGTGAATTTTAAAAGTATACAAAAAACACACATTACTACCACTGTCTCCTACAAACAGTGCCAGTGTTAATGATTATAAGTGGCTAATATCTGTTTTACTTCTCACCCAAAAGAATAATCTGAGAAAGATTCATGTGCTCAATGAAGTTGAACAGGTATCACCCCCTAAAACCAGGCATTACAACTTAAAATCCAAAGTTAACTCTTACCGAATGGAATAACATGCAGTGTCCTATTCTGGATTGGATGTCCTCAGGTCCAGCATTACACGAATCTTCTCTCAGCAGTTTCCATGTTTGACATTGACAGTCAAAAGCAAACAATCCACTAAATTGAGGTTCACTGGCTCTGCTGTCATCTACACTGCCATTACATGTCAAAATCCTACCTCCAAACGTATAGATCATGTGTTTTTCTGAATCCATACACATCTGTAGGAAGCAAGAGATACATGTTAAACTAGATTTGTTTAATCAAGAATACATTAATATTTCATATCAGCCGATAAAAAACCCTTAGCTCATTGAGGTAACCAGTAGAACAGCAATATTCAGCATGAGTTAACATCAGCACATCCTCCTTCCTTAATCTGTAGTAAATGAAGCAGTTTGCAGCTAACTCCATGGGGAATACAGATGCAGTGCACAGAGATTACTGGCCCCTAGTTTACAATGTGGCTTGGCTGCCCACATGAAGCAACACTGCATGCCAGGGTCTAGTGGCTCCGTTCTCCCCATCTGCGTAAGATGAGGGCAAGCACAGGCTACACTTTGGTCACCTCGGAGTATTCAATAGTGTTTTCAAAATTTGATGTACAAGAGTAAAAATGAAGACGTCAATGGTTTGCTTTTTTACTCTACTCTACTGTTTGCAATAACCTCTGTCATAACGTATACAAAAAGCTACCATCTGATAACGGCGAGGCAGGGGGAGTCAAGATTACTGAGGACTGTCCAAGGACTGCACACACAGCTAGGATTAAAATGGCCTATGGTTTTTGTTACCCCATGCTCAGCTCTGCCCCTCTTCCTCCAACAGCCTTCCTGTTTGTCTCATCTATCTGTTATTTCTAAAACAGCAGGGTCCTGACTTTGTAAGGTCTCTAGGTCTTATGGCAATATATGTACTGTTATTAAACAATCTCTAAAGCTTGAAACATAACTATTTTACAACACCCAAAAAGTGCCTCTCAGTACAAAGACGACAATGTGGTCCCTGCCTCCAAAAAACTTATTTCAGATATGAAACAACAAACGGAGTTACAAAAAAGTAGGAAAAAGCAGGGGACGCAGGGAAGGAGGACAGATGGAATTACAACAGCATTAGGTGGCTCCTCCGCACAGGTTAGATCACAGCTTGGCACAAAAGGTAGCAAAAAGAATCAATTTACTTTTAATTTGAATTCTTCAAGGTACAATACTCCAAAGAAAAACTGGCAGCCAATTCCGTAATGAATTCCTATGCCTATGAAGTGCATATACGTGTATACGCACGCACACACCATAATTCTTTTTAAATTAAAAGTAGGCCTAATTTTGATCAAAAACCAAGCTCTTTTTCCAATATCTGCATTGTCTCTTGCACTGTTGTCCACAGTAACACCCAACACTGGCTACAATATGTTTGCGGTGCCACAATCCCAGTGACGAGCAACTGTTACTCACTGACAAGACATCACTGTGAAAGACTAGCTTTCCCAGACATAGTTGCATTGTTTCTTGATCTTTATAGGAGATTACAAGATACTAACAAATAACTTCATGTTCTTGAAAAAAAAAAATAGGGTAGGTTTTTTATACTGTAACATTAACATTGCTAATTAGGAACATATATTTTTAAAAAATACATCATATCCATTTCTCCCAATATATTTTTTAGTTGCATTACCTGGTGCACACACTTTCTCAATTCTAGTAATGGGCTATAGTAAGAAATGTTGTTTTAAGCAAAGCCCAGGAAGTAAAAGTGCACTCAATGTTTATCTCTGCACCTGACCTGATGATCAAACACCAGCTTGGGACCTCCATCTGCTGCAGTGTCTTCACTTAGCAACATCCATGTGTTCGTGTCAATGTCATAACGGTAGAAATCGCTTTTCAGAGATTTACTGTTCCTCACGGAGGAATCCAGATAACGGCCCAGTGTGTAGATTTGCCTTCGCTGAATATCGATGCACATCTTGTGACAAGATCTGGCACTAGGACCATTCTATTAAAAAAGGAAGTTAGAAAACATTTTAATAGGCACAATACATTTATTAGGGCCCCAGATATTTGCTCAGTCATGGTAAATAAATACTCAACAAATATGTAGCCTTATAAAATAATCTACTTTGGGGAATACATAAATTTTTTTATTTCCATCCCCAGTGATATTCCCTACAGCAGGGGTGGCCAACCTGTGGCTCCGGAGCCACATGCAGCTCTTCGGAAGTTAATATGCGGCTCCTTGTATAGGCACCAACTTTCTAATGTGCTGGGGGGTGCTCACTGCTCAACCCCTGGCTCTGCCACAGAGCCTGCCCCCAACTCCACCCCTTCCCGTGCCCTCCCCTGAGCCCTGCCATGCCCTTGCTCCTCCCTGTCTCCTCCAGAGCCTCCTGCACACCACAAAACAGCTGATCGGGAGGTGCGGGGAGGAAGGGGGAGGCGCTGATCGGTGGGTGGGAGGTGCTGGGAGAGGGAGCTGCTGACGTATTACTGTGGCTCTTTGGCAGTGTACATTGGTAAATTCTGGCTCCTTCTCAGGCTGGCCACCCCTGCCCTACAGCATGGACACCTGCTATTCACACACTGTAAAGGTCCAGTTCACTTTAGAAAGGCAATGACATGATGACCTAATACACGTCTTTTCCAGCTAATTTCATGACCTGCAGCCTTTTCAGAACTTTCCTTAAAAGGGTGAATTTCCAGGCGCACGTGAAACCTACTTAAGCTATTAAACTGACCATAGCGGATACACTCAATGCACAAGTTCAAATATTATAGCCTATAAATACCTACATGGGACGATGATGTAATAACAGCGGGCTCCTTAATTAAGCAGGACGGACATGACAAGATCCAATGACTGGAAGTTGAAACTAGACAAACTGAAAGTTAGGTGCCAATTTTTAGGAGTAAGGGTACTTAACCAATGGAACAACCTACCAAGAGACAGAATAGATTAACCAAAACTAAATCTTTAAAATCAAGAAGGGAAGTCTTTCTAGAAGATATTCTTCAGTTTAGCCACAAGTTACAGGGCTTGATGAAGTAAAAATCCCAAAACCTGAGCTATTCGGGAGGTTAGAGATTTACAATGGTCCCTTCCAACATTAAAAAGGAAGAAGTGACTAACATGGCATCCTGCTAATCCATTGGCTCCCAGATCCCAAAGGCTTCTCAGAGAAACTTCTGATGGAAACTTCAAAATTCATCCGGCAAAATCTCTGACCTGCTATCAGAACGCTCCACTTTTGTTTTCTGATCGATACTTTCCAGATATTTACACAGTTAGCTACACCCTGGACTGGATCTGGATGGAAAAAATACAAGAACTGTCCTTCCTATGCAGGTAAAACTACTTCAAGAAGGAATTCCCTACTGCAAGACAAAAAAAAACTACTGGTCATGATCTGCTGCTAAAAAACACTTGGAATTACCCAAATTCCAAAACTTACAGAAAAATCTATCCAACCAAGAGGGCTGAATACAATCAAACCTGAATATGCAAGACATGACATAACCAACGTTTCTATCCTTGGTTGAGAAAACAAGTTAAAAAATAATAGAGGAAGTATCCACTGTGCTGCCGCAGAGCATGGGCCATAAAGTGACTCCATACTCCAATGTAGTAGTACATATAAAAGTGTGTGTGTGTGGTGTGTGTGTGTGTGTGTACACACACAGGTTGTCAGAGTCCCAAGTTGTGCAAAGACTTATTCAAGGTTTCATGTACTTTATTATTCACATAAGATTTTACGAGAAGAAAGTGTATAACCTGGAAGGGCGAAAAAAGCCTAACTGTTTATTTGATCTTAACCTTGGCTTGCTCTGAATCACTTGGAACAACAACAACTGGAAGTGATGTGAGAGCTTAAGACATTTTGCTTTTGTCAGCCATTTTAGGTGTTTGGTTGGGCATGAGGAAGAGTTCTTTGAGTAATTTTAGCATTCTGACAAAAAGAAACCCAAACACTGAATAATATAGCTGTCCAGCAAGCTCAATATTAGAGCTGGAGAGTCTAAAAGCTAGGAGGTGAGAAGTACAAATGACTCAAAATGAAAGTGTGTCAGGAGCCAGCAGTGATATGCAGAGCGTTAACTAAGAAAGCTTAGCCCAGAAACCTCCATGAGCAAAGGGGGAAAATAAATAAATAAATAAAATCAAGCTCAAATAAAGAAGGAGATGTTTTAGTCTGTAGTAGTGTGACAGGATTAAAATAAGCCAATAATAAATCTACCTTTATTGAAATATACAAAAATCCTCCGCCCCGGCATGAATTTGTGTTATGTAAGTTTTCCCTTATTAAAAGATCAGTTACAGAAGAAAACTAACTGCACCTTATGTACCTCAGCTTTAATAAAAGCCAATTAGGGAATCCCTCATTCAGAGGTGGTATTATGACACTTGACATAGCCAGCAGCATAAATGAAATTAGTCCATTATGTAAAATCTTATCTAAAATGTCATAAGGCAAATCACAATTATACAATATCAGGACAAGAAATACTTCTAAAACTACTGTTGAAGTCGAAGCACACAATGTGAAACTGCCTCAGTATATGTTAGAGATGAATAATGACCAAAAAACGTAAGTGTTGGCCTCAACCAAGAGACTTAATGTTAGTGTTTTCAAGGACAAGAATTCAAATTGTGTTAAAAAAAGGAATAAATATTGCAAGCACCATTTCCTGCAACCCTAACTTTTTGAAATGTTATTAAAAAAACCATACTGAATTTCTCTTGCATTTTATAAATAGGATATGCTATCACATCACAGGCATGAACACACCTTTCTGAAGATTACATAGCAGTTATGTTACCAATAGGCAACAAGATTATTTTAAATAAAAGCAATATATAGCATTGACAATTTGGGGAATCTATAAAAAAAACCTTATTAATTCTGTGTGAGAATGAGCTTTCTGCAGCCAAACTCCAGTCGGAAATGTGGGGCTAGTCTTCTACTTTCAAATGACATTTGAAAAGCAACAGGCTGAGAAAATGGACTCTTGAGATTTGAAAGCCATTTTAATACGTCTAGGGTAGCCAGGTGGATCCTCCTCCTGCCACCACTGTAAGCTACACCTCTACCCCGATATAACGCTGTCCTCGGGAGCCAAAAAAATCTTACCGCATTATAGGTGAAACCGTGATATATCGAACTTGCTTTGATACTCCGGAGCGCTCAGCCCCGCCCCCTGGAGCGCTGCTTTACCGCGTTATATCCAAATTCATGTTAGATCAGGTCGCGTTATGTCGGGGTAGAGGTGTATATGGGGCAGTTGTCCATGATGTATCACACGGTTTGTACCATACCAGAGTCACAATTTGGTGATTCCTTGATTTTTCATTTGTGGAGGAGGGATCCACACCTTCTGCGTGCTGTTCAAAACGCAATTGAGTATAGTCCACTGCCTATGAGAAAGACGAAATCCCAGGACTTTTCGTTGGAGCTTCAATCAGGTCTCTGTTTGAGATGTCATAAGGGGCCCACAATTCGAGCCAGAGAGTGCTGGCATCCTTGTGGTTGGCACGTAGTGCTGATGCATGGATCCAGAAAGACTTCCTGGATTTGAGTCAGGAGAGTGGCAGTGAATTGAGGTCATGAGCCACCAGGATCTTGTCTTACTCCCAGACCACAGCAACCTCTCACCTGATGTTGGTTGGCACAATGCCCACCAAAACTGGGTGCCATAGTACTGGTGTTGATTTGAGAGAGCTAGTAATAATCCTGAGCATGGCAATGATTTCAATATCAATGAGATTGGTGTGAGAGCTGCTTGCACCAAAACTGGTGTGTAATACTCCACATTGGCAAGACCAGGGCTTGTACTGATGTTCGAAGCGTGCAGGTATCACATCCCCAGGATATGCCAGCAAGCTTCTGGATGATTTTAAGCCGTGTCTCTGTTTTCTTTTTGTTGTCAAGGTGTTGGCAACAGCTCAGCATCCAATCAAAGGTAACACAAAGATACCATGGATTGTGGTCAGGCGAAAGAGGCAGACCACAAAAGTCCACTTTCATGGTTATTCGAGTGGAAGCCAGAGATGAGTATTTCTGAAGCAGGCTGTTTCAGTCACCAAGCTCTGAAATACATTACCAGTGTCTGGAGGTCATTGTTCATGACCTTTGATGTGGCCTTCAGAGAGGATGTTTGTGGTTTTGGTGCAATGTCGCCTGCATAGATGAATTTACAGGAAGATGTGGCTGGAATGTTGCTGGTATAGAGCCTGACTAGTGCAGGTGTTAAAACATACCTTTGTGGGAGGCTGTTGTTCAATTACTGTAATTTGTGGACAGATTTACCAAGATGAATCTTTCGTTACTCAGCATCTTGGTGATGAGTCTGATGGTTGACTGCCATGGGAAAAGCTAATGATAACGTCAGCAGGAGACCTTTGTGCCATACAGTATCATATGCAGAAGACAGATCAACGAATGCTGCCCCGGCTTTAAATTTTCACGGGTAGCCAGATTCTACGTAGCTGGTTAAGACCAGCACCTGGTCACAGCAGTTGTGACTGGTTCTAAATCCAGCCTGCTCTTTGGGGACCCGTTGCTCCAGTATTGGCTGTAACCTTTGAAGCATGAGCCACTCCAACAGTTTATAGCAACTGCTAAAGAGGGAGATGGGCTGGTAGCTTTTTGGATCAGTGGCCTCTTTTCCAGGCTTCAAAATGGCTACAAGCTTGGCTATCTTCCACTGTTTTGGTATTCTAGCAGAAGAGTAGATGTTGCTGAAAAAGTCTGCCAGCCACCTTCTTGCCTTTAGACCAAGGTTCTTCAGAAATTTTGGATATATTCTGTCCATTTCTGCCACTTTCTCGGCCTTAGTGTTGGAGAGACCCTTATCCACTTCATCTATTCTATAGGGGTCAGAAAGGGGTGAAGACAACTGGACTTGCCACCTAATGGTTTTTATCCGTTGCCACGCAGGAGTTGGCAATTAACTGAGGAGATGACATCTTCACTTACTTGTGGTGGTTTGAAAAGGAGGTACTTTCAGGCACTGTGGCTTGACCTGGTAAAGTCAAGCACCGTCACAGTTTCACACCACCTTTTTCTTGCTGAGTTCAAAGACTCAAGCAATGCTATTGCGGTTTCAGGACTTTTGTCGGCTTAATATTGCCAGAAGAGTGCCTTGCCAAAACTGGGAGACATAGTCCAGCAAAGGAATGAATGCTTTTCTGAAGCCCCTTGCAATGTTCAAGTTGGTGGCCAATATTACACGACCTACAAACCGGTGGTAACAAGCCAGATATGGTGGGATTCGGTTTACCAAGCCCTCTACAATCCCCAAATAGCAGGACCAGTCAGCAGACTGTAGATTCCAGCATGGTTCCAGGCCTATGTAAATCATGGCCAGGTGGTGTTGGGAAAGTCACTGAGAACTGACCTTATGGATGGCATTGGGTGGCCGTTGATGTCACGCAAAACAAAGGTCAGGAGTGTAGCACTTCTGCTATTGAGCCAACATAAATATGCCAGTCATTGGGATTGTAGAGGAGGTGGTGGTCTTCAGTGAAAATGTGGGCTAGTTATCTTCCCTTGTTCTTTCAATGGCCTAACAATAGAGGGTAATTTAACAAATACTCAACCACTGACATTTAATGCTCTAGACAACAGACTGGCTCCCAACCAGGAAAACCTAGGTCACCTGGGCAACGAAGTTACCTTGTGAGGGGATCTTTGGTCACGTGTTGAGGCTGATGAGGGAGTGACCTGACAGATGAGACAAAGGTTCTTTAAAAAAAAAAAAAAGGGAGGAACTGATCTATTCAGGGCCATTTTTCTCCAGCTCAAGAGGAGAGGGAAGCAACCCAGCATGTGGGATCTGGATGAGGCAGGGGACTGCAAGGACTCCCCAAGGAAAGGGTGAGCTAGCGAAAGGCATTATGTTGAGGATGTTCACTGTTTTCTAAATTATCGGTATTCTAATTCCTGTGCTATTAAAGAGAAAGCATGAGCTAGATTTCTCTGCAAAGTCTGTATAATAAGCATTCAGACCTACTATGTGGCCCCTTGAAGAGGGAAACCAGAAGAGTGGAGTGGAGTTCTAAGCGAGGGCATATGTAAGCTACAGAAAAGACTGAAGCATCAGCACTGAGACCAGGGTCTAGGCACTTGGACAGTGGGTAGCACCCACTCCTAAGAGCTGGAAGACAGAAGATCTGTGTGCTGACAGCATGCCTAAGGACCCCAAGACTGGGGCAGTGACTGGGTTCAGTTCAGAATCCAGAGGCTTAAAACACCCACGGACCCACCACTGGGTTTCCTTGTAGCAGTCTAGCGAGTTGTGAGAGGGGCACTCAACTGGGACCTGTGACAAACCTTAAGAAAATTTCAGCAGTACATCACTGACATGCAGCAAGGTTCACTACTTTCACTTCAAAGCTTAAATACCCTTCTCACATCCCCTCTCTCAACATATTTCTTAATCCTCTTTCCACACCACACTCTTTCTGCACTTCTCCCATTCTCATCTTGAGGAAGAACCAGTACTAAAGGGGAGGGAGGAAAAGAAACTCACTACAGCTTGATTATCTAGGAGAAACATTGACAACTGTAGCTTCCAGAATGACATTTATATTGAAGGGGTGGGTTTTCCAATTAAACAAAACTGAGTTTTTATTAGGGCTGTCACAGTTAACTCAGAAGATTAACTAAAAAAAATTAATCATGATTAAAAAAATTAATTTCGATTAATCACAGTTTTAATCACACTGTTAAACAATGGAATACCAATTGAAATTAAATATTTTTGGATGTTTTTCTACATTTTCAAAATATATTCATTTCAATTATAACAGACTACGAAGTGTACAGTGCTCACTTTATATTACTTTTGATTACAAATATTTGCACTGTAAAAATGAAAAAAAAGTATTTTTCAACTCACCTCATACTAGTACTGTAGTGCAATCGCTATCATGAAAGTGCAATTTACAAATATATATTTTTTGTTACATAACTGCACTCCATAACAAAACAATGTAAAACATCAGAGCCTATAAGTCCACTCAGTCCTACTTCTTGTTCAGCCAATCGCTAAGAGAAACAAGTTTGTTTACATTTACGGGAGATAATGCTATCCGCTTCTTATTTACAATGTCACCTGAAAGTGAGAACAGGCATTTGCATGGCACTTTTGTAGCTGGCATTGCAAGGTATTTACGTGCCAGATATTCTAAACATTCATATGCCTCTTCATGCTTCAACCACCATTCCAGAGGACATGCTTCCATGCTGATGCTTGTTTAAAAAATAAATAAATAAATAAATAAATTTGTGACTGAACTCCTTGGAGGAGAATTTCATGTCTCCTGCTCCATGGTTTTACCCGCATTCTGCCATATATTTTGTGTTATGGTAGTCTCGGATGGCGATCCAGCACATGTTTGATTTAAGAACACTTTCACAGCAGATCTGACAAAATACAAAGAAGGTTCCAATACCAGATTTCTAAAGAAAGCTACAGCACTCGACCCAAGGTTTAAGAACATGAAGTGTCTTCCAAAATCTGAGAGGGATGAGGAGTGGAGCATGCTTTTAGAAGTTTTAAAAGATCAAGACTCTGATGCGGAAACCGCAGAACTCGAACCACCAAAAAAGAAAATCAACCTTCTGTTGGTGGCATCTGACTCAGAAGATGAAAACGCAAATGCGTCGGTCCACACTGTTTTGGATTGTTATCGAGTAGAATCTGTCATCAGAATGTTGGCTGAAGCATGAAGAGACGTATGACTCTTTAGCCCATCTGGCATGCAAATATCTTGCAACGCTGGCTACAACAATGCCATGCAAACGCCTGTTCTCACTTTCAGGTGACATTGTAAACAAGAAGATAGCAGCATCATCTCCTGCAAATGTAAAAAAGCTTGTTTCTCTTAGCGACTGAATGAACAAGAAGTAGGACTGAGTGGACTTGCAGACTCAAGTTTTACATTGTTTTATTTTTGAATGTAGGGGTTTTTTTGTACATAATTCTACATTTGTACGTTCAACTTTCAATTGCACTACAGTACTTGTATTAGGAGAACTGAAAAATACTGTTTCTTTTGTTTTTTAAAATTCCAATGTTTGTAATAAAAAATAAATATAAAGTGAGCACTGTACATTTTGTATTCTGTGTTGTAATTGAAATCAATATATTTGAAAATGTAGAAACCATTCAAAAATATTTAAATAAATGCATTAAACTGTTTAACAGCACGATTAATTTTTTTAATTGCTTGCCAGCCCTAGTTTTTATACTTCTTAGAGGTACCCCCAGCCTCTTTAGCAGGTCACCCCTGTAACACAAAAGTGAAAGCCCATCTCTGAGCACATTTATGCAGTTGTGACACTTATGGATGCTCTTTGGCAAGGGGAACAGTAGAACATTTTATGCTTTGTTAAAGAAGCCATTTAGATGGAAAGTTAAGATCAATGTCTATTTCAAGTAGATGTTATGGATTCTCCATTTATGTCATGTCATTGCCCTTGCAAGTGAAGTCCTTTTTATACTGAACCTGATGGTTTAAGTGCCACTTTTGTTTTCACATTAAAGGCTTTTGATGTATAGGCTGAACGTACTTCAAAAATTCATGCAGTAATTTACACAAGCATCAATGGCATCAAGATATTGCATCAATTTGTAGTTGAGACAACCAATGGTGCTAGGTACATGGACACTGACACATAGTGGGAGAGCCCCTGGCCGCAAAAGTTTATGGTCTAAAAGGGACAAGACAAGAAGTATTTATCCTCATTTTTACAGACGGTGAATAGAGGGCACTGTTAAGAGTACACAATCTGCCCATGGTCACAGCGTCTGTGACAGAGCCAGGAACTGAACTCAGATGTTCTAATTTTGAAATTAGTGCTTTGTCCACAAGACCATCCTTCCTCTCAAGTGATATTTCTCTGAAAAGCAGAAATAAACCTTAAACCACTGATACCTTAAAGTACCAAATTCTTGGCATTGGTACCAAGGGTAAAGGAGTGTGTACTGCTCAAAAGTAAACGAAACACAGGAACCGTGCAAACCATAAGAAGAGATTCTTATAAGACAAAAATGGACAGCAGTAACATATTTCATTCCGATTATCTAAATGGAATAACAAGGTAAAGGCAAAGTGATCCTTCAAGTCTCATAATACAGATTTTTTTTTTTAAGTACTAATTATATGTGCTGAATTAACAGCTTCTGGAGACCTAATTCCCCTTTTTATGTATTCAGATAACAGGCACAGCAAGGAGAGTAACAATGTAAGCTTCCCCAGACTGGTCCCTAACAACATTTAATCTCTAACCTGAAGGGTACACCACTAGGGAAAAGAAGTTAGTTAATTTCCATAGCTTGTTCCATCTTTTCTAGTACAAGCCTTGCCCACCAGAAGAGTGCTTAATTGGTAGCTTATTCAAAAACTCAAATTGTGCATGCATGAAAGCATTAACTACAGTGAAAAGGGGTATAAGGAATCCACTGGAAGCTTCCAATCAGTAAGTCTACCACTTTCTGGTAGTGATGAAAACAACTCCTTTAAAATGGCTTTAAATAATGGTGTCGTTTATTTTGAAATCGAAACCAGAGTGGAAAGGTCTAAACCTGCACTTGCTTGAGGGTTACTATATTTGTCTACACATGCCCTTGTAATATGAACACACTTCAGTGGGGGGGACACAAGGTCCATTTATGAAGAAAGATATGTATAGATACTCTGGACAAAAGAAAATGAATAAGACACTTACAGCAACATGTGATGAAATGAATAAAGAGCCTGTGGGCAGTTGAGAATGTTCATCCAAAGAAGTCTACTTCACATAGCTACAATAGCAGGCCTGTTGTCCAGACAAAGAGTACAGTGAAACAACTTGTTGTGGAGAGAGTGACCTGACTGAATTCAAACTGGGAATGAGTTTGTTGATTCCGGAAGTGTTTAAAAATCTTGACTCCTTATTTATTAAGCAACAGGGAAGGAAGAGAGACTGTAGTAGATATAACTTTCCTTTTAAACTAGTAATGGAAGAGATCAAATATGGTGAAAGGGCTACAGAATAAATTTCTTCCAGAGCCTTGACTGGTCCAAATTCCATGAGTCAACATCACAAGGTGGCTAGACCCCATTATGATTATGCCCTCTGTTGAATCTGGGCAGAACCACTAAAACTGCGAACTGATTTATTAAGTATTTAGTACTCTCACCACACAGACCCACTTTGTATGGTGCACATCCATTGACAAAGAGGGAAATTTTACACATACCTTCCCCATCTATGAATGGGAGAAGAGAAAACTTACTACAGAAAACATGCATACCACGTTCTTTGGAAACAGATTTTCCAGTGGAAGACAGCAAGTAAGGCAAATCTTGATTAGTTTTTATCCATCACAGCCTCCCACTCAAAACAGAATTGTCAAATAAAAAGGCATCTCTACTGTAAGGAGGCAGTGTGCTCTGGAGGGCAGAGCATGGGACTAAGACTTTGTGGTCCTGGCTCTGCCACCAGCATGGTCTGTGGTCTTGAGAAAAATTTAAGTATCATGGATAAGTAAATAAACAAAGGTGTTTAAGGCTAACTTCTACTTATCTATTACTTTCGATAGCCGAAGTGCTAATCAATGGCCTGGTCTATGGTTGTGGGGGAGGGGGGGTTGTCGATGTAAGATACGCAACTTCAGCTACGGGAATACCGTAGCTGAAGTCGACATATCTTATTCCGACTTACCTCCCATCCTCACGGCACGGGATCAATGGCCACGGCTCCCCCGTCAACTCCGCTACCGCCGCTCGCTCCGGTGGAGTTCTGGAGTCGACGGGGAGCATGTTCGGGGATCGATATATCACGTCTTAACGAGATGCAGTATATCGATCCCCGATAAATCGATCGCAACCCGCCGATACGGCGGGTAGTCTGGATGTACCCAATTAGTAGTAAAGGGCACATTTTACATTAAACATTTCCTCTAAATACCTAGATTTATAATAGTCTCTTTTAAAAAAGTTATTTGCACATGTGAATTACAAGCTTTGTTAGTGGTAGCTTCAAAAGAACATGTTACCTAGTTTAACCAGAGGATTCAGGGGGCCTGGAGCAAAGCAATTTCGGGGGCCCCTTCCATAAAAAAAGTTGCAATACCATAGAACACTATATTCTTGTGGGGGCCCCTGTGGGACCCAGGGCAAATTGCCCCACTTGCCCCCCCGGGGCAGCCCTGAGTTTAACAGAGACATAATTATGAAATAGGCATCTCACTTTTGACTACTTGCCACAGACAGTAACATTTAGTGACTTTCAGCCTACAAACAAATTAACAACAAATGTTAGCTTTGGGAACCTTTTCCATTTCTCTTCTAAGACTTCTGGTGTGCAAACTAAGGAACAGACAAGAATCCAAGTAAATTATGTGACAAGGATAAACATCTGTTCAGGAGATGTTGTTGTAGCCATCTTGGTCTCAGGATATGATAGACACAAGGTGGGTGAAGTAACATCTTTTACTGGACCAACTTCTGCTGGTGAAAGAAATAAGCTTCTAAACTCCACAGAGCTCTCCGTCAAGTCTGGGAAAGGCACTCTGCCACGGCAGCGCTTTAACGTGGATTGTGTAGTCGCGGCACAGCGCTGATAGAGAGAGCTCTCCCAGCGCTCTAAAAAACTACCTCCATGAGGGTCGTAGCTACCAGCACTGGGAGCACAGCTCCAGCGCTGGTGCACTGTCTATACTGGCACGTTACAATGCTGAAACTTGCAGCGCTCAGGCGGGGGGGAGGGTGTTTTTTCACACCCCTGAGCAAGAAAGTTGCAGCGCTGTAAAGTGCCAGTGTAAACAGGCCCTCATATAAATTATGCATGAAATTAAGGTACAAGTGAGAGGTACACCTATGTATTCCTCAAAATAAATATTCTGCAACTTGAATTTGATCAACAAGCCTGCAGATTATGTATAAAGAAGAAGATAGTCAGCTCTCCCTCTTCCATATCTGTAGTGGCTCCACAGGGCCGAGAGAAGAAGAGAAGTAAAGTCATTTTTTCTTAAGTAAAGCAAAGGGATAGTCTGCTGTGACTAAATTTTGAGTACGAAAGGAAAATCTCTACACTCTGACCATATCTTCACTTGAAAGGATTAAATATCCTCCAAGACTTGCAAATGAATAATGTTCTCAAGCGATACGGAAGGCATTGCCCTCAATAGTACGATTTTATCTGAACAGTTGCTCTCTCTCCTGGTGAAGATTTGTGCACCAGCATTTTGTATTATTACCTGTGTCCAGAGATGCCAGACTCCCACACTGGTGGAGGCCAATATCACCACAGCTTGGATGATTCTCTGAGTTAGACAGTGGAAGAATTGCTCTTTTTACTAAGAGAAGTGTAACTAAAACCAATAGGATCTTACAACGCAAGTATGCCACACAGCTGCTTGGCAGCATGGAAAATTATACAGCAATATCCCATTTGCCATGGAGCAGAAGAATGGTCTGCTGGCTAGGGCAATAGCCTGGGTCTCAGGAGACCTGGCTTCAATTCTCTGCTCTGCCACAGACTCCTCCCTCTGCAATCTTGGACAACTCACAGTCTGTGTTTCAGTCTCCCACCTGTAAAATGGGGTTAATAGCACTGCCCTCACAGTGATGAAAAATTGTAAGGCAGTCAGATACTGTTGTAAAAGGGGCCATGAAAGTACCTAAGATACACACGGCCTTCAAGTTCACTATGTCTCCAACAGTGACCAATGCCAGAGACTTTGAGGAATACCAAAAAAACACTCACAATACCCAACTGTTCCATGCAGTGCTGAATCATAGTATATTTTATGAAAAATATCTTCTGAATATGCTACACCACGTTATAAAATTCAGTTAAGACTTAACTTCATTTAACTTGCAAATATAGAAAGCAATTATCCCACTTAAGGACTAACTTATGAAATATTTTCAAAAGTTCAGTTATTTTTGCTCTGGAGCACCATAGTGGGCATTACCTCTCGAAAATAATTTGCTCCTATACAAAAAGGAGAAAGGATTGTAACAACTCCTTAGGGTCTGCTCAAATGATTATCTATGCCAGTTACTATGCATCATTGTAGCAACACATAGCCCTGGCATACTCCAATAAAGCATAAAAAAATTGTTTTTGCACTTTGCATCTTTTAAAAATACATGTTCACACTAAAATAGATTCATTGTAACAAGGCAGGAGAAAACCAATTCGCCTTCCCCTGAAGAAAAGGCTGCTTGGGGAATTTTAGCTAGTTTTGGATGTCATAACTTTTTGCTAATAAAGAGTTATAGGCAATGATAATCTGCTGTACATGGATAGAACCAGATGAGAAACCTCAGGAGCAGGTCTGGACATTGTTTAAAAATCGGGAGGGGGAAAAATAAACAGCTGACCATTTATCCCTTTTAGGTGCTTTAAAAGACTGAATGGAATGTGAACACTGTCTCCAGTATAAAGTTCAGAAATAAGCATCAAGAGATAAACACTCTTGTCCTGAAGCGAACTAGGATGAGGACATTTAAAAAAAATAAATCAACTCTGCCTCTATTTCCAAGAGCAGGCTGTCATTCCACAAATACTCCCTCCTGTCTGCACTCAGCTGCAGAAATTCATTTTTCTCCATTTCCCTTAATAGATTACAATTCATAAATATACAGAGAAGTATAATTTTTTCCCCCGGGGGACGGGAATGGATAAACCATCCACAAGTGAAATCCTCAGAAAAGAGAGGAGTGCATATTATTCTTGATGATGCTACCTTCATCCAAATTTATTCTGCTTTAAAAAAAATTGTTAGTGTTTAACATGTTATAACAAGTCAAAAATTAGGACACTGCTGCCTCACAATGCTTATACAATGTAAGATTGATCCAAGACAACAATTTTGGTCAAAAAGGACTTTACTTCCTTCTAGGCCAGTCAATGCTATCCCAGATTCAGCAGAACTAGCTACCATTATAAAACGAGCTCCCATGGGTGACGAATGTGGGAATTTTCTGTAATTTTTTTATGAACTACATTTGACTCTGTACCTACGACCTTGGCATTGCTTGGGGGCAGGAGACATGAGTGGTTTGTGTTACATAACTATCTGGGGTGATATGAACGGGTCCTCAAGGACTGGCCGGAACCAACACGTATCACTGGAGGATCTGGAAAGCTAATGGGAACCCAATGACTGAGCAATTGATACTCAACAACTGAAGGCTCCCAGCAGGTGAACATGTGAATTCAGCATGGCTTCATAGCAGAACAATGGACCAAGAGACGACCAACCGCACGCTGTGATCAGAACTGGCCTCACGGAGACACAGCAGGCCTCATCTGAGACTGACTTGACAGACAAAGAAGATGGATTCTGCAGCAGCTTGGCAGAGCCATGGCATTGGCCAATCTGAACGCTGTGTTAACCTTTGCTTCTCTGTGCTAACCTAAGGACTTCCTGATGCTTCAGTCCAGTTGACGAATAAATCCTACTCTGTTTCGAAAGGGCTGCATAGAGTTTCTGCAGATATTTGCTGAAGTGCATTGATCCTTGCAGGGGGTAAAAGTCTCTGAACAAGGAGTGTTGGAGCCCAGAAGCTCAGTCTCTGAGGTAGTGAGGTGCTGCAGCCTCACTTAGTGCAAGAGACTGTGATCCCTTGGGGGTCTGGCACACTAAGGCTATGTTTACACTACAAGCTAGGGATGCGATTTCCCTGCTCACGTACATATACTCCTGCTAGTTCTCATCAGGCTAGCGCAAGTATAAATAGCAGTGTAACCGCAGTAGAATGTGTAGGGGCAGCAAAGGCTCGGCTTCGCCATGCTGAGTACATACCCACTGGTTTCAGGCAGGTTCATATTTGGCACAGCTAAACTGTGCCGCTGCTCCATGCCTACAATGCTATTTATTACTCATACTTGCTAGATCAATGAGAGCTAGTTGGAGTATGTGTCTGAGCTGGGGAATCACACCACCAGGTCATAGTGTAGACATAACTTCAAGCGGCATTCCCAGGAAACTATCTACAGGCCAGGGCATACCACAGATCCTGTAAATTCATGACACCATCCCACTCAGCTTAGAACCTATTTCAAGCCCCTTGAAGCCAAGGATGCTAAAGACTAGCAGAAGAATTGATGTTGGTGTATCCATATTGTAGCATAGAGCACTTCTATTAGCCCACAAGACCAAACTACAAAATAAACGGGATGTGGGATAAATGCTAACGAATTAAATAAAAGCACCCACTAATAACATGCATGATTAGCAAGCCTTCTTCAGAATGTTCACACAATGGATACCTAGGGAAGATTCTGCTCTGTTACAATGGTGTAAGTCAGGAGTAACTTATGTCTTAAGTGGTTTTATAAAAGTGTAAGACAAGAATCCAGCCAAAAGTTTCTTCTGAACTTGGAAGTTACCCTCATTACAGCCACAAACATGAACTTTGCAAACATGCCATAGATATGAACATAAGCAATCAAACACATGACATCCTTTTGCAACAGTTCAATACCTATAATGATTTCACCCACAAGGTGCTTTTGTCCACCTGTGCTTTTAAAAAAAAATATTTCAAGTACTGTAGCTTTAGAGGTACTCTAAGCTATGATCTTAAGGTATAAAAAGAGCTGTGAAGTAGCATGTAAACAGGAAGTCTGGCTAAAATTTGTGACATTTAAGGTTCTCTCTAAATACTCCTTTGGAAAGAATGCTTCAATGCCATTTCCACAAACCGTTTGGGGATTTTTTTTAGATTCAGGTACCAAAAGAAAACAAGTACAATTTTTTGCAGATAATTGTCCACTGACGCATCTAGTCACAAGTGAGGGGAAAAGGATGAAGAAATATTCTTCATTCAGGCAGCAAATGCAGTACTTTGGCTCTGGCTGATATACTTACAAGTACTCTCATATGCAAATAAATAGGTTTAGTCATGGCTAAAGTCCTTTCCGGGCATCTGACTCAGACATGCAGGAACAGGATTAAAGTCAGAGGCAGCTTTTAGCGTGCAGTTATGATTTGTTTAGCAGCTCTATGATTTAAGATGAAAATTAAAAAAAAAAGAGG
This sequence comes from Terrapene triunguis, assembly GCF_002925995.2. Taxonomy (NCBI): domain Eukaryota; kingdom Metazoa; phylum Chordata; order Testudines; family Emydidae; genus Terrapene; species Terrapene triunguis. The sequence continues at coordinate 4,908,847 of NW_020664419.1, forward strand.
AAAGCAGTTAGTAGGATACAAGAGAACCTATTAGACTTTTTTATTGTGTGTACATACTAAAGTTTCTTTTGAATATTCAAAGCATGAATGACTGATTTATAGTCTCACACAGTTATACTTCAATACTACTCCTGGGGGAATTCTGCGCAAAAAAATTAAAAATTCTGCAAAATTCTGCATATTTTATTTGTCAAAAACAACACAGTATAATCACACCAGTTTCAATTATTTTGGTAAATTTATTTCAAAATACTGGTCAGCAAATATGTCTGCAACAATACAGAGGAGTCAAGCGTAATGGAGGAGCTGACGGAGAGGGAAAGAGCCTGGGAGTGAACCTGGATTGTTGGTGGGTGTTGGTGGGAGAAATATGGAACAAGGTTTTTTTTTTTTTTTGAGGGAAGGGAGCCTCCTTCATGCAGACCCTGGGCCTTGCCCATTCAGTCAGGCACATCTACCCCTGTCCCCATGTGTCCCTCCACACCACCAACTCCCCCATCCCCATGTGGCCCTGCACCCCACTTAGCCACCCCCCTGTTGCCCTGAACCCCCTCCCCCATCCCCATGTGTCTCTGTGCCTTCACTCAATCACCCCTCTTCCCCCATGTGACCCTGCACTTGCCCGTCCCCAGGTGGCCCTGCATCCCCTCCCCTGCACCCATGTGTCTCTCTGCCCCCACTCAGCTACTGCACCTTCCCCATGTGGCTCTGCACTACTTCAGCCAGCCCCCACCCCTCACTCCTATGTGTCCCTGCACCCCTCCCCCATGTCTCTCTCTGTCCCTATTCAGCCACCCTCTTCCCCCTGCGGCCCTGCACTCCCTCAGCCACCCCACCCCCCAGCCCCATGTCCCTGCACCCCCTCCCCAAGTGGCCCTGTGCCTCCACTCCCATTCAGCCCCTGCCCCAATCTGTCCTCCCCCAATAGCCCTTATGAACCCCAGTCTGTGACCCCCCCACCTGCCCCATGTGCCCCACACTGTCTGTCCCCTCATTTCTCGTCTCCTGCCCTGCCCCACCACAGGGCGCTGAAGGAAGGCAGCGTCTTTTCTTCCCTATCGGCAGCTGGGGCTGCTCTGTTCTAGTGCCACAGCAGCCCCTGGTGGGCAAAAGGCAGAGCTTCAGTAACTCTCCAGCCAAAGTTATTTTCTGCAAAAAAATAATGTGCATGCGCAGTGGTGCACAATTCCCCCAGGAGTATAATACAAATGACATCACTGCTCAGATTAGACTAAAGACAAAAAGTCCTACTAGGGCCATCTTTTTCCATCTCCCAGGAAGCAGTGAAGGACTGATCCAGTATAGCTGAGCAAATGTGTGTTTTACAATAATATTTGCTAGAATTAAATTAACAGGAGGGTTAGGGGTAATAGCCAGCTAAGAATCTGAGTTAACTCAGAAGTGAAGACAATCTACAGTTCAGGAAGGATGTTGATAAGTTGGAAAGGGTTCAGAGAAGAGCCACAAGAATAATTAAAGGATTGGAAATATATGTCTTATAGTGATAGATTTAAGGAGCTCAATCTATTTAGCTTAACAAAAAGAAGGTTGAGTGATTTGATTACAATCTAGAAGTACCTACACTGGGAACAAATATTTAATAATGGGCTCTTCAATCCAATGAAGATATAACATGACCAAATGGCTGGAAGTTGACGGTAGACAAAATCAGATGGGATATAAGGTATACATTTTTACCAGAGAGAGAAATTAACCATTGGAACAATTTACCAAGAGTCATGGTAGATTCTCCATCACTGGCAATTTTTGAGTGATTGGAATTTTTTTTTTCTAAAGAGATATTCTTTACGAATTAATTTGGGAAAGTTCTATGGCTTGTATTACACAGGAGGTCAGAGTAGACCATCACAAGGGTCCCTTTTGGCCTTGGAATCTATACATCCCATATTTTTAAATATTTGCAACAAAATGCTTACAAATCACCTCCAAACCAAGAATCAGTCACTAGGTGAAATTAGAATCCTGTGGAAAATGAAAACAATTGCAACCTATTCAAATAATCACAACCTATGAACAAAAATTAGGACATGTTTAATTATCTGCTATAAGCCATTTGCCCAGATCCAATTCCAATAACACTGTACAGCACTTTGCCCTGTTAGTTCCACGACAGTTAGACTGGCAGGTTAGGGACCAAGCGTGTAAGCAATCATTTCGATGTTCTAACCATATGGCCACAGTGGCAGTGGGGTCATGGGGAGGAGAAAGACACGACTGTAGAAATGAGGGACTTTCTCTCTCTCTCAGAACAAAGAGAGAGAGCACGAGTGCATTGCAAGGGGAGAATGGCCCTTCAATGTGCGACAGTGAGTGGGTGGTGGGTTAGCAAAGGTGTGTTTTTTCTTTAAGATGTCTTTTCCAACCAGCTCTAGGGGTCACTACCCAGCCAACCAACTGCAGGCATTTGATCGCCACCATCAAGTGTCACAGAGGGTGGGACAACACTGCCATATACAGTAACTCCTCACTTACAGTCGTCCCGCTTAACACTGTTTCGTTGTTACGTTGCTGATCAATTAGGGAACATGCTCATTTAAAGTTGTGCAATGCTCCACTCTTATGTTGTTTGGCTGCCTGCTGTCTCCACAGCTGGCAGCCTCCCTACGCCCCCCTCCCCCAATCACCTCTCACCCGCCGGCAGACCCCACGGATCAGCGCCTTTCCCCTCCTCCTCCCCCTGCCTCCTGCCCACGGCAATCAGCTGACTTGTGGCATTTTGGAGGCGGGGGGGGAGCGGGGAGGAGTGAGGACTCAGCACGCAGGCTCCCCCTCCCTCCCCTGCCTCCCGAATTCGGCAATCAGCTGACTTGCAGCATTTAGAAGGGAAAGGAGGGAGGGGGGGAGGAGCCAGGACACAGCGTGCGAAGTAAAGGTGGAGGAGGTGGGGGGGAGAAGAGGCGGGTCAAGGGTGGGGGCTTGGAGGAAGGGGTGGAGTCGGCCGACTGAGAGTTGAGCCCCAAGCCCCTGGTGCTTGCAGAGTAGGGGAAACTGCCCTGGAGGGAGGGATAGCTCAGTGGTTTGAGCACTGGCCTGCTAAACCCAGGGTTGTGAGTTCAATCTTTGAGGGGGCCACTTAGGAATCTGGGGCAAAATCAGTACTTGGTCCTGCTAGTGAAGGCAGGGAGCTGGACTCTTCCAGTTCTAGGAGATAGGATATCTCCATTAATTTATTATTTATATTTTAATTATTTATTTATTTAACCTAAGCCCCCTATTTACATTAATTCTTATGGGGAAATTGGATTTGCTTAACATCATTTCACTTAAAGTCACATTTTTCAGGAACATAACTACAACATTAAGTGAGGAGTTACTGTAGTGGGAATATGGAAGCCCAAGGCTGGGTGGTATGGTTGTGGGGACTTTGAATTCTCAATCTCTGTTGTAGCTGGCAAGGAGAGACAAGGTAATAAAATTTGTAAGGAGGTTTAATTTCTGCTCCTTTGGTTTCACCTCAGGAGGTCAAGCTGTCAGGAGACAAGGAAACTGGCCTTCAATTCACAATTAATGATTGGATGGTGGGAAATTAACCAACCATCTATCATTTATTAAAAGATGAGACCCCCCCCCCCTCCCTGACTTTGTGTACATTACACAAACTTCGGTAGATGCTGCTTCTTGGCCAGTTTTAGCATAGCTGTCATCATAAACCACGGGATGGGGTGTGGGGGGGAATTCAGTGGAAAGGAGGTGTAACCATGTTGATTGCAGCTAGCCTTAAATGTAGGAGCTCTTCTCCAAAACTGGATCTGATACAGTGTTTCAACTTACATGAGAGTCAGAGGATGAGATTAACATGGGGCTGGTATGTGTGTAACACTCGACCCATGGCACTACGAAGTCACTTCATAAGCCAACTAAATTCCTCATTACAGGGGCATTAGAATGTACAGATTGATGGTTCTCAGCAACTTTGAGAATCTTTTAAGGCAGTTCAGGATTTCCTGGCCACCATGACAACCATAGGGCTATCCCAGGTAGGTACTGGCTCAATTCATATAGCTGGTCACATTGTGGAACTAGTTTTTGGACTTGGAGTGAAGGTTAGGCAACTGGATCCTAAACCTGTATCATGGACCAACCATTTCATCCTGCATTTTGAGGCTGGGGCTCACCTCTCCTATTGGGGCAAGAGGCTTGTTTTGATGGTCTGCTCTCAAAGATTAATGGAACCAGAAATGCTCTAGGGAGCTGAGGAAGAATCATGTTCCACAAACAGACCACTCCTTTAGTGTGTTGGTAGGATACATATAATACTCCCCTTTTGTCTATCATTGATGGGGTGCTGTCTTGGCCAGCTTCATTTTCACAGGTCACCCTGATTTACAGATGATCTGCAACAAATGAAGACAGCTAAAGCACTGAAAGTGGAAGCCTCGTGCCAAGACTGATTGGTTGCAGCATAAAGACTTTTTAAACTCTTACAACATGGCTGTGTAGGAGACAAAAAGAAAAACCTTTTCCTCCATCAAAGCATCTGCGAAATCTCAGATAGCAGATTTGTTTCAGGTGATAATCTGGTAAATCTGGACTGTCTCCATTCAGTGGCTGATCTGAGTCCCTCCCACTGAGAGGAAATTGTTCGCTTTTTGTGTGGACAAGATTGATCATTTAGGGATTGGCTGTCTGTTTCCGTGATAGCAGAGTAAGGTCTTGAGGGAACAAGGGCCTTCTCTTCTCCTCCAGAGTTTAAACCAGTGATGCTCCATGAGACACTGGAGGTGTTGGAAGAACTTCATCCCACCACCTGTACTTTGGATCCATGTCCTTCCTCGCCAGTGAAGGCCAGTGGGGAAGTACTGGCCTTTACTTGTGGAGATTGTCAATGCCTCTCAGAGAGAAGGTAGGTTGCCTGCTGCTTTGAAGGAAGCAATAACGAGTTCTTTCCTTAAAAAGTCATTGCTTTCACTAATTATCAAAAAGTATCACATCTTGCTTTCTGGGTAAGACTGCGGAGAAGGTTATGAAATAATTCACAGATGCATTTGATCTCTGACTCTTGTCAATCTGAGTACAGACCTGGCAATGACACAGACTGCATTGGCCAATGATCTCCTGGCAATGCACAAAGATGTCCAATGCTGGTATTAAATCTATCAGCTGTTTTCACTACCATGAGTAGGGCTCCGTGTCCATGTCATGACTTTCCGCGACCTCCGTGACTTCTGTAGGGGCCAGAGCTCAGGTGGCCCCAGAGACAGCCACACCAGCCGTGGTCCCCGGCCAGCCGGAGCAGCCGCAGTCCATGGCCCTGGGCAGCTGGTGCCCCTGGCCTCAGGCATCCCCCCAGCAGCAACCCCTCCCCCAAGATTTAATCACAGGTATTTTTAGTATAAGTCATGAACAGGTGAAGGGCCATGAATTTTTGATTTTTGCACATGACCTGTCCATGACTTTTTAGTAAAAATACCCGTGACTAAATCATAGCCTTAATCATGAGATGTCACTAATTCACCTGTAGACTCTGGAGGGGCTGATGTTCAGCAACTTAGTTCTCTTCTCAAGGAGAGCTCAATGTGTAGTTGTAGGCAACTGCTCTTCCACTCAAAGAGCTCTCAAGTGTGGGATGTTACAGGGTCCCGTTCTGTCACCTCTCCTGTTCAATATGCATATGGGGCCAGTAGAAAGTTTAGTAAACAGGCCCAGGGTTTCGAGTTTTGAATAGACTGATGACACCCAACTGTATGTCTCTATCTCATCTGATTTAAGTAACGCAATTCAGCACCTCAGACAGTATCTAACTGATGCTGGGGCTTGGAGAAGAGTGAGTGGCTGAGGCTCAAAACAGACAAGTCTGAGGTGATGATGGCCAGTTGGGAGAAGCCGCCGGAGGAGGTAACATCACCCTCCGTGGACTGAAGGAGCACATCCACCATTAGTTAATAGTGTCTACAAATTAAGGGGTGATATTAGTCCCCCTGGCAGTGTTGGACAGTCATGTCGCAGTGACTCAGTCAGCTTTTTACTAGCTGCATCGGGCTAGGAGGCTGCTAGCTTTTCTTTCAGATGTGGACCTTGCCTCTGTTATCCATGCTTTTGTTCCCTCAAGATTAGTCTACTGCAATAAACTCTACATGGGGTTACAACTAAAGCCATTTGGAAACGGATAGTGCAGAACACGGCAGCTCACTTACATAAAGTGGGGCATCTTGCCGGAAACAAATGACACCTGGGCTGCAATATCTGCACTTGCTGCCCACTGAGTGGAGTTTAAGGTTTTGGTTATGACCTACAAAGCCCTATATGGCCTGGGACTGCTTCTCTCCCATGCTATCCTACCACAGCTGTGGTCAGCATGCGGGCTTCAAGCTAGAGCCCCTCATTGTAAGTAAGAGACTGGCAGGCAAGGGGTTTCTCCAGGAGGGCTCAGAGTCTGGAACGTGCTCTCCTCACAATAGTCTGAAATAGCCCCAACCTGGCAACCTTCCAGGCATGCTGCAAAATATATGTTTGATAGAGCCTTTGGAGAAGGCTGAGGGTACATTTTCTAGATGGAAAGTAGCTGGCTGGCTGACCAAATTCCTGATTTTAATGCTGCTGAGGTTTAATCTAATTGTGTTTATTATATGATTAAGTTAGCATGCCTAGAGCTTTGGATAGGCGTCAATTTGAAATCTAAATAAATAATTAAAATAAATCAAATAACCTGCAAGTTTCATTGCAGATAACTCTAAAAAGTGAACAGAAATGTAAGATCCCTAATCTGGTTCCAAAAACATCAGTTTAGAACCTAAAAATGGAAGGTGACAAGAAAAATCTAGATCACTTGTCTCATAACAAAGTAACCCATCTGCTCAGTCGTACAGGCTATCAAGAACATATCACTCCAGTGCTTCACTTTCTTCACTAGCTCTCTATGGAACATCAGGTGAAATTCAAGGTTTCAATCCTCATCTTCAAAGCACTGTTACACAAGTTACCCTCACCAAGCACGATCATGCCCTTCCATGACAGATAGCTCCATTGTTCCAGTGCAATGTATCAACTTAAAGCATTAAACTTTTGCACCCAAGAGATTGTTGTCTCAAACTCCTCAGAAGTTTCTAACTCACTCCAGTAAACATCAGAACCACTGTGATCATCAGCACCGTCAAGAACAAAATACCACTTCAAGCAAGCCTTACCATAACACCAAACGAATAAAATATCACAAAATCCTGCTCCCTGAATAAAAATCTAGACAAATTTTCATTTAATAACTTCCTTTGGGAATGATTAACTTATTTACCACTGTAAAGATAAAGTTCTAATTATCATGACAATTACGCCTTTGCCTGCTCTATCTGAAACAGGAGGAGGCAAGACACACTGAAGAACCAGACTTTAAAAAAAATCATCCTTGAGGTAATTCAGATTACACTTCAACTCAAAGTGAAGTAACTGGCCATAGCCTCACTAATTTACAGCATGATGAATCATGTAAGAAAAAATGCAAAACCCTATGAAGATTAGAAACATCCATTTCTAAAACAAGTCAAGAAAGAGGTGAGGTGGATTGGATGATCTAATACCTTTTTCTTTCTGAGGCCCCCCAAACATGCTACAAAAACTCCACGGCCCACCTGTGCCATAATAACTGGTTTTATGCATATAAAAGCCAGGGCCGGCATTAAGGGGTAGTAAGCAGGGCAACTGCCCAGGGCCCCACGCCACAGTGAAGCTAAGTTGCTCAGCCTTCTGCTTCAGCCCCAGGTGGCAGAGCTCAGGGCACTGGGCTTCAGCCCCATGCAGAGGGACTTCGGCTTTCTGCCCTGGGCCCCAGCAAGTCTAACACTGGTCCTGCTTGGCAGACCCCTTGAAACCTGCTCGCGACCCTCCAGGGGGCCCTGGACCTCTGGTCGAGAACCACTGATGTAACAGATGCTTTTCCACCTCTAACTTCCATGCAATACCACCCCTCTCGAAGAAAAAAAGATGTTTTAACAGGTACTACAGTTAATAAATTGTAATAAATAAAGCGAGTTAATAAACTGCAAAAGTGATTAACACTTAACAGAGGTGTAAATTACCATGACAGTTCACAGAAGGCAAGATATATCCTCTGCCCTCAGGAGCTGAAAAATTTACATACATAAACACACAGAAGACATTGTAGGGCAAGAATGTAGGAGAAGGAGGGTCTGGGGAATAACTAACAATGACAGGAGAAGGGGGAATTTCCCAAGGAGGAATGCACTGAGCAGAGAGGATGCTCATAGCACTTCCATTTTTCTATACATTTTGCATGTGTAACTAAGCCAAAATCACAAGAATGTTATGAATAAGTGTTATTTTACCGATCGGGAAGATGTGAAGAGCAGTGAAATCACACAGCAAGTCAGCACAGTACTAGGATTAGAACTCAGGAGTTCCTGGCTCCCAACATTAAATTCAAGCCTCTTGGCCCTGTTACTTCATATGGTGTCTAACCAAATCACATGCTTGCTATGGAACATTCATGGATTAAGTCCTATTAAACATACTGGAGCTCTTTCAAAGCCTAAAAGCCTGGGGGGGGGGGAGGAGGGAGGGAGGGGAATGCAATGCTCTTTCAAGCAGCATTTGCTATAGGGAGATGCCAACAAACTTAAGAAACTGAGTTGGCTGGAACTTTAATACCTCACTAACCACCAACGGAGTATGATCATCTTAATACACAATTATACCTTCTCCTGCCAGCAAAGTCACAAGAGATCGAGAAAGAATATTGTTAAATTGAAGGTACATTTCAACAAATTAGCTTAGTATCGGTCTATGGCTCTGAAAATCAATGGTTCCTCCATTTTACCAAATTGGGATTGCTAATAACGTTACTTCTGTCAAATCTCACTGTAATCTGTGCAATTTTAGTTGTTGCATGAGTCCAACACAAAGCCTCTACTAGGTGAGAAGAAATGCAAAGATGACAAACTTTACAGACATATCTGAATGCTGTTTGGAGATACTTTCCCCGACAGGCAAGAAATGTTTTTTTAGTCTGGTTGACTTTTGTTAGTCTTCACATTGGCTTATAGACCACCTATGGTGCTGAAGAAATTTGTTCTCATCAACTGTGCACACAGAACAAGGGGAATAGCCTTTGGCACCTGCCACTACTCAGACCTAGCGCCTATCAATCCTAAAGTTAACATGCTAAGATTCCCCTTTAGCAGAAATTGGAAAGACCTGTTCCCCTCTTAAAAATTGCCTAAAATAGCCAGTTGAAAATGCTATAATACTTTTAAAAGAAATCCAAGGGTCTTCTGCTCTGCACTTGGAGGCATTTAAAACCATCATGGGGAGGAGTTTCAGTTTATTGCAGAATCCTTAAGATACAGAAAACTGGTAAGTGATCTTCCAAATACGGTCAGAGAACTAGAACAAGACTACTATTCTGTGGTGCCTCATCAGGAACATAAACTGTAAGATACAACTAAAACAGTGGTCTCTGTTAAAAGACAAGCTTTTCAGAGCAATTACACATGCCACATGGTGTTACAAACATAAAAGAGTGGCTCTCAATTTAGCATGTCATAACTTATGCTACCACATATCTTTTATGCCACTTGAGTATGCAATCTTAGCCTAGACACAAATGATTGAGCCTTCTCAGAAGAAGGGTGATCCATGTGGAGAACTGGTTCCTTCCCAAGATCTTCCAGGTCCAAGGTTTGGGACCCTTCACAGCATGATGCATAATGTATTTATTTAAATATTCTCTTCACTGTGAAGCTGCTGTGAAACTCTCCATGTTTCAGTGGAAAAATGCTTATTTCGGACATTTGGAGTTTTGAAAGTGCCTGAAGTTTGGAATGCTATTATGCAGTTTTATCACAGTCAGAAGTGGGAATTGTAAGTGCCAGGTGATGGAGAGCAGTGGAGTGGAAGTGAATAGCTCTAGGTCGGGGTCTCAAAAATGCGGCCCGCGGAGCTCTTCCCTGCAGCCCGGGGAGCCCCCCCCACCCCCCCCCCCCCCCGTTACTTCCTGTCGCCGCCAAACTCCCCTCACCTCCGCGCCCCCCCCACCCCTGAGTTATTTTCTGTGCCTGTTAAGCTCCCCGTGCGCTGCTCCCCAATGTTTGGGGCACCTGCCACCCCCCCACCCCACCCCCCAGAGTGTATCCCGGCACCCACTTGCTGCCTCCTCACTGCCCCGGAACCTGGAGCCTGCAGCACACAGTGACTCAGGAGCCTGCAGCACATCTTGAATCCGCTCTGCTCTGCAGGCTGCTGGCTTCCGGCAGGTCCTAGTGTCCCTCTCCACTAGGGCCAGGGCAGGCTGCCCTTCCCCTGCCCTTCTGCCCTAGTCCTGAGCCTCTCTCTTCAGTGAGGTGCTGCCACCCTGGAGTCGCTCTAGGTAAGCGGCGCCAGGCCGGAGCCCACACTCCGCACCCCAACCCCCTGTCCGGAGCCCCCTGCCACATCCCACACCTCAACTCCCTGTCCTGAGCCCCCTGCCACACCCTGCACCCCAACCCCCTGCTGCACCTCTCACCTCTCCTGCACCCCAACTCCCTGCCCTGAGCCCCCTGCTGCACCCCACACCCCTCCTGCACCCCACACCCCAATTCCCTGCCCTGAGCCCCCGCCGTACCCTACACACCTCCTGTACCTCAACTCCCTGCCCTGAGCCCCCATCACACCCCGCACCCCTCCTGCACCGCCTGGGGGCAGAAAGGGGGCAGAGTTGGGGTGAGGACTTCGGGGAAGGGGTTGGAATGGGGGCAGGGAAGAGGGGGGCAGGGGAGGGGCATCATGGAAGGGATGGAGTGGGGGCGGGGCCGGGGGCAGCAAGGGGTGGGTGTCAGTGATGCGGCCCTCGGGCCAATGAACTAGCCCTCATGCGGCCCTCGTGGTCATTTGAGTTTGAGACCCCTGCTCTAGGTACTTGGTTGGGCTGGGAGAAGCAGGGGTGAGCTTTTCTTCAATGTTGGAGGAGTAAAAACCTTCATAAAAACAGGGAGGGGTTAACAGAAATCACCGCAGAGGTTACAAGTAAATAAAAATAAGCAAGGGCAATAATAAAATTAGGCCCTGATCTTGCAAACAATTGCATGCATGAGTAACTCGTGTGTGTAAAAGGTATTCACATCCATGTTTGCAGGAATACACGGTCAACTCTCTGGGGCAGTGATCATCTCGCCCTGTGTGTTTGTGTGGTATCTAGCATAACAGGCACCTGATACTAATTGAGGTATTTGTGTGCAAACTGCAACAGAAGTAATACTAGACTCTTAAATTATTTCATTTATTTAGATTTAAAGTCTACAAAAATGCCTACACAAGTTTAATGCACCTTAACAATTAAAAACTCTCAATCACTTACAATAACTCTAATTTGACATGCTTGAAAAAAGATAGAAGGGCTAATATTAGGGATGGGTTACTTTCCCATATACTGTGAGCAGCGTGGCTATGAACTTTTCTCTTATAAAAGTTTGTATTGTGCCCATGGTGACATACCACAAATCTCTGTGTACAGGATTTCTAGATTTTAAAAGATTACATTAAATCTGTTAGATAGCACAAAGCTGCAGCTGTCCATAGGGCCCCTTTGTGCTAGATACTGTACAAATTCATAGCAAGAGAAAATCCTTGTCCCAAAGATCTTACAATCTAAATGGAAAAGGAAGGCAAAGGTTGGGAGAAAGGGAATATTACCACCTTTGTCATCTCCAATAAGCCTATTCCCATGCTTAGAGTTAGGCATGTGCCTAAATACCTTGCTAAATCAGAACCCTGCTGAGGAAGGATGTTCTTATGGTTAAGGCATTAGGCAAGGAGTCCAGAGATCTGGGTTCAGTTCCTCACTGTGCTGCAGACTTCCTATGCAATCCTCAGTAAGTCACTTAGTTCCTCTGAGCCTCAGTTCTCAGTCTTTTGCTTATACATTGCATCCCTTTCCCTGTCTTGTCTATTAAGATTGTAAACGTAGGATTTTATTCTTTGTGACTGTACAGCATTTATGACAGTGGAGCTCTGATATCAGTTGGGGTCTCTAGAAGCTACTGTAATACAAATAAATTATTGCAGGAATTATGGTACTATTGATAAAATATCAAAAACAAACTATCATTATATTCAGTTTGCTGATTTACTTATCAGAGCCACTGGGACTACCAAAAAACTTCAGCGTTCTTACCCAATTTAGAGGCTTCGGGATTTCCAGGAAGAGACGATTTATAAACTTTAGATAATGATCAGCTTACAACAACTGCAGTCTTTCATATAGCAACCCAATGAGCCAAAGACTTTCGCCTCTAATTACTTTCACTAAATTCATGTATGACCTCTTCCAGGAAAACTAAAATCTGATATTTGAAAGTTATTCGTTACAGTGCCAGTTTCTAAGCAAACGCAAAAACAAGAAACATTTCATACTTATCAATTGATAGCAAAACTAGAGACCAAGCAACATACCAATATTTAATGAAAGAATTAACTGGATATTGAGCGAATGAGGATAACATGACAGATGTGATAATATAGGCTCTAAGACTAGACAACTTTGAAAATCTGAGAGGATTTGGGTATCAGACTTCCATTAAAATTAATGGGTATTGGGTGCCCTGACCCCCTAGGAAGGTTTGAAAAATCTCAACCTAAAATGTATTAATGTTAAGCATTGTATGGCTGCTAATTATATAGTCAATTGAGTACACTGCCTACAAACACTCACCACAGTTCAACGTAAGACCCATGATCAGGCTTCTTTAAATTCACATATTTTCCTCATGAGGTAACATGTTTGGAAAGTTACCATATATGCAGAGAAGCCTGTTACAGGGGGAGAAATAAAAAAAGAGGGAATGGATGCTGGGTCCAGGTGCTGGTTGGGGGCTACCCGGAGATGGAGGGACCTGCCTCCACATGGTACTCAGAGTGGGAAGATGAGCCATTGGGTCCATGCACTGAATCCCTGATAGGGAGAGGGGTAGTTAGCTCAGCCCTGCTCACTCCACTCTGCTTCAGCTGCTCTGGCAACAGCTTGCTTGTCTACTCCCCAAATTCTGAGCACAGTATCATCTACTGCTGCCGTGTTCCTGTGTGGGTCTAATGCTTTAAAACATTAATGTTCTGTTATTTTGGCCAGGCGCCCAAATTTTGCTGACTGCGCCAGCCATCGAATACAATTTTCAACAGTTTGTAACTCAGCTAAACATGAATGGAATTTAATGGGACAAAGAAAAGGCATTTCTCTAGCCTGACGGCTCTCTCACTAATGAATTTCAAAGGACTGCTGCAAACAATTGAGCCAATACAGCTTCTTATTTAAAAAAAAAAGATACAATCTTTCATAAAAAACGCTAGGCAACCTAAATACACCTCTACCCAGATATAACGCTGTCCTCGGGAGCCAAAAAGTCTTACCGCGTTATAGGTGAAACCGCATTATATCGAACTTGCTTTGATCCGCCGGAGTGCGCCCCCTGCCCCCCCCCGGAGCGCTGCTTTACTGCATTATATCATAATTCATGTTATATCGAGGCAGAGGTGTATATGGACCACTACTGTCTCCCCTATAGTTACACCTCTTTGTCCTAGTACTGGTTACTTTGTATTACCCTTGAGATTATATTGGATAAATGGGGATATGTTTATTGCATTCTGCTCATATTTTAGCTTAACATTTTAATTATTTAGTGTGAATAGCTAAACCAGTGCCAAATTAATAAGCACTAAAGGCATAGAAATAAAATACATACATACTACAATATGAAGAGAAAATAAGATTTTAAGTTCTCTTGGGATCTATTTGAATATTTTCAGCAATTCCATGTCAGATTATTCCTTATAGCGACTTGTTTATGAATATTCTGACCTTCTTGTTAGAGGAATATCTGGAGTGTTTTCTTTAGCGTACCTATCCAGTTGAGATTCTAACCTTTCCATTTTTCACTCGTTTTACCCATCGTTCATAAGAAAGAAGGGCATTATTAGTGCGTAAGTACATATAATATATAGTACATACTGACAGTATATTATATTTGAATTCTGAATATGCCCCCTTTCAATAATCAATAAAAGCCCCACACACTGTAAACCTCCCTCTGCTTCAAATTCCCCTCAAGACTTTGTGTGAAGTCTTCCCAGATTTCCCCATAAACTACCCTAATGTCTCCTCTCTCTCCCAAGCCATTTTTCTCCTCTTACTTCTGATTAACCCCCAAAAAACAGTCACTCCTTTCCAAGATCCATCCTCCTTACACTCCCCTAGTCTCTCCCTTTCCTCAAATTTACCTGATTCTCTCTCGCTCATCCCCAAACCCTTACTTTTCTCCTCAAACTGTTTTTTGCACCTGTCTCCTTTCCCTCTTCTATATTCTGCCCTGTTTTCCCTTTCCTCAGTAGCTTCCCCCTAGCACCTAGCACTGCTACTGCCTGTCATCTCAACGGTTTCCTAGGGACTGTCCTCCCATAGCTATCCCTTAGTACCTTGTCACCACCTAGTGTCCACCATCCATATCAGTGCCCCTCCTAGGCTCCTCCTGCCTCACCCGCTAAGGCGAGAAAGGGGAAGTGGAGGAGCACTGGCTAGGGCAGCAGCTTCTATCATTTTCCAGCAGGGCCCTCTTGCCCTGTGGATGCTCAAAGCCGGGAGGAATGGTGTCCAAACAAAGAAGGAACGAAGGAACTGAGCCCAGTGCAAGCATGAACCAGAGCTATAAACTCCTATTTGTCCAGCAAGAGGACATGGCATACTTTCCACCCATCCCTCCCTTCCCACAGCACAAGGCAGCAACTACATCCTGCCTATTGAGCTATTAATAGCTAATCAGCAGCTGGCAGGAGGAAAGAGGGGAGAAATAGAATGCTGAGCACTGCTGCAAAAAGCAACCTCTGAATCTCTTCTCTGCCCCCTCTACTGCTTTCACACCCTCCCCTTTACAGCCCACCAAAACTTGGGGGGCGGGGGGAGAAGGGGTGAGTATGAAAGATATTCACCAATCCCGCCTGGTATTTATGCCCATGCCTGTGAAACCTCATTATCTTCAGTTGGGTCGCACAAGTATGCGAACCATGATGCACCAGAGGTAACGCATTTCAGTATAGACAAATGGGAAGTTATACATGTAGAAACAAGGAATGCAGGCCATAACTACAGAATGGGGGGCTGTATCCTGGACAACAGTGACTCTGAAAAGGATTTAGGAGTTATAATGGGCAAGCTTCTCAACAGGAGCTCTCAGAGCAATGCTATGGCAAACAGAGCTTATGTGATCCTCGGATGTATAAACAAGGAGTTGCAAGTAGGAGTAGGGAGCTGTATAAGGCACTGGTGAGACTGATACTAGAGTACTGTGTACAGTTCTGGTGTCCATATTTTGAAAAAAGATGTTTAAAAATTGGCGAGAGTCCAACTGAGAGCCACGAAATTGATTCCACCACTGGAAAAAAATGCCTTACAGCAGAAGATTTACAAAAAAACTCAATCTGTTTAGATTATCAAAGAGACAACAGAGGTGACTTCATTACAGTGCATAAGAACCATCACCTGGAGAAAATACTGGGGGCTAAAGGGATTTTTAGAAAAGAAAAACAATGGCTGGAAGTTAGAGCCAAACAAACTCACATTAGAAACCAGGCACACATTTTTAACCATTGGAACAAACAAGGGAAGTGGTGGATTCTCCATCTCTTGATGTCTTCCAATCAACAACGGATGCCTTTCTGGAAGATACACTTTATCTAAACGCAAATACTTAGGTTTAGTACAGGGGTAACGGGGTGAAAGGTAATAGCCTGTGATATACAGGAAGTCAGACTGGATGATCTAAAGGTCCCCTCTGGCCTTGAACTATGAATCTATAAATCTTTTTGTTGCTTCCTTCTAGCTCAAACTGCAGCAGCTCCAAAAGCTTCATGCATCAAATATAAAGCAAAACAGGCTGAAGGTCATGGTACAAGCAAAAACACTAAAGCTCTTAGGATTCCAAAGCCTTTTAGTTAGGTTCAAATTTTTAAGTGTCCCTTTTATTTCTGTAGCTGAGAGAAGCTGAAGAAAGTAACAAGTTATTTCTGTACTGATGTAGCTTCAGAACCAGTATTGGAATGTGACATTAGGCAGACTGCTTGTTCAGTGCTGTCAAATTATTTCCACACATGCTACCTGCTGAATTCTATCTTTTTGTATGAAGAAGAATTTCTAGACAAAAGCACCACAAAACCAATTATATATATACACACACATTGTATAAATACGTCAATGATGTTTTCATCCACTGGACTGATGACAAACTTCCTCACAGATTTCCACCACAACTTCAACAACCACCACCCGTGCATTAAACTCTTCTCTGGAACATTCCCACACCAGCATCAAGTTCAGTTCCTGGACACCACGATCAGCTTCAACAATCAAACCCTACTGACAATTATATACAAAAAATCCCTCAGATCACCTACCTTCACAGACCAAGTAACCACCCTAAAAACACACCAAGAAATCTGTTATCTACAGCCAGGCACTCAGATATCACAGAATATACTCTGAGGAGAAAGTCCAGGATATACACCTAAACATACTCAAAACCACCTTTACCAAACAAGAACACTCCACCAGAGAAGCAGATTGCATCATTGAAGGAGCCACCCAAATACCCTGAGAGAACCTGCTTCAATACAAACATAAAATCCCATCCGATCACCCACCCTTAGTACTCATCTTCCACCCCACACTGGAACCCAAACGGGTATCATCTAACAACTACAGCCAATACTCAACGGGGACCCTATCCTAAAATAAATCTTCCCTGAACCCCCCAATCCTCCCACACACACACACCTTTCTGGCCTGCAAACAACCCCCAACCTCATCATCAAAAGCAAGCTCTCCACAGACCAGGACACACCAGCTCAAAATGGGACCAGACCCTGCCAGAACAGATACAAAACCCACAGACATATCTCCACTGTTACAAAGATCAGCATCCCCTCTGAACACATCTTTCAAGATCCATAGGTCCTACACATGCCTATCACAACATATGGTGTACCTCATGCGGTCCACTAAATGCCCCAACAACAACTATGTGGGCGAAACCAGACAGACAATCTCTACGCTCTCAAATGAACTCACATAGGAACATGATAAAAGACAAAAACACCCATCACCTCTGGGCGAACACTTTTCACAAAGCAATCACTCTATATCTGACCTTTATGTCATCCTCAAATGAAACCTGCCCAACACTTTCAAAAGATAAGACTGGGAGCTTAAATTCAAAATCATGGTTTTAATAAAGACCCTGGATTTACAGATTATTACAACAATCTGTAGCCCATCAACCCGCCTTTTTGTCCTATGACTAAAGAGGTGTTAACAGGCCACATCACCTTGAATATAACCATATTAATGGAGATAACCCATCTCCTAGAACTGGAAGGGACCTTGAAAGGTCATGGAGTCCAGCCCCCTGCCTTCACTAGCAGGACCAAATACTGATTTTGCCCCAGATCCCCAAGTGGCCCCCTCAAGGATTGAACTCACAACCCTGGGTTTAGCAGGCCAATGCTCAAACCACTGAGCTATCCCTCCCCCCATATATGCTAACTACTTATGCTAAACTATCTGTTCAATCTTTTATGTAGCTGTGACACTCTGAGTACCTTTCCCAGACCTGAACAAAAGATGTGTAGCTGGAAAGTCTTGCTTCTCTCATCAACAGAAGTTGATCCAATAAAAGATATTACACCTCACCCATCTTGTCTCTCTAACTTGTGGGTTATTCTGCTATTGACAAATAAAACAACCTCTTCCCTCCTCTACTCTGAAAAGTATTTGAGACTGAGAAGCCACTTTATTTCACATTCTCCCAATATAAGCACTTCAAAAGTCCAGTAGAACTTCAGCATCTGAAATCTTAATCTTAATGCAAGCAATACTCTAACACAAGTATTACAGAAGCATGACGAATTTTGTAACTGTACAGGTGATACATTTAATCAGATACTAGTAATATGAATGTTTGGTGAACTTACCTCTTTTTCAGTATCTCTAGATATACAGGTCCACTGGTTTTCCTTCACACTGTATGCCCAGAAGTCAGCCAGATCCTGAGTCCCATCCCAGCCACCAAACAAATAAACAGTTTCTATAAAAATGAAAGAACATACATGGATTTTAAAAAACACAAGACCAGTTAATTTGAATGCCTTGAAGAGGCATGACCTTAAAACACACTTATGATCTACCTAGGATGAAAAGGCAGCACGAATTAATCAATTTATAAGTCAGTGGACATGGAAACTGGTACTAATTTCAAGCCAGTTCCTTTCTGAATGCAATTCTCTCTCACCGGTTAATTGAAAGAGCAATGGAAAGGTGGTGGTTTATCTAATAATTTAGGTTTTCAGAGTGGCTTGACACAGTGCCCTTAGATATACAGCTGATTTTCTAGGCTATTCGGATTTTATTTATAATGTCTCTCTCTCTCTCTCAGAAGGGAGAATCAAATCCAGTATTTCACTGTAAAAGTACTGGAGAAAAGGACAAAAAAAATTCAACCAATATTCATGTTCAGGGTACTGTGAATAAGTACAGCTTGTTCAACAGGGTGTTGGGATTTTGTATGGGATGTGGTGCAGGCTATCAACTAGAACCGGAGATTGGGTTCTATTCCAAGCTCTGGCAGGCTTGCTATTCGATATTGACTCACAGTTACAAATGTTCTAGCTTATATCTGTTTTACAAAAGGGCAGACTAATTCCCTTAACAGTGAGGTAATTACAATTTATGAAGTCCTCAGATTTTGACAAGTGAGGAAAGCCACAAAAACAAGTTAGTAGCAGAGCCAGAAAATTCCATGACTTCAAGTTCCAAGCCCATTCCTCCAGAGCTTGCTACCCATCAAGAGTTAAATGTCAGAGTATGAGGCATATTAAAACTATGACCCCACCAACCAATTAATGACCAACATAACGGTCTCCAACAGGTGTCCCAGACAGTCATGCTCAGATATAACTGAATGAAGCTTCTGGGCGTGAGAGGCATAGAGTCTCTGCGCAAAGGAGAAGTGAAAAAGAATCTCAATGCTCTGATAAGAAGAGGAGTAGGAAGCATCTAGTGTACTGGCTTGGTAGCTTTGAAGTCTCAGATCTTCTCAAAAGAAAATTTGATTTTAATACCAAAAAACAAATTGATTAGTGAACTAGAGTTCAAATTTATTTTTCTCAAAATTTAAGAGTATTTCTAATTGGGGGGGGAGGGAAAGCTTTCAGAACCCTTTAAGTATTCACTTAAGTACTTTTCTTAAAAAATTATGCACTAGTTTACTATAACAACTGTCTGCCAACTTTCAATCTGGTACCAATTAAACAGCACAGTTAAAAATGTGATATAGAATTTAAATGGCTATTGACCCTTGTCTATAATTGTGCTAGTGGGCATCACCATGAAAAGGTTATCCTGGTTCATTAACTTTAATTACCCTTCCTCTTGGGCTCAGGGCTCCCAATGTTCCCTGCAAAGAGCAAGTCCCTTTGTGCACATAAATTCTCACAGTTCACAAAACCCACATTACCACAACAGCTTCATTGATAGCCGAAGAAAATAAAAGATTTGGCACAGACCACGTATCCTATTGGGTCTCTGCCAAAATGTCATGCCTGCCTATGAAAGCTTTGTTGCTCCAGTTGAAGTTTAATAGCAAACCTGAATAAATCTAATGAAAGCTAAACCTTTTTATCTACCTTAAGAAAACCTGGTAAAATGAAATAATCTTGCAAACGTTCAAAAGGAGTGAAATATCATCACAAAAGTAAATGCCAATTGTAAGCACCTCAGTGCTTACAAGTGGCAACAAAGAGACAAATGTACACAAACTATGTCAAATTTGCTTTTATTCTTACTGCATAACTACATTCCAGCTCAGCGATAAAGGCTCCATCATTACCCAGTCCAGAATGACTAACATTCCTTCCCTTTCTACTGGCGTTTTAGCAGATGCACAAAATAAAACCAAACATCTTTTATTTATTGTATTGCCAGCACAATTTTTGTACTGTAATTTATTTATTACAAGATTTTTTTAGAAGGACAACGGTGTTTCCAAATACAAATTTATCTGCTGCCAAGAGATTCAGGGTTACTTGTTTTTTTATGGTTTCTTCTAATATTTGCAACCATTCTTCCAAGGTTTAAGTAAAATGTATTTTTATCCTTCACCACAAATCCAAAGTAACTCAATTTTGCAGAAACAGTTTCACTTCCTAGCCCCCTTTATATATGTGCACTATTCCACCATCAAATTGGGGATTTATGACATCCTCCATAACGTTTGGCTTGCCATTAAGTCATCAACTTTTATTAAATTCATAGTCTCTGCCATACTGCATTTATCTCTGTTCACAGAGTAACAAAATACAACACCACGGTGTGTTAACAGTTGGTAAATGATGATTATGCTGCATTGGCTGTTCAGAGCAATCACAGTATCGGTTTTCCCTAACCACACTTGCACATACAGCTATTAGGCCTGTGATTGCAGTGAAAACATTTCAGCAGGATCCAAGACTTGTAAGGGAGGACAAGTCTGGTGAATGGATTTGGAGTAGTCTGATGGTGATATTGACCCTCTTACGGTAGTCTTGGCTTAGGCAACATATACTTATGGGTAAAGAGGCTGCACTTTGAAACTTTCAGTTTACCTCTAGAAAACACAATACTAGTATTAGTGGTATCCCCCATTTTAAGTAAATGGACTGGCTAGTCAGGACAGGGACCACACGTTCCTATGGGTATGTCTACACTACGAAATTAGGTCGATTTTATAGAAGTCGATTTTATACAGTCGATTGCATACGTCCACACTAAGCGCATTAAATCAATGGAGTGCGTCCTCACTATCGTGGCTAGCATCGACTTACAGAGTGGTGCACTGTGGGTAGCTCTCTCAGTTCCCGCAGTCTCCACTGCCCATTGGAATTCTGGGTTAAGCTCCCAATGCCTGATGGGGCAAAAACATTGTCGCGGGTGGTTTGGGTACATGTCGTCAGTCGCCCCTCCCTCCGTGAAAGCAACGGCAGACAATCATTTTGCGCTTTTTTCCTGGGTCACCCGTGCAGATGCCATAGCACCACAAGCATGGAGCCCACTCAGCTCACCGTCATCGCTGCTGTTTTGAGCTGGAGGCTTCTGCCTCAGGCTGCTCTCCCAGCTGGCAGCACCGCGCGGTCGCACCTACCCCAGCCTACCCCTTGCTCCCATGACTCATGAAGCCTGGACAGTAGTAAGGAGCAGTTCAACTACAGGCTGAGCAAGTGCAGAATGGTGGTAGAATGTGCCTTTGGACGTTGAAAAGCTCGCTGGCACTGTTGGTCAGACCTCAGTGCAACCAACATGCCCATTGTTATTGCTGCTTGCTGTGTGCTCCATAATATCGGAGAGAGTAAGGAGGAAGACGTTTATTGCAGGGTAGGAGATGGAGGCAAACTGCCTGGTGTCCTATTTTGAGCAGCCAGACACCAGGGCGATTAGAAGAGCACAGCAAGGCGCACTGCGCATCAGAGAGGCTTTGAAAACAAGTTTCATGACTGGCCAGGCTTCGGTGTGACAGTTGTATGTATTTCTCCTTGATGCAAACCCACCCCCTTTGTTGATTTTAATTCCCTGTAAGCCAACCACTCTCCTCCCCTTCAAAATAAAGTAAATATTGTTTTGAATCCATGCATTCTTTATTAATTTTAAAAAAATGAGATAACGGACAAGGTAGCCCGGGTGGGGTGGGGGAGAAGGGAAGGACAAGGCCACATTAGTTATTGTAGCCACACTAAAAATCAAACTGTTTGAATGACAGCCTTCTGTTGCTTGGCCATCCTCTGGAGTGGAGTGGCTGGGTGCCCAGAGCCTCCCCCTGCGTTCTTGGTCGTCTGGGTGAGGAAGTTATGGAACATGGGAAGGAGGGCAGGCGGTTATACGGTGGATGCAGTGGGGGTCTGTGCTCTTGTCTGCTTTCCTGCAACTCCAAGAGATGCTTTATCATGTCCGTTTGCTCCCCCAACGGACGCTTCGTCATCATGTCCGTTTGCTCCCCCATTAGCCTCAGCATCGCGTCCTGCCTCCGCTCTTCGCGCTCACTAAATTCTTTCCTTGCCTCTGCCACTAAATGCCTCCATGCATTAAGCTGTGCCCTATCAGCATGGGAAGGCTGCATGAGCTCGGAAAACATGTCATCGCGACTGTTTTTTTCTGCCTTTTAATCTGTGATAACCTCAGGGACGGAGATGATAGGGGGAGCGTAGAAACATTCTATGCTCTACGATTCTGGGGGGACTGCATGGTCACCAGTGCTGCTGAGTTCGCTACGCTGACGAAACAGGAAATGAAATTCAAAAGTTCCCGGGGCTTTTCCTGTGTACCTGGCTAGTGCATCAGAGTTCAAAGTGCTGTCCAGAGCGGTCACAATGGAGCACTCTGGGATAGCTCCAGAGGCCAATACCATCGATTTGTGGCCGCACTACCCCAAATTCGACCCAGCAAGGTCGATTTTAGCGCTACTCCCCTCGTCGGGGAGGAGTACAGAAGTTGATTTAAGAGCCCTTTAGGTCGACAGAATGGGGTTGGTTGTGTGGACGCAGTCATTTTTAAATCGATCTAACGCAGCTAAATTTGACCTAATCCTGTAGTGTAGACCAGGGCTAAGTGTTTGAAGACTGTCTAACGCAATGAGGCTCCAATTCCAATTGACACCTCTTGGTAA
This sequence comes from Terrapene triunguis, assembly GCF_002925995.2. Classification (NCBI taxonomy): domain Eukaryota; kingdom Metazoa; phylum Chordata; order Testudines; family Emydidae; genus Terrapene; species Terrapene triunguis. The sequence goes on from NW_020664419.1 coordinate 4,931,526, forward strand.
TCTAGTCAATTTAACATTAAAACTGCAAAAAAGGTAATGTGTGTCCTAAAAGAACAAAAAGTACAAAAGGTAAAAGGAAGCTTCACATGCAGCCATTGTAGGGAAACAATTCGACCTCACAATGATTTGTGAGACAGAGGGAGAGAAGATAAAATTGATCCATTTCCAGTGGTGCTATTCTGATAATACAAGTTACAATACAGAAGTGCAGGTAGTGGCAAACCTCATTTTCACTCAATTCTTCAGATACTACTGAGAGTCAGACAGTATTCCAGGACAAGGTCTGCAAGTCTGATGCAGCATTCCAACCTCTGTGTCCAGAAAGGCTCACTGGCAGCCTTATCGTTCTGTCTGACGTGATTAAAGATCACTAAAAGTATTACAGGTCGGTCACATCTTAGCTGGGGTTACGTTCCGCAGTCAGCGCGTAAAGCAAAAATCACGTATAGTCAAAATTACATTGAGTGTAATGGCGGGCGAAATCGCCCGCGCTACAGGTACAGTATTAAAATTGTTTTTCTTTTTTTTTGTTTTTGCCAACTGCATAAAGCTGAAATGTTAAATGCGCGTAAGATGCGACAGACCTGTAATTCTAAGATGGTACAAAAGAGCTAAAACTACATATAAGAATAGGAACAAACTCTTCCCAGACAAGGAACCCTACATTCTCACTTGCTCCCTCAGAACTCTCAAGCAGACCAACCAAAAAAATACATAAAATAGCAAATGTCGAAGTTAAAGCGGCTTGTCTTCAATTATTAAGGAGCAAGGCAACTCTTCAAGGTTGCGTGCTGCTTCCATTAGGCGGCTTTTCTAAATATCAAATATCTGTACTCTGATCAAGACCAGTTTTGCATGCAAAAGACAGGAGAGGAAGAGTCTACTGTGTATTAAAGTTAAAAAGACTGATGCAATATCAGCTTGTATAGTAGATATTTTTCTACCATGTATCTGAGATGTGAACATTCCTTATTTTTAGTACTGTGGCAGCACCAAAAATGTGCTAGACACTGCACAGACATATAGGGAAATGATCTAAAGACTAAAAACAAACAGGGGAGAAAGCAGCACTGTCTTATTCTTTGTGCTCCCATGTCTGTAACCACCTACTGTCTCGTCTTATACTCAGATTGTAAGCTCTTTGGGAAAGGGGCCATCATTTTTCCCCTCTGTGCCTATATAGCACAATGGGGCCCTGCCATGACTGGGGTGCTCCCACAACACAAATATAACTACAACATACAAGTAAAGTGATCAGAGAGTAGGTAAACAAACCAAATTAGATTAAATTTTCTCTTTTAAAATGTCATTTCTTGCAGGCATTGCAATGGGTAGTGGAGGACTGATCTGAATGGAGAGGGCAGTGGCCTGGCATGTCAAGGTAATTATATTGTAGCAGCACCCCAAGAGCTCAATCAAGATCAGGATTCCACTGTGCTACATTGTAAAAATATATAGGAAAAGACTCTCCCTGTGCCGAAGAGGTAATGCTGCATCACTCTCCAGCTTCCCGCTCAACTCCGCCTTTCCCACTCATGGCCCAAATTTAGAATTTCTCCTACAGGTCAACCAGTGAACATTTGCAAGAGGCTATAGCACCGTTACATCCATCCAAAGCCCTTATGAGCTATAATTTGGAGGTCAAAATTCCCTACTGTTCTTGCCATGCCCAAAACTCAAAGTTAAAGTATTTCTTAGAAAAACTATATTCAAGAGCACTTCTAAATTGCTTATTCTGGCAAAAACGCAGTCCCCAAGAGGCCTACTCTGCTCTCCCCCTTTCTTCCCTTACTCTCAATACTGTTGCTATCGTCAACAACCCCCCTTTCCCAAGAATGCAAGAAGCTGCACTACTCTGTCCATCCTTTAACACCATGCCTCAACCTAGATACTGCCTACCAACTTCTCTCTAAGCTTCCCTTTTTCAGAAGAGTATTTAGTAACCCTCTCCAATCATGTGCTACACCACAAATCAGTCAGATTGCCTATCTCCAGAGAACGTGTGCATTTACGCAGCCATTTTCATGTCACTATTAGTCTGCACAAAAGATTACACTCAATAGAAGTGTAAATCGAGGGCAATGTAACTAAAGCTCCTACTAAGACGACTTCGGATACAATTTTCAAAAGTTGCTTAAGTCGCTTAGAAATCTAAATCACACTGAATCAAAAAAATTTAGGCACTTTTGAAAATTTTACCTTTTTTTACAATATACTGCAGTGCATTTAATAGCACTAGTACATTATGAAGCACAGATCAAATTAAAATTGAACTAGACTTCTCAAAACAAGCACTGTAATGAGTTACCCTTGCTCTTTCATTAAATTTGTCACTTGCTAACTCACAAGAATCATAACATGGCTTCTCAGACAGTTTGAATTAGCTAGATTCTACCGTACTAAAGAGCAATCACTAGGTTCACTCATACAGCATAAGATACCAATGAAGTGGTTCCTCCTCCCCCAATTCTCTCAATATGCTTACCAACTTTTCAATAGGGTAGGCTAATATAAGCTACCCCAGGTAAATACTTAAACAGACAACTAGGGGGAGGGGAAGATTAACGTTTAGTCATATTAATTGTGTTACAGTAATGGAACCAAATGAAATGCAAACAGTGCTTCTCCCAATACCTTTGATAATACCTTGTGCTCCCTTCTTTCCCCTTCAACCAAGTAAACTCATGTTTTATTCTCAGCTTTCAGGTAAGCGTCCTGAGACAGAAGTGCTTTTATTTGAGTAAAAGCAGCATTTTTTTTCCTTCCTCAACTTAAGCCTCTCATCTGCCTCCACCGTCCCTACCCCAACCTTGGTGCCATCCTCGGCTACGTTTCCTGTAATGCCTTTGTCTGAATCTGACTCACCATATCTCTGCAGCATTGCCCATGTGTACTGCTGCCTTGATTCCACCTCTGCTGAAACCTTTAACTAGGCCTTCATCTGTGGTCAGCTGACTATTGCAACTCCCTTTCCATTGACCTTCCCGCTGCTTAGCTACCTAGTGTAGTTTGCCTGCCTTCTCCAGTATAAAATGGTGGGTCTTCCCGGAGGATAGCTTGGCTTCATTCCCATGAGAAACAATGGGAGGTGGTAACCATTTTCAAAGGGAGCAGTTCTTTGTGGAATTCCGTGAAGGAGATCGTTCATCTGCTTCTCCATAAAGGAGAAGCTTTCATCACCATTAATCCAAATGTTGCTTATGCATGAGATTTTAGTGAGCCTTATCTATGCAATGCCTGAAGGGTCTGTTTTATTTAATTGAGATCTTTAGGAATGAAAGTACAGTGACACAGACAGATAACATTAAAAATATTTCTGTTGTGAAATGTAACTTTAAACCAGTTAATGAATTTACTTGTAAATTATCAGAACATTCATTCTGTACTCAAGAAGCAAGTGCTGTTATTTGGGGGACACTACAACATATGCTTCATATACAAAATGACTGAATCCCTGCTTCTAGTGCAAAACTCAACTCAACCTTAACTATGGGACTGCAAGGAATGATTCCATAGCAAAATGTGCATTGTATTCCTGTCAAAGACACGCTGTTATTCCTTAAAACCTATGTTTGGCATCCTGACATTAAGTAGCAGAATTCATCTGCAAGAAAAAAAAATCCTGTTGCTATGCTGAACCTGCCTCTCATTTGCTCAATAAATGGCCTGACAAAGCATGATTAGGTCATTTTGATAAAGATACTAGCAGTAGATGTCTGAATCCTCTTACAAAGTGCATCAAGGCAATGACTTTGCTACTTGCAGCTCTGTTCAGCTGGGAATACAGCACTGAAATCAAAGCCTGCACTCCTCTGTTTGGGTATTTGCCAGAATCTACATAAGTAAAAAGGTCCTGTAGTTCTGTTACAGAACTAGGCAGAGCACTTACCTCTAATGTCCTTGGGTGATGACCCATGTTTCCTTATATTAGAGCTTCCAAAATGCAGTCATAACTTTCTTCCCCTAAAAGGTACAGAAAACTGTCCTGCCTCCCATATAAAGAGTGATTTAAAAATAGGTCCATCTTACAGGAAAAAATGGAAATTGAAATTTTAAACTGTATGTGCCTGTGGATGTATAAAGTTATTGTCTCTGATCTAAGTCGGGCATGACCTGGTTAATGAATATACTTCTGTACAGATATATTAAGAGTTTTCTGCTCAGGGCCGGCTCTAGGCACCAGCAGAGGAAGCACGTGCTTGGGGCGGCACATTTTAAGGGGTGGCATTCCAGCCAATGTTGGGGCGGCACATTCCGGACGCCCTTTTTTTGTGTGCGCGCGCTTGGGGCGGCAAAAAAGCTAGACCCGGTCCTGGTTCTGCTGTGGTGTTTGACTGGAGTACTGTCTGGTCCTGAAAAAGGATTATCTTACCTTAAAGCTACAGTTATCTTAAGTCAGGAAGGACATTATGGATTACAGCATGAGCATCAGACCTTTTTGCACCATGCATATCAGACTATATTCTTGGGATACAGAATAGAGTTGCCCGTCCCCTCCAAGATGCTTCCACGTGTGAAAAAAACCCAAAAAACCCAGAAAGCAGCACCACACAAAAAGAATAAAGTAATTTTAGCCTCCAGCTTCACTCACAGTGTAGCATTAGAGCAGTCCAACTAGTTTTAAAAATATTTTTAAAATTAATCTGATTACCTTAAAGGAGAGGTAACCTAGTAACCCACAGAATCTTTAGTTAACATAATATATTTATCCCCTTTCATCTCCACCCATAAAAAAAAAAAAGTCTATTCCCAGAAATACCTGTAAGAGGGCAGAGTTAGTGTTGACTTGTCCTGCATGACTAAATTGTTAGAAGCAACATACCAACATCATACTTGTCCCAACAGAGTAACATAAGCTTCAGTATTCTATTTTAAGCCTGCAGACAGTGACGTCTTTCACTTTTGCTGGCTCATTTTTATTGGAAACTAAGCAAGAGCAGAATTGTATATAAGCTACAAAATACACAGTTGAAAGCAGCACAGGTTAGGCCTGGACATCAGGGAATAGGGGTTTGTTCCTGACTCTGACTTACTGTGAGACATGGAGCAAGTCACTTAACCTTTCCCTACGTCAGTTTTCACAGATGGTAATGAGTATAATGCCAATCTTTGAAAGTCATTTGGATCCAGTGATGAAAAGTGCTAAGCGCAAATTATTATCCCCTCTCATCCCCAGGATCTATGGGATAACAGTTCAGCAAGAGGGGCAAGGCATATGTTCCTGTTTTTTCCTTTTTCCATTAACATTAGGCATGCGTGAGGCTAGCTTCAGTTTGTAAAATACACCCCAAAACCATGCCTAGCCAAATTCCCACACCTTCGATAAATGGGCCCAAGCACAAAAAGAAGCTTGAGCAGCCTTTAGTAGAAGCATCAGGTTTTACAACACAAACAGTATCAGCAACCTTCCTGGCCTTTCCATGAGCCAAATTAAATACCAGAAACACCCAGAACTTCCTCATGAGCAAAACCACCACCACATAAAACATACTGACTTTGCAGGCCCAAGCAGGCCCTGAAGCAAAACTGAGCACAGCCTCCCAAGAAGCCTACAGGAAATCTCTTCTCCAGAGCTGTAAAAATGATCCAAAGTTACCCTCTATCACTAGAAGGCATAAAGCTTAGCGGTGAAGTTGACTAAATGAATGGGAGGAAGTCCAGTTCTCCCTGAAAACAAAAGTACATGTGTTTGATTTAGTGAGTTACTCGCTAGTCAGTTTAAGAAACTGGAAGACTGACTCCGTTTCACTGCGTTATTTAATATCAGAATGATCATAGGTCAAAGCCTGAGCTAGTCAACTTGCTCTGAGTAAGGGAGGAAGAATCACACTTACTAATGCATTCATTCCGAAAATGTTTAATACATTTCATGTCAAAATGCATATATCCCTCTTCTTTGTATCAGCATCACTCCTGCTGCTTTGAAATAAGCATCCGATCTTGAAAACTATATTCTATATAGCCACTAGAGTGCGCTTCACAGCTTTCATTTCTCATGGTAGTGCTTCTCTCAACACAATCTCTAACAAGAAAATTTATCCTCATAGATCTTCCTCGGATTCTTCTACCTCTCTCTACGAAGAATGTTTGCCAGCCTCATACAAATGGAGTACTTCCTCTCTGGGGCAATAATTATATATTGGGTGACAAAGGTTTAGAACTTTAGCAAACCAGGAAACCATAATAAAAATTAATGGTGAAGCAGCAAGTTATTTTTAAGGCTGTCAAGCGATTAAAAAAATTAATCACGATTAATTGCACTATTAAACAATAATAGAATACCATTTATTTAAATATTTTTGGATGTTTTCTACATTTTCAAATATACAGATTTCAATTAAAACATAATATAAAGCATACAGTGCTCACTTTATATTTATTTTTGATTACAAGTATTTACACTGTAAAAAAACCAACAGAAATAGTATTTTTCAATTCACCTAATCCAAGTACTGTAGTGTAATCTGTTGATCATGAACGTTCAATTTACAAATGTAGAATTATGTACAAAAAAACTGCATTCAAAAATAAAAATGTGAAATTTTAGAGCCTGCAAGTCCACTCAGTCCTACTTCTTGTAAAGCCAATCGCTCAGACAAAGAAGTTTGTTTACATTTGCAGGAGAGAATACTGCACGGTTCTTGTTTACAGTGTCACCTGACCAGGGCCGGCTCCAGCTTTTTTGCTGCCCCAAGCGGCGAAGGAAAAAAAAAACCAACGGGTTGAGCTGCCGCCGAAGAGGAAGAGACGGAGTGAAGGACCCGCCGCTGAATTGCCACCGAAGACTAAAGCGGAGCGTTGAGCTGCCGCCAAAGAGCTGTCGAATACCCCGACGTGCCGCCCCTTTCTATTGGCCGCCCCAGGCGCCTGCTTCCTTCGCTGGTGCCTGGAGCCAGCCCTGCACCTGACAGTGAGAACCGGCGTTCTCATGGCACTGTTGTAGTCAGAATCACAAGATATTTATGTGCCAGATGCACTAAAGATTCATATGTCCCTTGATCCTTCAACCACCATTCCAGGGGACATGCATCCATGCTGATGACGGGTTCTGCTCAATAAGAAACCAAAGCAGTGCGGACTGACATGTTCATTTTCATTATCTGAATCAGATGCCACCACCACATGGTTGATTTTCTTTTTTGGTAGTTCGGGTTCTGTAGTTTCCGCATTGGAGTGTTGCTCTTTTATAACTTCTGAAAACATGCTCCACACCTCGCCCCTCTCAGATTTTGGAAGGCACTTCAGATTCTTAAATCTTGGGTCCAGTGCTGTAG
>NW_020664419.1:4943799-4988473 GCF_002925995.2 Terrapene triunguis
TAACAGTGGTTTAGAACGATATTTTCAACTCCATTGCAGAAACGATTTTAAGAGCGCTTATTAGTTTTAAAGGAAAATCAGATTCCAGAGCCTTTCACACAGGTCAATGACCATGTCTACTCTACAATTATGTCCAAAGAAGATGATTCATTATGTATCATTATCTATTAACTCCTTTACACCTACACTGTGATGCATTTTGCATATAGTAACATCCATCTCCTAGAGATTACAGGTTATTCATCAGCGAGATACAATTTACTAATATTAGAGACTTTGTCAGCCAGTTGAATGTTACGTAGCAAGAAATTTTACAAAATACCTGAATGAAGGGAGTATGCATGGCTTAGTATTACCCCTCAAAACTGCAGCGTGTCTGAAACTTCCAGGAAGATTCAACCGTTCCCTTCTTATACACCCTAAGCACTTTGAGCACAGTCAACAAATATGATAAGACTTCTGGCTAGTGACTTAGTGGATGATCAAACATCAGATATTGACATGAAAAAACAGCCAGATGGAGCACCTCCTTGAAAAAAAGTGAAACCAGAACACTACCTGTAGCTTGCACACAGAAATCTAATCTGTAAGTACGTTTTGCAGTAGTTTCATGCAGTTCCATTAAGTAACTTGGATTCTGCATTTGCTATACAGGAATATTAACCAGACTTGTCTGTCAGAGCGTAGGCTGTCTGGAAGATGCAGGAATGAATCCAAATGTGAGGTATTTGAGCTACATCTAAGAAGCAACTGAGACTTAGGGAACCTTTTAGTTTTGAGAGGAAGTCAGCCAGTTGCCAGAGTTTCAATATGCCCATTTTCTGAGCATAATGCGCATGAGGAAGTCCTAAGAATCTGTGGGAAGAGTGTGATTGCCTGCCAAAAAGTTCTCAAAAGAAATTATCCAGTGAGGTAGGGTGGAAGACATCAGTGTTCAGCACTAGCAACACAAAAAAAAAAAAAAAAAAAAAGAAAGAAAGAAAGAAAGAAAGAAAAAAAATCCACTTCTGCTTCCACTAATCTTCATTCTCATCCATGCAGACCCATTCTTCCCGTCTAATAATACAGTGACGGCCTGCAAGAGGTATGGCATGTCACATTTTTAAACCTAGCATTACAAATATTTGTCCCCTTTTTTTAAGTCAATTTGTGCTAAACTAACTCTGTGCGGCATCCCTGTTAAAGAAAAATGTAGTGGTGAAATGAGGTTAAGGCCATGAACCTCAAGATCAACGTGAGGTCAAAAGTTCATATGCCCAGGTTTAGGCTATGTAATGGCCAGGAGAGTTCAGAGTCTCTGAAGGCCTTGAAAGTTAACTGGGCATTTGTATATATTTCTCTTTAAATGTACGTTTGTACAGCACTGGAAGTATATACACAACACTATACTGACCAAAACAAACTTATTTGAAAAGCTAATACACAGGACAAGAGTTCAGGAATGAAAAAGCCCCAAACTCTGCATACGGAGAAATTATTGTAGAAAGGTTTCACAAAAGTTTTAAGCAGGGAACTTGAGGAGAGTGAGGTGTACGAGAAGGCATTTCAAACACAGAAGACAGTATAAGAATGTAAAAGAGCATGGTGAGCAGGTGGTAGTAGAAGTCCAGAATGAAACACGGTAGACCAGAATGAAGATGTTTGGCCTTGAAGGCCAAAGAGAGGAAGGATAGTCCAGTGGTTCAGGACACTAGCCTGGGACTCTGGAAGTACAGATTCAATTCCCTGCTCTGCCACAGACTTCCTGTGTGACCTCAAGTAAGTCACTTAATGTGCTTCAGGATAATACTACTTCCCTACTTCACAGGGATGCTGTGAGGATAACAACACAGAAGTAATGCGGCTACATGAAGAAGGAAAGCTAGATGGAAAGATGGGTGAAAAGTCGGATTAAGGAGCTGCAACCTAATGTGAAAGCCAGGGGAAGCCAGCGAAGGGGTTCAGGCGTAATGTGGTCAAAGCAACAGAAGGGGAAATCAGTAAAGAATAGGCAGGGAGTAATGCAAGTTACACGTAACCGGGAACTTCAGTTAGCCAAGTATTGGATAATAGGATTATATCGTAAAAGTATTGAAATCAGATTTATAATACTCCTTCAGAATCAGTGACAGAATGTAGAATAGCATGTGTAAATAAAAATTCATGCTAAATCATTCAACTAGATTGCTAGTGAAAGGAATAGCTCACTCCAGTTATAATAAACTGGGACAAGAACAAAGGATGCAATACCACAACATGCTTAACGTTGCAGGTATCAAGTTAACGGCTATGTCTACGCTACCACTTATGTTGGTATAACTTATGTCGCTCGGGGTGTGAATCAGCCACCCCCGTGAGCAACATAGTTACACTGACCTAAGTGCCGGTGTGGACAGCGCTATGTCAGTGGGAGAACTTCTCCCATTGATGTAGCTACCATCGCTCGTTGGGGATGGATCAATTAAGTCAACAGGAAAGCGCTCTCTCTCTCTCAGTTTAGAGCAGGTACACTAGAGAGCTTACAGCTGCATCAGTGCAGCTACGCCACTAAGGTCTCCAGCAGAGCCATAGCCAGGACCGGCTCCAGGGTTTTTGCTGCCCCAAGCGGCAAAAGAAAAAAAGAAAAAAAAAAGCCGCAATCGGGATCGGCGGCAGCTCCACCGCACCGCTTTCTTCTTCAGCCATGTAGAGGAGCGGACTCACCCCTGCGGCGCCTCCTGCTGGTGACTTCTGGGAATTAGCTCTTCCAGCGTCCTGGAGCGCCCCCTGCAGGCTGGTGATCCACCTGTCCTCTGGCCCAGTGTCCCTCCCGGACCCCGGTGCCCTTGTATCTGGGGGTTGCCCCCTGGCAGTACACCCCTCAGTACTAGGGTCTCCCCTCCCCAGGGAACCCCCACCCACTATCCCTACCTCGCCTCAAAATAAGGCCACTGCCAGTCACCAACTAGCTCCCACTCCCTGGGGTAGACTGCAGTATAGGCCACTCATCACAGGCCAGGAGGGTTTGGACCTGCTGCCTTGGCCTAGCCCTGGGCTGCCCTCTGCAACCCCAGTACCCCTGGCCTTCTCCTAGGCCACAGCCTGGGACTTTCCAGGCTGGAGCTCCCCAGCTCCTCAGCCTTTCCCCAGCCCTGCTCCACTCAGGTACCCTGTGTCTAGCTCGCTGCAGCCAGGCCCTTCTCCCTCTGAAGGCAGAGAGAGACTCCTTGGCCTCTGGCTCCCAGCCTTTTTATACAGGCCAGCTGTGGCCTGATTGGGGAAGTAGCCACAGCTGGGCCATGCCCCAATCAGCCCAGCTTTTAGAGCTGCAGCCCTCTGCCAGGGCTGTTTTAAGCCCTTCCAGGCAGGAGCGGGGAACCACCCCGCTACAGGCAGCAATTCGGCGGCAGGTCCTTCCCTCCGAGAGGGACCGAGGGACCCGCTGCCGAATTGCCACCGAAGAGCCCGACGTGCCGCCCCTTCCCCTTGGCCGCCCCAAGCACCTGCTTGCTGGGCTGGTGCTGGCCCTGGCCATAGCCTAATGCCAGGTATACACCAGAAACTTTTGCTAACAGTGTCAGTTTACAAGTCCTTTTTTATTTTAAGCAAATTTCTGTATTGGCAAAAGCCCTAGTGTAGACGCAATTATACTAACATAAAAGTGCTTTTCTCAGATTAGTTTATTTCGCTCAAGGAACCAGCGTCTAACACTGGGAGCATTTGCCAGTATTGCTATAATAGCAAACCTCTTCTAGTGTAGACCTGGCCTAGAGCTAGAGCCAGAGTTTTTTGCACACTGCATAGGTGCAATTGAAGCAAGCAATCAATTGTTCAAGGCCATTGCTCTATGCCAAGAGATGTCAGCAGCCAATGCAAACCTGACATTTAAAAACTGTGTCAGGAACTAGGCAGGTTGACTGTTCACCACAAAAAAAAAATCGATTAAGCTGGAAAGCAACGGTGATTTGTTAACCAGTGAAATACTGGATCTAGGAATCTGCCATACTTGTCCCTTGCCAATACTTCTATACCTGGATAAGCGAGAGAACACTGCAGCAGTTATGAATCATTTGTTCAAGTAAGAGAAAGTACTTCCTGGAAAAAGCACAATCTAGAAGACTGGAGAAAACAGAGCAGTCCCAGAGGAGTGGAAAGTAGCACAGCAAAATCCCACACAGTAAACAGAACATGCTATTTGATATACTTGATTTATAAAGGAGACACAAACTATGAGGCTATCTTTAGTTACACTTCTTTTTACTCCCACTGTACCCCAGGAACCAATCACTACTTTGATAAAAACTGCATTACTGATGTTGCCAGCAGGCACATACACACTTCTGGAAGTTGTGTTTATTAACAGTTATTACAAAGCAGGAGAGAGGCGGAAGCGAAGTTGACAGGGGAGCCGCGGCCGGCAATCCCGCGCCGTGAGGACGGAGGTAAGTCGATCTAAGATACGTCGACTTCAGCTACGCTATTCTCGTAGCTGAAGTTGCGTATCTTAGATCGATCCCCCCCCAGTGTAGACCAGGCCTAAGTTTCACCTAGACAGAGCAAATTAACATAGAGCACAATACAGAGAGTCAGGAATTGCTGAGTTCTAACCATGGCTGTGCTCCAAACTTGCTGTGTAGGGCAAAGACACTTCAACTCTGCTACTTGAGCTCCCTCTGCACTCTAAATAAAGCTCTAAATAAGGGTTAACCTTAATCTATTTATAACGAATCTAGCCACTGGGCCTCTGCGCCAAAAGTCAGAGCCTTTCTCCCATTCCCACCTCAGGGTCTTCCTGTAAGCGGACTCCTATTACAAGGCATATTGTCCCTATACCCAGTCACAAAGCCACTGCCCTCATTCAAATCCCTCCCAAAATATTATTTCTGCTGTGTTGCCCAACTAGGTAGGTTTAAAAAGAACAATCCACTAAATTTAACAAAATCCATCATAATGAATGGATTAGGCCCACTGCTTAGTGAAGAGGGAGAAACATTAACAGGAAACTTGGAAATGGCAGAGATGCTTAATGACTTCTTTGTTTCGGTCTTCACCGAGAAGTCTGAAGGAATGCCTAACATAGTGAATGCTAATGGGAAGGGGGTAGGTTTAGCAGATAAAATAAAAAAAGAACAAGTTAAAAATCACTTAGATAAGTTAGATGCCTGCAAGTCACCAGGGCCTGATGAAATGCATCCTAGAATACTCAAGGAGCTAATAGAGGAAGTATCTGAGCCTCTAGCTATTATCTTTGGAAAATCATGGGAGACGGGAGAGATTCCAGAAGACTGGAAAAGGGCAAATATAGTGCCCATCTATAAAAAAGGAAATAAAAACAACCCAGGAAACTACAGACCAGTTAGTTTAACTTCTGTGCCAGGGAAGATAATGGAGCAAGTAATTAAGGAAATCATCTGCAAACACTTGGAAGGTGGTAAGGTGATAGGGAACAGCCAGCATGGATTTGTAAAGAACAAATCATGTCAAACCAATCTGATAGCTTTCTTCCATAGGATAACGAGTCTTGTGGATAAGGGAGAAGCTGGGGATGTGGTATACCTAGACTTTAGTAAGGCATTTGATACGGTCTCGCATGATATTCTTATCGACAAACTGGGCAAATACAATTTAGATGGGGCTACTATAAGGTGGGTGCATAACTGGCTGGATAACCGTACTCAGAGAGTTGTTATTAATGGTTCCCAATCCTGCTGGAAAGGCATAACGAGTGGGGTTCCGCAGGGGTCTGTTTTGGGACCGGCTCTGTTCAATATCTTCATTAACTACTTAGATATTGGTATAGAAAGTACGCTTATTAAGTTTGCGGATGATACCAAACTGGGAGGGATAGCAACTGCTTTAGAGGACAGGGTCATAATTCAAAATGATCTGGACAAATTGGAGAAATGGTCTGAGTTAAACAGGATGAAGTTTAACAAAGACAAATGCAAAGTGCTCCACTTAGGAAGGAACAATCAGTTTCACACATACAGAATGGGAAGAGACTGTCTAGGAAGGAGTACGGCAGAAAGGGATCTAGGGGTTATAGTGGACCACAAGCTAAATATGAGTCAACAGTGTGATGCTGTTGCAAAAAAAGCAAACGTGATTCTGGGATGTATTAACAGGTGTGTTGTGAGCAAGACACGAGAAGTCATTCTTCCGCTCTACTCTGCTCTGGTTAGGCCTCAGCTGGAGTATTGTGTCCAGTTCTGGGCACCGCATTTCAAGAAAGATGTGGAGAAATTGGAAAGGGTCCAGAGAAGAGCAACAAGAATGATTAAAGGTCTTGAGAACATGACCTATGAAGGAAGGCTGAAAGAATTGGGTTTGTTTAGTTTGGAAAAGAGAAGACTGAGAGGGGACATGATAGCAGTTTTCAGGTATCTAAAAGGGTGTCATAAGGAGGAGGGAGAAAACTTGTTCACCTTAGCCTCTGAGGATAGAACAAGAAGCAATGGGCTTAAACTGCAGCAAGGGAGGTCTAGGTTGGACATTAGGAAAAAGTTCCTAACTGTCAGGGTGGTTAAACACTGGAATAAATTGCCTAGGGAGGTTGTGGAATCTCCATCTCTGGAGATATTTAAGAGTAGGTTAGATAAATGTCTATCAGGGATGGTCTAGACAGTATTTGGTCCTGCCATGCGGGCAGGGGACTGGACTCGATGACCTCTCGAGGTCCCTTCCAGTCCTAGAATCTATGAATCTATGAAGAGATGGCCTTGCTAATTGGTGAGTCTTACTGAAATCTTGTCATTCCCTTACACGCCTCCCAACTTCTCTTTTGTTTATTACCTTCTCTTGTAATGTTATGTCTGACTTTAGGTTGTCAGCTATTTGGGTCACAGACCTTGTCTTCACTTGTTCCTGGAAGCACCTTTTAAACTCCCCCCGGGGGGGGGGGAGGGGGGACTCCAAAGTAATAGTAATAACAAGGGAAAATGTTAGTAAGTCTTGTCAACCTTTACTAACTCTTCTCGCGCAGAGCATACTCATGTGTCCAGCAACAGTTTACAAGGCATCATGCTTCAGATACTAAATAGCTCCCGTTACATAATGCAAAACAAAAGCTATCACAATACAGCTGTGTATATTTTAAATGTACATTATGGAAAGTTTATACATCAATAGGCTTTCCAGACAAGATGCTGCTTTGGATTCACTTACCATTTACAGCTTTTTCTATCAATTCTTCACAAGCATCAAAGTCTCCTTTCAGCACTAGTTTGTCATGCAGATCTGTCAACATTGGGTGCTCTAGCGCAATCTTGGTTTTCTTCTGCAGTGATTCAAAAGCCTCAGTGTAGTTGTGCTGGCGAAAATGCTTTAGACATAGACGAATGGCTTCCTGTTCACGGTACTACTGGAACACAAGAAAACCTATGAGAAGGGTAGATTTCCCTGGCTGGTACTAACAGGAATTTCTTACAAATTTGTTGGGATGGCAGGGAAGTGGAAGCTCTCATACATATTACATATGTTAACTGTTCATAGCCTACAAAGCTATACTAAACGTAATATACTTTCCATGGCATCTGCCTCCCAAGGAGATGAGACAAAACATTGTGCTATTTCTTTCTTTAAGATGATTTAATTTTTTGATACAGTTACAAGATGTGATCACCACAAGACCAAATCTTTAAAATCACTGCCATTCCTTTTTTAGCTCTTTGGTCTTGCTGCTGAATTCTACACGAAAATGGAAAAAAAGTGGAAAAAACCCGTCACTCCCAAAATTACGTAAGCGTCGTACAATCATAAATTATATAACAAAATACTTTAGAACAGTAAGTAGGTCACAGCTTCTCTAAGCGAAAGAGCATAAGGAAAGAGTATTAAACAGGAATATAGAGAATGTTTTCACCCCTCAGCTGCTATAAACACACACACACACACAATGACCATTAATCGCCATTACTTGAAATCAAAGCATGAAAACCCATAACCTCAAAAGCTCAGCTGTCTTGCATAACTGTATTTGGAAAAAACTGGTGTACATGCCAAAACTAGCACTGCAGGCTATTCCCTCACACCAGCTCCTCATCTCATGCCCCAGTATATCAATGCTGCCCACCTGCCATCCAACAGTGCAGGATTTTGACACTAGGGTCAGAAGGAGATCCAGTGAGTTACAGTACCCAAAACTCAAAAGTCAGCACGCAGCGTCTGAAAAAGCTACCGTTTTAGTTGTCAGTCAGAGAGGGGGAAGATATATCATCATTAGGGCTGTCAAGTGATTAAAAAAATGAATCACCATTAATCGCGCTGTTAAACAAAAGAATACTATTTATATAAAAAAAATTGAATATTTTCCACATTTTTAAATATATTGATTACAATTATAACCGAATACAAAAAGTGTACATTATTCACTTTATATTTATTTTTATTATAAATATTTGCACTGTAAAAATAAAAAATAGTATGTTTAATTCACTTAAGTACTGTAGTGCAATCTCTTTATCATGAAAGTATCATGTGGGGGGGAGGGATAGCTCAGTGGTTTGAGCATTGGCCTGCTAAACCCAGGGTTGAGAGTTCAATCCTTGAGGGGGCCACTTAGGGATCTGGGGCAAAATCAGTACTTGGTCCTGCTAGTGAAGGCAGGGGGCTGGACTCAATGACCTTTCAAGGTCCCTTCCAGTTCTAGGAAATATATAAATGCATTAATGGAGATATCCTATGTATTTATTTATTTATTTATTTATTTATTTAAAGTTCAACTTACAAAAGTAGAATAATGTACAAAAAATAACTGCATTCAAAAAATAAAACAAATGTAAAACTTTAGAGCTTACAAATCCAGTCAGTCCTACTTCTTGTTCAGCCAATCACTCAAACAAGTTTGTTTACATTTGCAAAAGATAATGCTGCCTGCTTCTTGTTTACAATGTCACATGAATGTGAGAACAGGCGTTTACATGGCACTCTTGTAGCTGGCGTCACAAGATATTTACATGCCAGATGCGCTAAAGATTCATATGTCCCTTGATCCTTCAACCACCATTCCACAGGACATGCATACATGCTGATGATGGGTTCTGCTGAATAAGAATCCAAAGCAATGCGGACGGACGCATGTTTATTTTCATCATCTGAGTCAGATGCCATCAGCAGAAGGTTGATTTTCATTTTTGATAGTTCGGGTTCTGTAGTTTCCGCATAAGAGTGTTGCTCTTTTAAGACTCCTGAAAGCATGCTCCACACCTTGTCCCTCTCAGGTTTTGGAAGGCACTTCAGATTCTTAAATCTTGGGTCCAGTGCTGTAGCTATCTTTAGAAATATCACATTGGTACCTTCTTTGCGTTTTGTCAAATCTTCAGAGAAAGTGTTCTTAAAACAAACATGCTGGGTCATCATCCGAGACTGCTATAACATGAAATGTATGGAAAAATGTGGGTAAAACAGAGCAGGGGACATACAATTCCCCCCCAAGGAGTTCAGTCACAAATTTAATTAACGCTTAATTTTTTTAACACGCTTCATCAGCATGGAACCATGTCTTCTGGAATGGTGGCCAAAGCGTGAAGGGGCATCTGAATGTTTAGCATATCTGGCACGTAAATACCTTGCAATGCCGGCTACAAAAGTGCCATGCGAATGTCTGTTCTCACTTTCAGGTGAGATTGTAAATAAAAAGTGGGCAGCATTATCTCCCGTAAATGTAAACAAATTTGTTTCTCTTAGCAATTGGCTGAACAAGAAGTAGGACTGAGTGGACTTGTAGGCTGTAAAGTTTTACATTGTTTTGTTTTTGAGTGCAGATATGTAACAAAAATTCTACATTTGTAAATTGTGCTTTCACGATAGAGAGATTGCGCTACGGTATTTGTATGAGGTGAACTGAAAAATACTATTTCTTTTGTTTATCATTTTTACAGTGCAAATATTTGTAATAAAAATAAATATAAAGCAAGAACTGTACCATTTGTATTCTGTGTTGTAATTGAAATCAATATATGTGAAAATGTAGAAAAGCATCCACAATATTTAATTAATTTCAATTGGCATTCTATTGTTTAACAGTGCAATTAAAACTGCAATTAATCACAATTAATTTTTTTTTGAGTTAATCGTGTGAGTGAACTGCGATTAATTGACAGCCCTAATTATCATTAGCTTTAAATATGCTAATTGCAATAATTAGATGGAAGGAATTTAGGGTGACATTTTCCAAAGTATGTAAGCAACTTAGCACACCCACTTTCAATGGAACTTGTGCTCCCATATCTCTTTAATGAGATTATAAGTTTGGTTGTAAGGCATCTGACTAAAGTACCACATGACATTTTGATTAAAATAACTGGAATACAAAATTAACTTGGCACATATGAAGTGGATTAAAAGATGGCTAATTAAGAGGTCTCAAAATGGAACTATAAATGAGGAATCATCATAAAAAACAGGTGCATTTCTAGTGGGATCGTGTAGGGATCAGTTCTTGTCCCTACACTATTTACCACAACCTGGAAGAAAAGAAAAATCAGAGATAAAGTTTGCAGATGACACAAAAATTGGGGGAGTAGTAAATAGTGAAGAGAACAGCTCTCTGATAAAGAGCAATATGGCTCACTTAGTAAGCAGGGCACAAGCAAACAATGCACGTTTTAATATGGCTAAATGTAAAAGTATACATCTAGGAACAAGAACGTACAGCCATACTTACAAGATGGAGGATTCTACCCTGGGAAGCAGTGACTCTTGAAAGATTTGAGAGTTGTGGTGGATAATCAACTGAACATGAGCTCCCAGTGTGATGCTGTGACTAAAGACCTAATAAAATCCTTGGATGCATAAACAGGGGGATATCACGTAGGAGTAGAGAGGTTATTTTACCTCTGTATTTGGCAATGGTGCAACTGCTGCTGGAATCCTGTGTCCAGTTTTGGTGCCCACATTTCAAGAAGGATGTTGATAAATCAGAGAGGGTTTAGAGAAGAGCCATGAAAATGATTAAGGGGCTGGAGAACATGCCTTACAGTGAGACTCAAGGGGAACAGTCTCTTTAGGTTAAAGAGAAGGGTAAGTAGTGATTTAATCACAATCTATATGTGCCTTTATGGGGAACAAATATTTAATAATGGGCTCTTGAATCAAGCAGAGAAAAGTAAAACGTGTTCCAATGGCTAGAAGTTGAAATTAGACCAATTCAGATTATAAATAAAGGTGTGATTTTTTTTTTTTTTTAAACCTGATTAACCATTGGAACAAAATTTACCAAGGGTCACAGTGGGCGCTCCATCACTGGATTTTTTTTTTTTTATTCCAATTTAAAATTACAGGTATGCTTTTGTTCAAAAAGTAATTATTTTGGTGAAGTCCTATGGCCTGAGTTATACAGGTCAAACTAGAGATCACAATTGTTCCTTCTTACGTTGGAAGCTATGAATAAATCACAGGCACTTTTGAAAATCCCACCCTTAGCCTTTATTATTGAGAAATATGCCAGCTTCATTGAATTTGATTTGGGGTTTTTTCATTCACTATTAAAATTTCACCTTTTTGCCTCTTAAAATGTAGGTATCGAATATTGATACATTTTATTTTAAACATATTTTTAGTAGGTGAAGTCAGTTTCTGTATTTTAGTATATATTCAAAATGCCTAGAGTTGGATGAATTTTGACAAATTTTTTGAAAACTTTAAAAAAAAAAATCGGTCACTGTCCCTTCAATCTTCATTCTTCCACATTAAATTTGGTGACAAAAGGCTTACAAGTGGAAAGAAAATATCTACGATAGTCATAAGTGCAGTGTTTATCATTCTTAATCCAAAATTATTTACAACAGTCGTCTGTGAACTGGTAGTTACCTGAAAATGTTGGGAGTGAACGTTATCTGTGACTTCAAAAATCAACTACCAGCACATATGTGAAAGAGATTAAGTTGTGTGCTAACAAAAAACACAGAACACTTACTGGAATATGCAAATAAAAGCAAGGAGATCAGCTTCACAATATAGCTGAATGTATGAAAAAACAACATAGAATCATAGAATATCAGGGTTGGAAGAGACCTCAGGAGGCCATCTAGTCCAACCCCCTGCTCAAAACAGGACCAACCCCAACTAAACCATCAACTTAAAAACCTCTAAGGCTGGAGATTTAACCACCTCCCTAGGTAACCCATTTCAATGCTTCACCATCCTCCTAGTGAAACAGTTTTGCCTAATATCCAACCTAGACCTCCCTCACTGCAACTTGAGACCATTACTCCTTGTTCTGTCACCTGCCACCACTGCGAACAGCCTAGCTCCATTCTCTTTGGAACCCCCCTTCAGGTAGTTGAAGGCTGCTATCAAATCCTCCAACTCTTTTCTTCAGACTAAATAACCCCAGTTCCCACAGCCTCTCCTCATAAGTCATGTGCCCCAGATCCCTAGTCATTTTTGTTGCCCTCCGCTGGACACTCTCCAATTTGTCCACATCCTTTCTGTAGTGGGGCACCCTTTCTGGACGCAATACTCTCGATGTGGCTATATCTATATCTATATCTATATCTATACACACACACACACACACCCCATAACATATACCATCTTGGTTTTGAAGAGTTATGATATTGTTTAGAACTTTAAAAGTGTTCACTTGTACATCAGTAAAATCTACCTAGTTTTAAGGTGAAACCTATATAGAAAATTTCCTAAATTACTCAAGTGATGGAAGGATAAAGAAAGCAGACTGGAGCATATTCATCTCCCTAGTTTAGTCATAAGGCCAAATTCAACCCTGGTGTAACTCCACTGAGGGCATGAATACATTTGATGTATTTAGTCCAAAAAGACTGAAATTAATGTTGGATGCTAATTTTGATGGTCAATATTTACAATGAAATGCCCCTATGAGCATAAATGGTTATTTTAGAACACCAAGCAGAGGTCCAGCACAGCTTTTATTGGGAAAAGCTATGAGTACATTACATTGTCTCCCACCCTTCATATGATGCTCCTCTTCTTAGACTGCAAGATCTTTTATACATGGACAGTGACCACATCTTCACTGGTACAGCATCTAGTACAACAGGGCCCCACTCCTGGTTGGGGCTTTTGGGTACTATTATATTCTTAAGACTCTACTTAACTTGCAATATTTGTGGAAATTGTGGATTCCGCAATATTAAGCTTCCATCGCAATTTTGTCAGTGGGAGCCCTCACTCTCAGCCCTGGATGGCAGACAGTGGAAAATCGCAGAAAAGTAATAATGGACCTTATTATTTGTGGTAATAAAGTCCATTAAGGTCCATTATTACTTTTCTGCAATTTTCCATGGCTTGTCTGCAACTCAGCTGCAATTTTTTTTTGACAATCATCCCACAATTCAAGTAGCGCCTTAATCATTATATAAGTATTAAAGACTATTTTTTACACAACTGTCAAGGTTCAAGTAGATGAGCCACACTATAGCTGTAGATTGGGTTTTAATAAACTTCTCATAATTAACAGAACAGGATAGGGAGACAAAAAAAAAAATCATGTTCAACAGTCCACTGCAGCTAACCTTAAAGTTTAAGTAGTATCAAAAGTGTTCTACTATTCACTAGCAAATGCAGGAACGAGAACAGGAAGTATAGTCAAGCAAAAGCAATCTAGAAAAATGCTCTGATGTTGATGAGTGTGGTTAATTGAACCAGGAATTCTGGAGAGGAGTTTCATTTTTATTTTTTATTTTTTTTTTATAAAACTTCATTTAAAGTCCATAAAAGCAACAGGGTTTGAGGCTGACCTATCAAAAGTAAAGTATTATAAAGATGTAATGGCAACATTGAGAATTCAAGAACCTAATGACAGGAAGAAGGACAGATGAAAGGGGAGGTGAAAAGTTGCATGGATTACTATTTGGATTGACCTTTATCAACTGTTATTGTTTCGGAAAAGAGAGGAGGTCTGTGTGCACAAGTGCATTCACACACACATACTTTGTTGATGTTTTCTATATAAACTGCTCTCTTGTACACAAGACTTCAAACGACCAACTCTCACCATACTGACCAAAGACAAAAGTGCGCATGAAAACGTGTACATCTACATACACACACTTGTCTTGGTCAGTATGACAAGATTTGATATTACTCTATAAGAGAGCACTTTACATGGAAATGAACGTTGAAAATCACCACCAAGATCCTTATATGTTTAAGCTTGAGTGCTTTGTCCTGGAACATGTTTGCATTTTAGCAGTGTCCTAGAACAGCTCACGTCGTCCCTCTCCCACCATGCTGAAGTCTATGCCTACAACTGTCCTGGTATATGTAAGCCATGCTTCACTAGTGAAAACCAAATACAAAATACAAGTCCACCTACTTAAAATAACCAAGTGTATACAAGACCCTTTAAAGAAAGGGTAATATAGGGGAAAAGTTACTGGAAGAGGGTGCAAGGTAAAAAAAGATCACAATTTAACAAATCTGCCTCAAATTCCATAGACTCACTGGTACACAATAAATCATACAAGTTTAAAGCACAGGATAGTTTCAGAAAGTCTGAATTCAAGCTTCCGCACTTGCCTTTATATATATTTAAAAAAAAAATGCTTGTTCAAACAGTTGATATCTGCGGAACAGAAGAGAAACAGTACAATTCCACAAGAGTAAGTTTTACAGTGTTTTGAGATTGTGTTTGCTTTGAGTGGTGCAGTCATTTAAAATGCAGGCCTACCTTGCTGTACCAGTTGAGGCAGGGTTGGACCACATCTGGATCATCAATGCCATTAAGTTCAACATACCAGATACTAAAATTGAAGCTGGGCCCCCATGATAACAGTGGAACTGGAGGGGGAGAGGGTGGGGAAAAAAGAAAGGTACATAAATGTCAAATACTTGTTAGATTATTGATCAAACCTACAACACTATTTCAAAAGAATGCATTTTTAGCCCAAGGAGAATAATAATTTAACAAGAATAAAATTCTCTTCCTTTACACACAAATTTTTGGTTATTGATTTTCTGTAAGGTTAGAAAATTTACCGGTCATACATCATATTAAGCTGTGCCTCAAAACAGCTTGCAGTGGAAAAAAAAGATGAAGACAGCAGATCTTTACAGACTAGACGCTTGCACACAGGTGGAGAAAAGGAGGGTCAGAATGCTGGAATCTGAATAGAATAGCTCAAATGGCCAATGGGTACACTGATGGATATTAAATGGGCAAACTGAGGGCAGTACGTGATATTTTTAAAGTGTGTGGTTTATTTCATTTTTGCCAACAGTAGAAACACCATCCCTGGTTAAGGAAGAGGATATCAAGTTTGGTTATTTTTTACTTTACATGATTTGCAACATCGTCTTGGAAGCTTGGGAGGAAAAAGTGTTGTGCTTTTTCCAGGTTCACAACTTTCATCCATACATTATTTCTATCTAATTGCATATGAAACCAATTTGGCTTCCTGGTAGTTGACTTCCACAGTTGTGTACCTCTCTCCCTACAACTCCCCCCATCAAATATTATTACTCTTTCCCACCCCATTTCTAACATCAGGGATGTCAGGTTAGCTGGCAGCCTGCTCAGGGCTCCTCTTGTGCCCTCACCCCAAGTTTGGGCAAACACACTGGAGTGACATAACTTCACTGGATATGGCTTTTCCCTCAACAGCCGGCAGCACTAGTAAGAACTACCACCACAGCAAGTCTATACCATGACATACTCCTGGGGGAATTCTGTGCCACTGCGCAATGCAGAATTTGTGCAGAGTTCCAGGTTTCCCCTGCAGAATTGGGGCTGCAGACCGCCACTAAGGGCTGCTGGATTCTGCAGAGCCCAACTCGCAGTGAGCAGAGTGCCCAGGACGGCAGGGATGGAGGCTCTGCATGCTCTGGCTACCCGGCTTGATCCTCTTCCTCCCAGGGACAGGAGAGGGTCTGGCAAAGGGTGAGGAAGGGCAGGGTCACCCCACATCACATACCCCAGCAGGACAATAAAGAAGGTGGGGGGAGTAAAGGCTCTGGGGGTGCAGGTGTCTGGGCCAGAGTGCGCCCCACAACTGGGCTCTGGAGGAGGGGGGGTGCAGGTGCCTGGGCCAAAGAGTGCCCCATGACTGGGCTCTGGGGAGATGGAGGGGTGTGGGTTTCTGGGCTGGGGCGTGCCATGTGGCTGGGCTCTGGGGGAAGGGGAATGCAGATGTCTGGGCTCTGGAGGTGCCATACAACCCCCTCCAAAAACCCCTAACTGGAACTGGGTTGTTGTAGGGGTTTCTTTAACTCTCTACTGCTGGGGGGATTTTTTTTTGTTATGATGTTTCTGTTGACATACTTGTTGACGGGTATTTTGAAATAAATTACCAAAATAATTGAATGGAGTGATTATATTGTGTTATTTTGACATATAGAATATGAAGAATTTTAAAATAGTGTGTGCAGAACTTTAAATTTTTTGGTACAGAATTCCCCCAGGAGTACACTATGCTCAAGCCCACAGCAGTAGAGACCTGCTAATGAAGGTTAAGGAATAAATAGTACATGCATTTAGAAAACGTGAAGCACAACACAAACAATTATGGAACATGGAGAAAGTCCTCTTTAATTTTAGAGGTATAAGAAGATAGCTTTGGGGCTTAAACTATTTGAGAATACCCCCTTTAAAAGTGAAAACAGCTATTAAAATGTTACTTTAAGGAAAAATGACATGCTCTCTCTTAGGAATAGCAAAGGATGCCAAAATCCAGTGGAAAATTTTAACAGCCGGTCTGTAGGCAGATCTAATACGAATAAAGTGTAATGCTGTAGATCTATAGCATTTAGCTGTGTTAACTATACAACACAAGCCAAGACAGAGGACTCTACACTGAAGTTGCAGCATAGATCTGAAACTATGGAGAGATACAGGAGGTACAGAAACTCCATCCCAACCAATCATACTAGTGAGTAAAGGTATCATTTTATTTTTTCAGTTACAACCCTAATATCCTCTGACCACTGGTGGTAATTAAAAAAAAGTGTCTGTTATTGCATTCTTAAGAACAGGAATATTGACACTGGTGTCCTAGCCAAATTCCCATTGATAGTTACAATTGCACAACTAAATATCTGTAGCTTAAACTGAGACTTCACTTCCCCTCCTAAATAGCTTAGTTTTAAAAAGTGCTTATTGGTAGATACACAAGCTCCATACAGGAAGCCAAATATACCAAGTCAACACAATATACTAGGTTTAGAGTTTGCTGGGAATTTTCTGTCCAAAATCATTGACTGAGAATGTATTTTCTGGAAATTTCTGACAGATTTTTTTTTCAGTTTTCCTCTGGGAAAAACTGAAACAAGATGTTTAATTCTGGCAGTTCGACACAAGTAAAAATATTTTGGTTTGCTGAACTGCATCTTCCTATACTGCCACGTTGCATCATGGAAGTTGTACTTCAGATGCCCCATGCCCCCATTCTCTCTATGAAGCAGGCTCCCTGGCCAGACTACATCTCATGACGCAACATGATCTCCCCTGACCACACTGTGTGGTGCATCATGGAAGTATCACAGAAGCTGTAGTCTGGGCAAGGAGTCCAGTCCATAGGGGAAAGAGGGCATCAGTTACCTGCTCTACAACTCCTATGAGGCAATGCAAAACTATAGGGAAATGATTTTTAATGTTGAATTGACTCAAAGTGATGCATTTTGGGTCAGTTAAATAAACGGACATTAAACATTCCAATTCAAGAATATCAAAATGTTTTGTTTCAATTTAAAACAGATGCATGTAGTGGAAATTTCCAGAGGCAGGTATAAATATGCAGGCAAGAATTAGTCTAGAGATAACGAGGTTAGTTCAATCAGGGAGGATGAGTCTCTCTTCTAGCAGTTGAGGTGTGAACACCAAGGGAGGACAAACTTCTTTTGTAATTGGCTAGCCATTCATAGTCTTTGTTTAATCCTGAGCTGATGGTGTCAAATTTCCTGCCTCTGGAAATTTCCACTAAATGCATCTGATGAAGTGAATATTCACCCACGAAAGCTTATGCTCCAATACATCTGTTAATCTATAAAGGTGCCACAGGACTCTTTGTCGCTTTTTACAGATCCAGACTAACACGGTTACCCCTCTGATACTAGACTAAATTAGGACATTTTCTGAAACATATAAAAAAGGATACCTCCAGAGTCCTGGATACCTTTATGTCCCTCAATTGAACATGTCTTAGTGTGCAAGAGCTTTTCGTAGCTATTGCAAAGGAAAAAAAAAATGTGCTGCAACATTTGCATATGATGTTCAAATGCTAATCTGTGACACCACTAGTATGGAAAAAGTGTTACAGAAAACCAAATTCTACAACACAAAGTGGAAGATTTCCAGTCCATTGTTTTTGACTACTTTCGTTACCAAAGATGCCCTATTAAAAACTACGAGGAGTCCTTGTGGCACCTTAGAGACTAACTGGGACACAAGGACTCCTCGTTGTTTTTGCTGATACAGACTAACACGGCTACCACTCTGAAACCTATTAAAAACTGTTCTCCTCACTACACTGCCTGGCTCTTAATCTTTGATTTGCCAAATGCTGTGCCTGAAGGATATGTATTATGCCTATTTTATTTTGAAAAATAAATATTCCCATAAAGAACTATTTGTTTTTCATGTCTTCCAAGCTTTTACAATCTAGAGTGTTGGGATGGCTTCCTCCATTCTTTGCTAAACTTGCAAATAAAACCCTAAATCACTTCATAGAGTACAGTCCTCCCCACCACAATGTTCAGATACTTTGAAAGTTAAAAACCTGTAACAAAAATCCAAACTGAGAAGATATTACACAGTAGTTGCTCCCTAATGAAGCACTAGAACCTGTCCCCTACTCCGTCTCCTACTCTGAGTGGGGCATACCACAGCAGTATCAAAACTATACTTGCGACCCGATAATTTATGGAATTTGTAACATGTCTGATGTAAGCCTTCAGGTCATCTGTTCAAATTCATCAGTTTGGAAAGTGACCCACCATCTGATGGCCTTTCAGAGTTCCAAGAGAGTTACTCTCAGTCCAATTACTAGTGGATAGCTGTCACATCACAGAAACCCAACAAAGATACTGCTTGGTGATGGTTATCACATACGAGGCAAAAAGGACTGAACAGGCCCTGGAGAGCAGAAGCCCCCTGTAGATATGAGGCGATCTTTTCAGGTCAGGACTGATGCACAGTGCAGGTGAAAGTTATGCTCCTGCTGTCTTAACTATATTTGTCCTTTGAACAGAGGACTTTAGTAACCAGTCCTGCTCATCAGCAACCACCACTAACATTCTTCTCTTGATTAGAAGTGGATTTAATCCAAGAGCATACATAGCAATTTATCAAGTTCTCTCTCACACAGATCTGCATTTAAAAAAAATTAAGGGTTAATAAAAGTTTAATATGATTCTTTTCATTTAGTTCCTTCTCTACAAGAAAAAGCATTGTCCCCCACACTACAATTTTAGAGGCTATAAAATACAAAATAAATAGAACCAATAGCACTTAATAGCTTTTAGGTTATCTGTCTATCCATCCCAGCCCCCAAAAAGCTTGGAAAGAGAGGAAAAATCAAGTAAGAGCCATGAAGACCTGAAAATGTTAGAACTGGTGTACTATTCAGCAGCCTCTCTACTAAGCAAGGCAGACCATCAAGAACATTCCACCCCTGAGCATCACCCTCAGAACTAGTTACCTACCCAGTTCCAAGTCCAATTCAAGGCATTAGCTATCGTTTGCTAAATGATTAAGGGGCTGTGGCCCATCTATCTCAACAGTTGCCACTTGTCCCTCACACTGAAACATGAGCTGATGGTTGGAAAGCTGTCAGAGCACAAGGTACACCTCACATGGACGGAGACAGAACTTCTCAATGGAGAGCCCAAACTGCGGAACTGGCTTCTAGCAAAGATTTAACAGTCCAGGTTTAACACCTGACTCAGGAAGAAGAAGAAGGAAAAAAAAAAAAAAAAAAGACGACTACTTTTCCTTACACAGGGGTTTTAATGGAATAGCAGGTTCCCCACCTCACCCCACTTTACTTGGAGTCATACTCTGAAAGGCCATGAAATAGAGGATCAGGTTGGACAGCTAAAATCCCATTTAGGGATAATTCTTATCATTTATGTACATATCCCGATATTAGGGTGACAGGTACTTCAGAAATGTGAACCATGAATACCACAAGGATGTAAGACCACAAACAGTTCAATAGCTCTCATTAAACATTCAACAAGGTCTTACATTTGTTCACAAATAAAACAGAAAAGAGGTGAGCAGTGGTGTTTTTACTATCAGAGTTCCATTATGCAGGATCATTCTATTTCACAAGTATTTAAGTATTTAAAAACAATTAGCATTAAAACAGAAGTTATACCACATATGGGAAGGACAGATGATAGACGCCTTGCAGGGGCTACAAAGCCCAAGAAAATTTCATCAGATATTTTAAAGTTGCTCCAAAAGATGAGGGTGGAGAGAGAAAAAAAAAAAGTATGAATTGAATGGCTGGATAATCTGTCCTTTAACTCTAATACATAGGACATTTTAAGATTCCTTTTCCATCACTCTAAACATATCTCCTCAGTCTTGAATCTCTCCCTGGTTCCCCTCTTCTACATTAAGGGCAAGCTTCTCATCTTCACTTTCACTGCTTTCTGCCCTCTGATTTATACAGCTCCTAGAGATGTGTACAGCATTTCAGATAAAGTGTCATATGGTTGGGGTAGCAACCATTTAAATTAGACATGACATAAGGAGAGACAGACGGTGGGATGCAGTTTGAAAGAGCGGTGAGATTCACACAAAATACGGTCATGGGGGTAACCCTGTTTTTGTTATGTACTGAGCTAGTTCTCTTTTAAATTTATTTTATTTGTAATATTTGCAAAAGCAACAAAGTAGCGAATTTTGAGGAAGGATTTGGAGGAGGAGGTTTAATACCTATGTCCCATCTAAGTTCTTTTCCCCACAGTTCCCTTTGTCTCCTTCACCCACCCCAGTCTATGTATCTTCTTCTGTGTTGCCCTTCAAGCCTGTAAAACCTTCCCAAGTATTTGAGAAGTAGCCCCTGTAAAAATGAAGTCCAAAGATTTGTTCTGCAAGGGTAGTCTCATTGCAGTGGCCATGCCCTATTATGTGTATGTTCTGTACTGGATTATGCTAGGCACTCCCATCCCTTTGGAGGTAGAGCTTTAGTTATCTTTGGCTCATTCTAGCCACAGTAAAAACCTTCACTACAGCTCTACCTAAAGATTCTCAGCATATTTTGTTGCAAGTACTACAGCAATCAGTACTGAACATGTAAACAGTTTAGACCAAATGAATCATTGCTACACAGTAACAAAAAACTGGTGAAGAGCAGAAATCAATATACTTTTTGTAGTAGGAAGAAAGCCTGAGACATAAGCCCTTGTATTAGAGGCCTAGTATGAGGCAGAACCTGATCACAGAATCTGGCAAGAACAGGGCTGATACTGCAAAAATACACATTCCTAAGAAGTGCTAAGTACAGAGTACTCATGCAAACACATCCCGATATCAAGTGGTACCAGAACATCCAGATATCAAGGATGGTACAAAAACATTCCCCAAGGATAACAGAAACACACTGACCCCTCCTAAAAGATAAGGTTAGGGTGACAGTAGGTAACTTGTTTATATCGGGGTATAAAAATGTATCTCAGAGGGAGTATCTTTGGCCAGCCTAGGGAGCAGTGGAAAGTCCCGTCATTGACTGAGCTGTGTCCATTATCACAGATATACATGTCTTAGTATCCTCGTAGAGTCTGCCAGGTGCTATTACCGTGCTTCATCGATAACAAACCTGGCTGGATGCCTTCGCACCTTAACGAATCTTGTGGTCATTGGGTGGTTCGCTCGAGGTCTGCTGTGCCAACTGTCTGCACAGAGCTGCGACAGCACACAGAGAGAACACACATGCAGCCAAACATCTGACCACACTTAACAAGATCAAAAGCAGTGAAGATATTTAGGGCACTTACAAAACATATAGGTGTTTTAACTGGCACTAAGGTGCTTTTGTTTTCATAAAATGATGCAAGAACAGGCCTACCGAGGGAGCATGTGATAGAGGATAGAAATAAAACCATCATCCAAAATATTATGACTGGGGAAACGTGAATGAAGTCTGACTTCATCTATTTCAAATGTAATCTTAAATTATCTACAATTCCTACAGCAACCTCAACTGTACCGTTGCAGGCCGACATTATGGTACTTGGCAACACAACATACATGTACAGTAACTCCTCACTTAACGTTGTAGTTAGGTTCCTGAAAAATGCTACTTTAAGCGAAACGATGTTAAGCGAATCCAATTTCCCCATAAGAATTAATGGGGGGTTAGGTTGCAGGGAATTTTTTTTCGCCAGATAAAAGGCTATATTTTATATGTATGTTAGTACACACATATATATACATACACACACACAGTATAAGTTTTAAACGAACAATTTAATACTGTACACAGCAATGATGATTGTGACGCTTGGTTGAGGTGGTGGAGTGAGTCCAAGAGTGGGATATTTCCCAGGGAATGCCTTACTGCTAAATGATGAACTAGCACTCTGCTGAGCCCTCAAGGAGTAACATGTTGTTAATGTAGCCTCACACTCTACAAGGCAGCACGAATGGAGGGAGGGGAGACAGCATGGCAGAGAGAGAGAGAGAGAGAGACACCCTGTGTGAGAGAGAGATGCACATTGCTCCTTTAAGTACATTGCCTTTTTAATTGATTAGCAAATTGAGACAGCAGGTGCTGCCAGCAAGCTCCCTCAGTCCTGAGCCCTGTAGTGTGTCCCCCCCACCCCCCCATGGAGATAAGGTTCAGGAAATGGGGGTACAGGAGTGGGGGGGGGAGGTTGACACCCTGACATTAACATTCCTCTCCCACCCCCCACCCCCAGCAAGCAGGAGGCTCCCGGGAGTAGTTCCAAGGCAGAGGGCAGGAGCACCACACAACAGTGAGGGGAGAGACAGCTGAACTGCCCGGCAATTGATAGCCTGCTGGGCGGCTGACACACAGGAAACTTAGGGGAGCAGGGAGCTGATAGGAGGGGCTGCCAGTGCACCCTAGATTCAAAGCCCCCACCAGCTATCTCCAACGGGCTGCTCTTTCTGTAAAGAGTGGACAAAGCAGGCAGCTACCAAACAACCTTAGAAGGGAGCATTGTGCAACTTTAAACGAGCATGTTACCTAATTGATCAGCAACGTAACAATGAAACATTAACCGGGATGACTAAGTGAGGAGTTATTGTATATGGAAACACATGCTACAAGATACAATTTAGATAACATTACAGCCAACTTATTTACAAAGACTTACCATAGAAGCAACAGTAAAGCAAGTACAGTTCCATTCCATTATACCAAAGCTTATGGTACATGCGGACTAATTAACTCATGCCAGTTATTTGGTATGTCAGACACTCCTCTTGATAAGTTTTCAATACAACCACAATCCTCACAACACCCTCACACGCCCTCAATAAAGAGCTTTCCCCAAACAAAACTTTCTGAAAACAGGGAAGGTAGAAGGGCCAGAAATGAAAATGTTGAGATAAGAAATGAATATATGAGCTTTCTATTGGTATATGGCATGTCCAAGTAAGCTGCTTCCCTCACCCACGCCCAGTCTTTCAATGAACAACCAGGCAAAACAGAATTTTATTATAAGGGTTAAACATGTCCCACTGCTCTGTTGCATGGCCTATGAAGTCCGAACAATGTCAAACGGTCAGAATTATAAAAGTGTAGCTCAACTCTAAAAGATTTTTTTTTTTTTTTTTTTTTTAAGTTGCCTTCTTATTCAAGAGGTCTGCTCCTTTCAAGTTAGGAGCCACGTTTGAACACAAACAACATAAGGCATTTGGGGGTTTGGTTGGGTTCCCCTCCCCCCCTTTTCCTTCTGCTAACTCTGCAGAGCTCATTCAACTACAGGAGTGGAAGTTTGAGTCTATCGTGGCATGCTTATTAATAGAACTGTTAACCAAATTCTAACCACCAAGCCAAATTAGGTCTTCATTTACACTTGTGCAACCTCACTGATGACAATGGGTGACTTCACTGATGTCAGGGTTTTACCCAGTAGGCTCATATAAGAGCAAATTTTGGCTTACAGAATTTTGATTATTGGTGATGTCACAAGGAACACGGCATAGCATTCCTATCCCAAGTTGAATTACCTTGGCTAGCAAGTAGGGAAAAGTTTACTTGTAAATTGGGCAAATTTGATGTGTAAGCATGAAAGATAACGGATTTCACAACACCATTTTCACAGTAGAAACACTTTCATGTCACATTATTATATGACCAATGCTGCATAAAACAAAATAGAAAGTATTTTTATAGGTTTCAGTCTAAAGGCCACTTGTAGTTTTTAAATCCCTAATCTTTCCCAAGTGGCTATGTAGACTTTCTTCAATTTTCCAAAACCAAAATTTACTTCTGGGCATGCAGAAAGCATAAAAAATTCATCCCAAAAGATAGAGGAATCAAGAAACTAAGGTACTAAAAAAGGAGCTTAGAATGGCGAGTCCCATCTCAATCAAGGTAGAAAGGTAACAAATGAAGATTCTCTGTTGGAAAGGAATCCATTTCAGCAAGAAACGGATGAAGGGGCTTTGGTATTCAGAAGCATTATAGGCCAGGTTATTCTCATGCTAAGACTTCTAGCTATGCTTTTCCAGTCACTAGTAGTCCAGTAATTAATAGTCTGGTGTACAAAACCAACAGACTCTTTTTTCCTCTCTCTGATATATTCCATCCAAAGACAGACCAGACCTAACTCTACTTAGTTTTTGCCTATTGCATCTGTTTACAAGTCCAGAACAGCACAGACCCATTCTTCTACATTATCCAGCCACTGTTTCTTCAGCAGTGACTTCTGACACTCCACAGTTCATTCATTCCCAAGTCCATGCACACTACTGTTATGTCATTGTTACATATCACTAAACTAATGAAAAGGTGAGGATTGTTCTTGCAAAAGTAAAATGTTGAGTGTTAATCACAGAGCAAAATACCATACTCTTTAGAAAACAAACAAACACTACCTGGTATCAAGGCACACCTCAAAGCTCTTTGACTGGCATAGATTCATAGATTCTAGGACTGGAAGGGACCTCGAGAGGTCATCGAGTCCAGTCCCCAGCCCTCATGGCAGGACCAAATACTGTCTAGACCATCCCTGATAGACATTTATCTAACCTACTCTTAAATATCTCCAGAGATAGAGGTTCCACAACCTCCCTAGGCAGTTTATTCCAGTGTTTAACCACCCTGACAGTTAGGAACTTTTTCCTAATGTCCAACCTAAACCCCCCTTGCTGCAGTTTAAGCCCATTGCTTCTTGTTCTATCCTTAGAGGCTAAGGTGAACAAGTTTTCTCCTTCCTCCTTATGACACCCTTTTAGATACCTGAAAACTACTATCATGTCCCCTCTCAGTCTTCTCTTTTCCAAACTAAACAAACCCAATTCTTTCAGCCTTCCTTCATAGGTCATGTTCTCAAGACCTTTAATCATTCTTGTTGCTCTTCTCTGGACCCTCTCCAATTTCTCCACATCTTTCTTGAAATGCGGTGCCCAGAACTGGACACAATACTCCAGTTGAGCCCTAACCACCGCACTGTAGAGCGGAAGAATGACTTCTCGTGTCTTGCTCACAACACACCTGTTAATACATCCCAGAATCATGTTTGCTTTTTTTGCAACAGCATCACACTCATATTTAGCTTGTGGTCCACTATAACCCCTAGATCCCTTTCTGCCGTACTCCTTCCTAGACAGTCTCTTCCCATTCTGTATGTGTGAAACTGATTGTTCCTTCCTAAGTGGAGCACTTTGCATTTGTCTTTGTTAAACTTCATCCTGTTTACCTCAGACCATTTCTCCAATTTGTCCAGATCATTTTGAATTATGACCCTGTCCTCCAAAGCAGTTGCAATCCCTCCCAGTTTGGTATCATCCGCAAACTTAATAAGCGTACTTTCTATGCCAATATCTAAGTCGTTAATGAAGATATTGAACTGAACCGGTCCCAAAACAGACCCCTGCGGAACTCCACTTGTTATGCCTTTCCAGCAGGATTGGGAACCATTAATAACAAACTCTCTGAGTATGGTTATCCAGCCAGTTATGCACCCACCTTATAGTAGCCCCATCTAAATTGTATTTGCCTAGTTTATCGATAAGACTATCATGCGAGACCGTATCCCATGTCCTACGCCTGTGGGAATTCTGCAACAAAAAATTAAAAATACTGCCCACAATATTTCAAAATTCTGCAAAATTCTGCATATTTTATAAACAACACAATATCATCATGCCGGTTTCAATTATTTTGGTAATTTATTTCAAAATATCTGTCAGCAAGTTTCTCGGTAACAATACAGACCAAAAAAAAAAAAAGATTGATAATTTTTTTGAGAAATCGATTCCTTACTAGGCATATTAGTACAGAACTTTGAGTAATTAATTTAAATTACAACACAGAAGTGTATTTCCTGCACCTGTCAAAACCAGTGCAAAGACTTGGGGGAGCCAGGAGTAACGGAGGAGCTGTGGGAGAGGAAAGGAGCCTGGAGTGAACCTGGAAGTTTGTTGGGTGTGGGTGGGAGAAGTATGGAACAGGGGTTGGGGGGGGGGGGGGGAGAGAAGAAGAGAAGAGACAGGATTGTTAGGGAGTTCGGAAGCCTCCCCCATGCAATTATGTATGTCAAGTGTTAATTTTTAAAACAGCCATTTGTAAATTTGAGCTCAAAAAAGCATCTGAACCATTTTCTGAATGGTAAAGCAGCATACATTTAATGCTCCAGTAGCTCAAAAAATGACCAAAAAGTTACTGGTGTTACTTTTTTCACCTTGCATCACAACATATGAAAACTAATACCATAATGTAACATTTTTATCCTGTGACAAAATAAATAGGCCTCAGCATGTTTAAGGGCAATACAACTTTGCTAATACATTCAAATATTCTATACTCAATGCAGCATTTGTGCTGCTTTACCTTGCTCTTCTGTCACGAAGTACCTCAGAGCCAAATTTTGCAGATTATATGGCCAAGAAGATAATTGGGGGGGAGGTGGGGGTAGTAGTAAAAAAAAAAAACACAAACAAACAAAAACACACACACACTTGCACACTTTTATGGGCATTAGGGCTTCTGGTTATCAAACAAATCACAGATTTAAAATTCTTGGGCCTAAGTTCTCACTTCCCTGGGTGCTGGCACACAATGAAGACAACATCTTCACAAAACTCTACAGCAGAGGTATGAGTGACAGAAAGAACGGATTCCAAGAGGAGCCTCATTCAGTCAGTCTCAGCCAAGTCTGGGTGAGCGAGGTAAGATAAACCAGGACTTCAAGATACTCAAGCTACATAATTCATATACTGTGAGTTATATTAGTAACCTGTCTCATTCCTCCACTGTTCTGCAAGTATGTCCTTGCTGTTTTCCTTTCAAAGAATAGTCACTACAGCAAAGCAAATAAGGGACACCATCCCTGCCCATCCTGGCTAATAGCCATTGATGGAATATCCTCCATGAACTTATCTATTTCTTGACCTAAGGATATGTCTAATACCACAATATAAGACCGGGGGCCAGCTGTGGTTGTCCTGCCGATCAGCCTTATTAGGCTCACAGGACTATAAATTTGCTATGTAAACATTTGGGCTCAGGCTGGAGCCCAGATTCTCTGAGACCCCACGAGAGGGGAGAGTCTCAGAGCCCTGACTCCAACCCAAGCCCAAACATCTAAACTGCAATTTTATAGCCCCACAGCCCAAGCCCTGTGAGCCGAAGTCAACTGGTCTGGGCTCTTTAATTGCAGTGTAGGCATACACTGAGGGACCAGATAGCTCAGCTAATTCATAAATTGGAATCTTTCACCTCTAGGTCACGCGTTGAAATGCGGCAAAGAAGAACAGTGACCAAGTGTTATTGTGCTTGGTGGCCAAGGTGAAATGAGGAAACGACTCGGTCCAGTTCTCAGTGGACAAATACTCATATCGCAAAAACCACCAACACAAGTGGCCCTAATTGATACACCCGTTGACAGAAAGACCAGTGACTCAGTACATCACGGGGACTGACCTGCTGCTTCCCCCAGATATTGGCTCTCTAGTCAGGGTGGGTCTACGTGGTATGGAAGGGGCAAGGGAAGCTTCTGTTCCTGCTAACCATGCTGTATCTGTTTTGGGAATAGAAGAATTCAACTCTTTTCAACCTTGAAGGCTGTCAATGCTGAACGTTTTACCAGCAGAAAACTACTGGACATTTTTTTAAAAGCTCTGTACTGTAATTCATAATAGGACAGTAAGCAGCTTCCCCAGCAATATTACTTGGCTATAGGATTACATTTCTTTACGTTTGTATTCTACTTTGCTTGCAGTCCATAGGATTCAAAATATTACGCTATTACTCCTTGGTTACAAGGCTTCACTGTGTTCTAGTCTAACCAGTCTAAAAGGTCATGAAAGGGAACAGCTATTTTGGATATTTTGCCTGAGTACAGCGTAGTCACAAGTGCCAAGACTGGCACAAGTATAAGAAGAGATTATTTTCTACTCAGAATGCTGAAAAAATGCATTTACCTATCTTAATGAATCGACAGGGGAACATCTGTTCATCAATTTTATGCTTCAAGGTGAATGTTTCTTTGTTATAATCATTCTTTAAGCCACTGTGGAAAAAATAAATAAAGTTACTAAATCTTACCTTGTATTTTAGAACTAGCTAGTAAATGCAACCATGTCTGAAATGTGATGGTTTCATTTTACTACTGATTCATAAGTACGCATACTGGCCCAGTGCCTGGATTGCTGTCAGCCACTTTACCTCCCAAGGAGGTAGCAAGTCTAGTGATACGAGTAGGGAACTGGAGTCAGGAGACATGGATTCAGTTCCCGTCTATGCTGACTCAAAGTGTAACTTTAGGCAAGTCACTTCTCTGCAACTCAGCTTTCCCATTTGTAAGCCATAGATAATACTTGCCTACCTCACAGGAGCATGATGAGAATTAATTGATTAAAAAGTGCTCTGTGATTTCCAAATGAAAAAGTACTACATAAAGTGCAAGGTATCAAGATTCATAATAAAATTTAACTATACTAAAGTCCAGTTTTATCAAAAATGATACTGGAAGCAATAATTCCTGACAAACTGAGAAGTCAAATGACACTGAAAGACTGCTCAACTATACTAGCAAACTACTAGCATACTATTTCAAACCTTCCCTCTTCCCATCAAGTTGCCCCACAATTCAAGCACTAAGCAATAGCAATTTAAAATTACTAAATTGGGGTAGCTCAAATTTGAAGATGCTTTTGAAATCCTACAACATGATCCTGCAGGATATCTATGCTAGGTTCTTCATGCCGCATGGTTTCGCTTGGTAAGGCAGCACTAGTCTGATTCTTTGATCAAGAAAGAGCAGCCAACGAGTACTGACTACTTCAACAAACTAGCAACACACTCCCTATAACTGGGCTTTCCTGTTGCTGGCCTCCAATTAACTTTGGCTCTTGCTGTATGGCTCCTCTGCACTTGAAGTACAGTGAGTGATCTAAACATTATCTGTCCCTTTCACTTAGGAGGCAGGAGACTGGCTAGGTGGGCTTCTCAAATTTACATTAGTAATTATTCTAAGACCTATGATAAGTCTAAAACTGGTAATAGGCTGCCTTCCATAAAATACCTACCACTGGACTACCAAATGAAGTGATTTTAAGACAAAGAAATTAGTTTTGTACTCTGTCCTTTGACAGATCAATCAATATGAAGGTAAAGCAGCTGAGTAGTTCAGACCTGTACTGTTATGAGTTTCTATACATATGCAATTGAGAACACTTACTACACAACTCCTAAAGAGCTATTAAAAGTTTTCCACAACTGTAGCTCAAATTTAGGTGCGAGTCTCAGGTATGCAGAAGAAAGGAATCTCAGCCCACAAGCATTGCACCCTGACTCTTCAAAACCTCCAGGAGTTCACCCTCCACAAATCCTCTGTGGTTAGAACAAGGTAGGGAAGGTTTCCCAGAGCTAAATTTTGACATATATGCTCCCTGGCCTGATCATATCACATTAGTTATCTGCCCAGGGGCTGTACATGGGACCACAGGAGCCAATAGCAGGCTTACACTAGCAGCCTTTTTGCACTGTTAACCAAGTGCCATTTGGGAGAAAAGAAGGGAGGGAAGAACACTGTAGTCCAGCCTTTGATTTAGGATGATTTACAAGTTGTTGAAATCATCTCTTACCTGGATAATAGGTCTGTCATGTTTTCTTCATTCATCCCACCAAAGACTTTAAACTTCTTTAAATTGCAGACATGAGTCTTCTCATATTTGCCAAAGGTGATACTTTGGACTATGGCAGGTCTTTCGAGTTTCAGAATCAAATACTGTGGAAAGAGGGGGAAAAAAGGAGAATGAATTTTGAACACAAAAATAAATGCTGCAGTGTGCGCGCCTAGAAGGAGGAAAATTACAGCCTTCACATTTTCATAGGTAACACCAAGGCTGAAGGACAACGATTAATGTTGGTACTCCAAATTATATGGTCCCTGCCTGTGAATGAGATTAAACAAAGGAAGATGAGGGCTGCATATTAGGAAGTACTGCTTTAAAAGAAATCTACACAACCAGAAAATAAGTCAGACCCCGTATGCTCTTCGAGACCTCATGTATTCCTTCTGGGAGTTGGAAGACAGACTTCAGAAGGCATTGCAAGGTATGGCCAGGCTCTGGATAACTGTGACTTAGCTATGCACTAATGCTTGAACTGAAGTTTAACTCTGGAGTGCATTCTGCTGATTCAATCTCTCTTAGGGTATGTCTACACAACGAAATTAGGTCGAATTTATAGAAGCCGGTTTTATAGAAATTGTTTTTATACAGTCGATTGCGTGTGTCCCCACACAAAATGCTCTAAGTGCATTAAGTCGGCGGACCGCGTCCACAGTACCAAGGCTAGCGTCTACTTCGGGAGCGTTGCACTGTGGGTAGCTATCCCACAGTTCCCGCAGTCTCCGCCGCCAATTGGAATTCTGGGTTGAGATCCCAATGCCTGATGAGGCAAAAACAGTGTCGCGGGGGATTCTGGGTACATGTCATCAGCCCCCACCCTCTCCGTGAGAGCAACGGCAGACAATCGTTTCGCGCCTTTTTTCCTGGGTTACCTGTGCAGACGACATACCACGGCAAGCATGGAGCCCGCTCAGCTCACCATCACCATATGTCATCTGGGTGCCGGCAGACGTGGTACTGCATTGCTACACAGCAGCAACTAATTGCCTTTTGGCAGTAGACAGTGCAGTATGACTGGTAGCCGTCATCGGCTATCTGGGTGCTGGCAGATGTGGGACTGCACTGCTATACAGCAGCAGCTCCTTGCCTTTTGGCAGTAGATGGTGTATTACGATTGGTATCCATCATCGTCGTACTCCTCAGTGAGTTCGGTCAGAGGCACCTGGGCAGACATGTTGTGTCTCCTGGAGACTCAGTCCTGCCGGCAGTCCTATTGCACCGTCTTGACGATGATGGCTAGCAATCGTAATGCAGCATCTTCTGCCAAGCACCCAGAAGATGCCGATGGCTATCAGTCATGCTGCACCGTCTGCTGCCAGCCTAAGATATAAAAGGTAGATGGACCAGATTTGTTCTGAATTCATTTGCTTCCCCCTCCCTCCGTGAAATCAACGGCCTGCTAAACCCAGGGCTTTGAGTTCAATCTTTGGGGGGCCCATTCTGTGTGACAGTTGTTTGTGTTTCTCCCTGATGCACAGCCACCTTTGTTGATTTTAATTCCCTGTAAGCCATGTCGTCACTCATCCCTCCCTCCCTCCGTCAGACAATAGTTTCACACCTTTTTTCAGCCCAGACGCCATAGCACTGGGATCATGGAGCCCGCTCAGATCACCACGGCAATTATGAGCACTATGAACACCACGCGCATTGTCCCGGAGTATATGCAGAGCCAGAACATGCCAAAGCAAAACCAGGCGAGGAGGCGATTGCAGCGCGGCGACGAGAGAGATGAAGAAATTGACATGGACATAGAGCTCTCACATAGTACGGGCCCCAGCAATGTGCAAATCATGGTGTTACTGGGGCAGGTTCATGCCGTGGAACGCCGATTCTGGGCCCAGGAAACAAGCACAGACTGGTGGGACCGCATTGTGTTGCGGGTGTGGAACGATTCCCAGTGGCTGTGAAACTTTCGCATGCGTAAGGGCACTTTCATGGAACTTTGTGACTTGCTTTCCCCTGCCCTGAAGCGCCAGAATACCAGGATGAGAGCAGCCCTCACAGTTGAGAAGCGAGTGGCGATAGCCGTGTGGAAGCTTGCAACGCCAGACAGCTACCGGTCAGTCGGGAATCAATTTGGAGTGGGCAAATCTACTGTGGGGGCTGCTGTGATCCAAGTAGGCAACGCAATCAAAGAACTGCTGATATCAAGGGTAGTGACTCTGGGAAACGTGCAGGTCATAGTGGATAGCTTTGCTGCAATGGGATTCCCTAACTGTGGTGGGGCGATAGGGATATGGGTTCCGTCTATCTTGTCACCGGAGCACCAAGCCACCGAGTACATAAACCGAAAAGGGTACTTTTCAATGCTGCTGCAAGCTCTAGGTGGATCACAAGGGACGTTTCACTAACATAAACGTGGGATGGCCGGAAAGGTACATGACGCTCGCGTCTTCAGGAACTCTGGTCTGTTTCAAAAGCTGGAGGAAGGGACTTTCTTCCCGGACCAGAAAATAACCGTTGGGGATGTTGAAATGCCTATAGTTATCCTTGGGGACCCAGCCTACCCCTCAATGCCATGGCTCATGAAGCCGTACACAGGCAGCCTGGACAGTAGTCAGGACCTGTTCAAATATAGGCTGAGCAAGTGCAGAATGGTGGTAGAATGTGCATTTGGATGTTTAAAAGCACGCTGGCGCAGTTTACTGACTCGGATAGACCTCAGCGAAACCAATATCCCCATTGTTATTGCTGCTTGCTGTGCGCTCCACAATATGTGAGAGTAAGGGGGAGACATTTATGGCGGGGTGGGAGATTGAGGCAAATCGCCTGACCGCTGATTACGCGCAGCCAGACACCAGGGCGGTTAGAAGAGTAAAGCAGGGCGCAGTGCGCATCAGAGAAGCTTTGAAAACCAGTTTTGTGACTGGCCAGGCTACGATGTGAAACTTCTGTTTGTTTCTTCTTGATGATCCCCCCCTCCCACCCCAGTTCACTCTGCTTCCCTGTAAGCTAACCAGCCTCCCCTCCCCCCTTCGAGCACCGCTTGCAGAGGCAATAAAGTCATTGTTACTTCACATTCATGCATTCTTTATTAATTCATCACACAACTAGGGGGATAACTGCCAAGGCAGCCCGGGAGGGGTGGGGGGAGGAGTGAAGAACAAGAACACACTGCAGTTTAAAACTTTAACTCTTATTGAAGGCCAGACTTCCAACGCTTGGGCAATCATCTGGGGTGGAGTGGCTGGAGGCCCCCCCACTGCGTTCTTGGGCATCTGGGTGAGGAGGCTATGGAACTTGGGGAGGAGGGCTGTTGGTTACACAGGGGCTGTAGCGGCGGTCTCTGCTCCTGCTGCCTTTCCTGCAGCTCAACCATACGCTGGAGCATATCAGTTTGATGCTCCAGCAGCCGGAGCATCAACTCTTGCCTTCTGTCAGCAATCTGACGCCACCTATCCTCTTCAGCCCGCCACTTGCTCTCTTCAGCCCGCGATTCAGCCCCCCACCTCTCCTCTCATTCATATTGTGC
Organism: Terrapene triunguis; assembly: GCF_002925995.2. Taxonomy (NCBI): domain Eukaryota; kingdom Metazoa; phylum Chordata; order Testudines; family Emydidae; genus Terrapene; species Terrapene triunguis. The sequence goes on from NW_020664419.1 coordinate 4,977,486, forward strand.
TTTCTTGCACTCTGACATTGACTGCCTCCAGGCATTCTGCTGTGCTCTGTCAGCGCGGGAGGACATCTGGAGCTCCGAGAACATATCATCCCGAGTCCGCCGTTTTCTCCTTCTAATCTTCACTAGCCTCTGCGAAGGAGAAACATTTGCAGCTGGTGGAGGAGAAGGGAGAGGTGGTTAAAAAAAAACGACATTTTAGAGAACAATGGGTACACTTTCACGTTAAATTTGTGCTGTGTAATGTGAACAGCAATGTGCTTTCGTTACAAGGTCGCATCTTTCCTCTTATATTGAGGGCCTGCCGGTTTGGTGTGAGAGATCACTCATGCAGTGCCAGGCAACAGAATTCGTCTTGCAGGCAGCCATGGTAAGCCACAGTCTTTTGGCTTTTTTAACCTTCATAACATGTGGGAATGGTTTCAAACAGCAGCGCCCTCATTTCCCATACCAAGCACCCGTTGGGTTGGCCATTTAAAATGGGTTTGCAATGTAAAAGGAGGGGCTGCGGTTTCCGGATAAACTGCAGCACAAACCCAACTAACCCCCCTCCCCCCACACACACCCAATTCTCTGGGATGATCACTTCACCCCTCCCCCCCACCGCATGGCTAACAGCGGGGAATATTTCTGTTCAGCCGAGCAGGAACGGGCACCTCTGAATGTCCCCTTAATAAAATCACCCCATTTCAACCAGGTGACCGTGAATGATATCTCTCTTTGTTATCCTCAGAAGAGTGATAAGGAATGGATGTTGTCTGCATGCCAGCAAACACTGGGACCATACACTGCCATTCTTTGTTATGCAATGATTCCAGACTACGTGCTACTGGCCTGGCGTGGTCAAGTGTCCTATCATGGTGGAGGGGATAAGGCAGCCCTCCCCAGAAACCTTTTGCAAAGGCTTTGGGAGTACATGAAGGAGAGCTTTCTGGAGATGTTCCTGGAGGATTTCCGCTCCATCCCCATACATGTTAACAGACTTTTCCAGTAGCTGTACTGGCCGCGATTGCCAGGGCAAATTAATCATTAAACACGCTTGCTTTTAAATCATGTGTAATATTTACAAAAGGTACACTCACAAGAGGTCCCTGGTGTGCCTTGGGTGAGTTTGGGGGTTACTGGTTCCAGGTCCAGGGTGATAAACATATCCTGGCTGTTGGGGAAACCAGTTTCTCCGCTTCCTTGCTGTGAGCTATCATCTTCCTCGTACCCCGAACCCGCTTCCCTGTTGCGTGATTCTCCATTGATGGAGTCAAAGCACACGGTTGGGGTGGTGGTGGCTGCACCCCCCAGCATCGCATGCAGCTCCGCGTAGAAGCAGCATGTCTGCGGCTCTGCCCCGGACATTCCGTTTGCCTCTCTGGCTTTGTGGTAGGCTTGCCTTAGCTCCTTAATTTTCACGCGGCACTGCTGTGCGTCCCTGTTATGGCCTCTGTCCTTCATGGCCTTTGAGACTTTTTCTAATATTCTGCCATTTCGTTTACTGATATGGAGTTCAGCTAGCACTGATTCATCTCCCCATATGGCGAGCAGATCCCGTACCTCCCGTTCGGTCCATGCTGGAGCTCTTTTGCGATCCTGGGACTCCATCATGGTTACCTGTGCTGATGAGCTCTGCGTGGTCACCTGTGCTCTCCACGCTGGGCAAACAGGAAATGAAATTCAAAAGTTCGCGGGGCTTTTCCTGTCTACCTGGTCAGTGCATCTGAGTTGAGTGTGCTGTCCAGAGCGGTCACAATGAAGCACTCTGGGATAGCTCCTGGAGGCCAATACCGTCGAATTCCGTCCACACTACCCCAAATCTGACCCGGAAAGGCCGATTTCAGCGCTAATCCCCTCGGAGGTGGAGTAAAGAAACCGGTTTAAAGGGCCCTTTAAGTCGGAAAAAAAGGGCTTCGTTGTGTGGGTGTGTCCAGGCTTAATTCGATTTAACGCTGCTAAATTCGACCTAAACACGTAGTCTAGACCAGGCCTTAGATGCTAACCTACAACTTCCATTAACTATGTCAGTTCAGAGACTACCTGGTCCCAGAGAGCAAAGTGAACCACTAAAAGCTTGGCTCATCGGTAATAGGTGAACCAACTGCCTATAAAGCATATGAAATGATATTTGGCCATTTCATTTGCTATAGGGAGCCTCTCCTAGTCCATAAGGAAACTGATCAGAAGGGTTTGGCTCAGGAGGCTCTCCTTTCAGCTGTCCCCTGTGCGCTGAAGCGTTGGCATAATTCCCATTTTCTGGCCCGATCAGTCACCTTAACCAGCACTGCCTGAGGGAAAGAATCCTACTTCTTAAGTGCCTCTGAAGGGAGATGTTCCTACTGAATAGTCTGGTTGGACACCATGAATCAAGACGTTTTAATTTTGCATAGCTGAGAGTAAAAAAAAACTCCCTTCTCTCTCTCTCTGAAAAACAAAAAAAAGTTTCCCCCCCCCCCCCCAACAAAAGCAGAACAATCTAGAATTTACTCCGGAGTAGCAGATCTTGTTCTGCTCCCTAAGTTCACAACAGGGAGATCCACAATAGGATGGTCACACCCACACAATAGAACAAGTGAGAAGAGGTTGAAAAATGTACAATAAACTCCACATGCACTACCTTCCCCTTGATTTTGTCACAAAAACCTCAATAGAAGCTACTGTATGAACAGACATGTACAATATTCTAAAAACCTTTCCACTGCAAACTACATGGGGGGGCCTAGTCCAACCATAAAATGGTGCAGCAGATTCAAACATGACTAGCATTTTAAGTTTAACTATTTTGATAGTAAGTGACAGACTCCATAGAATTTAAATACAAGTGACTGCTTTCAAAGATCCCAGATTAGAGACTGAAGTCTTATCTATCCACAAAACAGGTACCGCACAGAAAGCAGCCATGCAAACTTTGTTGAAACTGCCCTGCCTCCATACCTCAAACTTGACCTAGAATTACAACTTCCAGGGTGATGGAGGAATTTGTTTTCCACAACCAGTCAGATATATAGACCTTGGTCTTTCTCCTGTGACTCCATCATACAGTCACCTCTAACTGTTCCTAGAAATTGGACTGAGACCAACAGCACATTGTACCTAGGGCAGTAAAACTGTGAATTTAGACTAAGTTCTTGAGGACAGGAACAGGCCCTCACTAAGTGTTTATACCGCACCTAGCTCAATGGGACCATGATTTCAATGGACGCCTCTAAGTCTTACTGTAAAACACACAGGCTAGAAAGAATTAGACAAAATGAAAAAATAATTTCCATTAATAATAATAATCAAAGTCTACAGGTAAGCAGAGTAAGAAAGGAACAGAGTTTGATTTAAGGATATTTACTTTGTATATTTTGACATGATGTTGACAATTTGTGTTTTAATGTTATAAAAATAATTTTTGACTCTCATCTGCTGTCATTAAGCAATTATGGTCTGACCTCATACATAATTTCCCACAAATGAAATAGCTAACATTAAGAAAAATGCTTTAAACCCATAATTTTGCAGTAATTATAAAAAATACAATTGAATGCTGGCAAACCTAAATACACATCATAGCAGTGATTATGTATTTTTAAAAACTTCCATATCTATGCACTGTGTCACAACACTACTAACACAACAAGAAGCAGCATTCACGCTAAAGGCATTACTATAAAGCATCTGGTTAATACTAAATGAGGGAATCTTTAAACATGATTTGGTTAGTTATTTTTTAGTTAAATAACAGCATTAAGAGACACAAAACCAAGGAAATTCAATTTTAAAAGTTTATTCACAATTTAGGACAAGAGGTATGCCAACACTTTGCCAATAGCTAGTTACAATGCAAGGTGAGGACATGGTGCTTTTCCAGTAGTTCTCTGCAAAGCCTCACAGAGCTCAATGCCATATTTCAACACAAGTCTCTCTCTAGCCACCTGCACGGTTTTTATTATGTTTACATGCTTCTTTTCATCAGAGTATCACAAAGAACTTCACAAACCATATAAATTCAGCAGCACTGAACGCCAACTTCTTCTGGAATGGACACTGGTCAGCAAGCGGAGCGAACTAGTGTGTGGCATGCTGAAGAGCAAAGGAGTAGATGGGGGACTTTTGGCCTAGGACACTAGCACAAATCCCATGTGATCTTATGTTCTTTTCCAAAAATCTCATACCATAAGTTACATATTACACTGTTTTACCTCAGAAAGCTGAAGGACTGGAACTGACCTTATCAAGATTTGAACTTGTGGTTCCAAGGAATTTAAGAATTCCATATCAGATGCTTAGGTTACTAAGATACACCCTCTGGCAAATATTAATGCCAGATTTTCAGAAGAGCCAAACTCACATGTAGTCTACATGCTTATTAAATGCTGCTGTTTTTATTATTTTTAGTCCAAAGGAAGGGAGAGAAACAGTGGGGAGGAGACATGGATTTTAGTCAAAACCTTTCTCTGCACAACATATGCAGGGCATCTTCGTTGGAAGGGCAGAGACATCTAGAAATGAGGTGTGGTAGTTAGCGGACACGCTTACTAGCTGTTTTAGAAGCTATGCAGAAGGTTTCAATTGAGAATGAGCAGTCTTGCAGGTTCCACACACTCACCATCTGAGAAAAGAGCCAAAAAGAGCTCACAGAGTGAAAGTTATGAACAGGAGCTGGAGAAAGCCCTGTGGACTCAGTGGCTGATCGACACAGGATCAAGAAATGCATCTGCTGTGAAGGCTGCGTTCCAATACCTTTACCACTTTAGATACAGGTTGCATATTCCTAATCTTGTTGGAAGAGGAGACAGCAGACTATTACCTCAGGGACTGAAATTGCTGCTGATTGTGAAGATCTCCTGACTGTTGTGCTGAGAAGGTTCTGAGGTGTTTGGAAGGGAACTGAGGCTCCCATTTTCCTTAGACTCTGGAGGATCCAGGTGACTGACACACACCACACCACAGAGTGATGCCACACTACAGAGACTGAAAAAATCTGAGAGAAGATCAGAGCAGAAGGGTATATATGCTCTGTTGAAACCTTGCACTGAATTATATGTAAAAGTAACAAAGTGGGAGAGTTTGTACAAAGAGCACCAATAGATTCAGAGCCTAACATTTTTATTAAACCAGTTATTCAAAAGTATTCCAAATGTTTGTGTTTATATTAAATGTTTGTTCACTAAGAAAATCATATAGTATTCTCCCCGAGGCTGACTGACAACTGCTAGTAGCACCAACATTCAGGGGATTGCATTATAATTCTGAGGTTTAACTCTGTTTAATAATTTTTCTGAGAAGTCTTGAAACCGCAGAAACTTCAGCCTGTGCTTCAGCAGATAAATAAACTGAGGTACAGGGGAAAGGGAAGTGTAACAAAGTTATACATACACCTCTACCCCGATGTAATGCGACCCGATATAACACGAATTTGGATATAACACGGTAAAGCAGCGCTCCGGGGGGCGGGGCTGCGGACTCTGGCGGATCAAAGCAAGTTCGATATAACGCAGTTTCACCTATAACTCAGTAAGATTTTTTGGCTCCCAAGGACGGCGTTATATCAGGGTAGAGGTGTATTACCTTAGCAACCGCTACCCAATCACATAGGCATCAAAAAATGTGACCCCAAGTGTCATAGCGGGAACTGAGCACTTTTGAAGATCTGGCCCATGCCCCATGTTGAATCTACATGTGTGTTTACCACATACAGTTGAACAAGTTTTAACAATATACTTTAAATCACTCCCTGATATGATCTGCACAGCAGGAGCAGAATCAAGAGGTAATTTTTTGGGATTAGGCAGAAGAACAAAATCGGTCTTTACTCTGCAGGGATACAAAAATCTTTTGAACCAGACAACTATTTATGTAGTTGGCAAATTGAAGTTGCCGCTTAGGACGTTTTATAAGGATAGAATACTTCTGCTCTGTATTAGCTCAAACTATGATTTCTCCAGAGCCAATAGGCTGAATCAGACATTTAAAGTCTTATCTACCTAACATTATCCCTGCAATTTGATTCACAACATACTCTGCTAGTTTTTCAACATAAACAATTTCAGTTCATTAATATGCAGTTGTCATGATTTCACCCTGGAGGTAAATGCATTTCATTAACACATGAGGTACTGTATATAAAAAACAGAAATACAAAATCATAACTTTTTTTTTTTTAAAGTCAGGCATAGTGACTGTGGATATAGTTCACTGCATTAAAGACCTACTTTATGTTTATAACAAGGATTACATCTAAAAACCTGTTCTTTTATATATTAACTGTCATCAACCGCAGAAATCCATATTGTTGTACATACATTGTACTAAATCAGAATGGAACCACAGCTAAGATTCTCTTTTATAAAATGAAAGTCTGGTCTCTAATGCTATCAATTTTATTACATTTCCATTGTAAACCTAGAACTAGTATGAAAATAGAGAATATACCAGCTTCTGCCTAAATAGACTACTACATCACAGGTTTACCATTGTACATATAATTTCTGGGTCATTCTATTTCAAGACTGGATCCAGAAAGTATCCAGTTTAACGAACAGCTGAAGTGTATTTCCTTTTGCTGGCACTCATTCATAATCAACTCATTGCCTTAAAGGCCACAAGAGCCATTTAACTCTACCATAACCACATAGCTGGAAAACCCCTTTACTAAATATAACCCAAGGGGTAGGATGTCAGATATTTCAGTTGTATGTTGAGATTTTAGACTTCCACTTTCAATTTCTTTTTCAATGAACAACCTGACAAACACCCTACTGCACCAATCAAATGACATTTGAGTGGTGTCTGAACTATAATTAGGGCAAAAGAGTAGGACTTATATCACAGAAAGGGAAGCTTTACTTTCACTTTTTAGTTGAGTATAGCATAGTTCACTTCCTGGCCTAAGCAATTTTGACATTTTGCTATACAGTTAAAACTGTGTTCCAGCTCAAAAATAGTTGAATTTCAATGGTAGATAAAATGAACCCCCTATGTGTGAACTCTAGACTGCTTTAGGAGAATAGATGCTTTACTCACAAACATGTAGGAATGCAGGAAGGAGCCTAAATGACAAAGGTGCTAAGCCCTCAGTTTACATAGACTTCAACAGGACTTGTTGTGCTCAACACCTTTGAAAATCAGGCCGTAAGACTTCTACTACACTCCCAGTTTCTGTTCCACAATCTATATGCACTTGTTTTTCTTATTTCTATACCCCTTACTACTGTAATATCTAAGCACTGATATAAAATATATTTAGGATTTTCCTCTCCCCAGCTTATCATAGGCAGGGCTGGTGGGCACCCAGTTAAAGCTGCCCAACACTTTCATTAGAGAAGACTGTTTTTAGTTGCTTATAACTTTGCCAAACTTTAACCGTCTGGGCTGAAGTTTTCCGTGCCAGCTGCCTGTTTCAGGTTGAATACTTCAGAAAATTTCAACCAAAACTGTTTGGCCACTTCTGAGAATGCGGCTAGTGAAAAATAAGTTGTTTGAAAAATCCTAACAAGCTTTTCTTTGAAAACCTACGGTGCCCCCATGTTATGGAGCAGGGAATTTAAATTTGACAGGCAGCAGTCTTTAAATCAAGGATGTGCCTTTTGCCATCCCTGTAAAAATCCGCTCAGTAGGAACTCGGATTTTAATAGCTAAATTTCCTTAACATGCGGTCTGTGCTGAGTAGCACTCTCCCTGCAATTGCTAGGCAACTGCAGGTCATACCAGGTCCAAGGGTATGAAATAAAATCAGCAAGTCTTTCCTGTGCTCTCCGTGACCACCCTGCTGGCCCCAAGTAGTAAGCTGCTGGATTCGGATGCAGAGGGAACAAGAGTTAGATTTATAGTGGGAGTAGATTGGGACAAGCATGTTTGTGAGGGGCACAGAAACTGGGACTGGAGATTGCACATGGAGAAAGGGGGTAGAACAGACCGGATTACGAGCCACGAGGAGAGACGGGGACTCAACGGAGCAGTGGAGAAGGCGATGACGAGAGATGATCTGATAAGAAGCTGGGGTGCAGGGGGAGAAGTGGGACTGGCTGGGCAATGACCTGGATACACATATTAGATGAAAAGCCTAGTAAAAGAAAGACTGAGCCAGTGGGAATGGGGAACATGGGCAAGAGAGACAAATTGGATGAGGTCTTTGGGGGAAGAAGAGAATGTGACACAGGAAGAGACGGAGAAAGAAAATAGGAGAAAGAGAGCTGAAACTGGTTGAGCAAGAAGACTGACTGGCAGTGATGAGAACACTGGGACACGGAGTCCTGAAGGGCAAGACTTGAACTTGCTGCGCAATGATACATGAATGAGAAGCCTGAAGAGTAGAGATTGGGACTGGCTAGATGAGGATAATGAGAATGGGATAGGAAACAGGGTAGAAAGGATCATCTCAGAAGTAATAGGTGGAAGAGTCTGTGCACATTTGAGCAAACTTCTCATGGCCCAGGAATGGAATGCTAGATTCCCAAATTTCACCATTCCTCTGCTGTCAGAAAATTTCTCTGAAATCCCTGGCAATGCATTCCATCCCCATCTATGCTGGTCCACATAGCCCCTCAGTTACTCTATTAGCTCAAGTGGCACAGGTCTGTGGGGTGGGGCTGATGGATAGATGGATGGCAATATGATGGAATTTGTTTTACCAGTTTTAAAAAAAAAAATCTCGGAAATTACACTCAAAAAACTATGTTAAACGAACATTAAAGTTCCAAAGTCAAGCACCCAAAATTTAGAAAATGTCAGAATTAAAGTTGCTTATGCTTATGCAACCTTAATTCAACCCCTTTGTGCACATGCATTATGACAGTCTCATTACAAGATCACTTGCTATTTTTCCCCGCACAGGAGTCCTGCCTTCACTAATGCACAGGATGGACCTGCTCTGGGAATGAATCAGGGCTGTGTAGTGAAGATGGCTTATATATAGGATCTGTGATTCATTTGTTACAGAAGTTGGAATGTGTGTAGTGAATCAGTCAGGGGACTGCATTAAGAGAAAGGACAGCCTCACCACTAAGGCATTTGAATGCTGCCCTGGATAGCTGAATACTATCCCTACCTTGGCCAGAGAGTTCCTATGTGGTGCTATGCAAGTCACTTCAACCCAACTTTTCACAAGTGGTCATTAATTGTGTGTTTCTCATTTTCTGGATGCCCAACTTGACACCTGGGGTCTGATATGCAGAAGTGATGAGCACTCACAGTTGTGATTAAAGCAGGGTGGATAAAAAAAATGATTTTTTTTTTAAATCTGATTTTTATTTAAATCAATTTTTTGGATAAAATGCTTTTAGAGGAAAAACACCTATCTAGAGATATTTTTAATTAAGATATATCTTTGAGCTATAATGTCTCATCATGGAATAGGGACTATAAATTCTAATTCTATAGCATGAGACAATATATGCATGTAATGTTTAAGAAAAGTTTTGTAAATGAGTTCAAATAGTTCATGGATTAGGGACCCAATCTTATGGGGTTCCACAGGCTTCTGTATAGATTTAGGTTAGTCTGTCTACCCAATGGGACTCAGTGCTCAGTCTAGAAGATCCCATCAGAGATGCTTAGTTTTGCAGTTCTCAAACTGTGGATTTGTCTCCCCAGATGTAACATGCTTGTTAACAGAAAAAAAATGTTATAAATAAATAAATAAATAAATAAATAGAGGTGAGAAACAACAGACCTCAACTCTATTGTCCCTCTGAAAATTTGTGTACACAGAGTCACTCTCTTACCTCTCTCTAAAAGTGCAAAGTTTCAAAAAGTTCAATGAATAAAAGATTGTTAGGGGCAGAATAGATCTGGACAAGGAGAAGAAGTCTGGCGATAAATGCGAGAAGCGAGGTACATATGTTTGTTTTGTTAAAATATTTTTGCTGTTGAAGAAAAAAAATCCAGAATATTTAACGTTGTTGTTTTAGTTAAATAAAACAATTGAAATGTCTGTCTGGTGATGTTCTCTTCCTAATATAGCATGGCAAGAAAATCCTCCAAATATTAATGATTAACCTGTTGAACTGGAGATAGTTCCCATCCCAATGACTTCATAAATATCTGCTTCAATTACCTTTGGTAAATGAAATAACTAAACAATCATGTTTGATATAGCTGTAAAACTAATCTGAAGTTTTCAAAATAAATCACTGTTTAAAAATGTATAGTGTGTACCTTTTAAAAATGAAACCTACATCTATCTCTGAGTTGTGAAGAATATGTATTAAGGTTATAACAACCAACAATAATGCACTTTTATATAGAAAACCATGATTAAATTAAGTCTTCCTGACTTCAAATCCACCCTGGATTAAAGTCAATGGAAGTTGTGCTTTGACCATAAAGTGATCTATAATGTTAAGTACTCAAAAAAAAAAAAAATATCAAGGCCTAGGTGCTTCAAATTGGGCATCCTAAATTAGTGGCTACTTCTAACCTTAATTTTTCAGTTCCCACCTGTAAAATGGACCAGGACCCCATTGTGCTAAGCGCTGTATAAAGAAAGAACAAAAGGATGGCCCCTGCCCCCAAAAGGTTATAATCTAAGTATAAGACAAGAGACAACAGATTGGTACAAACAAATAGATGAGGAAGGTCAAGGAAAATATGAGAACAATTGTCATCTTGACAGGCGGAGGTATCAGTAACTCAACTCCTCCACCAGGCGTGCTGTGACTATAAATTCATTAACATTTGTGAAACACTCAGATACTATAGTGATAAGTGTCATAGAGAAGCCCACGAGGAAATTAATAATGCCGTCTTCGGAGCAAGGTTTGAATAGTATGTAATAAATAAGGCCTGGGACTACACACTGAACAATGAGGAGAAAACTAAATACAGTAACTCCCCACTTAACGTCCTCTCGCGTAACGTTGTTTCGATCTTACGTCCCTGATCACTTACAGAACATGCTCTATTTAAAGTTGTGCAATGCTTCGCTATAATGCCGTTTGGCTGCCTGCTTTGTCCACAGCTGGCAGCCCCCCCATCAGCTACCCATGCCCCCCACCAGCACCTCCCGCCCGCCAGTAGAC
>NW_020664419.1:4988573-5014874 GCF_002925995.2 Terrapene triunguis
GGGGGGAGCCTGCGCGCCGAGTCCTCGCTCCTCCCCCCTCCCTCCTGCCCGCAGCAATCAGCTGGCTTGTGACATTCGGGAGACAGGAGGGAGGAGAAAGGACATGGCATGTGGAGTAACGGGGGGTGGGGAAAGAAGAGGCAGGTTAAGGGTGGGGGCTTGGGGGAAGGGGTGGTGTGGGCGGGCTGAGGATTGAGCCCCTCCGCCCCTGGTGCTTGCAGAGTAGGGGAAGCTGCCGCTGCTGCTGAGCAACATGCTTCTCCTAGCCCTACAGCACCTTCAGCCTCCTTGTCTGCCTCATTGTCTCCAGTGCCAGTGGGCTGTGCCTGTGTGGTGTAAGGCGGGGGCACCTCCCAACTATAGTACTGTACTGTATGGAAAAATATATCTATCTAACCTAACCCCCCCACCCCCCATGTACATTCATTCTTATGGGGAAATTGGATTCACTTAACATCGTTTCACTTAAAGTCGCATTTTTCAGGAACATAACTACAACGTTAAGTGAGGCGTTACAGTATTGAAAAGCTGCTCATTAAAGTGAGTACTGGCCATTCTGTGCACTGAATGAGGCAGTTGTCCTATAGAAAAATACTGTGTGATCATGTAATTAAAGCCATCATAATGTACAAAAAGAGCTGAGTTAAGGTTGTACAGGCAACCTTAATTATAGCTTTTCCTAACTTCTGGTGCTTGACTTTTCAACACTGATATTTTTAACACAGTTTTATATGTAATATTATAAAATGCATGTTTGATTCCTTGGAAGTGAACCAAAGCTTTACAAAAAGAACACCCCAAAATAATACTGATACTTGCTATCTCCACCACAGCGCTCTCATTACATGCACACAATTGATTAGCCTTTACCATTCTGACCCCAGAATTATAAAGCTTCTTGGTTCATCAAGTTGAATGAAATGATAGGGCTTTATTTCCTCATACCTCACTTTTAATGCTAAACATGGATGAGCAATGCCAATGAAAACTTATGCTAGTTACAATTAATTTCTTGAAAGTACAGATACTGTATCTGTATCTGTACTTTATGCAAGCAGCAAAATTGTACATGGTTCAATATCCTATGGCTATCAAAACAAGTTTTTACGCTACAGAAAATTTACTTTACTAGATTGTGTTTGTCCACAGGAATTTTCTTGCTTTAGACTCTACACAAGAACCCGTTAAAGTATTTATTTTCTGAAAACTGGGCTTGGGACTCAGATCCACCATTCCACACTGATAATGTATTGGCCGCAAGCCTTGGGAGTCCCATGGAACTCAGCCTATCAACAAACAGAATTCTGATGCCAAAATTTATTTCACTACAGGCATATCGAGAGATTCATAGGTTGTCTGCTAAGACAAACAGCAGAGTGGAACAAAACTAAGTTTTCCCAGTGCCAAACCATCCCAATCTTTCTCACACACATACGCACCAACCCTCCTCAAGCCTTGCACAGAGGGACGTCTATACATAAGGGGCATCCTGATCTTATTAGGAGGCCTGAATAAAAACTATAGCTAAGAGAAAAATATTTTAAATTGACTTATTAGCTGACTTTATAAGAAAAATGAAGCTCATTTTTAACTAATCCACTGTTTTGATAGAGCTTAACAAATGAAGGCAAAATGTGTCAAAGAAAGAAAAAAGCTCACTGTAGACCGGGGTGGGCAAACTATGGCCCAGGAGCCATATCTGATGTTTTAATTTGGCCCTCAAGCTCCTGCCAGGGAGTGGGGTCCAGGGCTTGCCCCGCTCCAGTGCTCCAGCCGGGGAGTGGGGTTGGGGGCTTGCCACACTCCGTGTGGCTCCTGGAAACAGCAGCATGTCCCCCCTCTGGCTCCTACATGTAGGGGCAGCCAGGGGGCCCCACACCCTGCCCCAGCCCCAAGCACCGTCCCCCCAGCTCCCATTGGCCGGGAACCACGGCCAATGGGAGCTGCAGGAGTGGCACCTGAGGACGGGGCAGCGTGCAGAGCTGCCTGGCCGTGCCTCAACGTAGGAGACTTGGGGGGGGGGGGGGGGGCCAACCCCCCCCGCGGCGCCCCGGCGCGGCACTGAGTGCGGCCTGGGGCCTACACCTCTGCCCCCCTCCCGTGCCCCAACCCCCCTGCCCCAGCCCTGATCCTCCTCCCACCCTTCAAACCCCTCGGTCCCAGCCCAGAGCACCCTCCTGCACCTCTAACCCCTTATCCCCACCCCAGAGCCTGCACCCCCAGTCAGAGCCTGCCCCCCCCTCTCTCACACACACACACACACACACACACACACCCCAACACCCTGCCCCAGCCCACACCCTGAAATCTTCATTTCTGGCCCCAACCCAAAGCCTGCACACTGAGCTGGAGCCCTCACCCCCTTCCACACCGCAACTCCCAGTTTCGTGAGCATTCATGGCCCCCCATACAATTTCCATACCCAGATGTGGCCCTCGGGCCAAAAAGTTTGCCCACCCCTGCTGTAGACTATCCCTTCCCCAAACCAGCGATCCCTTTTTACTACCTGTTAGAAAGGCCGCCCCTTTGAGAACTATTAGGCATAAAGGAAAACGTTCCTACATTCTTAGTAGCCATATTAAGCTTAAGAAATGGTTCTTACTCAGCTGGGTTCCAATTTGACCCTATGGTTAGATTATTATTTCTCAGGGGGGTTTTTTAAGTGACCGTTATGAAGTCTCTCAAAAACATTAGAAGGCTAAATGTTCAATTTACTGATGTCAGTTCTGAACATAAGAGTGAGAGTAAATTTCTAATTACCCTTCACAATGAGAATGAAGGTGACCTAAGTCAGTCAAGAACTCTGAACGAGCTGAGCTGTAGAATCAAAGGGAAAAAACACCTAAGGGAAAGGAGCTTAATTTCAAACAAACAATTTTTGACCCGAAGCCATGATAGACACACGAGTCTCCAGTTGCAGAGAACTAGATTCTTGCCAAACAATCTAGGAAAGAAAGTGAGGCTGAATGCTCTGAATATACCACACGACATTTCCTTACTAATTGATACTACAAAGTAAGAACATGCTGCCACAGAGGCTGTAAGGAGGGAGAAAGCAGAAGATGATTTGCTCTCAAGGAAGTTATTTTTCAATCTCAATACTCATTACCCTGTAACCATTCTAGGACGGACTAAGATTGCTTGGAAGTGGGGAACAAAATTTTTTTCTACATCTACAAACCAATACATTTGTGCTATACAAGATTAAAAAAAACAAGTAATTTTAAACTGACTGACTGAGCAGATGTACTAGCCCTGGGGATCAGAGGAAGTTGGTATGTGAAATATGCATTATTTGGTTTTCCTTGAAATCTCTGACTTTGTGAAGTCAGAAGACAACACAGAGATAACAACCAAATAGGTAAAAAATAATGTTCCCCAAACCAGAACAGGTGCTCATACTACAGTGATGTGGCTATGTATGTACCTAAATAGCAATCCCTGAACAGAAACCTTGATCAACAGGATCCAAAAGGAGTCACTCTTCATCACAGTTTTTGACAACTGCACACATTGTGAAATGTTTTCTGAACTCCAAAACCTTGTGGTGGGGAAGACTTCTTGTAGATGAATTTTTGTGCCAATGGAGATCATTGAAAATACTTTTGCTGAAAGACCCTAGACTTGTAAACTTGAGGGCTGGAGACAAGGTATTCACAGTGGATGATCTCACTGCTGTAGAACATTGTCAGACCTGTGCATGTTTGTTAGCCTTCAGACTGAAACAGAACATTCATCTTTCCAGCCAAGCATTTGCCCCACACAGTCTAAGTCTTGCGGCATTTTCTCTTTTGATTAATTTTCTGATGTTTCTTGGGTGGGTAAGTGGAGGGTTACTATTGCTACACATTATGAACATTCATAAATCTCGTGTGTGGCAGCAGGTACATTATATGCTAAATAAATGAATTTAAAAGCAAATCAAAAACAAAAACAAAAAAAAAAAAGAGAGAGAAGTTGTGATCTAGTGAAGTAAAAGTGACAAGGAAGTTTGTGAATAGTACTGGTCCTGGAGGGAAAAAGAAAATCTCTTGCTGCCTAGATCAGGAAAAATGTAAACTCTGAGTAAAACAACCAGGCTAGAAAACAAAGTAAACAAATGCAGCCAAAAGCACCATGAGGTCATAGAAGTAAGGTTAAGATTTTGTCAGTTATTTTCAGTAAACGTCATAGACATGTCACTGTTGTTTACTAAAAGTAACAGTGACAAAATGTGGAGGGTGGAGTTCAGCACCCACCGCTGCTGTTCCCACAGTGACTAGAAACTCTGGGTGGGCATCTCTGCCGCCCAACAGCTCCAGCCCCACCACCTGGGGCTGAAGCAGAAAATGTCATGGAGGTCTCGAAATCACAGATTTTGTGACTTCTGTGACATAATCTTAGCCTTATATATAAGTAGGACAAAATTTGTGAGCTTAAAGTGGTCCCAGAAGACTGATAAAAAGGAGCACTCTCTACCATTACTACTAGACTGTTTAAGAGGTAAGCCGAATAGCAGATTTTGCAAACATGCAAATCTATTTGCTTAACAGGAGAGCTTACATTTATTGGAGAAAAAGCCAAAGAAATATTTTTAAAGAAAAGTGGTAGGATGAACAGATTTTACTTCTCTCAGAAGTTCCAGAAACCAAAATATCATGGTAGAAAGATGAGTTAGACACTAAAGTTGTGACATTAAGACAGGTGAACAAACAGAACCACGTTCTAACACAGTAATCAGGCAAAAGAAGGGGAAATATGATTTACTGTTTCTAACAGCTTCCATGTTTAGAAGTCTGGCAGTGTAAGTGATGAACATGAAGAGTATGTGGTCTATTCTAGAGGACAGAATATCCTCATTGAAACAAGACTGGTGAGCACAGGAACTCTATCACAGCTCCTCAAGGTGCTGAGGAGATGGGGCCTGCATGGCAGATTCCCACCATTAGTTCAATGACAGCAGAACTTGAATCACTTTTAGTTTTATTCTTGAAGTTTGAAATGAAGAATAAAAAAAGATACCTGCCAAAATTCACTTGTGGTAACATGACATTCTTCCCCAAAAAGGAAACTGCTTTAAAAAAATCAAGGAGGCAAACATGCCCTAAGTGGAAATGTAAATATTCCTGCCAAGAACAGAGACAGAAAAGCTGCAAGAGAGGTAACGTTTTAGGTATCAGATCACTCAGATCTATCCGTCAATACCAGCACGAATAACCCAGCTGTTTAGGTTTTGGAGTAGCAGCCGTGTTAGTCTGTATCCGCAAAAAGAACAGGAGCACTTGTGGCACCTTAGAGGCTAACAAATGTATGTGAGCATAAGCTTTTGTGGGCTACAGCCCACTTCATCGAATGCATAGAATGGAACACACAGAAAGATGATATTTATACATACAGAGAACATGACAAGGTGGGAGTAGCCATGCCAACTGTAAGAGGCCAATCAATTGATATGAGCTATCATCAGCAGGAGACAGAAAAAAAAACCTTTGAAGTGATAATCGAGATGACCCATAGAAGGTGTGAGAATATTTTAACCTGGGGAAATAGATTCAATTAGTGTAATGACCCAACCATTCCCAGTCTCTGTTCAAACCCAAGTTAATTGTATCTAATTTGCATATTAATTCAAGTTCAGCAGTCTCTCTTTGGAGTCTGTTTTTGAAGTTTTTTTGTTGCAAAATTGCCACCTGCAAGTCTGTCACTGAGAGGTTAGAGAGGTTGAAGTGTTCTCCCAGCTGTTTAGATTAATAATAGTCAAGATGTAATATAAATTACAATTTAAAATTTGGGCCTTTGGAAGCCACAATAGGGCTGAGTACTAATGTAGAATTAAAATGCTTACCTGGGGAGGGTAGTTGCTTTCTGAAGACCACCTTGAAGACTGATCATTAGGCTTGTCCACTAAAATATTCCTAAAAAGTGAAAAACAAGTGTAAGTTTACAATACTAATTTTTAAACCCAAAATGGTTAACTCGCAGAGAAAATACTACACTTCAGCCAATAGTTCCTATAGTTTGAACACAAACACATATGGTCCTGTCAACAATGCATTTATGAAGCTACCTAAGTTGCTATGTAGTTCTTTTTGAATTTGCTGCATAATTGTGTGGCAGAATCTAATTTTTTTAAAGATAAAAGTCAAGCCTCTAGTGCTTGCGGTTGTGACGATAATTCCAAATTGTGAAATAGATGAAAACCAATGCATTTATGTTTACCCAAGTCTGCTGACAACTTGAAACCTTAATTCAGAGAGGCATGAACTGTCTCATTCACCTCAACGGGGCATGAATTTTAAAGCCCAATGAGGTGTCATATGATACATTAACCATTTCACTGACTATCATTTTAACATAATCTAGCTAAAGTATACTTCTATTTGTTAGACACCATTGTTAGACTGGAATGGAGAGCAATGGAGCTGCTAGCTTGCTTTCAAGTTTTGCCACAGTGGGGAAATTAGAAATTCATCTCTCACCCTCAAATTTAAAGTCACCTTCACCCCTGTCAATAGGTCTAGACTGATGCACAGGACATGAAGTCTCATAAAATGCTTAACCTGCATTGCCTTCCCATGCATTAAGAGACACCAGTGACCACTGTGTCTTCCTTTGTAATTTAGCGTACTGAACTACTTTGGCTTGAAAGAAAGATATATGAATATGTGATGGTAAGAGGCACAAAGACCAAGTTAGGTGCCTGAACCTCAGTGGACAGAAGTCATCCTATTCCATTTTTTCCTTTGCTCAGGCTGGAGATCAGTTGAGTTCTCTGATCTGGGAAGCCCGTAGTAGGCAAAGCAGGGGAATGTAAAAAGATTTATTATCTCTCCATCTGCTGTGTAGGAGGAACTGTACACATATTGACTAGTATAGAAGATTGGAGAAGGGAAAGTTTATGTAAAAGCTTAAAGGGAAAAAGGTTAAATGAGAAGTTTAACAGGGTCATTCAAGAAGAGTAGCTCTCTCCACATACTAGAAACAGGAAGAAACATCAACATGTAAGGAGTCTCCAGATAGTCCGGTACTGGAGTAATGTTTAGGAAATACGCAGAGGAATGGACTAAGATAGCTGCCTGATGCCTGAGTTTGAGGACATACCAAAGTAATTTGGTTACATCAATTCCGCAAGCCAGGGGTGCTCAACCTACGGCCTGTGGGCCGTACATGGCCCACGAGAATATTTGAAGCAGGCTGCGGGCCTTATGAATATAATATACTAAGGACCGATTCATTAGTGTTTTGTCATGTTTACCTCATTTTAGTATACACAAGTGGGTAAACAGATAATACTGTACATAGAAACAACCTAACTTAAAATATAAATTAATACAGGTGACTTTAGATCTTAAGATGTGCAGAATCTGTAGACTAAGGGGGGATATGACAGAAGTCTATAAAATCATGACTGGTGTGGAGAAAGTAAATAGGGAAGTGTTATTTATTCATCCTCATAACACAAGAACTAGGGATCACCATATGAAATTAATAGGCAGCAAGTTCAAAACAAACAAAAGGAAGTATTTCTTCACACAGTGCACAGTCAACCTGTGGAACTCTTTGCCAGAGGATGTTGTGAAGGCCAAGACTATAACAGGGTTCAAAAAAAGAACTAGATAAGTTCATGGAGGATAGGTCCACCAATGGCTATTAGCCAGGATGGGCAGGGATGGTGTCCCTAGCCTCTGTTTGCCAGAAGCTGGGAATGGGCAACAGGGGATGCATCACTTGATCATTACCTGTTCTGTTCATTCCCTCTGAAGCACCTGGCATTGGCCACTATTGAAAGACAGGACAATGGGTTAGATGGACCATTAGTCTGACCCAGTATGGCCGTTCAAAGTTGTGCTGAGGTTTATGTGGCCCTCCTGTGATAAGGTTGGGCACCACTGCCCTAAACCCACAGAACTCCCAAGAAAGCAGAGTACATGATTGCACTCGATGGCCCCTCCAAGAAACATCTGAAAATTTTAAAAGATACCTCAGAGAGTGTTTGACTCACAGATTAGGGAGGCCTCTCTGACTCCAAGTGAGGACACGGCAGATAGTCAGGAAGAACCAAAGCCAAAGAAAATCAACTGAGCATCAAGGTGGACAGTAGGGAGTTGATCTGAATTTAAGGCCAAGACAAATGATCTGATATCTACGATTCTAGCAGAAAAAAAGGGAAGTTACAGTGATTCGATCTCTCAAATCAGTGTTAAAAACTGGCCAAGGAGAAACAATGGAGAGAGAGAGAGCTGCAGAACTGCTTGGCACTGATGGAGCAGAGAAAGAAGAGAGAGAGAGAGAGAAGAGAGAGAGGAGAGATGCAGCTTAAATCTGAAAAAAAATAGAAGAGAAACATTTGAATTAAAAAGTTGCCTGAAAATGCAGAGGGAGAAAACCCAATATGGGCTGAATATTTTAAACATGTACCTTTCCAGATTAAAGATCAATTTCAAGATAAGGAAGGACAGTTTCTTATTAAAAGGACACAACCACTAGGATATTAACAGGGGGCTCAGTGTATGCTCCCAATCAAAAGAAAAAAGCTCTAAACTTTGAGGATTTCTTTAAAACATTACATTTTGGAGAAGGGTAATTATACTTGGAGGAGACTTCTATTGTACACCAAATTCCTTACTGTCCCAGATTTGAAGACAACAACATAGGAGAGAAGGAAATAGGTGCAGCATTAACCTTTCTATAACAACTCAGTTGCTCAGATTGCTGGAGAGAACTGCACCCATGGGAATGAGATTATACATTTTAGTCACACCCTCGTTTATACACTAGAATAGATTTAATGTTAATCTCTAAATCAGTGGGTCTCAAACTTTTTTTTTTTTACTGGCGACCCCTTTCACATCACAAGCCTCGGAGTATAACCCCCCCCCCAATAAATTAAACACCCTTTTAATATATTTAACACCATTATAAATGCTGGAGGTAAGTGGGGTTTGGGGTGAAGGTGGATAGCTTGCGACCCCCCATGTAATGATCTTGTGACCCCCTGAGGGGTCCCGACCCCCAGTTTGAGAATCCCTACTCTAAATCCTTACTGAAGCAGATATGGTCTGCAGAAATTGGTGCCGTTACATGGTCAGCTCATGCCCATTCAAAGTAATATTTAATAAAAGGGATGGATGGATCCCAAAGATCATTTTTATGGGAAATTAACTGTTGCTGCTCCAGGTCAAAGATCCGGTTCCAGCAATTAAAGAGGATATTGTTGAATACTTTCAAATAAATGATAAAGATAAATATAAAGCGAGACAGGAAGTAATATTTAAGAATCAGTTGATAAGCAGAGCCTCATTTGAAAGAGCGCAAGAAAAATTAAAACTAACAGGAGATAAAAAGGTTAAAAGGAATTCATAAAAAACAGTTCAAGAAAGTATATTAATCGAGAGGAAACAATGTTTAGACACCACTGAGAAAGATTTTGCTAGAATACAGTGGAACTTTCTGTTTGAAGACCTGTCTCAAAGCATACATTATATGAAAAAGGAAATAAAGTGATATGTTATTGGACCAAATGCTTAAAGAGATGACAGCAATACATTATTTCACCAGCTAAGAACAATCAACAAAAGATAGCTACATACCCTAATGAAATATGTGCAGTTTTTCCTGCTTCTTATAAAAACCTATGTTGTAATAAATGAAGGGGGGAAGTGGCTTCCTTTTATGGACACCCAGCCAGCCAGTTTGCTATAAAATCCCTGTTAGTAGCTGTTCTCTACTTGTTTTACCTGGAAAGGGTTAAAAAAGCCCAGAGGTAAAAGGAAGGGAGTGGGCACCTGTCCAAAAGAGCCAATGAGAAGGCTAGAACTTTTTAAATTTGGGAAAAAACGTTCCCTTTGTCTGTCTGTTGTTCTCAGGAGAGAGGAGAGACAGCGCAGCAATGCTGTAAGACGCTTTAAACCAGGTATGAAAAATCATCAAATCATACCTCGAAACTACTTATCTGAAACCCCAGATATGTAAGTAGATCAGGGAATGTCTAGGAAGACGCGAGTAGGTTCATCTCTTATTATCTGTGCTAACCCCAGGTGTTTTTGTTTTGCTTGTAACCTTTAAGCTGGACCTCAAGAAAACCATTCTTGATGCTTAATTATTATATTTGCTCTTTTTTAAAATCTAGCAATAGCCTACGTTCCAAATATATTTCCTTTTTGTTTTTTAATAAAATTTACCTTTTTTAAGAACAGGATTGTGGGGGTTTGTGTCCTAAGAGTTTTGTGCATATGTTGTTTAATCAGCTGGTGGCAACAGCTGCCTTCCTTTGTTTTCTTTCTCGGCTCTTCCCCGGAGGGGGGGGAGGGGAGAGAGGGCTTGAGGGTACCCCACAGGGAAGAATTCCCAAGTGCACCTTCCTGGGTCCAAAGAGGTTTTTTTTGCACCTGGGTGGTGGCAGCATCTACCCATCCAAGGTCAGAGAAAAGCTGTATCCTTGGGAGTTTAATACCAGCCTGGAGTGGCCAGTATTAATTTTTAGAATCCTTGGGGGCCCCCACCTTCTGCACTCAAAGTGCCAGAGTGGGGAATCAGCTTTGACATATGTACTTCACATACTCCAAGCTATGAAGTGATTCAAGAACATCTGTAAGTAGCTGGTTTGCCAAAGATAAACAAAACAGATAAAGAAGCTTTAGATAAAGAAATAACACAAGTCTTCTTATAAACAATCATAAGTATGAAGAGTGGTAAAACTCCAGAACTTGATGGCTTCCCAGCAGAATTTTTACAAGATATTTAAAGAGGTATCAACAGGTCTGTGGAGGGGTACCTTTAATGCCATTCTGTTAAGGGAGGAACTTACTCCATGAAAGAAGCTACTGCTGCTCTCCCTAAAGATGGAAAAGACTTTACCATATGCAGCTCTTTATAGGCCCTTGTCACTGCTGAATCATGATAAACAATTTAGCAAAAATACTAGCTAACCGAATGCAGTCCATGCTCTCAGTTTACATAAATTCAGATCAAACCAGATTAACTGATAGACAAGTGTCATATAATATTCTCAGAGTATTTGGAATCTTTCATGGTGCCACACCAAAAGAGATCCATTTCTTGTATCACCTGATGCACAGAAAGCCTTTGATAGAATAAAGTGAAACTTTCTGTTTGAAGTCCTGTCCCATAAATTCACAGGCCCCCAGTCCCTTAAATGGATAACTTCTCTTTATACCAGCTATAAAACTGTTAAGTGAATCAATGGGGTTAAATTTTCTGTTTGAATTACATGTGGAAACTAGGCAAGGATGTCCATTGTTTCCTTTATTTTCCGCACTGGCCGTGGAGCCTTTTACACACAGGAAAAGCAACAAAGAATTCATCACAGGGATAAAACTTACAGGGACACATCAGAAATTAGCTTAAAATACTGTGTCTTCAGAATATAAACTAAATGAAAAATTCCTGGCTTTAAAGTAATTTATGCCAAATCTGAAATGTTAGCTCTATATTCGCTAGGCTCTAAAAAAAAATCATCCCTCCAGAAAACATTTCAGTACAAATGGACACGTTCTATAAAATACCTGGGGATTCAAATATAAAACAAAACCAGAAGAGCTGTATAATTTCAATGTCAAAATCACTACTTTAGCAAATGAAAAAAAAAGAGTGCAGAGAAAATTATACAGTTTCATGGTTAGGTAGAAAAGTCACAGTCAAAATGACTTTTTTGCCAGAGATATCTTTCTTGTTTCAAAATCTTCCTATAATCCTCTCAGATAAAACTAGCAGGAATGCAAAGAACATTAGAACTTATATGAAATAAAAGACCAAGAGTGAGTGGAGATACTTTGTAAGAACTCATTAACAGGGTGGACTAGCTGTTCCAATTAGGCAGAAATATCAAACCAGACAACTCAAAACAATAGTGGTTTAGGGGTGCTCAAATCCAGCAGTTCTCAAACTGTGGGTCAGGACCTCAAAGTGGGTTGCGACCCCATTTTAATGCGGTCGCCAGTGCTGGCATTAGTCTTGCTGGGGCCCGGGGCTGAAGCCCAAGCCCAAACCCCACTGCCCGGGGCCAAAGACCAAGGGCTTCAGCCCAGGGTGGCAGAGCTTAGACTTCGGTTACCCCTTCCTGGGGTCGTGTAGTAATTTTTGTTATGAGAAGGGAGTCATGGTGCAATGAAGTTTGAGAACCCCTGCTCTAATTCACTCAAACACTTGATCTTTATTCAGCAAGAAAATTGTGGCAGTGTATATACTGCTAGGTTACCAGGGTTACATTAAAAAAAAAATTATACCCTCCAGAAAGGTATAATTATCCCTCTGCAAAGGCTATGCTACGATTTGGGCTAGAACTAGAGAAAAAAAATTTCCCTTCACCAATGTTTAACGTTTGCAAATTATCCAGATTTGAACTCAAACCACAAACCATTGAGTTTTAAAGATTGGGAGAGCCAGGAAATACATATGGTTGGAAGGGTGTTCTAAGAATTTTATCTTATTTAGAAATCAAAAACTTGTCTAGATAAGTTGTTTCATACAGAAAACTAACTTTAGTACAAGCAATGGCTTCCGATCCATTAGGAAACAGAGTTACGATCTATATCAGTGTTTCCCAAACTTGGGATACCGCTTGTGTAGGGAAAGCCCCTGGCGGGCCGGGCCTGTTTGTTTACCTGCCCCATCCAAGGTCCGGCCAATCGCGGCTCCAACTGGCCGCAGTTCGCTGCTTCCAGCAGCTCCCATTGGCCTGGAGCAGCGAACCGCGGCCAGTGGGAGCCGCGATCGGCCAGACCTGCGGATGGGGCAGGTAAACAAACCGGCCCGGCCCGCCGGGGGCTTTCCTTACACAAGCGGCGTCCCAAGTTTGGGAAACACTGATCTATATCAATCATTACAGACACCTACCCAAAAGAAGAAATATCCATATAGGACACTGGGGGAAAAGAATTTGGACAGACATTACCTCACAGGTATGGGATTCCATCTGGAAAAGAGGACACCAACTTAAGACTGCAACATGATAAAGTTTCTTTAAGATACTATTTGAATGGTACCTCATGGTGTCAGGTAAAATATATAAAGATTGAAAGGGGATAAAATGTTGGAGAAATCGTGGTAAAAAGATTGTATGCATATATGGCAGACATCTCCAGTCAGAATGTATTGGAATGCAATTCATAACCAAATATTACAAATTGCTGGATTTTATTATTAAATGATCCTGTCATAATCTTCCTGGGGCTTCCTAGCAGAAATGATCACATACAAAATATAAATAAATAAATAAAAAGGCTTAATCATCTCTCATCCGCTAATAACCATGAGACTACTAATAGCATCTCAATGAAAAGGGGGGAGGGGAGTCCAAAAACAGCAGAATGGTTCCCCAAAAAAAAAAAAAAAAAAAAAAACATAGGAGGTTGTTATGGAAAAGTTATCAATTATGTACCCAGCAAATTAGAGAGAGGAGAGGACAAACAAGTACTTCAGTATTTAGTTACCACTTATTCACTACTCAAAGTCTATTCTCCTGCAAGAGAACAGCACTCCGATGAGCAGAGTCAGTAGTTTCACTCAATTTAATAAAAATCACCAGAAACAACATCTCCTGGATGGGGTAAAGATGCTCTCTCTGTAATGTGGTAACATCCTGTTAAAGGGAGATTTGATATTATTGCATAATGTTTCTAAAAAAAAAAAAATTCAGTCATAATGATTATCATTTTGTTTGATATTCACATAGCAAAGATTTGTAAGGCTGTTAAAACCTCCTACATAAATAGTTTCAAAAAGGAGTAAAGTCACAAGAAAAAAAAGCAACATTCTTGTATCCTTCTGACAGATGAGATAACTTTTATATACTGTCTAAAATGGCATAGAAGGATAACGAGAACTGAAGGATGATTAATTCCTGCAATCGTCTAGTGGTGCAATAATTCATTTTTTTTTTTTAAAACATTTGGTATATTTCTTTTAGTAAATGAACTAGGATTAACTATTACCCAAAGGCCTTTTTTATAGAGCAGTAAGTAAACCACTACTGGCAAACAGCGATCTATACGTTGGACAAAGAACGCCTGCTCACTCAGGAAACAGGCCATTTGATTTTAAACAGCACTTAGTAAACTTCCAGGATCATTAGAACTACCTAAAGGCCTGTCATATGACTGGACAAAAATAAATAAATAAATAAATAAATAAATCCTGTATCAGTCCTGATTATTCTGCATAGCAAGCCATATTTTTAAGTTTCAATGTCCACATTTAATGTTTTGGCCCATTTTTATATAGTATCTCTCCACCTCCTGACCACTGATTTAAGGGTTGTTTCCCTGAATTTGTAATAAGTCGCAAGAAAATAAAATTGTTTCTGCCAAAAAATAAAATGAAGTAAGGGAATGTGTGTGTGCACACATATACCGTAGGAAATGCAAGTATAATCTGAATATATCCACATTGAGAGGCATTAGTCAAATCACATTTAGTAGCAACAGACAAAGAATCAACTCACTAACTCAAGGAGGTGCAGAAGTTGTGGTAACTGTCTGGTTTCCATACACGGGGAAAGTAATTGGGAAGGAGATAGCATTCATTAAAATTCTTGCTGGCAGATTCCTATCCAACAGTGATACAGTGGTTATAAAGGTAGTGCCAAATCCCAAACCAATTTCAAAGTATTACACAGATAGATAGTCTGACTCTAAGTAGTTAAACACCTCAGCATCTAGGGAATGAGCTGGTGAAACACTGGATTGTTTGACTGCCATATTGGTGATGTTGCATAAGATTCCAGCATGATTTTTTTTTTTTTTTTTTTTTTTTTTTAAAAAGAGGCAGGTTTTGTTTTTTTGCTATATTCCTCTTTACTCAAGAATCCTTTATGTAGGACAACTTTTTCTAATCTGACATTTTTCATAGAGTTTAGGAATTCCTGGC
Source organism: Terrapene triunguis (assembly GCF_002925995.2). Classification (NCBI taxonomy): domain Eukaryota; kingdom Metazoa; phylum Chordata; order Testudines; family Emydidae; genus Terrapene; species Terrapene triunguis. The sequence continues at coordinate 5,003,439 of NW_020664419.1, forward strand.
ACGTAAGGAAAATTGGCTTAAAAATGCTGCAATAGCGCAAATCCATGGCCAGTTTTTCATAATCATTTCACTAATTTAATAGTTATTTCATTTGTGGTAGAACCCAATGATTCTAATTAAGGATTATGGCTCCCTACTGTATCGGACAGTTACAAACAAATCCCTGCCTCAGAGAGCTCACAATTTACTTTGACAAAAAGCAACAGATGAATAGGCAAATGGCATTTGGGGGAGTACAAGGTAAAACAAGTGTATTTGTGTAAGTTAGTACTTACAGGTGGCTGTTAAACTTTAACAGAAAACAGACTAATAGATTCAAACTGTTACTGTTTAAAAATTGTCATTTGAGGCTGATATCCATAAAAACAGTAGCTCCAGATTCACATGAACCTGTTTTAGATTTCCAATCAATTTTTAAAAATAAATTATCCTACAATAATAGTCTGCACAAAGTTTGTTTGGGGTTTTTTTAAGATAATTTTCTATAGTTGGCTATGGGAGAATATTCAAAAAACTTTGAGAATTTAGTTACCTTCAGCATCTGAATGATTACTGAATCCTGTAAATCCTCAAATGGTAATATCTAGCTTTGAGTATTTGATTGCCATTTATTTATCTGTTGCTATTTATTTTAGATGGTTACCAAAAAAACGATTTAATAAGCAAAACTTTTAACAAAAGGGGTTTTTTTTAAATAAGTATCTGAACCACTAACTTTTTAATTTTTAAAGATCTTTGGATCATAGAAATAATGCACCTTATTAGTAAGTTTCTCTTAAAAGTCAAAAATAATTAACATAACCCAATGACAAAGTTGACATAGTCACGGATTAATCAGAAGTGATTTAATTTGGTAACTGGTATCTGTGGTGCTATCCCAAAACTCTCAACAAATTTAAGACTTTCTGTGGCCCCAAACTGGGCTTTTGTTCAAAGTACATTTCTTAGGTGAACCATATCTGCTCATAATATTATGCACTTTTATTATTTCTACTGAGACTGGTCAACTATCAGAAAAACTGAATTCCACTCCTACTAATCCCTAGGAGCGGTTTACTTGGCATCATTTGGAGCTGCTTTAAGTTTCTATTTCTCTTAATGGGATGTGTGAATATTATTGCCTACGTCATCTCCAGGGATCCAGTCTGGGTCTTATCTGTATGTTCCTACATTTGGAGCACTATTTTATGGCTCTCCGTGCCATATGTATTTGAAGAACTCGTTTTTCTGCTTCTAGAGATACAGCAGCTCTCATTGTTACATGACTCCCTCTTTGACATTCACCTTTAGCACGTCATCCATTTTTTTCCTTTAATTTGATAAAAGTTAACTGTCACTCACTAGATTTCAACATTTATCCCCTTTTGCCTATTTCTTTTAATAGCCACAATGTCCCTTCTGTTTCTACTACTCATAACTTTAGGGTTAATTGAAACTCAGCTTTTTTGTTTATTTACAAAATGCAAATACAAAGAGTTCTATGGATGCATGTACAATGCTTCAGTACTACACAAGAAAACTGAACATCAGCTCCTCACCCACTCCATTAGGCAAAAGCCTGACAACAGGTCTTGCTTTCTGCCCAGCAAGGAAACAAAATTCCAGACTTGAAGACACTCCACTAAGAACATTCTGTCCTTGACCCTCGGACATGCAAATCCAAGCACAAGGAGCTCAGGCACCTCAGAGGACTTGAACTGTCACAGCAGTGCAGAGGGAGAGGCTGTTTCAGACAGCTAGGAACCAAGCTAATATGCACTGCAATTATGGCCTTAATGACATGGGACCTGCCAATTTGAGAAATCACAGCCCTCCTTCTGCCATATTACCAAAAGTTGGGTCAGCAGATGTGCACAAGCTGAGGCCTCCTCAATTTAAAAAGAGAGGAAGTTGTTAGCAGCATGCTATCTGGAAGTGGCCCTGAACTCTGAGTTCACTCCTCTCCCTTCAACTTGTCCAAAATAGCCCATATCTGTCCACCTGCAAGACATGCTGCAAATCCCATTTATTTTCAGAGGGTTTGGGAGAGACGTGGATGGAGTCTGTGCACTGAAGACTGAAATCTCGGGCAGAGGTGGCTTCTCCACTTCCTTTTCTTGGCTTCAGGGACTCTGCTGAATTTATTTGTGTAGTTAGTAGTTGGCTTGTATTTTATGGGGCAAAAGCAACTAAAGATCAAGAGATTTTGTGTTTCATGTATACTTAAATACAAGAAATTAATTCAATTAGCCATACAGGACTAGAGATTAACCCTCTATATGGGAAAGCGATTAGTTAAAGGGCTGGTTTCCACTTAAAATGCTAGAGTGGCACAGCTGTGCCACTGTAGCACTTCAGTGTAGACGCTACCTACGCTGACGGGAAAGTCTCTCCCATCAGGGTAGGTAAAGCACCTCCCCAAGAGGCGGAGCTAGATCAACTGAAGAGTTCTTCTGTCACCCTAGGCTATCTACACATGGGGAGTTAGGCTGGCTTAAGAACACTGCTCAGGGATGTGGATTTTTCCACACTCCTGACCAACGTAGTTAAACTGACCTAATTTTCTAGTGTAGACCAAAGCAAAGAGTCCCAAATCAAACTCTTGCATCTTAGTAGCCACTTATCCCTCAAGTAGTCTTCATTCAGCATTCAACCTGACAGCTTATCCCATCACACTTTCATAAATTCAGAAAACAGGACCAATTTCTGTCGAACTTTGCAACCTACAGAAGTTTGCATTTTCTTGAGCTTTCCTGTGAGTACATTATATGACTTGCAAATTTCTTAATGCTGTAGGAATTGGAATGGGCAAAGCAGGATCAAAGATTCGTCACAGCAGCAGCAGCTAGACTATATACTGAAGAATACAGCATAGTACTTACCCACAGGTGCTACAGGTGAAGATGAATAAAGTGAACATACTAAGGGAATTCTTTACCATATGACAAGTCATACAAGCTTTGTCTTTACAGACAAAAAGGGAGCATTTTTACCACCGGATAGCAGATGCACATTACCTATTCCACTACAAAATCATAATGGAAGTAAGGCACCGTTTAGTTTTTACCATGTGGTGGCTAAGGGAAACCCCACCCATGGTTGACTTTGGAGTAAAAATGACAGTGCCTTGTCTCCACCAGGATTTTACAGCAGGATAGTTAATGTGAATTTTCCCCCCCTTAAGATAACTAACATTTTTTTTGCAGCGAATACGTAGCCATAGACTATTCACCATCAAAAATAGGCTGCATTTGGCTTGCAGAGGTGTCACTAATTCTATCTTCAAGAAGAATATTGACAAATTGGAGAGGGTTCAGAGAAGAGCCACAAAAATGATTAAAGGATTAGAAAACATGCCTTATAGTGAAACTCAAAGAGCTCAATATAGCTCATTAAGAGAAAGGGCGACTTGATCACAGTCTATAAATATCTACATGGGGGGAACAGAAATTTGATGGTAGAGCTGTTCAACCTAACAGACAAAGGGTATAGCAACATAACAGGGTTCAAAAAGAACTAGATAAGTTCATGGAGGGTAGGCCCATCAATGGCTATTAGCCAGGATGGGCAGGGATGGTGTCCCTAGCCTCTGTTTGTCAGAAGCTGGGAACAGAGGACAGGGGATGAATTACCACTTGTTCTGTTCATTCCCTCTGGGGCACCTGGCATTGGCCACTGTCGGAAGACAGGACACTGGGCTAGATGAACCTTTGGTCTGACCCAGTATGGCCGTTCTTATATGACTGGAAGATGAAGCCAGATAAAAGTTTGGGCCATATTTCTAGTCTGAATTTATCACTGAGGGGAATTAACTATTGGAACAACTTACCAAGGGTTGTGGTGGATTCTCCATCACTGGCAATTTTTAAAATCAAGATTGGATGTTTTACTAAAAGCTATTCTTTAGTTCAAGCACAGCTACTGGACTCGAGGCAGGAATTGACACAAGGAAATCCTACGGAATGTGTTATGAGGGAGTCAAACTAGACTTTCACAAACAGTTCCTTCTGACCTCAAAAATCTATTAATCTATTGAAAGTATCTTTCCACAGTCCCCAAAATGAGAAAAATCTACATCAGCAAATCTACTAGCGGAGCAAAGAATTAGCTGATGCCCCCAAAACACTGACACAAAAGGACGATCACATACATTTCTTCAGTAATCTACTGCTCCTATTTCTCACCTCCACCAACCCAAAATCCAATTGGGAAGCACGACGTAAATCTACCCTGCCACCCTCCCAGCCTTGCCCCTCAATCATCCAGGATACATGGTAAGAGTGTTCTGATTCTGTTCATAAATGTTTGTAATACGAGAGCTTTAACCATTTCCTCAGCAACTAACTGATGTAAAAAGAGGGTTAGATTAACTCCAAGGTAAAAAATCCATATTTTAATTAATGGAAAAATACAAGCAGAATAATTGCCGACTAAGAAATTTAGTTCAAATATACTTCCCAAGAGTTCCATGAAACGGCAGCACTCACCGTAAGTTGCTAGTGCCAACATTTAACAAAACAAAGCTAGCACAGTATTTGCTGCTACAGCAACTTCAATCAAGAATTGCATACAGACTGCCTCTTATAAAACAAGTACCGTAAGTTTCGGTACCTTTTAAAACTTGTGTTGTGACCCAATTATGCAGTTCTTTCTTAATGAAAGAACCAAGTTTAGCTTTACAGGGAATTTTATAGACCCATTTCTAATTTCTTAAGGATCTGAACCAAAACAAATAGGTGGCTTGTATTGCTACAATGTTTTTCATAAACAAACTTGCTGTTCAGAATAGTAGAGCTTGTGCTCACATTTTGCATTACAGCTAAGAGGTTTCCAAGAGCACCTTCAGAGTTAATTCCTTACCAATTCTTTCTTTTCATGAACCCAAATAAATTTACTATAATTTATGTAGTTTCAAAGCTGTGATGCACTATTAAGCCTATTTACAAGACTTGTTTTATTTTTAAAATAATCAGATTAATGAGGTTTACATTTTTCTGTGTCACCTTCAGAATAAAGATGAACACAGCATCAAGTTAGACAAAGGGATAACTAATGTTATTCCTGACTTACACCAAATGGAGTTACTCCTAATTTATACCAGCAAGAAAGGAGAATCAGGCCTCTAGAGTCTTTTTTGACATAAGCGCTATCTTTTGGTATTGCCAGAAAACCAGAGTAATGCAATAGACAACATACATCTGTGTGAATCTCCAGTTATTCTGTGCAGAATTTTGTAAGTTCTCCAAAGAAGTTGGGCATCTGTCAAACAAAAATATCCATAAAGTAAACTTTTCATGAAAGCTAAGAAAGAATTAAGACATTCAGCAGTGATTCTGCAATATTGTAGCATTGTTCTTACACAAGCATTTCACTACATAGGAAGGTGAATTCCTGCTTTCATAAATCTGATTTAAGAGCTGTTCACTTATATACAATCTCTCTGCCATAACCACACCTGTTAACATGTACCAGCCTTACAGCTTCGCTCTTAACTCTCCCAAGTACACTGCATGCTCAAGACTTGCCTATAAAGCATTTAGAAATAAACAAGTACAGTAAAACTCATTTACAGAAACTGATACAGTGAAATTCTAAGTACAGTGAAGTCAAATTTAATTCCCCAATGTGCTAAAACGTGCAAACTAATTCTAAATAAAGTGCATTTCCACCTGAGGAAGTTCTGTGAAAACATGACCTCGCTCTATGGTTGTGTTTTACTTTGTTCAATTGGATTTTGAACTCAAAAAATTCACCCTGGAAATTAAATTTCATACCAGGTTCTCTTCAAAGTGTACTTTGGAAAATTCTGCCACATAGTAAGGTTTTGTTCCACCCTTGTTATTTTTACCTGAAGACAAGCTTTTTTGTGCTTTGAAATCTGCCCTAATAAATAGCTTGAGAAGTCTCTCCCCCCGCAACTAGTCAATAGAAAATCATTATTCAGGCAAAACGTAATCCAGCAACTCTAAACTTTGCAGAGTACAATAAAGTAGTGTAAGAATATCTGTGTAATAAGTAAGAGGAAAATATTTTCAAGTATTACATGTGAAAAAGAGGAGACCATAATTAACCAGGAGCTGGAAATTCTTCATAAACCCTGCAGGTTTTGAACCCATAGTGCTAATTTGGTCCCTAAATCAGTTGGTGTTGTTACCCAGTAAGAAAAGCAGCCAATCTTTTTAAGAAAAAGTGTTCCAATAAAAATTTAACCCCAGAAAAGGCTGATTATCAGACTAACAGAATCATTGGGCCCACCATATTGGATCAGACCAATGTACTAACTGGATCAGTAACTTGTTTCCAACAGCAGCCTGTACCACATACTTCAGAGAAAAAAAGCAAGAATCCCACTGCCAATTGGAAAGTTTCTTTCTGATCTGGTCACTGAAGTGTAGGCTTTTGACTCTAATAATGTAACTGTATATGTCCTCATTATCCAGAAACTGAGCATTTTTTTAATCCCGCTAAGCTCTTCCTCAATATACAGCAGCCATGACTGCCGGAGGTTAATTGTTCATTGCATACAATCGTATTTACTTTTTAATCAGTTTTAAGGTTTCCACTTTTCAATTTCATTGGCTGTCCCCTTGTTCATCCATTATTGGAAAAGATAAGTAAGCACAATTAACTTACCTTCTCTGAATCCCTGATTAATTGTGTATACTTCTATCATGTCCCCTTTAGTCACCCCCCTCTTTAAACAGTCCTAATATTTCAATCTCTCCTCATACAAAAGACTCAGTTACATAACCATTTTTGTGGCCTTTCCTTGGACCACATCTATTTATATTCTCTTTAGATGGGGTAACCAGAATTGAACACAGCATTCGTGGTGAGGGCTACCTTCAATTTAAATAATGACAATTTTTTTTTTTATTCCGTACTTTATACATCTGAACTTAGTTTGCTTTTTTTGACCATTGCTAAGCATGAAGCAGCTGTTTTTATTGAGCTGAATACAATGATACCCAAGTCTTTCCTGTGTGGTTACAGTTAGTTTGGAACATAGTGACGTTTACAGCTTATTTAAATTATTCCTCCCCATGTTGACCTGGCATTTAATTACAATGGATTTTCATTTGCCATAACGTTGTCATTCAGTTAGCTTTGCTAGATCCCCTGAGGTTCTTCACACATTTCTAATCTTTAATATCCTAAAGAATATTACTAATTTATTTTACAACAGCATAAAAAAAGCCCTAATAGGGATTGTGGTCCCACTGCACTAGGTGATATATAAACGCAGAACGTCCCTGCCTCAATCTAGGGCTCTGAACCTGTAAGCACTTAGGTTCTCAACTTGGGCAGAATGTATAAAGGAATTTTATAGCTGGACTACAGAATGACTGCTAGTCTTTAAAGTCTCAGTAACTCTGTTTCCATTTGTAGAAACACACTTTGATAATACTTTTTCAACTGGAGAACAATCAAGAACATTTAATTTGAATACAGTTACTTTTTACGTAAGTTGTGCAGAAATGACTAGTTTTAACAGTATTATATCAATAATTAACAGATTTTAACACCAGAAGGGACCCACATATTCTGGCCTCCTGTATGACACAGGACATAGAATATCACTACAGTGATTCCTGGAACAAGCCTAATAAATTGTGATTAAACTAGAGCGTACACTGTAGTACCCATCATTTTGGAGGGAACCTACCATGTCTCGGGTTTAAAGAGATCCTATCTGGGGATATTTTTAAGAGCTTCCAGTATCATTCACTAGTGTTCAGAGAGGATCACATTCATGTAAAAAGACCAAAAAGATAGGGGATTGACAGCAACAATGAAATAGCATTCTGAGAAGTGGGTTACTGACATGAAGGATGACAACCAAGATTGACACACTATCAGGTCATCATAACTAAAAAGTAGAAATCACTGGCCAGCCACATTGGTCATGAGTTAATAAAAGTGACAACCCTGCTTATTTTCCAGGAGGAGTCTGTTCTAAAGGTGTTGAAATTTCATTTTCTAAATCTAGACTACTTCATCCTAATCTGAGAAACCAACTGGATGTAGAAAATGCGGGGGTGGGGGGGGAGGAGAGAGGAACAGTCTTCCTTTGCTAAGCAATGAACAAAACCGAGGTGGAAGTTTAAAGATAAAGATCTAATAAAGAAGAAATACAGCACTTGCTAATTTATATTACTTAACAATGAAATCTCTGAAGAACTGTAATTTAGTAAAACACTGATCAAAGAAAGCAGGTATATGTTACCAGAAAGTATTACAACCTTTCAAGGGAGTTAGCTTATACTTTTAATACATCAAATAGGTAAAGACTGTTAGAGAAGAGTTAAACATTTGTTTCTAAAATACTGTATGTGTATTGATTTGAAGTCAGTATACCCCAAATACAAAGCTAACGGTGATACAGCCACACAATTAAATGGAACATCAAATTGTGCACTATCTAAGCTGATTCAATTAAGAGTATTGAGGGGGATATTTTCCTAAAACCCCTCCCCATTTCCGTTTCTTTTTAACGTCAGCCTTCACCTATGTTAATACTTGGTATATATGTACATTTGCATCAACACATCTATTACTTTTTTAAATTTATACAAAAATACAGTTCCTCTGGTGACCCCCTTTTTCTGCAGGCCATTCACTTCTCAAGGTCCACCCACTGCCATCTGCCTTAAGAGATTCGCATCCCTGTGAAAGCAAAGTAAGATGTTCACAATAGGGTTCCTGAGATATTATTGCTGTAACTGCCATTTACCTATTCACAGGGAGAACCTGCGCCTTCCATTGGCCAATTCCCAGAGCCACTGGGACACATGCCCCACTTGCTCAGAAATAGGAGAAGGCACTCGGGTTCTGCATCCCACATAGTCCTTTTTCAGATTAATTAAAATAAACACCAGCGCATCCAATTCTCTCAGGCTTACAGACTTAAATAGCACAAGCACTAACAACAATCAAGTCCACCATACGTGATTGATCTCAGTTCCTCCTGGCTAGTGAAAGATCTTCTGGGACCCCCCCAAAAAAGACTGTAAATATTTCCTTTAAAAAGAAAACGCTACCTCACACCCTAAAGCAACTGTATTCCAACTAGTCCTAAGGAAATTAGTACTCTGCACAGGTGACCTTGGCTAATTACCACTTCATGTTAAGCCTCACCTTCCTATGCCATCTTCTTGATTAGCTTGCTTAGAATCATCTCCAGACCCACTTAACATCCTCCACAGCCTTGGAGCCATCTCAGTCAGGGTTCAGGCCAAGGCATGGCATAGACACATTACTTGTTGCCCTTGTGGATATCCTCCTGTCCACAGAAATGCATACTTAACCTACTGGGCCTATATGTGGCATTAACACAGCTGATGACCACCACATTCTTCTCTCTCCCTTCAAGAAACTATAAAAGTTCATCCTAAAACTGTCAGAATCTTCTCTCAGACCAACCCAGACAGATGTGATAGGGAACTGTTCCAACACTCCCAGAGCATTCATCTACCAAGTCCAGCAAAGCTCTATTCTGTCCCTCATCTTATTGCAGAAACTGTAACACTTGGGAATCTGGCAAGACCCTACAGTCTAAAATGTCAGCAATATGAAGACGATTCTCAGCTCAACACATCCTTCAAATCAGATTTAAGCAGCACTATCTCCTAGACTTCCCAATGCCTTGAGAAGACCCACCACCCAGGTTAAAGTGAACCCAGGTAAGGCTGATGTTAGGAAAAGGTGAACACTTTGAAGAATTTGCCTACTCCATAACATCCCTTTCTATCAAAGGCATGGGCCAACTGATAATGAAGCTGCTTGCAGCTTTGTGAACCTCCCAGACTCTTCAGTGCTTTTAATTATTCTTCCACGGATGGGATCTCTTTAATTTTTTCAGTTCCTAGGTTACCCTGAAGTATTCATGTAAAGATCATCTTTAAAATGTTTTTGATGCTATAAACATCAGGTTCCAGCTTCAGTCTGTGACTGAGAACTTTACCAAGTCTAAAATGGAAGTTATTAAAACACATAGGATTTTTATATGACTACTAGGAAACAATAAATCAAGTTCTAGAACTGTCTAGTGGGGAAGGGAAATGGGTGGAGTCACTGAAGAAAGAGCAGGGCATGATTAATGGGCAGAATCACTTTTCATTTGGTATTGAAAAGGAGGAAGAGGGTCAAGTCCTGAACTATTAAAAGCACACGGTTTGGTAGAATCTAGGAACTTCAAGGTGGGTTGTGCATCTGATAATGTGATAAAGCTGACTAGCTCATCTTATTTTGCACTAGTCAATGTCAGAATTCACTCTATGGTTGTTTCTGATTCCAAGAATAAATGTTAAAGCTGATCAATACTGAAAGCAGGGATTAACATTAGTGCATAGAGATTAACAAATACTATCAAATAGTGTGCGTATTTATAGGACTCTGTGTTCAAAATCAAAGGAAGAAGTTGGAAACAATCAATTGAATAAACTAAAGAAATAAAAACAGATATGTTTTCTAAAGTAAAATGTAAATGTTGACAAAAGCTGTTAAGTAATAAGATGGAAGATGTTTGTGCTCATATCAAGTAAAAAAAATAATCAGTTGCTTTGGATAACTCAAGGTCAAATTCATTATTGAAGGAAATGGATCTAGGGGTTACAGTGGACCACAAGCTAAATATGAGTCAGTGTGATGCTGTTGCAAAAAAAGCAAACATGATTCTGGGATGTATTAACAGGTGTGTTGTGAGCAAGACACGAGAAGTCATTCTTCCGCTCTACTCTGCTCTGGTTAGGCCTCAGCTGGAGTATTGTGTCCAGTTCTGGGCACCGCATCTCAAGAAAGATGTGGAGAAATTGGAAAGGGTCCAGAGAAGAGCAACAAGAATGATTAAAGGTCTTGAGAACATGACCTATGAAGGAAGGCTGAAAGAACTGGGTTTGTTTAGTTTGGAAAAGAGAAGACTGAGAGGGGACATGATAGCAGTTTTCAGGTATCTAAAAGGGTGTCATAAGGAGGAGGGAGAAAACTTGTTCACCTTAGCCTTTAAGGATAGAACAAGAAGCAATGGGCTTAAACTGCAGCAAGGGAGGTCTAGGTTGGACATTAGGAAAAAGTTCCTAGCTGTCAGGGTGGTTAAACACTGGAATAAATTGCCTAGGGAGGTTGTGGAATCTCCATCTCTGGAGATATTTAAGAGTAGGTTAGATAAATGTCTATCAGGGATGGTCTAGACAGTATTTGGTCCTGCCATGCGGGCAGGGGACTGGACTCGATGACCTCTCGAGGTCCCTTCCAGTCCTAGAATCTATGAAACTTGTCTATTGACATAGAAGCAGGGCCGGCTCCAGGCACCAGCTGAACAAGCAGGTGCTTGGGGCGGCCAAGGGAGAGGGGCGGCACCTGAGGCAATTCGGGGGCGGCAGGTCCCTCACTCCCTCTAGGAGCAAAGGACCTGCCGCTGTACTGCCGCCGCCGATCGCGGCTTTTTTTTTTTTTTTT
>NW_020664419.1:5014974-5045030 GCF_002925995.2 Terrapene triunguis
TTTTTTTTTGCTTGGGGCGGCAGAAATGCTGGAGCCGGCCCTGGTGCGGGGTTGCCCGAGAAGTGACCCAGTCTCCTCAAGGGAGCAACAGCAGCCTCGGGCAGAGCCGTGCCGCGGAACTGCAGCAGCGATGGGCGCTGCACCCCAGGGAGAGCCGGGGACTGGCCCGAGCAGCGGGGGAGACTGGGGCAGGAGAAGAAGCGGGCAGGACCCATCCCGCTCTCTGCTCCGGCCATTCCCCCAGATCGCTGGGGCTCAGAGCTGAGCCGAGCCCAGCAGGGCCGGCTCTAGGCACCAGCAAAGCAAGCAGGTGCTTGGGGCAGCAAATTTGCAGGGGCGCAAGAATCCAGCATGAGAGCTGAGAACCAACAGGGAGCCCTGGGAGCTGTAGTTCCTTGGTTAGCTCCCTGCCTATAGAGCCAGCCCTGGAGCAGGGAAAGAACTACATTTCCCAGCATTCCCTCGGCCGCAATTAACAGGAAAGGGAGAGGGAAGGAGTGTAAAACTGAAACCTCATGCTACAGCTTGCTGTAAATGGTAGGAACAGAGGCAGCTCTAGGTATTTTTCCGCCCCCCACCTCAGCCCTGGGCTCCCCCCACACCCCTGTGTTGCCCCAGCCCTGGACTCTCCCCTGCCCACACCCCGTGCTGCCCCAGCTCTGGCCCCCACCTGCACCCCCTGCTGCCCCAGCCCTTCGCTCTCCCCCCCACCCCCCCTGCTGCCCCAGCTCTGGCCCCCACCTGCACCTCCTGCCGCCCCAGCCTGGGCTCTTACCCCCACCCCCACCTGCACCTCCTGCCGCCTCAGCCCTGGGCTCTCTCCCAAAGAAAGAATTGGGTGGACTAAATGGACATTGCACCTCTCTATCTGAAGCCTAGCAAGGCAGGTACGTGGATCCCACTAGAATTTAAAATGAAAAGTAAAGGAGGGGAGGCTCTACTAGACTGGGCAGCTTTAGGTACAGTACCAGGCACGTAGGAGGATTTACACTTCTGAGCCATGGAAGCAGAAATTGACTTTTCTTTTCCAGATATAGCTAATATTCAGAAAGGGAATCTAGCACCTGCCTTCCAGATTTGAACACCCTCAAAATTCAGGAGTGCTCAAGCTCAATTTGGGCAGCTGTTACTTCATTTCTCCCAAATCAAATATACTGATCCACTGTAACTTGCTGTAGAAAAAGTAGAATAAATTGAGCAAGAAATGCTTCCCAGTGGTTATTAGGACTGGAATTGCTATTTTCAACAGCCATTGCTTTTTTTTTATTATTTATTATTATTATTATTATTAAGTTTAAGTTTTATTTGTTTAAAAGGAAGACAGTGATAGTGCATTGGCAAATTCCCCATAGAAACAAAGAATGGAACAAAAGAATAATAAAGGCACCTCAACTTTTCCTCATTTATGTAGGACAGTCTTATAATGCGCATCCAGATATCCTCCAGTCACACAAGCTGAAAATTGTTCCACTTTCCTGCAGTTCTGTAACCATATGGGAACCAATCCTGGCTGTGTTCTGTGCACATCCAAAATTCCTGCTGAATGACCCGCCCTGGGAGCAGTTACCAGTGACTCAGGACTGGGGCAGCAGGAGGGTGCGGGGGGAGCAGCCAAAATTTTTTTTGCTTGGGGCAGCAAAAAACCTAGAGCCGGCCCTGCATAGAAGACCAGAACAGAGTTTTTGATGACCCAGCAAGGGATATGCCACTAACAAAATATTGCCAGGATGATTTAAAAAAATGTGTCTGATTCCAAGTTTCCAGGAGCAATAATTCCATGTCAACTGAATTCAGGAGTGGTCTCTGTTCATCTTCAACACCCAAAAGTACAGTAAAGATTAGTCAGTGATTATACCATAAAAAAAGACAGACGAACTTCAAGTTGCAACTTTTTTTTATAACTTTTAGAAAAATCCATTTCTTTAAATTGTTCAAGCACTTTGCCCTGTATAGACTCTTCCAGACTGATTTAAACTTGCTGGTTCACTACTAGATGCAGCAACAGAAAAGCTAGGGAAAGAACTGAGGAATAAAAGAATCAGGTACACAATGCATATCACTTGCTGAAATTGAGAACTGACCCAGTAAGTACTATACAATCTCTAAAGGGAAAAAATGTGTTCCTATTTAATAGAAGTGATTCTATACATTAAAAGGAAAACCTCATTTGCATACAAGTTGCTGAAGATGCCATCCAAGAATGCAGATAAAAGCATGATACGTTCTCTCATTTACTCTGAAAACAAAAATGAAATAAGGATGAAAATTTAGGTACAACCATCTAAACTTCTGACATATGAATGGAGAGCACACTTCAGCTCACTGAGAAAGTATTAAGACCTAAAGCAATCTAAAGCACATTGTGGTAGTTCAAACGTTCTTCCAAAATTGCCATTAGCAGCATAATAGACTGAAAGAGGGCAGATGCATGGATGAAATGCAGAGACTGAGACACTCAGGAAAATTGTTTCTCTACATCTGCATCCAACTGTCATTAAGTATGTTGACATTTGCATTGTGTACAAGGATGACTGACCAAAATACAGCATGCTTTTTACCTAATGGACTCTACACAACAACAGCACTAAACATATATAGTAGAATCTCAGAGTTACGAACACCAGAGTTACGAACTGACCTGTCAACCACACACCTAATTTGGAACTGGAAGTATACAAGCAGGCAGCAGCAGAGAGACACACACACACACACACACACAAAAAAAAGTAGATACAGTACTGTGTTAAATGTAAACTATTAAAAATATAAAGGGAAAGATTTAAAAAAGATTTGATAAGGTAAGGAAACCGTTTCTGTGCTTGTTTCATTTAAATTAAGATGGTTAAAAGCAGCTTTTTTCTTCAACATAGTAAAGTTTCAAAGCTATATCAAGTCAATGTTCAGCTGTATACTTTTGAAAAAACACTCATAACATTTTGATAGGAACATTTAGAGTTACGAACAACCTCAATTCCAGAGATGTTCGTAACTCGGAGTTCTACTGTAAAAGCCAACAAAGGCATTTTCAGAGGGACCTGACAGACTGCAATCTGATGACACTACTGTTGCAGTCCAAATGGAAATCTGCTTTCACCTAATTAATAAAGAACTAGAACTACTTAAGGAAAATCCAAAAACAAGCTTCAGGAACTTTTCATACTTAGTCTTCACTGATCACAAATCAAAGGTTGAGTCCAGAACAGGAAGAAAAGGCTGATTTGTGACTAAAGGAACATAAGTGAGTTCCTCCTTCTACCATTTAAACTTAAGATACAAATTTCGACTCTAAGTCTATGAAGAAGCTTGTCACATCAGTTTTTCTAAACAACTGTGGAAATATAAACTCAAAAAACAGGACAGCTGAATTCAGAATGTTACCAGTTTTCAAAAAAAAAGAAAACGGAATGCCACTCCAGCCAGCTCAGAGTCAATCAAGCACATTCTTAGCACTCTGACTGTTCTGATCAAAACTTTTTAATAGGTTAGATTGTGAAAAAGCAAGTGTATCCATATCCAAGGGTAAATACAAGAATGGTAGATACTAGTTTACTCCTGGGGGGAATTCTGCACCAAAAAATTAAAAATTCTTCATATTTTATTTGTCAAAGCAACACAATATAATCATGCCAGTTTCAATTATTTTGGTAATTTATTTCAAAATATCTGTCAGCAAACATGTCTAACAATACAGACAACAAAAAAGATTCAGGAAATGTTTTTTGACAAATAGATTCCTTACTAAGCATATTAATACAGAACTTTGAGTAATAATTCATTTAAATTACAATACAGAAACGTATTCCCCACAAAAGCAGTGCAAAGTCTTGGGGGAGTCAGGGGTAAAGGAGGAACTGAAGGAGAAGGAAGTAATTGCTGGGAAGGAGCCTGGGAGTGAACCTAGAGGGTTGTTGGGTATGTGTGGGGAAAAATACAGAAAAGTACCTGCTACAGCAGGTGAGCCAGGTACCCTCTGTTCTGGTGCCATCGCAACCCCTGGTGGGCAAAAAGCATAACTGCAGCACCTCTCCAGCAGAATATATTTTCTGCAGAAAAAAAAAATCTGCAGGGGACATGAATTCTGCGCATGTGCAGTGGTGCAGAATTCCCCCGGACTAAAACAATTCTGCACAATGTATGATGTTTTGTGTCTGAGAAATATACATGCTTATGAAGTGAAACAGTACACCTTTTCTATTTCACTTAATAAAAACCCTGAAGGGAATTTCCTAGTTTTATCGCTTTACAGAAAAAAAATTGGGATATTTAGTGGTGGAAAAAGTCACAACAAACTTGTCAGCAACATGAGAAAGCCATTTCTTCCCAGGGGCTGAGCCTGCCAGCTCTTTGGCAATGCCAGTCTACAGTGAGTCAGAGCAAGTGATGGAAGGAAAGACCAGTTTTTCTTCTCATCTTGCAAGTATCAAGCTACTCCAGCACAATAAAACGATGACTAAACTAGGCACTATTTGGAGGTTCAGACTGCTATGTGCTAGAAAGATAGCCCCAGTGGAATGCACTTATGGGACATTAAAAGGTACCAATGCCCGTCCCCTTCTTTTCACATATTATATTTAATACACACCAAGGTGTACTCCCTTAAAAAGAATTTTCAACAAATCCAGCTCAGATCAATATTGACCAAAGTCACTGCAATCAGATGGTTGTTTCTGTGGTTTATGCAAAGTGAGTTAGTGGTCCTCAGTGCAATTTGTACCTTGCTGGTATTTCAGTCCATGCTTTTTCACACTCTATCCTAGCAGTTCATATAGATGAACAAGTTGGGGAGGCAGGCGAGAGCTAAGAAAGTGGAGGATCAGGTGCTCATCACAACTCTCCAGGAGCAGCCTCATTCAGTTGAAATAGCATTAAGATGACTTCCGTCTATCTTTCTACTCTCTGCCACATCTGAGGCAGGACAGCAGAATTCCATGATGGACCTTATCAAATCCTGCTGGATTATTCTGTAATGAGTGTATGAATTTGTTCTAGACTCAATTTTCCTGGCAACAACTCATAACTTTCCCAAGAACCAACAGAATCAATGACCAGTATCAGAGTTTTTAATCTGTGGTGTCACGGAGATAGCTGGGAGTGCTGGTGGCGTAGGGTCTGAGTAGGGAGTCCACATATCCAGACAGTCCTTCAGTGAGAGTGCCAATGCTCGAGATGATGGGGCGTCCAGGATTTCCAGGTTTGTGGATCTTGGGTAGTAGATAGAATAACCCCGGTCGGGGCTCTGAGGGTATGTTGATTTGTTCCTGTGTTAGTGTAGGGAGTGTCCTGAGTAGATGGTGCAGTTTCTTAGTGTATTCCTCAGTGGGATCTGAGGAAAGTTGCATCTGACTTGCATCTGAAGAAGTGAGGTTCTTACCCACGAAAGCTTATGCTCCCTATACTTCTGTTAGTCTTAAAGGTGCCACAGGACCCTCTGTTGCTTTTTACAGAATCAATGACATGATTCCTGGATTCTGGACACCCTCGCTGCTGCCCATGGAGTTCTGAATAGCAACAGCAAAAGTGTCCTGAACATCATCATTAACTTCATTTGACTGCTTGGGAAACTCAGGAACAGCTGTAAAAGATGCTGGAGCTGTCCTTCTGCAAATTCGAGAGAGTACTTCCTTGGGTGATATTTGGAAGGTTCTCTATAAACAAAGAGACTAAACCTATTTTTAAAGAGTGACTTCAGATTCTGCAATAACTAATAGTTTAGCAATCACCAACCTCAAAACAAACAAACAAAAAGTTCCCAGAGAAGCTGTCCCTATTGTCACTGCCAAACAGGTGAGTGGACTGCCAAGTACTGGCTGTACTTACAGCCTTTTGGCCCCATCTCCATATTAACAGAAAGCAACCAGAGTTACCTGAATGCTACCAATAAGTATTTGTGTAATATTCGGGGAGAATACCTAGAATCACGTTATCTGTTTAAAAATTAAACTTCAGTCCCAAGCCTTCTACATTTTATCCACTTACCAGTTTAAGTCAACAATGGATTCAGATCCCCACTAGCATTCAAAAAGCTGTTGCTAGCAGGGCTCTAACTGGCCAGCAGGGACAAGGATTTTGCATTTCATAATTTTGTTTTACATTTAAAATCATGCTGAGTGCCAAAGGTGAGTCTAAACCATGGTTTTGTTAGTAGAGTCCATGAGAGATGGACAGAAGAAACCCTGTCCACATTAGTACACCTCTACCCCAATATAACGCGACCCGATATAACACGAATTCGGATATAACGCGGTAAAGCAGTGCTCCAGGGGGGCGGGGCTGCACACTCCGGTGGATCAAAGCAAGTTCAATATAACACGGTTTCAGCTATAACACGGTAAGATTTTTTGGCTCCCGAGGACAGCGTTATATCGAGGTAGAGGTGTACTTCACCACAACTGTAGTAAGGATGGTTCTTCTCCCAGTGACAGGGCTAATCATTTTGGGGAAACCAGCAGTCTACATTAATTCTATCCATAACACAGTAGGACATAGTCTCCTAGCATGTCCCATTATGGTTCAAATAATTCAGACCTACAGTTTAGGCAGGACTGAACCGTGTTTTAACTGTGGGCCCTAGCAACATTTCTGGACCATCATTTGGTCTGGTCCTGTCTACTTTTAAAACAAGCCAAGTTTTAACTGTGTCATGGTGTACATCCTGTAACTGCATCAACTCCACTTCCAGAGGTTTTTTTCAAAATTTCAATACTCCTTCTCATGCTGCTTCCACTTAACATTTCTCCATTTAAAGAGTGGCAGAATACTTTAGCCTGCAGCCAGGGAAAGGACTGCTCCTGGCCTTTACATTTGGTATAAGGTTTGTTAGGTCTCCAAACATAGCAGTTAGTGTGAAATCATCAAGTGAGGGGTTTTAGTCCATTACCACTAGGATCATTCTCAGCCCAACTATTCAATATTTATCAATGATCTGGAAGAACACATGCAAACTTTAACCGCAATGATTTTATACAACAAAAAAATTATGAGAATAACTGTAAGGACATGTCACCAATACAGAGTAATCCAGATTGCTAGTAATCTGGGCACATGAAAACATACATTTTAATGAGGGCTGTCAATTAATCGTAGTTAACTCAAAAAAATGATTAATCGCACTGTTATACAATAGAATACCAATTGAAATGTATTAAATATTTTCAGGTGTTTTTCTATATTTTCAGGTATATTGATTTCTTACAGCACAAAATACAAAGTGTACATGCTCACTTTATTTTTTATTACAAATATTTAAACTGTAAAAATGATAAACAAAAGAAATAGTATTTTTCAAGTCACCTCATTCAAGTACTGTAGTGCAATCTGTCATGAAAGTGTAACAACAAAAATAATCTATATTTGTATGTAACTGCTCTCAAAAACAAAACAATGTAAAACTTTACAGCCTACAATGTGAGATTTCTAAAAATAGCTACAGCACTGGACCCAAGGTTTAAGAATCTGAAGTGCCATCCAAAATCAGAGAGATGAGGTGTGGAACATGCTTTCAGAAGTCTTAAAAGAGCAACACTCAGATGTGGAAACTACAGAATCCAAACCATCCAAAAAAAAAATCAACCTTCTGTTGGTGGCATCTGACTCAGATGACGAAAATGAACATGCGTTGGTCCGTTCTGCTTTGGACCGTTATCTAGCAGAACCCATCATTAGCATGGACGCATGTCCTCTGGAATGGTGGTTGAAGCATAAAGGGACATATGAATCTTTAGCACATCTGGCACGTAAATGTCTTGCAACACCAGCTACAACAGTGCCATGCGAACGCCTGTTCTCACTTTCGGGTGACACTGTAAACAAGAAGCAGGCAGCATGGTCTCCTGCAAATTGTAACCAAACTTGTTTGTCTGAGCGATTGGCTGAAGTAGGACTGAGTGGACTCGTAGGCTCTAAAGTTATACATTGTTTTATTTTTTAATACCTTTTTTGTACATAATTCTACATTTGTAAGTTCAACTTTCATAATAAAGATATTGCAATACAGTACTTGTATTAGGTGAATTGAAAAATATTCCTTTTGTTTTTTACAGTGCAAATATTTGTAATCAAAAATAAATATAAAGTGAGCACTGTACACTTTGTATTCTGTGTTATAATTGAAATCAGTATATTTAAAAATGTAGAAAACATCCAAAAATATTTAAATAAATGTTATTCTATTACTGTTTACCAGCATGATTAATCGCACCATTAATCGTGATTAATTTTTTGCACTTGACAGCCCTAATTTTAATACAGTTAAATGTAAGGTCACACATCCTCGAACACAAGTCATATTTACAGGATGGGAGATTGTATCCTGAAGAGCAGAGACTCTGTAAAAAAAACTTAGATCAGCATGGTAGATAGCCTCTAACCAGGAACACCTAATGAGATACTGTGGCAAAGAGGGCTAAGAGGATGCTTGGCTATACAAGCAAAACTATTCAGTGGGGAGTCTTTACCTTTGTAAATAGCACTGGTGAGACCAATACTGGAATACTTCGTCCAGTTCTGGTATCAACCCTGATGCTTCTCAAATTTTTTTAAAGCAAACAACTGCAAGAATGATTCGAGATCTGGAAAACAAGCCTTACAAAGAGAGAGAGTTTAGTCTATATGGCTTATCAAAGGAAAGGTGAAGAGATGATTTGGTCACAGACTAGGAGTACATACACAGAGAAGATATCTGACACTAAAGGAATCCAGACTTGCAAAAGCATTAACTTCCAGCCATTGGATCTGGTTAAGTAAAAAAAAAAAAAAATTAAACGAAGTAAAACACTTTTTTTAAAAACATGAGTAAAGGTAATTAACCAAAGGAAATAGATTGAGGATGAGATAACTCCATCACTTGAAGTCTAAGTCAAGACTGGATGTCAGTCTAGAAGATATGCTCTGGTTCAACCAGAATTTATGGCCTGTTTTCATGCAGATGGTCAGATTGTTTACACATAATAGCACCTTTAAAAATCTATGAAAATTCAAAACTGAACTGATACACGGTCATCATCAATAAGAATAAAGCCAGGCCATACTAGTTTTATGCTACTTAATAAAGTTTATTCATTTTACTGTCAACAGCCATTGGAACTTAACAGGTCATAACTAGTGGGCAGTTTGACCTAGATTCGCATTCACCGAGATTTCACCACTTCGGTATTCATTAATGATGCTACGTGAATACGACAAAATGCAACTTCGACCTACTTTCTTCAAGCCTGGATCAAACCTTAAAGCCTACTTACTTACTTACAAACACACACCCCTTAAACAGAGGGCCAGAAAACACTACCTCCTAACAACAGGCAGAGCGTGGAGGGAACAGACCCTTTACTGCCCGGTTAGCATTTCCGAGGCTGGAAGAGCGAGGTGAAATGAGGTAAAGGACGAGGCCACCAGAAGACGGAAGACTAGCGACGCTGCAGGAATAGGGCACAGGGATAGGAGACAGTCCCTGGTTTTCTCCCATGGGGTCAGGTGGGCCACATTTAACCGAAGAAATGATCGGGTCACCCTCTTCCCCGGGTTAAAGCTGCCCCCCCCCCCCAGACCCCGGTGTCCCCTTCCTGCAGCCACCGCTCATCTTTCCTCAGGACACCGAGGCCCGAGACCCCCGCCGGCCTCTCGTCTCCCGCAGCTGCCCGGGGCGGGGGCACTGCGCGGCTCCGGGGTGGGGGCGCCCGACACAGCTCACGCCGGGCAGGGGGGGAGGGGGGGAGCGGCCCCCTCTGCCCCCGGCCCGGCCGGATCAGCGCCGGGGCCAGGCTGCGGACACGTCCCGGGGCCCTCTCAGGAGCCGTGTCCCCGGCCCCCCTGGCTCCCCGGCCTCGCCCGCTCTGCCCCACGGCCTCGCCCTCCGGCCCTGCCCCCGGGGCCCGCGCAGGCCCAGAGCGGTGCGGCGGGCGCCGGGAACCGACGCCGCGCTCGGCCCCCGTGGGACTGGCGGCGGCTCGGTCACTCACTCGGGCAGGTAGGTGGAGGAGAAGCTGCTCCAGCGGTGCAGGGTGTAGCCCAGCACCCGGCTCTCGGGCCCGGCCGGACCCGCGGGCCCCGCCGCCGCCGCCATCTTGTCAGCAGCAGCAGTAGCGGAGGGGGGGGAGGGGCCGCCGCTCTTAAAGGGGCCGCCGCCCTCCCGAGCCCGAGGGGAGCGGGCCGGGCTGGGGGGTTGGGGAGGCGAGAGACTCGCGGTCCGGCCTGTCCGTGTGTCTGTCATTGTCACACCTCGCAGACAGCTGACAGGCAGGCATTACAGACCGCCAGACAGAGGGACAGACCGACCGGCAGGGATTGCAGACACAGTCAGTCTAGGGTCACCCGATGTCCTGATTTTATAGGGACAGTCCCGATTTTTGGGTCTTTTTCTTATATAGTCTCCTATGACCCCCCCCACCCCCTGTCCCGATTTTTCACACTTGCTGTCTGGGCACCCTAAGCCGGTCCCATTGCAGAAAGACGCTGCGGCCAGCCCAGGCAGCGACATTACAGACAATCCGACAGACCCCGCTGCAGCCCGCAGCCAGGCTTGACAGCCCAGACACACACATTGCAGAGAGACAGACCGACCCAGCCTACAGCCATTGCAGTCACACCTGGCAGAAAGACAGACGTTGCTAGGGTGACCAGACAACAAGTGTGAAAAATCAGGACAGGGAGTGGGGGGGTAATAGAAGCCTGTATAAGAAAAAGACCCCAAAATCGGGACTGTCCCTATAAAATCGGGACATCTGGTCACCCTAGACGTTGCCCACAAGCAGACCGATATTGCAGACACGCTGGCAGACATAACAAACAAGCAGACAAACGTTGCAGACAGACCCACACTGCAGGCAGCTATTGTAGATGGGCCGGCCAGGCAGGCCGTTCAGTGAGTCTGGCTTTCCTGGCTGTCTGGTGGGGCTGTCTCTCTACGGGCTTATATTGTGCGCTGGCATGTAGGCACTTCCAGACCAGGATGAGGACAAAACTGAATCCTAGGCCTCTTGCACGGACGGACAGACAGAGCGGGGCTCACAGACACATGCTGAGATCCAAGCCCAAGTGGTTTCTGGCAGGCCAAGCCCTGCTCCGTCCTTGGGTTGCAGTGTGGTGGCGTGTCTGCTAGGAGCCCCAGCAATATAGTGAGGAATTGCCTGGCACCAGGCAGTAAAGAAATGGATAAAACAAATAAACTACACAAGCAGGGTTTTGTCCCTTAGGATTATTTGTCATCATCACCCACTGCTGGTTCATGGCTGCTGTGTGCCATCTCATTTATTTCTCCTGATACCACAGATGTTAGAAATGGAAAGGCCTGTTAGACAGTCCATCTCCCTTTGGCCACTGTAGGACTGCATTTCATAGAGTAGAATATCAGGGTTGGAAGGGACCTCAGGAGGTCTAGTCCAACCCCCTGCTCAAAGCAGGACCAATCCCCCAACAGATTTTTTGCCCCAGATACCTAAATGGTCCCCTCAAGGATTGAGCTCACAACCCTGGATTTAGTAGGCCAATGCTCAAACCACTGAGCTATCATTTGATAGTGTCTTAGCTAAGATCTTTAAGGCAGGGGTCCTTTTTGTTCAGTGTTTGTACAGCAACTAGCACAATGGGGTTCTGGTCCATGATTGAGGCTCCTATCTGGTACCACGGTACAAATAATTTTTAAAAGTCCCATGTGAGGGGGTTTCCACCACATCCCTTGGTAGACTATTCCACAACCTAGTGCACCTCAATGTCAGAGTGATATTCAGCTTAACTTTCCCCTTTCTTAATTTCATATCATTCCTTTAACCACAACTACTAAACTAAAGAATTCTTCTCCCTCCCTAGTCATCACTTAGCCTGGCTGGGATGATTTAGTTGGTGTTGATCCTGCTTTGAGCAGGGGATTGGACTAGATGACCTCCTGAGGTCTCTTCCAACCCTAATCTTCTATGATTCTAAGTAGGACACATTCAGTTCTTTTATTCTTTGCTGAGAAGTCTGTCCTTCCAGTGCCACGATCTTTTTTATTCATCTTCCCTACATCCCCTCCAGTTATTCATTATTAATAGTATTTATTATTTGTATTACCATAGTACCTAGGATCCTTAGTCATGGACTAACACCCGATTGTGCTAGGCACTGTACAAACAGAACAAAAAGAACAGTCCCTACCCCAAGGAGCTAAAAATCTCTTTCTGGTAAGTGGTGCCTAGAAGTGAATGTATTATTTTAGGTGGGGTTGGTCCACAGCCCTTTAGAGAAGACATTTTACTTCCCTGTTCTTGACTGTGTTGTTTTTTCATAAGCAGTCCACCTCAGCATTGGCCTTTTCCTTGTGACCAAATCACCACTGCAGATTCATAGCTGTGTAGCACCATTACTGTTTTTCAGGTTTCTCCCTTCCACTGAATATCTGTATTTTAAATCCTCTTCCCCCCAAAAGTTGAAACTAGACAAATTGAGACTGGAAATAAGGCATACATTTTTAATAATGAGAGTAATTAGCCATTGAAACAATTTACCAAGAGTTGTAATAGATTCTCCATCACTGACCATTTTTAAATCGAGGTTGGATGTTTTGCAAAAAGATCCGCCCTGGGAATGATTTGGGGGCAGTTCTATGGCCTGTGTTATACAGGAGGTCAGACTAGATGATCACAGTAGTCCCTTCTGGCCTTGAAATCTATGAAAACATATTAGTCTGCATTTCTGCTGAATTTAACTGCATTGTTTGCTGAACTTCTGTCCATTTCTTTAATCCCCCTCTGTGTTATTTCTGAGTGCTCTCCACACTTCCTCACAGTTTAGAGTCAGCTGCAAATGTCGTAAGTGTGCAGAGTTAGGCTTGCAGGATGTTTTCTAAGGTTAGAGGAACAGGCTGGTACTACCTATCTAGGTACTTATATGACCCATGTCACTGTTTGAGCGCCTCACAATTATTAATGGATTTTATCCTCATAACACCCCTGTGAAGTAAGATCCCCAAGATACCCCATTTTACCAAGGTCTCTTGAGTCCCAGTCCAACACCCTATTCACTAGACCTTCCTTCCTACATTGACTCTTATCGTCCAAATGTGCTGCAATATATTTCAAGTAGATACGACCGTGAGGAGTATGTGGGGGACAGAGAGAGTGAAATTCATTTTTGTTCCTCTTCCAGCGGAGACAGCTGCAGCCTCAGATGGTGGGGCCGAAGGAGGCTTTACTCCTTGAGTAAGTTCTTTGGACATGATGGTGGAGACTTATGCAGAAGTCACTGTGCACTGACTGGTGGATCCTGTGGCGCTATCAGCTGATGTTATGAGCCTTGTTTCTGTGATGCCCCAGTAAAAGTTTATGTTTGATTTAGGGTTTGGAATGATGAATTTAAAGGCACCATTGAACTTATCCAAGTAAATAATACAATGCACCAGTTCCTCCATATAATTTACATTGGTTCTGAGCAGAGTTACTGTAGGTCAGGGGTAGTCAATTGTTTTTTGTCAAGGTCCAAATGTATTGGTCAAGATATAGTCAATGTCTAGACCCCAGAGAAAATAATACAAAAATAATAACAATGATGATAATAATAAGTACATAAAAAGATTTCGGGGTCCATTCAAAAGCATCTGGCAGTCTGGATTTGGCTCACGGTCCGCCTATTGACTATCCCTGCTGTAGGTATCCCTGGCAGCCATGCACATGTTTTTCATGTGACCCGACAGAACATTTTAGTGTGGGCTGTGGTGAGGAAGCGCATGCGCTGCTGCTCTAATGCACACGAGACTGAGGATTGCCGGCATTTCATTAGATGCAACATGTGTGGGAAAAGTGGACATGTTTATAGGCAGTGCCTAAAGGCATGGCACAATAGAGAAAAACATCATTCCCAACCTCAGAATGACCCTTCTTTGCCAGAGGATCAGAGGATGCCAAACAGCTCTGCAAGGATTGGCGAAAGCCCCATTTTGAGTGGCAGGGCCTCCCTATTTTTGGAGGAAGGACTGACCTTGTTCTTTGCTGATACAGGACTGGGAAGGGGTCAGGGTAAGGGAGTGGGAACCACTGAGAGCCAGGACAATAGAGATGGGACATGAGCACTAGTAAAGTGGGGGACACAATCAGAGATCGGGGGTGGGGGGAGAATAAGAGAAACTGGGGAAGGAAAATCCACAGGCGACATTTGTTATGCAGGAATCCTAGCCACCGCAGAGGGATTAGCAGGCTATGGGTCTGGCAGACCCGACAGTTGGGGAACAGGATTTGATGTGCTTAACTTCAGGAATAGAAGAGTTCAAGAGTTTCTTGAAATCACACACGGAAAGAGAGGATCCAAGGAGACAGCTGGGCTTATAGTGACTGAGAGTGCCCTACAACTGTCCAAACCACACAGCATTTTCACAGTTCAAACACATAACAAGTTTTCTGTATTAGGTCCTATTGCGGATGAGGAAGAGCAGAGAGAGGAGTCTGTGGGTGCGTTAAACGTGCATTCATTGAGGGAAAGGGACCCACGAGCTATTGGGTCTGAGTTACTTCAGAACGAACTACACCTCTACCCCAATATAACGTGACCCGCTATAACATGAATTCGGATATAACGCGCTAAAACAGCGCTCCGGGGGGGCGGGGCTGCGCACTCCGGCAGATCAAAGCAAGTTCGATATAACGCGGTTTCACCTATAACGCATTAAGATTTTTTGTCTCCCAAGGACAGCATTATATCGGGGTAGAGGTGTATCAGAATTGGGATCAAGATCTGGGGACTCAGGAGGTCTCCCAGTTTGTGAGAAATGAACGAGTCAGCAAGGAAAAAGTGGGTAAACAAAAAAGAACAAGAGAGGAGGGTAAGTCAGAGGGTTTAATAGCAACATCAAGGCAGTCAACTAGATGGGGGCCACAAGTAGCTGTGAACCTTTGTTTAGATGATACTGAAAATTGCAATTTAGAACATGTGCCCCATCCTGAGGGTGCACCAGAGGCAAATGATCTTTCAATTTTTGGATGGGCAGGATTTGGTTCTAGTGGGTATCCAGGAAATGAAACTATGTTCTAGGTGTGACATTTTGTAGCTCAGAGGGACTGGAGGAGAGACCCATCTGTTTTGGTCCACCGAGCTAATGGAATAGGGGTAGTTTTATATTTATGTGATATTGGTGCAGAAGGTGGTAGAACTACAGCCAGGAGAGGGTTATTAGTGGATTTCTGTTATTGGAGTGTGAAGTATCATTGTGTTACATCTGTGGCCCACAGCGTCGGAAGCTGAGGAAAGATCTTTTTTTATAGAGGTTTTGTATTAATGGCTCGACAGTTGTTTTTAATGGGGGATTTTAGTTATTTAGCTGCAGTGGCTGACAGAGCAAAGCAACTCAAAGGATTATGAACAGTTGAAATTTACAATCAGTGTGTGATTCCATTGACTTGACGTTTTGGGGCATCCTAATTTAAGGAAGAAGGGGGCATTTACATTATTTGGAGGGGAAATGGTTGATTGATTGGACAGGATGTTTGGGAAAGCTATCTCAGTGAGCGGATGCTGCAGCGTGCAGCCTGTAGAATTTTCTTATCACTGCATTTGGTCCGAGTTAAACTCAGGGAGTACAGAACAGTGAACTTTGGCCATGGTTATTGGAAACTAAATACGTGTTTATTTAGTAATGCAGTGGCATGTAGAAAGGTTGAAGGCATCTTTGTGGAACAAGAGACAGTTCGGGAGTTTTATGCATCCCAGACAGAAGGGTGGGAACTGACTAAGAGGAGCCTGGTGACCTCTTTACATTCCTTTTCATGACGTCTGTATACATCTGATTACAAGCATTATTTAGTACTGCAGAGCCATTTGAGAGATCTTCATAGTCGACTGCAAGCTGGGGAACACGTAGATGCAAGGGTCTTAGAGACAATTATGGTTCAGTACTGAAGGAGATGGCTGGAATCAGATAAATTTGCAAAGGACTTCAGGACAAAAGGTGGAACAGCCTCCTTTAATGTATTTGCAGGATGTGAGGAAAAGAGACTGCAGCAGCATATGATGGTGTTATGGAATCCTAGTGCTGGACATGTCCACAGGGACCCTGCTGGCATGTTGAGGATAGTTCAGGAATATTACAGTGAGATCTCTCAGGAACAAACCATTCCTCCTTTCCAGCAGCAGCAGCAGTTTTTGGATAGTATCACGGATTTTCCAACATTGGCAGATAAGGAACAGGACTCACTTGTGAGGCCAATAGAAGAAATTGAGGTTCGTGCAGATATCTTGTTACTGCAGAAGGGAACTGCCCCAGGAGTCGATGATTTGACAGAAGAATTTTATGAGAGGTTTATGGATCCCCCCTCTATGGTACTCTCATGTGCTTTCAGTGATGGATCACTCCTGAGGGCATTCTGCGCCAAAACATAAAAAATTCTGTGCCAAAAAATTAAAAATGATGGCACACAATATTTTAAAATTCTGCACGTTTTATTTGTCAATAAATAAATGCGGAGGCTCCAGCATGGCATTGGCTGCATGGAGGTGGGAGATCGCCCTGAAGGCCCCTGCTACTCCATGGACAAGGACTCAGCGGTGAGGCTGCACCCAACCCTGACTCAGCACAAGGCCTGGGCTTGCCCCAGAAACACCCTGGGGCCCTGCCCCTCTGAGCCAGGGGCACCAGGTGTGGGCAGGCAGACTCAACCAGGTAGGATCCAATTGTGAGGGTGCTCAGGGAGGGGGTGTCCAGGTGTGGGGTGAGAGGGTTCTGTGTGGGACAATCTGGATGCAGGCAGCTCAGTGGGGGTCTAGGTGTGGGGGGATCTGGATGCACAGAGGCTTGTTGGCGGGGTTCCAGGTGCAGGGGCAACGGGACTCTGCAGGGACTTCCAGGTGAAGGTGGTTCAGGCTCAGCGGGGGGCGGGGGGGGAGGAAAAGTCTGGATGTGGGGGATCCAGCGTGCGGAGGTCTGGGTGCTGGGGGTGGGGGCTTGGTGGGGTGGGGGTCTGTTTATAGCCAGTTCGGGGTCAGTGGCATGGGGGTCTGGATGTGGGGGCTCAGGGTGGTGCAGGGGGGTGGGGCTCCTCAGGGTGGGGGTTTGAGTGCAGGGAGCTCAGTGGGGGGTGGTCTGGGTACAGGGGTGGGGGTCTGGAGGCAGGGGGTCTGGGTCCAGGGGTTGAGGTTCAGTGGGGTGAGGTTTGGATATGGCTTAGCGGGGGTGTCTGGGTATGGAAGGTCTGGATGCATGGGGGTTGGGTGGATGGGGGAGCAGCTCCCCATACAATGACCCCTCCCCCCGCAGCTGAGGAGCAATGGGGGAAAAAAGCAGGGGAGGATGATGAGCTTCCTGCGGCTGGGAGAGGTTTCTGGGGGTGGGTCTGACACAGTCCCAGCCACTCCTTTCAGGGGAAGAGGAAGTTCTGTCTTCTCCCGCCTCCAACCCAGCCAGGACTAGCGGATGATCCCAGCACAGGGTAGGAGCCACTGTCTGGGGTGTCCCCAGGCCCATGGTGATTTAGCTCTCTGCCAGCTGCTCCAGGTGCCTGAAATAACATATCTGCACTGCTAGGGAGGGGTGTGTGACTGCTCTTGCAGCTGCCCTTTGCTTCCCTGTCAGAAAGTCATTTTTCTGCGGGGGAGCAAAGAAATCTACAGGGGACATGAATTCTGCGCACTCACAGTGGCGCAAAATTCCTCCAGGAGTAATGGCTTGACTAGAAGCACATTGGGCTCTTTTATGAAGCCCTTTTGATTTTTTGGCCAAAAAAAAAAAAGGATATTTGGAAAATATCAGGAACTGGAGGCCTATTGTCCTTTTGAACATGGATTACAAAATTTTGACTTCTATTGTAGCCAAGAGATTGGGGAAAATAGCAAGGAAATGACTGTATCCCAGTCAGTCTAAGGCAGTTAAAGGTCATACAGTGGCAGACACGTTGTGTAGTTTGCGAGAAGTGTTTGAAACTGGGCAATGGGGAAAATGGCAGGGTTATGTTTTTGGCCTTGGATCAGGCCAAAGCTTTTGACAGAGTGAACCTGCCTTAATTATGGTTGGTCCTTCCTCAATATGGCATTCCCTCACAGCTTATTAACTGGCTACAGCTCTTTTATGTTCATGCACTCTGAATCCCTTTAGCGAATGACAGGAAAAAGGGGGACTATACAGATACTTTCTGGGGTACCGCAAGGTTGTCCCTTGAGTCCATGGTTATATTGTTTTTCTTTGCACCCTTTGCTGTAGACAGTATTTGGTAACAGGGAATTTCAGGGTTTAAATGGGTGGATTAAGAAGGAGAAGAATTTCACTCTGTCAATGGCAATTTTTGCCCATGCTGATGATGTCACAGTGCTGGTGGACAGGACAGATGATAGGAATATATTTTTGACACTTTACTTAATTAACCAGCTGCAGCCAAAACAGCAATTGACATGTAGAAGAGCAATGCTTTGGGGATGGGGATTAGGGGTTGCTCTTTTGCTCTTCCAGATTCATTGCAGATTGTGATGAGCCCTCCTGGGGCTATACAGATATTTTGAGACTCACCTTCAGCAGTGAGTCAATAGCTGAGTTGAACTGGGAGAAACGCTTTGCCTCCTGCCAGGGTAAGGTGATGAAGTGGAAGATATGTTTCATTAAAACATTCCTGTTACCCCTTTGTATTTATGCATTTATGTGGCTTTTCCAAAGAGGATGGATTTAGACTGTTCTCAGTGGTAGAAGATGACAGAACAAGGAGTAATGGTCTCAAGTTGCAGTGGGGGAGGTTTAGGTTGGATATTAGGAAAAGCTTTTTCACTAGGAGGGTGGTGAAGCACTGGAATGGGTTACCTAGGGAGGTGGTGGGATCTCCTTCCTTAGAGGTTTTTACAGTCAGGCTTGACGAAACCCTGGCTGGGATGATTTAGCTGGGGTTGGTCCTGCTTTGAGCAGGGGGTTGGACTAGATGACCTCCTGAGGTCCCTTCCAACCCTGATATTCTATGCTTCTATGTGTATCCTCCCCCTGAAAAATTGTTGGTTATATTTTCAGATGCTCTGAGGGAATAAATATAACCTAATGAAGGGAAGCATAGTCTACCTGCCAGCTAAAGAAGGGGGTTTGGGCATGGTTTTATACATTTCATAGGGTTTGTGCAGCTAGGGGCAGGGTATGGCCATTAATTTCCAGTGTTACTGGGAAATGTCACAGGGGAAGAAATGGAGTAATTGGTGGGAAAAAGGGGATGCAGCTCCCAAAATGGTATTTTCTCCTGCAATAGCCCACTTACATGCAACTTGCTTTAAGAAGTATTTCCCACTGGCAAAGTTAGGCAACAGCATTCCAGCCCGGTGGCTTACAGTTTAGGAGAGTGCTGTACCAGAGGGTGCTTAAGGAACATTTTCAGAACACCATTTAGCATGACTGAATTGCCCAGAAGATTGTCTCAGTGGGGCATTATTGTACTTTCAAAATAATAGAGTTCCCTTCCAGAACAGGGATATATGGTGGTGGGTATTTTATGTATCAGAGGGGTAGCCATGTTAGTCTGTATCCACAGAAACAACGAGGAGTCCAGTGGCATCTTAAAGACTAACACGTTTATTTGGGCATAAGCTTTTGTGCGTAAAAAACCCACTTCTTCAGATGCTAGAGGTAACCTATGGGGGAAGCATATAGTATATAAAGATTGTGCCCAGGAAGCGTGCTCTGATTCAGAGGAGACAACAGAGCACCTTTTATTATTCTGTTCTTTTAGTGTCCACATTTAGGATTTGTTGGCTTCAAAACTGTGAGTCCTGCTGTTGTGTGGCCAGACTTACGTACTGGCTTTCGAACTTTTTCAGACACGAGAGGACTCAGCATCGTGCCTTGATCAAGGACAGACATTTGCCACATTTTTTTTATTTGAGACTCTGGCCGTTGTTAACACTGGTTTTATACAACTTATGGCAGAGCTGCTGGTCAGCTTGTCTTCAGACACAGAACAACACACTTGAAACTCTGGTGCACGTTATTGGTGTGGTTATTTGGTCACTGGCAATGGTGGAGAAAAAAGAATGAGTTTGGTAGAATGGTGGGTGGCATGAAGGCCTATGATATCAGATTGATCTTCATGTTTTCAGGACAAAGAGTCTGGAGTGGGGAGGCTTTGGGTGGTTTCTTTGATAATCTGTGATTCTGATTGCGACAGTAATTTGGGGGGTTTGTTTGGAAGTTTTTATTTCAATAAACTTGAACAGAGAAAGAAGTTATAGATTCTTCTGTCCTGTTTGGGCACCAGTAGGACAAGGTCATCTGAGTACAGTAGATAATTTATTTCAGACTTATTTATTGGTGTTTTGGGATGGATTGAGTAACACTGAAATATCACTTTTAATTTGGTAATTAAATAATTTTGAACAGATTGAAGGTTTAATTCCAGTCTTACTCCTCTTTCTTTTTGAAAGCATCTGTTTGCATGTTGTAAGGTTGCCAGTTTTGGTTGGATGTATTCCTGGAGATTTCATCACATGACATGATCTTTAATTAAAGATTAATCTTTAATTCCTGGAGACTCCAGGCCTATCCTGGAGGGTTGGCAACCATAATGTTGTTTGTTTTTATCCTGCAGTAAATGGATTTGTACATGGATTTAATTATGTCATATGTTTTGCCTCCTGTTCTGTTTTACAATAATTTAAAGTCATAGCTCATGGCGCCAGACTGAGCTAAAGGCTTTTAAAAATATTTTTGCTGGTGTATAAGTAGGTGAAGGAGCCTGATAAACTGGTGAATTCTTCCCTCCTGGACCAGAACCTTTGCTGCTGTATCTCGGGATATGTCAGTGGGGCTATTTGATGTCAGTTTACACCAGCTAAGTTTCTGGCCCCACATTTCTTAATATTTTGTGATCCATGTCAAACTAACTTTCTTTCTTTCTGAGGAGTTGAATGGATTAGAGAACTGTTAGAGAAGAATAGGTAGGTCACTGACGTAGGTGTTGGAACAAGTTGGAAGTGAATCTGCCTCCTTCTTTTACCCCTCTCTTTATTCTTTGAAGACATGTGTTTGCATGTGGTTTATTTTTATCCTGCAGCTGATTGATTGGTGCATAGATTTAATTATGTCATATGTTTTGCCAACAGTTCAATTTGGCTGCAGTTGAAAGTTGAGCCTAAATTGCTATAGTAAATCACAAGGGTTTTTTTAAGTCTACGAAAACCACAAATATCTTTCCTCGTGTTTTTTGTTGTTTGTCTGTATGTTTATTGATAAGCAACTGTGTTGTAAATGTGATTTGTATTTTGGGAAGGGATTCAGTATGACTCTTATTATGTATTGTGGCAGGTGTATTGTTAGGTAGTATAGTACTTTCCTGTTGAGTCTACAGAATAACTTATTGATGTTGCTAACAACATTGATACCTCTGTAGCTTTTTGGATTGAGAACATCATCATATTTCTGGAATGGGATGATAGCTCCTCTGACCATATCTTGGAGAATCATCTGTCATGGAGAATGAGTTTAGACAGTTCTCACACAGACTTCCAGATTTAAACAGTGGTGATTTTCATCATTTTAGCTGACATATTACCCAGATCACAGGATGTATCAGGTGTAAGTACCTGGAGGCTTTCTTTGAAGTCCTGTGTAGTTAAGTGAGTGTCTAGTGGGTTTGGCAATCTTTAATGGATTTTTCTAGGAGAGGTTGTTTTAGAAGTCTGTTTGTTCTGGTGACACAGAGAAGGAGATAGATGGAAGAGAGATGGCCCGTCAAGGCCTGAGAGATACAGAGAGGGTAATGTTGGAGGGAAGGCGTTTAGGACCTCAACAAGGAAGTTCTAGGGTACATCTGTATTGCAGTAAAACACCCATGGCTGGGTTCTAGCTCCAGCCCAAATGTCTACACTGCAATTTGATAGCCCCACAGCCCAAGCCGTGCAAACCCAAGTCAGGTAACATGGGCCAGACACGGGTGTTTTATTGCAGTGAAGATGTCATACCCCTAGAGGCCTCTGGAATGGAAAAGGGAGACAACCTGGGACAGGAGGAGAGGCAAAAGAAACAGACATCTCCTGAAGGTGACCAACTGGAAAAATAGATCTGGCCAGCTAGGCCACAAAGATGCCTGACTAGATTAAGTTAACACAGAGAATGTATATTTTAGCTTTATTTTAGGAAAATGAGTCAGAGTGCAGCAACAAAAGCCAATTGAAAAAACAAAAAATTCACTCCGCTTCCTTGAAGGCTAAAGAATATTGACCAAGTTTTTGAAAAGTTACTAGTGACTTTGGGGGCCTAATGTGAGACATCTTAAAGAGGCCTGACTTTCTGGCAGAGGGTTCTCATAGTGCCAGGACAGGCAGGCAGCCTGCCTTAGCCCCCCAGCCCCCCACTGCACTATTGACCGGGAACTGCCTGAGGTAAGCCCATGCCCCAACCCCCTGCCCCAGCCCTGAGCTCCCTCCAAGCCCAGAGCACCCTCCTGCACTCAAAACCTCTCATCCCTGGCCCCACCCCAGAGCCCTCACCCCCTCCTTCACCCAACCCCCTGTCTCAACCCGCAGTCCCCTCCCGCACTCCGAATCCCTCAGCCCCAGCCTGGAGCCCCCTCCTGCAGCCCAAACCCCTCATCACCAGCCCCAGCCCAGAGCCCACCCCCCCAGCCAGAGCCCTCACCCCCTCCTGCATCTCAACTCCCTGCCCCAGCCCAGAGCCCCCTCCCACACCCTGAACCCCTCATTTCTGGCCCCGCCCCAGAGCCCTCACCCCCCTCCCGCATCCCAACCCCCTGCCCCAGCTCAGTGAAAGTGAGTGAGGGTGGGGGAGAGCGAGCCACCGAGGGAGGGGGAATGTAGTGAGTGGGGGCGGGGCCTCAGGGAAGGGGTGGGACAGGGGCAGGGCATCAGGGAAGGTGCGGGGCTAGGGTGTTCAGTTTTGTGCGACTAGAAAGTTGGCAACCCTCGGTGACAGTAGGTTAGCTAGTAATGCCTTTGTAACTTGTTTATGTTCTTTATATTACAGGAGCAAGGAGTATGTAATATATAGGACTAGGGAAGTATTCCTTTAAATAGTTGGTAAGCCCCCTTGTGGAACTTGCTGTGTTCTGTGCTTGAGGAGCCACCAGAACCCAACCAGAGCAGTGGTGGGTATATGTAGCCAAGCCTTGCGTACTGTGTATATTCAGTAAGCATAGTTATTTGAGCCCCACTGTGTCCATGTGGTTCCTTCATATTATGTTTGTTGTGTAAAGAGCAAAAGACACAACATTAATCTAGTCCAGTACTCTATCTCCAGTAGTGGCTAGTTCCAGATGTTTCAGAGGAAGGGGCAAGAAGCCCCAAAAAGGACAAAGGTGGAACACACAGCTGTTAAAAGAAGTTTCTTCCTAAACCTCATCACTTGATGTTTTGCTTATGTCCTGTAGCATGAGGTGGCCCCTTGCTGGATCTTAGGGGCCAGGAAAAATGGCATATTCGCACTTTGCACCCTCTGCTGCTGGCTGATGAGTGTGGAAGCTCCAGGGAGTGACTTTTTATAAGTAGCCCCAGATGGTTCCTTTGTGGTGGTCCTATTCATGTCAGGACATGGGGAGAGTGGTGTATAAAAAAAACTGTTAAAATTACAAGCTATCACTTTAAAAGTAAGAGTTTTCCTGGTCCTGCTCACAGGCTGGGGGGCTCTGTTGGGAAGTGTGCAATCTGGATCTTCAGCAGTTAGTCTGCAAAGAACCAGCCTGGAGTAAGGTGGGAGTGAGTTGTGCTCGCGATCTTAGGGAGTAGCCTGCTTTGTCTGTCTCTGTTTTAGGTTCTTGTACGTTAGGGTTGTGGATTCTAAGAAATAAAGTAGTGTTACATTGCAACCTTCCAGAACAAATATTTTATGTTTTTATCTAACTTCTCTGTGTGAGTGCTGTGAACATAATAGAATCATAGAATCGTAGGACTGGAAGGGACCTTGAGAGGTCATCTAGTCCAGTCCCCTGCACTCATGGCCAGACTAAATATTATCTAGACCATCCCTGACAGGGGTTTGTCTAACCAGCTCACTCACTGGTCCCTCAGGCCAGGGATGGAGCTGGTGGTGAGGGCCAGAGTGCCAGCAAGACATGCCCTCTGCTGGTGAGCTGAACATACTGCACCAACCCCAGAATCTTGTTTTTCTTAAATATGCTTGAAATCCACTGAGAGCTAGGGGATTTGACAGTTGTTTGTGTCTGTCCTTATACAAACATTTTGGCCTTAGTCATAAACTTGCTTATTTTGTGTGCGTGTTTTGAGTTTCCTCATGTAAAATGTGTGTGGGTATTTGGATGCGAAAATAAATTACATTAGAGTGCCAAGTAGTGACAAAACCATTAGGAATACAAACAAACCCATGGCCTGCAGCCACTCCATCTCGGGCTCTGATCCAGCTAGATCTCAAGAGCCGCAGAGCTGGTCAGCAGTTGGACTGGAGACCTTCATGGAAAATCTAGGCAGGTGATTCATTACATAGCATTCTTCCCGCCAAGACAGGACTGAACCAAGGGTGGTTGGAGGAGCTGTGTTGTTAGAGGTACCATCTTTCAGACGAGAAGTCTTGTAACTAAAGATCCCATGGCACTGTTCATAAAAGTAGAGTATTCCCCTACTCAAGTACTGTTGTTATGTGTGATTTGGGTAACCATTTTCTGCCTCACTAGATTCCCTCTGCAAAATCCTTGGCTTGTCTTAAATGTAAAAGAAAGAGACCCCCCTTTGGAAATGGGGCTTCAATCAAATAGGAGGAGCAGGCCTAGAATGAGTGCAGTTCGGAAATGTGCCTTCCAGAGGCCTTGGTCACAGCAGAAAGATGCTATTTTTATATTCCTCTTTGATGGCACTGTTTAAGGGAATTCACACTGAGTGCCTAAACACAGTACAGGAGACAATGCAAAATAAAGGTAGATTCCACAGAAAATGCATGATTAACCATCAGATAATACAACAGGAAACTTGGTTACAAAAGAGAGTTAAGGATATAATACCTACAGTGCATTCTCTGTGGCTGGGACCTCATGGTATGGAGACCTCATGGGACCTCATGGAGACCGCCTGGAGGTGAGAGAACAGGTCACATGGCAATGCCTCTTTTACCCCTCCTTCATTCCTCTCCTCCTTATCTCTGAGATAGATAGGAACTGGTTGCACCTTCATTCTCATAACGTGATGAGCTGCATTAGTTCATGTAGGCCCTATCCAGCAATCGGAACCGAATCAGTAAATTATTTAAGCGCAGGCTTATGTCCCGCACACTACACAATGCAGATTCAGAGACTATGTTAAAAGTCCTAAATCACTGAAAGATCTCACTGGCAGTCACAGGGATTCTAGTGAGGTTGAAAATGCCCCGAAATTCAATCCCCTTTCTTCATATGTGTGTACACACTGAAGGGAGTGTTCAAACCAATTTCAAACTGCTGCCTTTTCAAAATGTAATATTAAACATTAATGCCAGTATCAGCCCTCTTTCACAGATTTCACCTCCATAAACCAATGGGCCTGCAGACAATGGAGGGCATGACGTGGGGTAAGAAAGTGCATGTTAGCAGTTAGAGTATTCAAGCCGTTATAAACTCCACTGAGGAAACGAAAATCTCTCCGCAGTGTCTTTTTAAACAGGCAGGCAAGATATTCCCAACTGTACTGCAAAGGCAAGACAAAAAGCCAAAAATATTAGTATTGTCTGTTCTCCTTCCAATACACGCATGAGTCAGTGCAGCTCACAGGTATGCAGTTCACTGCATACCATCAAGACAGACTATCCCGCTTCACAATTAATCGCTTTAAATGCTTTTCTCTTTAAACACAAAGTACGTGTGTATGGTATGATTATCAGTTGTGAATTACCCAAAGAGGATGTCAAGTATCAGAGGGGTAACGGTGTTAGTCTGGATCTGTAAAAAGCAACAAAGAGTCCCGTGGCACCTTGAAGATTAACAGATGTATTGGAGCATAAGCTTTCGTGGGTGAATACCCACTTCGTCAGACGCATATGCTTTCGTGGGTGAATGCCCACTTTGTCAGATGCATGCTTTTTTTAAAGGTTTTCTATTACATACCTTACTTGTGCACTGAAATGAGTTATGAGTATTTGTCTTTGGTGCCCCTGGGGCATAGCCAAAATGTCTGGCTTTGCTGGTATACAGACCAGCAGGTTTGGGAAGAAATGTGTCAGCTCAGTTTTCTGAGCTGCTGCAGTCCTATAAGGTTCTGAAACTTGGAGACTTCAATATGCAGGTCGATGTTGGCTCAAAAGAGGGAGAGACAGAGACAGAGAAAGAGGGTTGTGATCTGAGCACGGGTCTAGGAGCCAGGAACTCCTGAGTCCTAACCCTGACTATGACACTGTTGCCCTCTATGGCTTTGGACAAGTCACGTCACTTTGTGCCTCAGTTGCTCCATTTGTAAAATGAAGATAAATATTTAATTACACACTTTGCCGGGAGATAGTGAGGATAAGTAGCTAATCTTTGTGTAATGCTTCTCTTCTTCAAAGTGCTAACTATTATTACTGTTATCAGATAGGCCAGCACGTGTCTCCATGGAAGTGAGGGACTTTGGGAGCTTTATAAGAAGAGCTCCAACAAGACTGGTCATGTGCTTAACTTTGTCATTAGGTCGGATCTCAATATTTCAGATGTTCAGCCTCTGTTGAATGTTATCATCTAGTTTGTTGACTAAGTGGTTGTTGAGGGAGTATGTGATAGTTGTCTACAAGTATTTGAAGGAGATAAAACCGCACAAAGGGTGAAGAATTGTTTAAAGTGCAAGAGACAAGCACTAAGAATAATGGGATGGAATTCAGAAAGAGAAAATGTAGAGTGAATATCAGGGAAAATTTCCTAATAGTGAGCTCTATTTGTCTCTCTTGAGAACAGGGATTACGCATGTGTTGGCAGCACGTCTAGTACAACGAGGCCATGATGCTAAATGAGGCCTTTGGACACT
This sequence comes from Terrapene triunguis, assembly GCF_002925995.2. Taxonomy (NCBI): domain Eukaryota; kingdom Metazoa; phylum Chordata; order Testudines; family Emydidae; genus Terrapene; species Terrapene triunguis. Next base: position 5,041,813 of record NW_020664419.1, read on the forward strand.
ACTGTGATATACATATTAATTAGCAGTAGACTGTGAAATAATCTCCAAAGGGATTTGATGGAAGCCCCGTTGCTTGAGACATTTTTAAAATTATATTGGACACAGACAACACACTAGAAAATATACTGTAGAGATTAGTCCAGTTCTGGTCTTTAGGCCTGGGCTACACTATCGGGAGGGTTCGAACTAAGATATGCAACTTCAGCTATGCTATTCGCGTAGCTGAAGTCGAAGTATCTTAGTTCAACTTACCTGGCCGTCTTCACGGTGGCGAGTCGACTGCCGCGGCTCCCCCGTCGACTCCGCTTACTCCTCCTGCCGAGGTGGAGTACGGGCGTCAATTCACGGATTGATTTATCGTGTCCAGACGAGACGCAATAAATCGATCCCCGATACATCGAACACTACCCGCCAATCCAGCAGGTAGTATAGACGTACCCCCAGAACGAATGAAGTAGACTTGACCCAGTAGGAATTTTACATCTCTGATTTCAATGATTCTGTGAATTATATTATGGATAAAATTTCAATCATTGTCACATCTCCTGATCAGAACAGGTGAGATCTCGGTCATGCTTCCTAGAACTTAAATATCTCTGAATCACATTGTTTGGTAAGTGTGTGCTTCTTAGACCAGTGCATTAACTCTCTTGTGTTCTTTTGTGCTTAATGTAGAATGAGTGCCTTAGAGTGGTGCAATTAAGAAAGCTGATTTTGGGCTTAAGCTTTAGATGCTTTACTGTTGCTGGAATGAGAATCTTTAAAAAAATTCTGAATAGTTGCTATTTATTTTCCTGATTTCCAAACAAATATTCCCCCCGACCCCCCGTTGTATTTGAAATTAATGGCACATCAGTGCTCTCTCAAAATTGCCTTGGAAAACATCACTGCATTCGCAAATTCCAGTTCTGGAAAAATCTAGAACTCTAGCCAGTAGCCCTATCTAAGAGGGAAACTGTTTATGGTGAGGACGCACTGTTTCCTGTAGCTATTTTAGAACTCAGCCAGTATTTCTCATGCTTTTTTGCATCCTGGAGACAGTCACAGTCTTAAGGTATGTCTACACTGGCAGAGTTATATCGCCGGCAGTTACAGTGCCACTCAGAGAGCACTGAAGGGAATCCGCTGTTGGGTGTTCACACCTCCCGGAGGCCAATCGCAGCGCTGTAATCAACCAGGATATCTACACTGGCACCGCAGCGCTGTAGCCCCGGCGCAGAAAGCTCTATGCCTTTCGTCGGGGTGGTTTTTTTTACAGTGCTGCAACTGTGCAGTTTCTGCGCACTAAGTGGCTTGGCAGTGTGTACACCTCGGGAGAAACTTGCCAGTGTAGACAAGGCCTTAGACCCTTTGTGCCACTCTGTACCTCAACGCAGCACCCTGGAATGCCCACATTCACCATTGTCGTATAAGTATGATATGCTTTGTACAACATATATCTTGTGAGGTATCATTTTAAAAGTCTTGATCCATTGAACACTAATATCCTGTTGGACTGTAGGTGCTATCATGGTACATGGAGTTATGATGTATTGTTGTATGTGTCACTGAAATATGTCGTGAGGTTGGGAACACCTACAACCAGCCTTTCAGGTACAACAAGGGAGTAGCCCTGGATAGCCAGACAGTGTTAATGGCTCATCAACACCCATCAAAGAAAGCATCCACTATCATAGAGCACATATACAATGAAGACTGCTAGACCAATGGGAACTGCCTGGTCCCCACAGCACAGCAAAAGATTTTTCCAGCAAGCTAGAAGAAACTATAAAAGAGGGGAAGTGACATCATCAGTTGGCCTGTCTCCATCCCCCTTCCCTCCAACTCAACACCTGGAAGAAACATCTGGAGGACAATGTCTTTGGACTGGGGAGGGTGGTCCCAGGGTGCAAGGCAGTTCCAGACTGTGAATTGAGGATCTGTGACCTGTTTGTACCATCCGCCGGGTGAGGCCCTGCTTGATTCAAATCCTGTTTAGTTTATAGAATTCAGATGGAAAATTTATTTTTATTTTTTAAATTAACCAACTTTGATCTCTACGCGTGCTACTTATAATCACTTAAAATCTATCTTCCTGTAGTTAATAAATCTGTTTTATATTTCACCTAAAACAGGGTCTTTTAGTTGAAGTGCTTGGGAACTCTCAGCTCAGTTTACAAAGGCCAGTGTGTGTCCTCTCCACATCGAGGAAGGGGAGGACTGGGTAATGAACTTACACTGGCCAGGCTTCTGACCAGTGCAAGACGGTACAGTTCTGGGGTGCAAGGCTGGGGGAGAATTGGCTGGAGCCTATTGATCATTCTTGAGTGTCTGGGAGATCATTCATATAACTCAGTTGGGTGTGTCCCTGCCTGTGGTTGTCTGTGTAAGTGCAGTACTTGCCAGAGGTTTGTGGCTTGACACAGCATCAGTGTGAGAGGGATACTCCAGGTTGGTGGGGCAGAGGGCTCAGCGATTCCACAGTCCCAGTTGCACCCTGGGGACCCCCTTAGACCCATGTGATCCTCTGGTGTTTTCCAGCCTATGTTGCTAGACCCTTGCTATTTCCTATTCCAGAGAGAGCCTAAACAGTGGCCACAGGGAGGTCATGAAAGCTGTCTTCCCTAGCATTTGCCATCTGGCTGTGCCTTGCGCGTGCAAGTTCAGAACTTTCTAGGTAGCAGTGTGTTGAAGCTGCATATATACCCTGCCTATGTCCTCTGATAATATTGTATATTCCCTGAGGATAATAAAAGGCAGTGCCTCCACAATCACCACTCAGATTTTGTATTTAGTGGAAGGAACAGTTATAAGACTGAAGTACTATAGAGATGAAGCAAGTTGGGTAGTGTCCATCCATACTGGCATTCATCTTGAAGAACCACGGTTACTATGGTAAGTAACCGTCCTTTCTTCTCCAAGCATTGCCTGTATGGATCCCCACAGCAGCCCCCAGACCCAGGGCCGGCTCCAGGCACCAGCCTAGCAAGCAAGTGCCTGGGGTGGCCATTGAAGAAGGGGGCGGCACGTCTGGCCCTTCGGCGGCGGGGCCGTCACTCCCTCTGGGAGCGAAGGACCTGCCGCTGAATTGCCGCCATAGAATGAAGCGGTGGTAGAGCTGCCGCCGATCGCGATCGCGGCTTTTTTTTACTTATTTATTTTTTATTTTTTTATTTTTTTGCTGCTTGGGGTGGCAAAAACGCTAGAGCCGGCCCTGAGGAGGGGCACCATGAGACCGA
>NW_020664419.1:5045130-5050119 GCF_002925995.2 Terrapene triunguis
TTTTTTTTTGGCGCTTTGCTGCTTGGGGCGGCAAAAATGCTAGAGCCAGCCCTGCCCAGACCTAAGGGAGTTGGCTCAAAGGAGGAAACCCTGCTAGCTCACATAGGAAGTTGATGAGAGCTTTGGCCTGCTACCAAGGGTAGCCGATTGCCTTTTTCCTGACTGGAAAAAAAGTTGATGTCTGATCTCCTGACTGAGCAAAATGTCTTTGCCATAAATCAGGCACGAAAGAACAAAAAGAGAGCAGTATGATTCTTCAGTGCTGTGCCTGTTGTTTTGAGTTTCCCTAAAATGTAAACAGTTCCAAACATGTTGAATTACAGCTGCCCAGTTATAGTATTTCCAGGTGGAGAGGCTAATGTGAACTCTTGTTTTCTGTCTTTGAAGCCTCAGATGATTTTTGGTACTATCTATGCCGGATAAATTTGCTTAATGTTTTAGCTACTCCTGGTTTATCCTAAGTAGGTAGGACTGGCAAGATATTTCGGAAGGGCAGAATTTGGGGCAGGACATTCATTTTGAATCAAGCTGATTCAACCAAAGACTATGCTCCACTTATGTCCAACTTACACACTCAAATAAGGGCTTAAGTGGGACATAAGTGGTGCAAGGGCCTTGCACTGCATGGGGATGAATTTTACCCAAAGTGAACAAAGTTATTAAATAGTCACATCTAGTGATGAACAAAAGTCCGGTCACCAAACGTCTCATGGTACCAGTGTTATTTACTATACTTCAGTACTCTAATAGTGGTTCCCAACTAATTCAACAAGGATAAAATCATGTAGCAAGCTACCATATAGCTTGCTTTCTCCTCCCTTTTTATACCAATATTATGTTTCTGGGCGAGGGAGATTTTCAAGGAATATGAAGTTTGCTTGTTGTGTTGAATCTCAAATAAAATTAATCACGACAAAATCAGAATGTCATATATGTCAGAATCTTTACCTTGACTGGGTTAGTCATTAATCAGCAAGACACTGTTTCCTCAAAGTACTTATTTTATGCAAGTAGTTTCACGGACATCAGTTAAGAATGTGAGTAAGCCCACTGAAGTCAATAAGATAACTTGTGTGCTTAAAGTCAAGCACGTGCCTTGGTGACTTGGGCCTAAGGTGAGTTGTGTCCTTGAGTGAGTATGGAAACATCAGTTTAGCCCATTTAGCACTTTCAGACAGGCGTAAGGATACAGAGCCAGGAATATCAGAACCATGAGAAAAGAAAAGGCTATAAGAGGATTGTCTGTATAAAGGTTATTGTGAGGGGGTCTACCAGGCCCCTTTGAGGCCTCCTGCCGGAGACCTCACAATCCTACCAGGAAAGGAGCAGTGAAGGTGGATCCTCCAGGCCTGCCTAGAGAGGCGTAGAGAAGCAGCCAATCACAGCCCAGCAGGCCCAGTTAAAAAGAGCTGCAGGGGCTGAATAGGGCAGTTCCTGGGTGGGATTAGAAGGGGGTAAGGTTGTGAAACTCTCCAGGTGAGGAGGCCTGGGAGAGACCCTGCTCAGGCACGGAACAGACAGAGAACCCTGAAGGGGCTATGTGGGAAGTGGCCCTGGGAATAGCAGTGGATTATTAAAGGAAGCAGCACATGGCTGCTATTTGTAGGGTCCCCTGGGTTGGGACCTGGAATAGTGGGCTAGCCTGGGTCGGGACCTGGAGTAGTGGGCTAGCCTGGGTCCTGCCCCTGGGGAAGTGGCCTAAGCCTGAAGAAAGGGACAAGTTTCATGCAGAAGTCCAAGCACAGGGCTGGAATGTAAAGCGCTCTAGAATGGGGCTGAAGATGGTCAACTATTTTGATTAACTTTGTTACGCCCTGGAAGGGGAGTGAATGTGAGAGGTGACTTGGCTGGAGAACTGGGTCTGTAAGAACTGCTGAGGACAAAGATTCTCCTAGGAGAAAGTCTTGGGGGCACTGCTCTTGAACAGGGCAGGGACAAACTTAAAACTAGCCCAGAAGGGGCAGAGAACTGAGCCCAGGGACAGGGCTGCAGATACCAACCAGGGCCCAGTGATAGGCCCAGTTGGACCTTTCACCCCAGAAGGGGTTTGTTCATTCATGTTAACTGCATGACTTAGCTAGAAGGCTGAGCCACTGAAGACCCACTTAGTCAGGGCAACAGCTGACAGGAGGCACCACAAGCAGAGAGAGACAGACAGACAGAGTGCAGGTTCACACCCAGCAGACAGGAGTTGCTCATGAGGTGAGTGTGCCCTGTCACAGTTATTACTTACATATTTTACAAGCTCCCCTTAACTATATGGAAACGAGTTGATTCTCAGTTAGATCAAGGGTTAGATTATCATAGAATTAGTACCAGAGTTGTCCCCTGTTAAGTGACTGAAACTAAACTCATACCACAGACCTAGTAAGAGAGAATGACTAGAGTATTTACATATTTTTTCACTTAACAAATAGCATTGCCATTTTAAATTAAGTAACAGCAGTAAATTAATGCAAAAAAGTCCCCTAACCTTTTTTTGAGCTAAGTTTTTTCTCCCACTCTTGAATCTCTGCAGATTTCATAGATTTTAAACAAAGACTTGGATTCTTTAGAACCTTTTCAAAGTTGCTGGTTATTAGGTATGCATCTAATACCCTTAGCTGCGTAGTTTCCTTGCTGGATTGAATGCAGTTCTGTCTCCGTAAAAGGGGAGAATAATCCTGGAGAAACCTGGTTTGAATAAGTGAGCATCTTGTTTCATGCACTACAGAATGGAACTCCTGCTTTTAAAGTAATGTGGACACATAAGTACAGATCAGAGTGAAGGTCAACACATATAGCCATGCTCCGTGCCTGATGGTCCCTATCTATTTTTAACCTGTGGATCCAGTAGTTTGGGGATCCATTTAGAAGAAAAAATTAGTGGGTTGATTTTTTTCTCTCCTTCAGAGAGATGGAGTCCTATACTGTACTCAGTAGGTGGCTTCTGTTTACAATATCTTTGGTTTTATCCTTGTAGCGGGGTGGTGATCCGCTCCAGCCCTGACAGGGTTGGAACCAGCCCTGGGAGAGGGCTGGCAGGCTCTGAAGGAAAGACCTGGGCTGATTGGGGAAGCAGCCGCAGCTGGGCCACGCCCCAATCAGGGCCCAGCTGGCCCTATAAAGGCAGGGAAGCCAGGGGCAAGGACACAGTCTCTCTCTGCATTCAGAGAGAGAAGGGCCTGGCTGCAGGAAGCTAGAGACAGGGTACCTGAGTGGAGCAGGGCTGGGGAAAGGTTGAGGAGCTGGGGAGCTCCAGCCTGGAAAGCCCCAGGCTGCGGCCTAGCATTGGGCTAAAAGGTACTGGGGGTTGCAGAGGGCAGCCCAGGGGTAGGCCAAGGCAGCAGGTCCAAACCCAACCTTGCCAGTGATGAGTAGGCTGATACTGCAGTCAGCCCCAGGGCGTGGGGATAGACGATGACTGGCAGTAGCCTTACACTGAGGTGAGGTGGGAATAGTGGGTGGGGGTTCCCTAGGGAGGGGAGACCCTAAGACTGAAGGGTTACTGCTAGGGGGCAGCACCCCAGGTACAAGGGCACCGGGGTCCAGGGAGGGACACAGGGGCCAGAGGACAGGTGGATCACCGGCCTGCAGAGGGCGCTCCGGAGCTGGAACGAGCTAATTCCCAGAAATCACCAGCAGGAGGCGCCGCAAGGGTGAGTCCGCTCCTCTACAATCCTCTAAGTAGATGACACTGTTTTTCAGGAGCTGCAGAGGGGTGTCTGCTATTGCTTGAGCTGATTTGGATGCTGCTACTCTTTGCTGTTAGTTGATTTTGAAACCCGTCTACCTTTTCAGTTAACTACGCTCAGGAGGGCTGCAGAGACAGTGACTGCTGAAAACCTGCTATCTATTGCTTGTAAGATCTCAGTGGCTAGACTGCAGGCTTTTGCTGACTATAGGGCTCTCCCACTTCAGTTGTTTTCCTGATTTGTTCCCACACTTTGAGCTGTGAGGTTTGGATATAAAATTTGACAGGGTTGTCTTTAAGCTTAGTGATCAGGATTCCACAGCTGTTTAGAATGTTAGTTCTGTGGCCTAATAGTTTAGGAGGGCAATAATTAGCTCCTTACTTGAGTATGTCAAACTTCAGCCAGCAGCTAAGATGCTTCTTAGGTGCTGTGATGCATTTGGTGACATCTCAGGCCTCTCCTCTTTTACTCCCACATTGCCCAATGTGCTAGTGCTTCTTAGGGGTAAAGAGAATCTACAACCTCAAGAGCCCATGAGCCAGCAGTGTTCCACAGTATATATGTTTGATTCTTTGGCGGCTCACCCAGACCAGGAAGGGGTGGTGTCACCGCCTGCCCTGTAACCCTGGTGCTTCTGTGCTGTGCAGTGTGACAAAGTTCCTCCTCTATCTTGGTGGGTCCTGCGCTTATTGGCGGATTTTCTTGCCTCAGAGATTCACCATGTGGGTTGGGGAACAGCCCAGAGACCTTCCCCTCTGGGAGAACCCACAGTCCAGGTTAATTGGGAGGTTTGGGGGGAACCCGGGCCCGCCCTCTACTCCGGGTTCCAGCCCAGGGCCCTGTGGACTGCAGCTGTCTATAGTGCCTCCTGTAACAGCTGCATGACAGCTACAACTCCCTGGGCTACTTCCCCATGGCCTCCTCCAAACACCTTCCTTATTCTCACCACAGGACCTTCCTCCTGGTGTCTGATAACGCTTGTGCTCCTCAGTCCTCCAGCAGCACACCCTCTCACGCTCAGCTCCTTGCGCCTCTTGCTCCCAGCTCCTCACACTCGCACAACAAACTGAAGTGAGCTCCTTTTTAAAACCCAGGTGCCCTGATTAGCCTGCCTTAATTGATTCTAGAAGCTTCTTCTTAATTGGCTCCAGGTGTCCTAATTAGCCTGCCTGCCTTAACTGGTTCTAGCAGGTTCCTGATTACTCTAGTGCAGCCCCTGCTCTGGTCACTCAGGGAACGGAAAACTACTCATCCAGTGACCAGTATATTTGCCCTCTACCAGACTCCTGTACCCCACTGGTCTGGGTCTGTCACA
>NW_020664419.1:5050519-5056066 GCF_002925995.2 Terrapene triunguis
TTGCCCTCTACCAGACTCCTGTACCCCACTGGTCTGGGTCTGTCACAATGGCTAATGATAACAGCAGGAAAAGAAATACTATGAAAAATGTGTGTCTGTATATCTTCTATGAAAATCGGGCGGTCCAGAAGATGTGTGTCCTAAATTGCTAATTGAATAAAAGAATTGAGAGCAATTACTTTTTAATAGTCCTGGCAATCTGGAGAGGCACCAAAGGATTTGGGGAGGAAGAGAGGAAATGCAGTACAGATATTCCATAAAAGGAAAGAACAGTGATCCTGGTAATTGTTGTCCAGTAAATCTAACTTTATACCCAGGTACAATCATGGGAAGAACAGGAAGGGAAATAAATCTGTAAGCATCTAGAGGCTAAAAGATGCATGATCATTAAGCAGCAGGGGTTTATAAAGAACAAATCATACCAGAAAAAGCTTGATAGACTTTTCCATCAATTTACAAAGTTAGTAGATGACGGGAACCCAGTCGATGCAATATACCAATATGTTAGTAGAGCATTGGATACAGTCCCTTTCAAAAGCTTCCTTTAAAAATTAATTCCGATTGGCTTGGGCATGAGCACTGTCATATGGACTGAAAACCAGAGGATGGGATAATTATGAATAGCAATAGCAATCTGTCAGGGAAGTCACAGGGATCAGCCTTAGATGCAAACTGAGGCCTGGTCTACCCTGGCTGGGGGCGGGGTGGGGGGAATCAACTAAGTTACGCAACTTCAGCTACATGAATAACGTAGAGTATTTAGACCTATTCACCCTGGTGTCTTCACTACGGTGAGTCGACTGCTGCCACTCCCCTGTTGACTCCGCCTGCGTCTCTTGCGATGGTGGAGTACAGGAGTCAACGTGAGAGTGCTTGGGGGTCGATTTATCTAGACTAGATGTGATAAATCGACCCCCGCTGGATCGATCACTGCCCGCCGATCCGGCAAGTAGTGTAGACATACCCCCAGTGTTCTTCTCCTTGACTCATTACTGAACCAGCGCCCCCTGGTGGCACTACAGGGTGCTGTGCCGCCCGTAGCGCTGCCTTTCCAATGGGACGTTAAACTGAGTTCTTCACCATCTGTGGCACTTTTAGCAAACATAAGGGAGTGAATTCTGATACCCTAGCCAAATTCTATACTTCACTGACTTAAATTACCATTTGCAACGGGATACGGACTTCTTGTCCTGGACCCTGATTCAGCACATGCCTAACTTTAAACACAAGTCTGTCCATTGACCTCATGTGCTACTCACATGTGTAAAGTTAGGCATGTGCTTAAGTAACCAGAACCAGTGTTTCCCAAATGGTAGGTCCCAGTCCACCAGTGGGTCACGGGAAGCTTCTAATGGGTTGCAAGTCCCTAGGCAAACATACACTTTTCCGGGTGTCCCCTCCATACCAGCCCTGGAGGGGTTGGACAGCAAGCCTGCCCCTCACTCACCCCGCAGCAGTGGCTCTTGTCCCATGGGGCTGGACCCCACTCCCAACTGTTGCAACCTGGTGCACGGGGTCACAGTGCCACTCGGGTTTGGCTCAGTCTGTGTCACAGCAAACAGACTGCTGAGCCCAGGAGGGGGCTGGAAGATGAGCTATCACCCAGTGAGGGCAAGTGCATTGTGTGGACTCCTGGGGATGCCCCAGGATCGAACCGGTTTGCTGGGTTGGAGTTTTTGTTTCTCCCCAGAAGCAGGGAGCGGATGTTGAGTTGCCTGGAGAGCTAGCTCATTAAGAAGCATGAGAGTTGACCAGAGCAGGGAAACAGAGGTGGCAGCATCAGTAGAGTCTGATGCTGGGTCAGGTAAGACCCTGTTACAGACTGCTGCATAGTTACTAAGTAAATGCTAAAATAATTGTTGGGAGTGGGGGGCTTTAAAATTGACCCCCCCCCCCAATAGGGAAGTGGCCTCACTTCTTTCCTGGTGGAGCACAGACTCTTCGAGTTTCGTATTATCTAGTGGTGAGAGTTACGCACTGGGAATGCCCCTTCTCTGCCACTGACATTCTGTGTGCCCTTGAGTAAATCACCTACTGCTTCTGTGACCCAGATCCTCTCTGTGTAAGATGGGAGTGATAATTCCTCGCCTATGTGAAGGGTTTCGAACTCCTCGGCTGAGAGGCAACACTGGGTAAAGTGCTAAGAACTGCTCTGCATTCTGAAGGGGGTCAGTACATTCACCAGGAAAGAATGAGCATAAGAAAATGCACAGTGGATCCCGAATCTCTCAGGCCCCTCCATAATTCACTCCCCATTTTGATAAAGGGATGGTTTTAAGAGGAACCTCAGTAAGACCAATGGGAACAGCTTGGCTTTATTGCCTTCCGCCGACTCTGGGAGGTGAATGCTGCCGCTGGGAGGGCTTGAACTGTATGGGAGGGCTTGAACTGTATGGCTTCACGAGGAGCTGGTGAGAAGATATTCTATTCCAATCTGTCCCTCTGCCCAGTGAGAGTTTGTGCTAAATACTGTGGTTTGATGGCTCCACAATGGATGGCTTCCTTGTAGGTGGAGTTGGCATTAGGTTTTGCACAGCCCTGCAGTAACAGAGACGTGTTGTGCCCAGGGCACATTCTGGTAAACCACCCAGCATATTTGAGTGAAGAGGTTAGCTAGGGCGGGGGGATTGTTGATGCTTGACAGTTGTGGTTTGGGGTTTTCCAGCGAGAAGCGGGGGTTGGACCAGGGGAGCTAGAGAGGATTTCAGCAGAGGCTGGAAAAAGGCATTTGTCACTGGGGTGTGTGAAAAAGGATTTTTCAGCAGCGGGGGCAGGGTGGTGGTTTCAGGAGAGGGCAGGGGGAAGTTTGGAAGCGATTGGGGCAGCGGGAATGTCACTAGGGCTAGGGAGACTGAGTCCAAGTTCATCTCAAGAGGCAGGGTCACAGCAAGTCAGCAGCGGGGGAAGGCTGTAGGTGCTGAGAGCGGGGTCCCCAAACTCATGAGGCCCTGTGCAGCCACCCACACTGGACACATGCCCAGGGACAACTGTGGATGCAGGAGAGCTGAGCGAGGATTAACCACCATTCTGAATGCCCACTGAATCCCTTTCGTAATGGCACCTTGGGGCGCAGTAGATCCAAATATCTCCCTTGGTGGGGGGTAAGAAAGCCAGAGGAGGATTCACTCAAGCTTCGGGGCTTTATTCTTCTGGCTCTGAGCTCGGCTCAGTGCAGGAGGGAGAGGGGCTCTGCGCTGTCAGGGTGCTGGTGATGGCTCACTGATTCTGCATTGGCCCAGCCCTAGGGTGAGTTACAGCAACCTAGGGGCTGCTCTGATTTCTGTTACTTGCATCTGGCCCAAAGGGACCTTATGTAAGTGGAGGATTGGTGCCGTGGAATGTAGCTTTGCCATGCCACAGCCCTGACCCCCTGCCCTTTTCATCCCCTAGCACAGACGTGGGCAAACTACGGCCCGCGGGCCACATCTGGCCTGAGGGACCCTCCTGCCTGGCCTCTGAGCTCCTGGCCGGGGGGCTGTCAGGGGGCGGGGGTGTGGATAGGGGGCGGGGCAGTCAGGGGACAGGGAGCAGGGGGGGTTGGATGGGTTGGAGGTTCTGAGAGGGCAGTCAGGGGGCGGGAAGTGGGAAGGGGCAGATAGGGAGCAGGGGCCAGGCTGTTTGGGGAGGCAAAACCTGCCCTACCCAGCCCTCCATACAGTTGCACAACCCCAATGTGGCCCTCGGGCCAAAAAGTTTGCCCACCCCTACTCTAGCATGCTCCCTATAGCACGGTGGCGAGGGTAGCTGGCACAGGAGCTAGCTCTGTTGGCTTTACACCAGAGGGGAGAGCCCTTCTGCCGGGGAAATTCAGCACTGGCTTGTTATGGCCACAATCCAATCCTTGTGCATCTCCTCAATGGCACAAATAGGCCCCACTATAACAGAATCTGGCCCTAAAGCTGTCTTTCAAGAACTCACCCTCATTAAGAAGCTAAACCACTGTCGTTTGAGGCCACATCTTGTCACAAGACATCCAAGAGTTGACTGTGGTTGTTTTCTTCATTGGCTCCACTGCATGCCTGGGAAAAGGACACAGCAATTAAAGTATGAATCTCATTATAGCTCAGAAAGTGTTTGGCTTTCTGGGAATCCAATTATCACAAACGTTAAGTAACTACCCCAGTCAGCAATGTGGCTTGTTTTTTTGGAGGTTGGAGTGATTTTCCTTAAACCTAAAATTCGATGTTAATTCAAATTTTACAAAAGTAGTTGAAAAATTGGAGAGGGGGCAGAAAAGAGCCACAAAAGTTATTTGAGGGCTGGAGAATTTTGCCTTACCGTGACAGACGCAGGGTACTTCTACGCTGCGATCAAAGACCTGCAGCACAGCCCCAGCTGGCCTGGGCCAGGTGACTGGGGCTAACGGGGCTCGGGCTGCGGGGGCTATAGAATTGTAGGGTAGGCGTTTGGGCTCAGGCTCTGGCAGGCTGTGATGGGGAGGGTCCAGAACCCGGGATCCAGCTCATCCCTGAATGTCTACAGTGCAGTTTTATGGCCCTGCAGCTTGCGTCCTGCGAGTCCAAGTCAGATGATCCAGGCAAGCCACGGGTCTCTTATTGCAGTGTCGACATCCTTAAAGACCTTGATCTGTTTAGCTTATTAAAAAGAAAACGGAGAGGTGACTTGATTAGTTTGTAAGAACCTTCCCAGGGAGAAATACTGCGTACCAAAGGGCTCTTTAATCTAGCCGAGAAAGTCAGAACAAGAACCAATGGCTGGAAGCGGAGGCCAGACAATTCAAATGGGAAATTATGCACAGTTTTTTAAGTGAGGGTGATTCACATTGGAACAAACAACCAAGGGAAGTAGTGGATTCGCCATGTCTTCGAATCTGGCCTGGGATGCCTTTCTGGAAGATATGCTTTAGCCAAACACTGTGTGTGAAATGTAATGGCCTGTGATATACAGGAGATCAGACCGGATGATCTAACTGTCCCTTCGGGCCTTGAATTCTGTGACTCTCCATAAATCAAAAATGGCCAGCACTCGAGGTTAAAAACATCGGTTGAGTTCATTCAAAGCATTTCTGCCCTGTGCAAATTGATTGAAGTTTCCCCCTTCGCTCCAAAAATAAAGATTTTTTTTGATCCTGCAAATTGTCAGAAGGAGTTGTCACATGACCCTGCGTCTGTGCCAAGCTAAAAGAGAGTCTAGGCTGCACATGGGGTTATGCTACTCTGGATCTACCATAGTGGGAGGGAATGTCATTTAGTTGTTGAAGCAGGCACCTGGAATTAGGGCTGCCAGGGGTCCAGTTTTCGACTGGAATGCCCGGTCAAAAAGGGACTCTGGCAGCTCCGGTCAGCACCGCCGACCAGGCCGTTAAAAGTCTGGTCAGCAGTGCTGCGGGTCTAAGGCAGGCTAGCCCCTACCTGTCCTGTCTCCACGCTGCGCCTTGGAAGTGGCCAGCAGTTGGTCCGGCTCCTAGGCGGGGAGGCCAGGATGCTCCGTGCGCTGCCTCTGCCCCGACACTGGCTCTGCACTCCCATTGGCCAGAAGCTGTGTGTGTGTGTGTGTGTGTGTGTGTGTGTGTGTGTGTGTGTGTGT
>NW_020664419.1:5056076-5073396 GCF_002925995.2 Terrapene triunguis
GTGTGTGTGTGTGTGTGTGTGTGTGTGTGTGTGTGTGTGTGTGTGTGAGAGGGGTGCCTGCAGGCAAGAGCAGCATGCAGAGCCTCCTGGCCTCCCTGCTTCGGAGCCGGACCTGCTGCCGGCTGCTTCCGGGGCGCAGCACGTTGCCAGGACAGGCAGGGAGCCTGCCTTAGCCCCGCTGCGCTGCTGACCGGGAGCCGCCCGAGGTAAGCCCACGCCCCAACCCCCTGCCCCGAGCCCCCCCAGCCCAGAACCCTCTTACACCCCAAACCCCTCATCCCCAGCCCCACCCCAGAGCCTGGACCCCCAGCTGGAGCCCTCACCCCCACTGCACTCCAACCCAGAGCCCCCACCCACACTCTGAACCCCTCGGCCCCACCCCAGAGCATGCACCCCCAGCCCAGAGCCCATATCCCCTCCCACACCCCAACCTCCTGCCTCAACCCGCAGTCCCCTCCTGCACTCCGAATCCCTTGGCCCCATCACCAGCCTTGACCCCTGTCCTGCACCCCAAACCCCTCATCCCCGGCCCCCACCCCAGAGCCCACACCCTCCAACTCCCTGCCCCAGCCCAGAGCCCCTCCCGCACCATGAACCCCTCATTTCTGGCCACACTCTGGAACCCACACACCCAGTTAGAGCCCTCACCCCCTCCTGCACCCCAACCCCCTGCTCCAGCCCAGTGAAAGTGAGTGAGGGCTGGGGAGAGCAAGCCACCGAGGGAGGGGGAATGTAGTGAGTGCGGGGCGGGGCCTAGGGAAGGGGAAGGGCCTCGGGGAAGGGGCGGGGCTAGGGTGTTCGGTTTTGTACAATTAGAAAGTTGGCAACCCTACCTGGGAACAAGGACTCCTGGGTTTGCTTCCCAGTTAGGCCTCTGGCTCACTCTATGACTGCGCATAAGTCACTTTTTGCCTCATTTTCCTCAGATGTAAATGGGTAGTAAAATAGTAACCTAATACATAGTGGTGCTGGGAGCCTTAATTAAGTTAGTAAAGAACTGATTTCCTAGGATGAAAGGTGCTATTTACGTGCAAAATACTATAAAAAAAAGTCATAGTGCAATACACCATACTTTGCACTTATGTAACTATTTAGCACTTATATAACATTTTACATCTTTAAAGCATTAACTAATTTTATGCACTCAAGCAATTAACCAGCATAAACTCAAAAACATCTGACAGTGACTGATCCAGGTGCTTTTGATTGATTTAGATTTACAGAATTCTCCATGAGAACTGCACAAGATGGGTTGTGAAATTAAGTTTTCAAGAAAAAACAAAAATAAACACGAATGCATTAAAAGAAAATCAGATGGTGCAGCCAAGCCAAAGGAGTGAACGGATGGAAGCAGTGCGCTACATTTTTGCAATACAAATGACCGACTATACCAAAACAGGGACTGCAGCAATAAAGTATATTTACATATCCTTTCTTGACCTGTCTCTTTACTAATATTGAAACTTGTTAAGGAATTCTCATCTTCTCACTTAATGCAAATTAAACACACACTACACTCGAGCACCATCTTGACATTAAAAAAAACAACCCATAGCTCTAGCACTTAAAAGCAACATTGTTTAAGTTTTAATTCCACGTTTCAACAGAGCCGCTCAGCTTGTTTCAATCAGGGTGGTATGTAGTTCAAGACAGGGCAGCTTCCAGTGTGTTTCAGTTTGCTGTTAACATTAGACTTTCTCCCTGTGGTTGTCGCAGGGTGAGCGGGAAACACTGGGGCGTGTCTACGCTGCAATCAGACACCCACAGCTGGCCCAGGACAGATGACTGGGGCTCACACTAAGGGGCTGTTTAATTGCGGTGTAGACATTTGGGCTCAGGCTCTAGGACCCTTCGAGGTGGGAGGGTTCCAGAGCTCAAGCTGTCTACACTACAATTAAACAGCCCTTAGCCCGAGTCCCAAGAGCCTGTTATGGGCAAGTTGCGGGTGGTCTAATTGCAGTGTACACATACCCATCGAGGCCATTGACTGGATGGAAAACCCGGCGCGGCTTTTCTTCCCATCGATGATGGGCGACATGACTGCCAAAGAGGAAGTTTGTTTTGGAAACGAGAAAAATAAAAGGAGGTTTAATTCCAGGATAACAGTGAGGAGAGCATCTGTACAGCTGGAAGCACTGGATTAGAGAACCAAGCCATCTTCACCACTGCAGCATTCCCAGCAGATTTCCAAGCACTGGTAGAACGTCACAAAGCTCCAGAGTGAGACGAGGTCCAGTGAATATATTGCGTTTCCTTTCTCCCCTCAGCCCCATTCCTAGTTTGTGCCATCAGAATTGCAAATTGCATTCCTGATTAGTGCCTCACATGGGCTCTGATTCTACACCATCAAAGTAAATGAGGGACTTGCCCTTGACTTCAATGGGAGCAGCATCAAGCCCCCAGTGTTTTATGTCTGAATTGTTTTCTCTGTACCTGATTTGGGCTCAGTTCCTGCAAATGGAGCTGCAGGAGTGGAACGTTGGGTCCATGCAGAAATCTAATCTGCTTATGCAGAGCCAACTGCATGATCGCTGTAAGCTCCTTGCAGATGAGGAATGTCATGTCTGAGTAGCACCAGGCAAAGTATCTATGCTAAATAAATAACCATGTACTATTTGATGAGCAATGCTAAAGGACACTATTACCGCTTAGTAATAGTCACTACACTATGGCGGGGAAAACACCCTGTGGTGTGGAAAACACCACACCAGCCCACCACAGTAGCATTTAATTTCAGAAAGGGGAACTACACAAAAATGAGGAAGTTAGTTAAACAGAAATTAAAAACTACAGCACCAAAAGTAAAATCCCTGCAAGCTGCATGGAACCTTTAAAGAACAGCATAATAGAGGCTCTGTTTAAATGTATACCCCAAATTACAAAACATAGTAACAGGACCAAAAAAGTGCCACCGTGGCCAAACAACTAAGTAAAAGAAGTAGTTAGAGGCAAAAAGACATCCTTTAAAAAGTGGAAGTTAAATCCTATTGAGGAAAATAGAAAGGAGCATAAACTCTGCCAAGTGACATGTCAAAATAAAATTAGAAAGGCCAAAAAAGAATTTGAAGAACTTTTTGAGTCTTTGGCTAACTGTAAGAGCAAAAAGTTTTTTAAGTACATCAGAAGCAAGAAGCCTGCTAAACAACCAGTGGGGCCACTGGATGATCGAGATGCTAAAGGAGCAGTCAAGGAAGATAAGGCCATTGTGGAGAATCTACATGAATTCTTTGCATCGGTCTTCACAGCTGAGGATGCGAGGGAGATTCCCATGCTGAGCCATTCTTTTTAGGTGACAAATCTGAGGAACTGTCCCAGATTGAGCTGTCATTGGAGGAGGTTTTAGAACAAATTGATAAATTAAACAGTAATAAGTCACCAGAACCAGATGGTATTCACCCAAGAGTTCTGAAGGAATTCAACATGCATAACTACTACGTGTGGATGTAACCTATCATTTAAATCAGTTTCTGTGCCAGATGACTTGAGGATAGCTAATGTGACGCCAATTTTTTAAAAAGACTCCAGAGGCAATTCCGGCAATTACAGGCCAGTAAGTCTAACTTCAGTACTGGGCAAATTGGTTGAAACTAGGGTGACCGGACAGCAAGTGTGAAAAATCAGAATGGGGGTGGTGGTAATAGGGGTCTATATAAGAAAAAGACCCAAAAATCGGGACTGTCCCTATAAAATCGGCACATCTGGTCACCCTACTTGACACTATAGTAAAGAACAGAATTGTAGATACATAGGTGAACATGATTTGTTGGGGAAGAGTCAACATCGTTTTTGTAAAGGGAAATCATGCCTCACCAACTACTAGACTTCTTTGAGGGGGTCATCAGGCATGTGGTCAAGGATTAGCAAGTGGATAGAGTGTATTTAGATTTTAAGAAAGCTTTTGACAAGGTCCCTTACCAGACACTCTTAAGCAAAGCAAGCTGTATTGGGATAAGAGGGAAGGTCCTCATGGATCAGTAACTGGTTAAAAAGATAGGAAACAAAGCGTAGGAATAAACAGTCAGTTTTCAGAATGGAGAGAAGTAAACAGTGGTGTCCCCCAGGGGTCTGTACTGGGACAACTACTGTTCAACACATTCATAAATTATCTAGAAAAAGTGGTAAACAGTGAGGTGGCAAAATTTGAAGATCATAACTATCTTGAGTAGTTTTGTAAGTCCAAAGCTAAGAGTTACAAAGGGATCTCACAAAACTGGGTGACTGGGCAACAAAATGGCAGATGAAATTCAATGTTGATAAATGTAAAGTAATGCACATTGGAAAACATAATCCCAACAATACATATAAAATGATGGGGTCTAAATTTGCTATTACCACTCAAGAAAGAGACCTTGGAGTCATGGTGGATAGTTCTTTGAAAATATCCACTCAATGGGCAGTGGCAGTCAAAAAAGCGAACAGAATGTTAGGAATCATTAAGAAAAAGACAGATAAAAAGACAGAAAATATCATATTGCCTCTATATAAATCCATGGTATGCCCACATCTTGAATACTGATTGGAGATGTGGTTTACTCCTCATAACACAAGAACTAGGGGTCACCAAATGAAATTAATAGACAAAGGTTTAAAACAAACAAAAGGAAGTATTTCTTCACACAACGCACAGTCAACCTGTGGAACAATTTGCCAGAGGATGTTGTAAAGGCCAAGACTATAACAGGGTTCAAAAAAGAACTAGATAAGTTCATGGAGGCTATTGGCTATTAGCCAAGATATGCAGGAATGCAAAATCATGCTCTGAAGTGTCCCTAGCCTCTGTTTGCCAGAAACTGGGAATGGGCGACAGGGGATGGATCACTTGATCATTACTTGTTCTGTTCATTCCCTCTGGGGCACCTGGCACTGGCCACTGTCGGAAGACAGGACACTGGGCTAGATGGACCATTTGGTCTGACCATTATGGCCGTTCTTATGTTCTTATGCCAGGGGATTCAGAAATTGACATAAGAAGCACAGCTTTAGAAGGATTAAATCAGTGTCAGACTCTGTCAAGTAGGTAAGCATCATCACCCCTGATTTACACATAGGACCTAGAGGTAACAAGAAATTAAGTGGCTTGCCCAAGGCCTCCAGCAAAAATCATTTTCAGAACTAGTGTTAAAATTTAGTAGCACCTGACATACTGCTGTGTTCAGACTACTTGACCACACTGCCTCTCTCATACCAAGATCCATACAATCCTGACATGCAGGAAGCATGCTCAAGTAGAGAGAGCTGGAAATCAGGACTCCTGAGATGTAACCCTACCATTGACACGCTCCCTTTCACGGCTATGTGCCTCAGTTTCCCCATCTGTAAAATTCTCCCTCAAGAGGATTAGGGCCTAGATCGTCAAAGGTATTTTGGTTCCATTGAGTTCAGTAGGAGTTAGGTACCTACATGCCTTTGCAGATCTGGGGCTAAATGTATAGGAAGTGCTCTAGAAGGGTAAAATATGATCACTGTCAGGCAGGAAGAGAAAAGACGACACTGATGTAATCAGAGAAATATTATAGCTACCACGATGCCAGCCACGGTGCACAGGTAAACTACCAAATGCTTGAAGTCTTACATAGGATATTTATCCAAGCCTCATACAATTCTCTTTGGGCTGCCGAACAAGGCTCTAGGGCACTTGGAAACGGGCTGCCTTGGAAGATTTCTGGTGCTTCCTCCCAATGATGGCCTTAAGCCTGTTCCTCCTAAACTATCATATAGAACTCTGCATGGCCCGGACACTGTTAGGACCAACCTTAGGGACAGGGATGGTGTATCACAAAACAGAGGCCACCTCTAGGAACATTTGACCCAATGCCAGGCAACACTTTTAAGGCAGGCCACTAACTCCAAACTAGAATGTGACAGCACAGTCATAAAGCTTCCAATCCCTTGAGTCACATAGTAGTGTTTGAAGGCATCCACAAAATCAAAGCTGTCAGTTCCTTAGGGCTGAATCACAAGAGGGATTCAGGTTTTAGAGTGGTAGCCGTGTTAGTCTGTATCAGCAAAAAGAACGAGGAGTACTTGTGGCACCTTAGGGCTTGTCTACACTACCGCGGTAGTTCGACGGCTGGCAATCGAACTTCCGGGTTCGATTTATCGCGTCTGGTGTGGACGCGATAATTCGAACCAGGAAGTGCTCGCCATCGACTGCGGTACTCCACGTCAGCGAGAGGAGTACCGCGGAGTCGACGGGGGAGCCTGCCTGCCGTGTGTGGACCGCGTCTGAACCGCGGTAAATTCGAACTAAGGTATGTCGACTTCAGCTACGTTATTCACGTAGCTGAAGTTGCGTACCTTAGATCGAATTGGGGTGTTAGTGTAGACCAGGCCTTAGAGACTAACAAATGTATTTGAGTATAAGCTTTCATGGGCTAAAACCCACTTCATTGGATGCAGGCAGTGGAAAATACAGTAGGAAGAGATATATACACAGAGAACATGAAAAAAATGGGTGTTGCCATACCAGCTATAACAACAGTAATCAATTAAGGTGGGCTATTATGAGCAGGAGAAAAAAAACTTTTGTAGTGATAATCAGGATGGCCCATTTCCAACAGTTGACAAAAAGGTGTGAGTAACAGTAGGGGAAAAAATTAGCATGGGGAAATCGTTTTTACTTTGTGTAATGACCCATCCACTCCCAGTCTTTATTCAAGCCTAATTTAATAGTGTCCAGTTTGCAAATTAATTCCAATTCTGCAGTTTCTCGTTGGAGTCTGTTTTTGAAGGGTTTTTTTTTCAGGGGATAATAGTCGTAGTTCACAAAGGAGCAGCGTGTGCCCCAGGCCAGTATGTGCTACACCCCACAGCAGAAGAACTGAGGGACTCAAGTCCTCTAGCTAGCAGACCAGGTCCCTTACCAGGCTCTTTAGGGCTACTATCCTGTCCTGCTGCTTCATGACTGCAGTGAGCTCCCTATTCTCCTCCCCCCCCAGCCCCGTACCCCCTGAGCACAGTCCCCTATCACAGGAGAAGACGGCGCTGTAGACTAATCTAATCAATAACTCTTCAGACAACCTTCCCATATCTACTTCTTACTGAGTGAGAAGCCTAGAAAAAGCCTGGAACAAGTGACCATGAGTGATTTGAATTCAGCAGAGTAAGCAATGGGATCACAGAATGCTGGAAAGCAAATTGGGGGGGGGGAATAATCTAGCAAGCAAGGCGCAACGGGAGGAAGAATTAAGTCCACTAGTTTGGGAGAAGGCTGGGGGAATCCTAAGCAATGTTATAATCAAGGAGCAACAGACTAAAGTTCAGAAGCGTGTCAGAAATAAGAATCAGCCCATGCGGTTTCCCAGAGGCTGCTCAGAAGAACAAGAGGAGGTAACCAAGTGTAGGAATGTGTTGCTCCCTAATCATAAGCCTTGAAGAACGGCAAACTGTTCCCTTGGCAATGAGGCAGGAGTGACCTTGTTCTAGCGTATATGTTTGGAAAACTTATTGGCAACAATGACATCATCTTTGCAGCTGGTGTCCACGCGCTCAAAAGATGGGTTTGTAATCTCATGCTCATGTATACTGCCTGCCTTCTGAATGCGCAAAGAATGTAATCACTAAGAAGTGTTGTAAACAAAGTAAGGAGAGAATAAAAACCCCAGGAAAAGTTTTCCTGGGAGGCTTTTGCAGGAGGCTTGTAAAGCTCTCTGGCTACCAACAAACCTGGCGTTCTGTTTCCTTTCCTGCATCGTCACCACAGCTGGTGACCCCGACGTGATACCCCTCTACTCACCAGCTGGATATGCCGAGTGCACCCCGCGGCCGTTTGCCGCCCCTTATTCGTGAGTATGGGGGGGGGACTTTCCAGTGCCCAGAAGGAGCACGCAAGAGAGTTACAAAAGATTATACGGCAACGATCATGTGTTGTTGTCTCGGTCGCTCATATTGAGGACCTTCTAAGGGAAATAGATCGCCAGTGCCCCTGGTATCCTGACTGCGGGTCTTTACAGCTTTTTGATTGGATACGGATTGGGATCACCTTGTATAGTGAACCCCGTGCCCCAGTTCAGCACCTGCTGCTCTGGCAGCGTTGTAAGGAGGCGCTGGAGGGGTTCGGCCCCGACGGCCCCAAGCCGGTCTCCCCTTTGCCCCCAGGTGATGGGCCACCCCCCTCCTGCCCACAGCTGACCCCCCCTGCGCCGCCGCCCGTGGCGGCGCCCCCATGCCTACCGGTCGGGCGGGGGGGCACTGACGCCGCGGCGGTGCAGCGAGTGCGCGAGGCCGGTCTCTTGACCGGCGAGGAATCCAGCCGTGGGTTCGAGGCGTTTCCCGTCTCTAGGCGGGATAATGGAAACGGGGGGCGGGTAGTGGACTGGGAGGCTCTCCCCTACTCGGTTCTGCACGAGCTCCGGGGGATCTTGAAAGGTGTGTCAAACGGTTATCACTTGCTCCCCCAAGATTGGAAAGACATGTGTCGCATGGTGCTGTCTCCCGCGCAATACGTTGTGTGGGACAGCGAGTACCAGCGAGAGGCGCTTGCGGCAGCAGCACAAGGTGGGGGGGCTTATCTTGCTGAGCAGTTATATGGCACAGGGCAGTTTTCGAGCATCCCCGAGCAGGCGGTGGGCACGCCCCGGGTAGCTTATCCCATCATTGGCCAGTGTGCCCGTCGCGCGTTTCGCAGGGTCCCCGCTGCGAGCGAGTCCTCTAAGTCCTTCGACCCTGGCGGAGTTGCTGCAGGCGTGTGCTGATGTGGGCACTCAAACCCATCAGATGGCCCTGCTGGCAGCTGCCCTGCACAAGGGGCAGAAGCCTCAGGGGAACTGCTTTAACTGCCACCATCCATATTGATGATTAGGCGTACGGCCCTCCCCCTCCGTTGGCTCACTGATGAGCCCGTATGGGTTGCGCAGTGGCTGCTTCCTCTGGACAAGCTGGAGGCCCTCCAGCACTTGGTTAATGACCAGCTACGGGCAGGGCATGTGGAGGAGTCCACTAGCCCCTTTATTACCCCCGTGTTTGAAAGCTGGAGTTAGAAGTAAAAGGCAATCAAAAGACTGGGAAAGTTAATTGTGTCCCTTTTTAAGTAAGAATTTTTAAGCTGTGGCTAGCTTTGGATCTGGAAGCAAGCCAAAAAGCATTTGTGTTAATGCAAGTTTCTAACTAATAAGGTAGAAGCCACTGAAACCTGGGCTGCCTATGAAACAAATACAAGGAAACATTTTAAGCAATGACTGACTGCCCAGAAGGGGTAGACCTCTGTTCTTTTGTTTTTCAGATCATTAGAGAAAATGGATGCCAGCTAAACAGCATTCAATGTACCATGCATTTACTGGCATAATAGGGATTATTTTTGTGTTTTATGGCAAAAATTATTGTTAAGAATTGCATACCAACAGTCTTTGGAAACAAGGACATGGAAGGTTAACCCACTCCCCATATTGCCCATGGGATCCTTCTGGCTACCTCAGATTTCTAGCCAGAGGGCTGGGGAGGGAGGAAAGCAATTAGACACCTGAGGTTGTACCGAGTGCACTCCTCAAAAGTGGGTGTGCTTGTCCCGGTTTGTTGCTCCAAAGCTCTGTAATAAAGTTATTTTACTGGAAGAGTGAAGGTTTCCTTTGTAGGTTAAAAGAAGCCGAGAAAGGGAGAAGAGGAAAAAGCACAGAATGAGTTAATTGGGAGGAAAATACAGCTTGCAGGCTCATCCAAGGTCACAGCCAAAACTTGGCTGACCCCCAAGACAAGGGGGGGGGCTTGAATGTGCCCGAGCAACAATGAAATCTGCAAAACACTGCCAGGCATTAAAAAAATGTGTTAGGTTTTTTTCTCACAGGTAGAGAAGTGCTATCCAAAGATCCTAGCACCCCTGCCATTAGTTAAAACCAGGAGACTGAGTCTATGTAAAGTCCATCAACGAAAGACTGCTTTTGGCTCCATGCTGGAAAGGCCCTTTCCAAGTCCTGTTAACCACCAACACTGCTGTGAAGTGCCAAGGACTGACTGCCTGGACCCATGCTTTTCACTGCAAAAAGACCCCTCCACCTCGGGAGGACTTTCTGACTGATGATAAGCCTATTTCTCCTTCTAGTTCTGCTGTGCCGTCGGGACAGCAGGAAAAAGGAAAAAAAGACAAGGTGAAGTGCTAGTAACCTCTCCCTTGTCCACTGACAGACCTACTGTTGCTTTGAATTTTTCTAAAAGACACAAAACCATTACAGGGTGATGTGCTAGTAACCTCTCCCCTGTATGATGCTGAACCACACTGTTTCAGGAAAAGAGAAGAAGGAACACTTGCTTCATTGGAACCACAAAGTCCAGGGATTCCTGACTACAAGAGACATTAAGAACTGACCCTGGTGAAGAAACAAAGAATTATACCCTGGCAGAAAGAAATTTGTGGGAGCCATGCTTGGGAACGTGGTATTGATTGGATTTTGGGGTTTATTCTACAGGCTGCGCCCTGTGTTTTGGATAAGTCCCTCAGTATGTATTGCCCTCCCTAATTGGATTTTAAATGATAAGTACCAAAGGCACCTTGTTGCCATTGCCCCTGCCATCTCCTCCATTACACTATTACCCCTGTAACACATCCAAATACAGACAATGACCCTGAAGTTGCTGACAGAGATGGTATTGAATATTACTGAGGCTGGGAAGGCATTGCAGTGGGATCTAGCATGTTCAGGCTTGGCCCACTGCCCTTACAGACACATCAGGAGTACCATCTGATCTGTGGCCATGGAGACATACTTAGAGACTTTCTGGGTGGAAGTGCAGACGTTCTCAGTGCTCCTTCCAAGTATATGGACCGGTTGAGAGGGTGTGGGCTCCCACATACCGAATCCTGCCGGGTCCATGGGGAGGATGGGTAATTCACCAAGACATCTGGGAAATTAGACCTCCTGGTATGCCCAATCGATTTTTAGTCAGTGCTCCTGGGATTACACCTGACAGGACACTTACTTTTTCAAGTTAATGACAGCTGTGTGTATGTTAATGACACCACATTACAAGACATTTGGGTCCACCTGGCAGAAGTATTAAATCAATTTGATTTCTGCCTGGCCGTTGCCCCGGAAATGCAAGGTCTGTTAAGTACTTGCCTTGTTCCTATCTGTAAACCACCCAGCAACATCTGGGGTGTGAGACAGTGAAAGAAATGTGTTGTTTTAAGCTTACTGATAATAGTAATTGCATGCAATAGTAAATTAATATGCTGAAATGTTATGCTTAAAACATTTGCCAGGACGTTTTTCCTCCTTGGTGGGATTATATCTAGTTATAGCCACCCTTAGAGTGGATAAAGACCCTTTTATAGTATGGGGTCTTAGTTTTGATTTTTGGCGTTTTGCTTTGCTGCTTTGTTTAATGTTTACCCAATTTAGTGACATTGTGTATGCTACCCTGCAAAGGTGCTTTGTTTAAACACCGCATATATAATAAAATAGGGGGGGATGTAGGAATGTGTTGCTCCCTAATCATAAGCCTTGAAGAACGGCAAACTGTTCCCTTGGCAATGAGGCAGGAGTGACCTTGTTCTAGCGTATATGTTTGGAAAACTTATTGGCAACAATGACATCATCTTTGCAGCTGGTGTCCACGCGCTCAAAAGATGGGTTTGTAATCTCATGCTCATGTATACTGCCTGCCTTCTGAATGCGCAAAGAATGTAATCACTAAGAAGTGTTGTAAACAAAGTAAGGAGAGAATAAAAACCCCAGGAAAAGTTTTCCTGGGAGGCTTTTGCAGGAGGCTTGTAAAGCTCTCTGGCTACCAACAAACCTGGTGTTCTGTTTCCTTTCCTGCATCGTCACCACAACCAAGCAAACATATTCCGAATCAGTTATGGCTTTCTGGGAAAAGGGAAGAGAAGCTAAATAGAAAAACCAGTTAATACCAGTCAAAGGAAATAAGAAACTGTTACAAATACATCAAAGGAAAGAAGTTCTAGGAGGAAAGTGTGAATGTGGAGGGGAATGAAATTAACGATAGCTCAAAAAGAGATATACCAGAATCCTCCTCAACAAGAACAGTTAGAAAGAAAGGAAGATTCTCTACAAATAACTATGTTTAAAGAGAAAACAAAGCAATACTTGGAACTATCTAATGTGGACAAATCAGTCTGTCCAGATTACATACATCCTAGGGCATTTGTTCTCGGCCATTATTAAGGAAATTAGCTAATGATTCTAAATGCTGATTTGCTGACAATGAAAATTCATAGACAACTGCATGGGTGGAACCTTGGGTCCACACACAACTCTAATTCACCTGTGCAAATCCAACTCATAGGAAGGTTCTGTGTGACAGGAGAAAGGAAATGCAGTACCAATTTTCAAAAAGAGAGAAACAAACCTGGCAACAACTGTCCTGTACGATTAATCTATCTTCCCAACAAAATACAACAATCATTATGAGAAAATATAATTAAATATTTAGGGCCCGCGTCTGATCTCATTTACACTGGTGTTAATGAGGAGTAACTTTGCTGAAGTGAATGGCGTACACTACTCGAAAACAACTGTGAGACCAGAATCAGGCTGCTGGAATGACAGGCACAATTTTGTTAGGGAATTATTTTTTTGAGGGGAGGGGCGAGAGATTGTTTGATAGAATGACAAAACTAGTTGGCAACGGGAAAACAACAGATGTAACATATTTGGGTTTTGCTTAAAGCATTTGCTACTGTGTCTCAAAATCTTACTTGAAAAAATAATTCAAATTGGAGCGACCACATATGTAGACTGGAAACTGGCTCAAAGACACTTAGAACAGAATTAATGCTAAATGGCAGAGTGTCAACTCAGGCCCGAAGTATCTAGTGCGGTACAGCAGGAATCAAAGTTAAGAATCAGACTTTTTTTCATTAATGATCTGGAAGAAGGATAAACAGTACTCTAATTAAATTCATATATGATATTAAATTGGGGAGGAAGATGGCAACCTTCCCATGGTCATTCTTGTTAAGTGCTCCAGCACGACCAATGCTATAAATGTCATGACTGAACACCAATCAATGGCCTTGTGGTCTAAACAAGAACTCAATCATTTCCCTGCAGAGGCCTCGGGCATTAGTGCACCTTGGTCCTCCTATTACTCCTGGGGGAATTCTGCACCATTGCGTGCATGCAGAATTCATTTCCCCTGCAGATTTCTTTGCTTCTCTGCAGAAAAATGACTTTCTGATGGGGAAGCAAAGTGAAGCCGCAAGAGCAGTCACGCGCCCCTCCCCAGCAATGCATGCACGACATTTTGGGTGCCCAGAGCAGCCGGCAGAGAGGTAAATCACAGGGGGGGAGGAAAGGGATGCTGAACCCACTCTCTGTCTGACCAACTCCTGTGCATCCAGACCCCCCTGCTCAGCCTCACTATCCTGCATCCAGAGACCCCCCACCAACCCCTCTGCTCCCGAACCCCCACCCCGACAAGCCTTACCCCCTGCATCCAGAGCCCCCCTGCATCTGGTCAAATGTACTGACCGGACACCAAAAGTTGGGTTACCATGGGGCAGCGGGAGGTCCAGGTCATTAACCTACACCAGCCCCTGCTCAGCCGGGGCTGCCTCCTGCTGCAGACAGGCTCCTTGTCAGGCTGTAGCAGCTCCTGTCCCAGCCCTGGAGCAGAGGGAGCCCAGCTGGTGGGGATGAGGGAGACGGAGATGATTCAGTGAGCGATGGGAGAAGAGTGGAGAGGAGCGAGCAATGGAGTTGGGGCCTCAGGAATTAGAAAAGTGGCAACACTGGCAACCCTACAGCTGAGCTCCTCACACCCATACCCCCCATGCTGAGCCCTATATCCTCCCATACCCAGACCCCCTCGCCAAGCCCCAACCACCTTCACCTGGATCCCCCTGCAGAGTCCCATTGCCCTTGCACCCAGAACCCCCCCAATGAGCCCCTGTGCATCCAAATCCCCCCTGCACCCAGACCCCACACTGAGCTGCCTGGACCCAGAACCTCTCACCCCTCACCTGGATTCCCCCTTCCCCCCACTAAGCCGCTCCACACTTGGATCCTGCTGAGCTGAGCCTACCTGGCGCGCCTGCCCGGAGTGTGTCTGGGCCAGGCCCGGCCCTTGCACTGTGTCAGGGTTGGGTTCAGCCTCACTGCCGAGTCCATGTCTCAGGGGGCAGAGGGCTGCAGGGTGATCTCCCACCTCTGTGCAGCCATTGGCCTGTGCTCCCCACTGCTGGAGCATCCACATTTACTTATTGACAAATAAAATTTGCAAAATTTTTTGGCACAGAATTCCCTCAGGAGTATGTACTCCTATTCTCTGCCTGTGGGACATAATAGTCTGGTCTCCTGGGGGCTGTAATGTTTTGGTCTGGGTTCGGTTGTTGGGTTTAGTGTGTGGGAGCGGGGTGGTGTTGGTGGCCTGGGATCTATAGAAAATCAGACTAAATGATCTGGGGGTCCCTTCTGGCCATAGGCCCTATGACTCAAGTGAAAATCTCAAGCTAAATGGCCCTTTTCAGGGCAAACACAGAGAGAAACATAGGCTCAGACCTCTGTGCATGCCACCTCAATGTAAAAGGCCATTCTCCTGGGAAATCTGACCACGCTATTAAGTGGCTAGAAGATTCATGTCTTCACATTACAAGAGACTCACTTGTTGCATAAACAAGCAAGCACTAAGGCCTGGTCTACACTAGGCTTTTATGTCGAATTTAGCGCCGTTATATCGAATTAACCCTGCACCCGTCCACACCAGGAAGCCATTTAGTTCAACATAGAGCTCTCTTTAAATCGATTTCTGTAATCCTCCCCAACGAGAGGAGTAGCGCTAAATTCGAAATGGCCATATCGAATTAGGCTAGGTGTGGATGGAAATCGACGCTAATAGCTCCGGGAGCTATCCCACAGTGCACCACTCTGTTGACGCTCTGGACAGCAGTCCGAGCTCGGATGCTCTGACCAGCCACACCCCGGGAAAATTTGAATTCCTTTTCCTGTCTGGGCAGTTTGAAGCGCAGTTTCTGTTTGGACACCATGGCGAGCTCAGCAGCAGTGGCAGCAGTGGCAACGATGCAGAGCTCTCCAGCAGAGATGGCCGTGCAATCTAATAGAAAGAGGGCCCCAGCATGGACGGATCGGGAAGTCTTGGATCTCATCGCTGTGTGGGGAGATGAGTCCGTGCTTTCCGAGCTGCGCTCCAAAAGACGGAATGCAAAAACCTATGAGAAGATCTCTAAAGCCATGGCAGAGAGAGGCTACAGCCGGGATGCAACGCAGTGCCGCGTGAAAATCAAGGAGCTGAGACAAGGCTACCAGAAGACCAAAGAGGCAAACGGACGCTCCGGATCCCAGCCCCACACATCCCGTTTCTACGAGGCACTGCATTCCATCCTAGGTGCGGCCGCCACCACTACCCCACCCCTGACCGTGGACTCTGAAGATGGGATATTGTCCGCGGCCGGTTCCTCAGCGGACGGGGAAGAGGAGGAAGGAGATGAGGAGGACGAGGCAGTAGACAGCGCTTACAACGCTGATTTGCCCGACAGCCAGGAGCTCTTCATCACCCTGACAGAGATCCCCTACCAACCCTCCCTAGCCGTTATCCCAGACACAGATTCAGGGGAAGGATCAAGCAGTAAGTGTTTTAAATATCTAAACATTTATAACATAACTGGCATATTTAAAATATTAACAATAGCTAAAGTGCTTTAAAACATGTAAACATTTATTTAAAACAGAACAGGAAGATTTAAAATATTAACAATGGGTAAAGTGCTTCAAAACATGTAAACAGGAAAGTCAAACAGAACGGGAATCAGTGCAAAATGTATCATGATTAGTCTGTCTTTGGGCGCTTCAATATATAGTCCGAACTATTTTCCAAAAATTTCACAATGTCCGCTTCATGATTATAGTGCCCAAAACGCTGCACTCATTTGTCCCTCCAAGGGCACCTAAGCCAAAAACTGGTCAATGTAACCGGGGATAGAGGCGACATCCTCCGGGGAGAACTCCTCATACGCCTCCTGCAGGTGTTTTTCCAGCCGCATGAGCAGGTTCCTGGGCAGGGAGAGCTTATTAGGCCCCCCGTGGTAGGACACGTTTCCCTGCCACAACGCCAGCAGGTACTCGGGGATCATGGCCTTGCAGAGCATTGCAGCAAATGGCCCCGGTTTCTGCAGGCTGTCCCTGAGCATCTTCTCCTTCTGGCTCTCCGAGACCTTCAGGAGGGTGATGTCTGGCATGACTCCCTGCTGTGAATTAGGTAGGGGAAAGTTAGTATTGGGACTGCTTGCCCGTCCCTTTACAGAACTGCAACCGCCGGTTTACAGCCACGCGGTTTACAGCCGCGAGGGGGTGGGACAGGGCCAGAGTTCATGCTTGCAGGATTGCTGCCAGCAGAGACTCGCATTGCTTTCTATGTGAAAGGAGGCCAGTGCCACTCTTAAAGTTTTAAGCGGCCACAAGTCTACGGCTTACCATGTTTGCCATCTAGACAAAGTCCGGTGTCCTGCCCTGCTCCTCAGCTCGCCACAGCAAGACCGCAGGCACTGTAGGCGAGGGCCGAAAATTCGACCTTGTCCTCAGTGCGCGTGTGATAGGTGCTCTGCATGGTCTTGTTCACAGAGAAAGACTATGTTCTCTGTTCACAGATACATTGATCTGTCTCAGGAATTCACTCCCTTTTTCCAATTCCCACAGCCACATCTGCCCAGAGGCTAGCGCACATTAGGAGGAGGAAGAAGAGGACACGGGAAGACATGTTTGCTGAACTAATGGGATGCTCCCGAGCACAGGCAGCCCAGCAGACACAGTGGAGGGAGAACTTGTCCCAAATGCACCGGGCAAACATTGAACGGGAGGAGAGGTGGCGACAGGAGGACAGGCAGGCTACTCAAACGCTGCTTGGACTAATGAGGGAGCAAACGGACACGCTCCGCCGCCTTGTGGATGTTCTGCAGGACCGGAGGCAGGAGGAGAGAGCCCCGCTGCAGTCTCTCTGTAACTGCCCTGCCCCGCCACCAAGTCCCATACCCCCCTCACCCAAAGTCCAAACATGGAGGGGTGGAAGGGGCCGTGAAAAATTTCACTCCACCCCTGCGGACTGCTCTACCACTAGAAGGCTCTCATTCCCCAAAATTTGAAAAGTCCTTTCCTACCCGCCTCACACAAGACCCCGTCCAAGTTTCACCCCCCCGTTCCATGTGCGGTTGTTAATAAAGAATACGTTTCTGTTCATTACTGTTTCCATCCTCTTCTTTTGGAGGAGAGTCTGTCTGAAGGGGGGGGAAGGGGCTTGGTCATTGGACAGGACAGTCACCTTTAGCAGGGGGCAGGTGCAGAAGCAGGGCACATATACAGTGCAGTGACTAGTTAACCTGGTCAGTCTGGGAGGTGGTTTTCATGTTCTGTGTGGT
>NW_020664419.1:5073496-5074540 GCF_002925995.2 Terrapene triunguis
TGTTGCTCTGTGACTTGGTGGCGGGGGAGGGCAGTTACAGATCTTATGCAGCGGTCCTTACCCTGGATCACAGAGCCGCGCAGCAGGGGATCTGTAACCCTCCTCCCCCTGCAAGACAGTCACATAGCCGACACATACACGCAGTCCCGGCCAGGAGGGCTGGCAGGCTCCGTTGAAACAACCAGTCCACCACCGCGGAGCCTGTCATTCCTGGAGTTTAGAAGCATCATTTGCATCACAACCCTAAACCCGCCCCCCGCCACAGTCTGCGTCCCAGGTTTAAAACATTCCCGCGAAAACAGTAATAAAGACAACGGTGTCCATTAACAAAACAGAACAGATTTTATTTTTTGGGAAGGGGGTGAAGGGGGTATGTAATTGGAGAGGATAGTCGACGGCAACTGGGTAAAGAAACGGGGGCAAGTTCAGCTTCTGTGTCCACAAACTTAAAAGTCACTGGGTACCCTGCTCAGCCTTGAAACTGGCTTTCAAAGCCTCCCGGATGCACAGCGCGTCCCGCTGGGCTCTTCTAATCGCCCGGCTGTCTGGCTGGGCGTAATCAGCAGCCAGGCTATTTGCCTCAACCTCCCACCCCGCCATAAAGGTCTCCCCCTTGCTCTCACAGAGATTGTGGAGCACACAGCAAGCTGCAATAACGATGGGGATATTGGTTTCGCTGAGATCACAGCGAGTGAGTAAGCTTCTCCATCTCCCTTTGAGACGGCCAAAAGCACACTCCACCACCATTCTGCACTTGCTCAGCCGGTAGTTGAAGAGTTCTTTTTCTGTGTCCAGGGCACCAGTATAGGGCTTCATGAGCCAGGGCATTAGCGGGTAGGCTGGGTCCCCGAGGATGACTGTAGGCATCTCCACATCCCCAAGAGTTATTTTGTGGTCTGGGAAGTAAATACCTTCCTGCAGCCGTCTAAACAGACCAGAGTTCCTGAACACGCGAGCGTCATGAACCTTGCCCGGCCATCCGACGTAGATGTTTGTAAACCGTCCCCGATGGTCCACCAGTGCTTGCAGCACCATTGAAAAGTA
>NW_020664419.1:5074640-5095748 GCF_002925995.2 Terrapene triunguis
ATGTGAGTCCCATCTATAGCCCCACCGCAGTTTGGGAATCCCATCGCAGCGAAGCCATCTATGATGGCCTGCGCGTTTCCCAGGGTCACTACCTTTGACAGTAGTACCTTGACGATTGCCTTGGCTACTTGCATGACAACAACCCCCACGGTAGATTTGCCCACGCCAAAGTGGTTCGCGACTGACCGGTAGCTGTCCGGCGTTGCAAGCTTCCAGAGGGCTATGGCCACTCGCTTCTGGACAGTCAGGGCTGCTCGCATCCGGGTGTCCTTGCGCTTCAGGGCAGGGGACAGCAACTCACAAAGTTCCAGGAAAGTCCCCTTCCGCATGCGAAAGTTTCGCAGCCACTGGGATTCATCCCAGACCTGAAGCACTATGCGGTCCCACCAGTCCGTGCTTGTTTCCCGGGCCCAGAATCGCCGTTCAACAAAATCCACATGCCCCATTGCAAACGTGATGTCCTCGGCGCTGGGTGTCGTGGTTTCTGACAGCTCTGTGTTACTCTCCGACTTCAGGCCCTCACTCCGCTGCCGTAGCCTCCTCGCCTGATTTCTCTGCATCTG
Organism: Terrapene triunguis; assembly: GCF_002925995.2. Lineage (NCBI taxonomy): Eukaryota > Metazoa > Chordata > Testudines > Emydidae > Terrapene > Terrapene triunguis. The sequence goes on from NW_020664419.1 coordinate 5,075,204, forward strand.
CCTCTGGGAAAGGTGTATGATAAGGTGCGAGGCGTTGAGAACGGCCACAACTGCAGCGATGGTCGCAGCGGGATCCATGATCGCAGTGCTGTGGCGTCCGCGCTGTCACTGATCAAAAAGTGCGCGAACTGATTTCCCGCCGGCTCTTTCAGGGAGGGAGGGAGGGCGTTAGTGACTGACGGATGACGACAGTTACTCAAAAGCACCCTCGCCACATTTTTTTACCCAGAAGGCATTGGGGGCTCGACCCAGAATTCCAATGGGCAGCGGGGACTGCGGGAACTGTGGGATAGCTGCCCACAGTGCACTGCTTCCAATGTCGACGCTTTCCCTGGTAGTGTGGACTGACAAAGTCGAATTACTGTCCTTAGTGTAGACACACACGTTCGACTTTCTAATATCGATTGCACATATTCGATTTAACTAAAATCGAACTACTCTCGTAGTGTAGACATACCCTAACATGTCACATTTCAGGACACCACTTAGCCCCAAGCCAATACCACTGAAAACACAGAATGGAAACAATCCCGAGACAAGCACTCTGGAACACCTGCTCTGGGGACTTGAACTCTTCAATACCAGGATGTTGGTGGTCGGGGACTCCCTCTTAAGGGGGACAGAGTCATCCATCTGCCATCCAGACCAGGAATCGCGAGAAGAGTGCTGATTATCCTGGCTTCGTCATGCCAGGAAAGATATGGCTCACAGTGGACCGCATCAGAACCCCACATGGGTGATGCAGTTACCTATGACACAAATGGCTAAGTATGTCTTGTGTGGTACCATTCCAAAAGTCTTGATCTGCTAGACGTTAATATCTTGTTGGATTGTATGTGTTATCATCGTATGTGAAGTTATGAAGTTTGGCTATGTTTGAGTTACTGAAACATGTTGTGAGGTTGAAAATACCCACAAGCAGCCTTTCAGGTACAACAGTAAAAAGTCCAAACAATGTTAATAGCTTATTGAGGAAATGCACACAAGCACAAGGATTACCTTGTGCCTGTGGACAATAGAAACCTCTCAGAGAGAGCACTACACAATGGGAACTGTTTGACCCAGGTCACAACAAAAGAGCTTTCCAGCAAGTAGGAAGAAGATATAAAAAGGGGACAATGACATCATGAGGGTACCTCACTCTCCCTGCAATAACACATCTGGAAACACCTGAGGGGCAAGGACTGAACTGTGGAAAATGATGGTCCCAGGCTAGAAGGATCTTTATCCTGTATATGAAAACCTGGGAAAACCAAGGCAACTTGGGCCTTAAGAATCTGCCAGCCTGTTTATACTCAGGGTGAGAATTTGCTAATTTATATCTACCTATGTAGTGTGTTAAACTCAGTTTGTGGTTTTTGTTTATTTACTAAGGTAATCTGCTTTGATCTGTTGGCTATCCCTTAAAATCTACCTCTTGTACTTAATAAACTTGTTTTTGTTTTAAACCCAGTTTGTGTAATTCATGACTGGGGAGGGGGGAAAGGGGGCAAAAAGCTGTGCCTCTCTCTCCACATTGAGGGAGAGGGCGAATTTCAGTTAGCTCACAGTGTACAGTTCTCAGTGCAGCGAAAGACAATACAATTTTGGGTTTACTCTCCAGAGCAGGAGTGCACTTGAGCGCTGGGCAATCCCTTAGCTGAAAACCTTCCCATGCAGTGCTGATCTCAGTGTCTGTGTCTTTCTGCAGTTGGGTGTGTCCCTATCTCTGTGTGTGCTATAAAAGGCTTGAGGGCCTGGCTCAGCAGAACAGGGTGAGGGGGCCCATGCTGGTGGAACAGACTGGCTCAGTGGTACCCCAGTACATCAGGTAGCTCCCAGAAGGGGGGGCGCAACCCATCGCAACATGCTCTTGATCATTTTTTACAGCTCTTCCCTAAACCCAATCCTTCTCCTCATTATTAGATTGTTCTATATTTTAAAAGCTTTCTGGATATTATTTATCCCATTTTGCATGGTGTTACTTAGTTCTAATGGCCTTTTCAGACCTAACTGGGATGGATATCAGCTACATTCTCTTTTGCTTATTCTTTAATATTTACTACTTTTGTACAGCAGATTTCCAATACCCCTGTAATCCCACCACTTCCACCATTTCATCACCAACAGTCAGCTAGTACTTATTCTCATTAATAGTATTTCACTCAGTATTGTATTTATAAAGCACTTTTTACCCTATGTCGGTTGTTTAACAGTACCCAGCAATGCTGTACAACTGGTCAGGAGAGAACTGAAGAACACTACATGCAAATGAGTTATCCAGACTGGGGTTTGGTAATGGCATTGGAGCTAATCAGGGTGGATAAAAATCAACGATTAAAAAAAAAATGGATTTTTTTATTTAAATCGTATTTTTTGATAAAATGTTTTTTTGAGGAAAAATCCTATCTAAAGGTAGTTTTAATTAAGATACATTATAGCTCAAAGATATCTCATCATGGAACAGGGATTATAAATTCTAATTCTATAGTATAAGACAATATATTCATGTAATGTTTAAGAAAAATTTTGTAAATGGGTTCCAATAGTTCATGGATTAGGGACCCAATCTTATGGGTTCCACAGACTTCTGTATAGATTATTTAGGTTATTCTTTCTATCTACCCAATGGGACTCAGTGCTCAGTCTAGAAGATACCATCAGATATGCTTAGTTTTGCAGTTCTCAAACTGTAGATTTGTGTCTCCAGAGGTAACATGCTTGTTAACAGCAAAAATGTGTTTAAATAAATAAATAATATATAGAGGTGAGAAATAACAGACCTCAACTCTATTGTCCCTCTGCAATTTGTGTACACAGAGTCAATCCCTTACCTCTCTCTAAAAGTGCAAAGTTTCAAAAAGTTCAATGAATAGAAGATTGTTGGGGGCGGAATAGATCTGGACAAGGAGAAAAAGTCTGGAGATAAATGTGAGAAGCGAGGGACATATGCGTGTTTTGTTAAAATATGCTATGTTTGCTGTTGAAGAAAAAAATCCAGAATACTTAACGTTGTTGTTTTAGTTAAAAAAACAATTGAAATGTCTGTCTGGTGATGTTCTCTTCCTAATACAGTATGGCAAGAAAATCCTCCAAATATTAATGATTAACCTGTTGAATTGGAGATAGTCATTGGGAGGTGAACTAAATAAATATCTGCTTCAATTACCTTTGGTAAATGAAATAACCAAACAATCATTCATTTCCTGATATAGCTGTAAAACTAATCTGAAAAGTTTTCAAAATAAATCACTGTTTAAAAATGTATAGCGTGTACCTTCTAAAAATGAAACTTACATCTATCTATCTATCGCTGAGTTGTGAAGAATATGTATGAAGGTTATAACAACCAACAAGAATGCACTTTTATGTAGAAAACCATGATTAAATCGAGTCTTCCTGATTAGGGGCTATCCATCCTGGGGCTAACACCCTTACCAACAATTTGATCACAGGATGGGCTGTAGGGCCTCAGCCCCAGTCATATCACAATTTATTTCTTAAGATGAAAAACAAATTGGCCTTTGACCTTGTCATGTGGCAGTGAATCATAGAAACAATCACAGTCTATCACTGAGCAAGGAACTTTATTCGAAAATGAAAACCAGAATTATTTCTGAAGCTACTCTCTCAGCTTCACCACAGAGCTTCCATCACCACGCTCTGTGGCCTGGCCTCTTGCTACACATGTAAAGAAACAACACATGCATCTTCAGAACCTTATGACAGGTCATTCAACTAACAGCAAGACAAAGGAGTCTTGTACTAAAACATGTGCTCCTTCCTGACCCAGCCTTCAACAGTGGCCAGCCACATCAGCATCAATTAGATTGGTTATACAAGAACCCTTCAAGGCTCTGGCTTGTTCATGGACCTCTCTGGCACATCAAACATTTACTGACTTTCCTCTCACTGTCCTAGAGGTCTAAAGTAACATCCAAGAATCATCTGACTATCCTGAGAACCACATTCTGACCGTGGTTGCACATGAAAGATTCCCAAGGATAATCAGGTGGTCCTTGTGATACTACAGATCTCTGGGGCAGTCAGGGGAGAGAGATCAGAAAGGGATGGCAGCCTCCCGTATAATGTTTTGTTTCTAAGCACACAGGAAGGACACAGATTGCTACTAAGCCTATTTTCATGTCTTCTGGCCTCTAGTTCCAGCTAAAGCTCATTGGCACAAGTAAAGCAAGCTGGGAATTAAAAAGGTGATGACCTAAATAAAGGAGAGCGGGAGGTGGGGGGAAGTAGGGGAGATCTGGGCTCTCTCCTCCTTCACTCCAGCTCAGCAGCTGCAAGTGAGGGGGCGGGAGGCATTGAATGGGAAGAGAGAAGTGCCCCCACCTTCCATGAAGTAGCCAGGATGGAGAGGATAGAATGAGATATGGTCATGTCGTGTGCTAATAGTGCATCATATGTAACTGCCAAAGCTGTAACATTTTTGAGGGGCAATATTCCACAGCCCCTGGCTTATTTAGCACCAACACACACACATCAACCCACCAGGGAGCGTGGGGCTCATTCTGGCCCGGTTTTGTGGGATTTTTTAGATGAATACTTAGGACCTCAGAGTTGATAGTTTAAGAACAGCCTGAAAACATGGGCCTTCTCCTTCCAGGCAAAACACCCACCAACTCCTCTGCCCCATGTGCTGCATTGAGACAATGCATCAGTGAGTGAGGATTCAGCATCTCAGTGACACACACAGTGATACATGGCGCCTGCATGGCAGTAACTCTTAAGGGGCGGGGCGGTGAAACATTGCTGGCTACACACACACACACACACACACACACTTGTGGCACTTTAGAGACGAACAAATTTATTTGAGCATAAGCTTTCGTGGGCTACAGCCCACTTCATCAGATACATAGAATGGAATGTATAGTAAGGAGATATATACACATACAGAGAACATGAAAAGGTGGGAGTTGCCCTACCAACTCTAAGAGGCTAATTAATTAAGATGAGCAATTATCAGCTGGAGAAAAAAGACTTTTGTAGTGATAATCAAGACAGCATCAATTTAGGCTTAAATAGAGATTGGGAATGGCTGAGCCATTACACACGTTGAATCTATTTCCCCATGTTAAGTATCCTCACACCTTCTTGTCAAACTGTCTGAAATGGGCCATCTTGATTATCACAAGTTTTTTTTCCTCCTGCTGATAATAGCTCATCTTAATTATTAGCCTCTTAGAGTTGGTAGAGCAACTCCCACCTTTTCATGTTCTCTGTATGTATATATATATCTCCTTACTCTATGTTCCATTCTATCCATCCAATGAAGTGGGCTGTAGCCCACGAAAGCTTATGCTCAAATAAATTGGTTAGTCTCTAAGGTGCCACAAGTACTCCTGTTCTTTTTGCGGACACAGACTAACACGGCTGCTACTCTAACACCCCAGACTGAAACTGAAGGGAAAGGATTAGGTCCCATGGCATTGTGGGAGAGACAGGCACCCAGTTCAGCTACTAGCCAGTAGGGGGCTCTGGATGCATTGCCAAGTGAACAGGAAGAGGAACATATGGGGGCAGGGGCAGATCAGCCTCATAGGGAGAACCATGGGTAGGGTGACCAGACATCCCATTTTTAAAGGGACAGTCCCATATTTAAGCCCTCCTGCAGGTGTCCCAACTTTTTATTAAAAATGGGCAAATTGTCCCATGAATGGCTTACACTGCCCATGTTTTCTGTCTTTCTACCCCTACATCAGTACTGGTGGGACCTGGTACTGGCCGGATCTCTGCTCACCAGCTGCCCTCCCAGGAGCAGTGAGGGTGTGTGTGTGCAAAGCTAGTGGTGGGGCAAAGCTGCAACACGTGGGGCCGGCTGCTCCCCCTGCTGGTCCGTCAGCACAGCCCCTGCTGCGTGCCGGCTCTCGGCCCCATCCCATTTCCGGCTGGCACTGGCATGTAAAGGGCCGATGGGTGGGCAGCAGAGGTGACACGTAAGCTCTTCACCACCACCCCCATGTCCTGGTTCTTGCCCCCAGGGAGCGTGGGGCTGCTCCATCCCCTAGGTGCCCTCCCCTCTCCTTAGAGCTTAATCCCTTCCTGCCTGTGCTGTAATCGGAGGCGGCCAGGTTACATTGGTGGCCAGCAGCAGCCTGGAGGTGTTAGCTGCCTCTCGACACTGTGCAGGGAAGCAGGGACAAGCTGCTTCCAGCCACAGGGAAGGGGACATGGAAGAGATGAGCTCTGCAGACACGGGGCAGGTCATCCCTTCCCTCCCTCCTCCTCCACTGCAGCTGGAAGCATCTCCCATCCCTTCCCTCCCACACCGCGCCAACAGGCTGCTGCTGGCCACATTCTGGTGTGAACCCTGGCAGAAATCCGGGGAGGGAGGGCATATGACCCTGTGCACCCCCCCCCCCCCAGTTGCCTCAGGAAAACGTGGTGCCAGGTACCAGGAGAGGTGGGTCCATCCCAGGGGCCCAGCCAGACATGGAGGATGGAGAGCACCGGGCAGGGAGGGGCAGGTCGGTCGGTCACACCCCTATGTAAGAGAGGTGTAAGAGTGGGGGGGGGGTAGGGGTGTATGTCACCCCTCCCTGTGTGAACCCTAAAGCCTTAAAGATAAGAAGGTAAATAAAAAGAATCCAGCAACGCCATCTTTCTTTTGAACAGGGGCTCAGTCAACTTGGACGTTTGTACTGCATAGTTCTGATTGATTGCAGTTGAACTTGCTTGAGTATGAGCAGTTTTGCCAGGTGTCCCATATTCAGCAGAAGGACATATGGTCACTCCAACGGTGGGGCTGTGGCTCAGAGTGAGTGCAGGCAGAGACAGCAGCCTGCAAGTTGGCTCTGGCCAGCCTGTGGCTGGATACAGGGGAACCTGCCACAGCAGGAGGCAGCCTAGAAAGGTTTGAAGGGGACTCTCAGGGCAGGAGCACTGATGCAACAGCCCTACAGGGCTCTTAAAGGGGTGGTTGCCTGAGTTAAACCTATGGCAGGGGATTAGCTGGGCAGAGGCGGCGGGGGGGGGGGGGAAGTCAGTGTGACCTGACCAGGTGTTGAGTCCAAAGGGAAGCAACTGCTGTGTTGCAAAAGGGCAGGTGTAGGTCATCCATACCAGGCTGTCGGGCCTTTCAGCCAAATTTTCCCCCACAAGTGGGAACAGGAGACAAGAGGCAAATGCTAGCTCTGATGATAGAAGGAAAATGCTCCAATGAGACAGCAGACTCTGAAGTCGAACCTGGCCAGTAGGACCTGCATTCAGCTACCTCATTGCCTAGCAGACTGAGGGACTACAAGGGTGTAGCGATGCGTGACTCACCCCTGCAGCGCCTCCTGCTGGTGTCCTGGGACTTAGCTCATTTCCAGCCTTGGAGCACCCTCTGCAGGCCGGTGTCCCACTGCCGCTGGGCCCCCGCGTCCATCCCTGGACTCCGGTGCCCCGTTATCTGGGATGCTGCCCCCTGGCAGTCATCCCCTGGCACTCACCAACTAACCCCTGTTCATTGGGGCTGACTGCGGTATAAGCCACTCATCACAGGCAAGGTTGGGTTTGGACCTGCTGCCTCTGCCTAGCCTTGGGCTGTCCCCTGCATCCCCAGTACCTGTTTGGCCTTATACTAGGCCGCAGCCTGGGGGGGTTCCAGGTCGGAGCTCCCCAGCTCCCTTGGTCTTCCCTCCCCCCCCCCAGCCCTGCTCCACTCCAGGTACCTTCCTCTAGCTCCCAGCAGCCAGGCCCATCCCTCTCTCCAGGCAGAGAAAGACTGTGTCTGCTCCTGACTTCACTGGCCTTTATAGGGCCAGCTGGACCTATTTGGGCATGGCCCAGCTGCAGCTGCTTCCCCAATCAGCCTAGGAGCTGCTTTCTCCTGCCACAGCCCTCTCCCAGGGCTGTTTTTAACCCTCCGGGCAGGAGCAGGGTGACCACCCCACTACAAAGGGGTACCCCAGTTGCTAGGTCTGAGGGACCCCCCTGGGACAAGGTAAACCTTGTACCCTTCTATTGGACTTTCCCCTGCAGTAGAAAGAGCCTGAAACATAAGGCCTTGTATCAGAGGCCTGGTGTGAGGCCTAAGGCCTGAACTAAAGTAGTGGTCAAGCTTTGCTGATATAAAGCGAAGAAGCAAAGTGAGCAGAAGTCAGGCTGTGCCTGCTTGCAAGCTCACAGAATCTGGCAAGAACGGGGCTGATATTGCAGAAACACACATTCCTATTAATTGCTAGGTACAGAATACTCATGCAAACACATTCCAGGAGGGCAATACCAGAACACCCTGACACTAAGAATGGTACAGGTACACTCCCCAGAGAAACGAGGGACACACTGACCCATCTTAAAGATAAGGTCAGAATGACAGTATTATGGATAGAGCGGTTTTGATCGAACCAACAAGTACAAGGTGATGGGTGGTAGCTAGCCATGTCACAGGGTGGCACCTAACCATGTCAGAGGGGTAATATGTAACTTGTTTGTATTGGGGTATAAAGAGGTACCTCTGAGGCGCTATCGGGGTCAGTGGAAAGTCCCGCCACTAACTGAGCCAGTCCATTGTCCCGAGCATACACGTGTTAGTGTACCTGTAACCACTGAGCCAGGTTGTTAGCACTGTGCTTCATTGGCAATAAACCTGGCTAAGTTTCTTTGCTAAAAACCTAATCTATGGATTTATTGGGCAGTTCAATCAAAACCTGATGTCTCCATTATCTGCGCAGAGCTGGGGCAGCACACAGAGAGAACACATGCACTCAGCCAAACATCTGATGACACCCCAAGTCAGAAATTGCTGTGTTTGTCTCTCTCTCACTGACTCAGTCATACTGGGGGTATTTATGTGCTTTCCTTTCTCCCAGCCCTAGTATATAATCTTTTCACTGTGAATCAGCCAGGGACTAGAGCCAATAGCATTTAGGGAGTAAAGTGACAACATCGCTTGCCTACCTACCTGAGCAACTCCATTAGGTGGGGCCAATTATAAATGCTTCACGACACAATACCACTGCAGCAGGGGGTGGAAAAGCAGACGTGTGTTATACTAGTTCCATGACTCTGCCTCCCTGCCAACACTAATCCTACCACAAAAGTAAGTCTCCCAAGCCGAGGGCAGCTCAGGAGAGAGAATCATAAATGAGCTCGCAGTTGTTATGCTAGTGACAATAGCACCTCCTCTTACATTGTGTATGCATCCGAGGACAGGATTGGCCTTTATTTTCTTTAGCTTCTATCCACTCGCTCTACAGCCTGAGTCAAAATATCTACAACTATCGATAGCTTTTGTCCAAAGATTTTGCAGGCCAAATTCTTCCCTGAGTTGCATTCATGGCAATTGGAAACAGGTGCACATAAAGCACCGCAGAGTTTGGTTCTGTATCATGCCTCACCAATGTATTATCCCTCCCCTCATTTATGACATTCATCACTTCCATAAACTCTGCCTTCTGATAGTCACTGCTTAAAAGTACCTTAAAATAGATACATTAGAGAGGTAGACATTTTAATTCCCCCTCATTAAGCTAGTTTGACTACCCATCTGTTACTCCACTAATATAAAATGGACCCATTGCTGACCTGGAGATTGAAATTTTCAATCATTCTCCTGGCATCTGTATGGAAGATACCTTTCCTCTCATAGTCCCCCCTTTTTCATCATCCCTTATAATATCAAAGGGATCACCGAGGCACAGATTCTCCCTTGGATCCATAGCGATAATTCATGGTCAACAGTTCCATACTCTGCCATACACAAGTTGTTAACCTGATCATAGTAAATCATATAAGTTAGAGATGGGAAAGACCTAACGACAGACCATCCTATGATTCTGTCCCTTCTTCCTGAAAATACAGGACTGTTCCATCTAGCGCTTTTTCCAATGTTTTCTTCAATTTTCTGATTTTAAAAGTCCCACGTTATGGAGCTTCCATCTCTTTCCCAAGGAAGCTCTTCTAATTGACCTTACCGTCAGGAAGTTTTTCCCGGAACTCATCCTAATTTATTTCTTTTTTTAATTTTGTCCCCTTAATTATATCCCTTGTACCAGCCTAACGATGTCCTCTCCTTTCTTGGTATTTGCCACCTTTGCATATTTATGGGCGTAGTCCCTTAGCCAACCTGTACTTATTTCATTTGTTTAATTTTCCCCATGATTATTCTTGCTGTTCTTTTCTGAACACCCCAGCTTCCATTTGACCATGTCTTTTTGGTAATGTGTTACTCAAAATTGATGCCATCTCAGAGGTGCAGTTGAACCAAAGCTGCATGGAGAGAGACTCCTCGTACTCTGTGATGAGAGGACTCTGGATATGCATCCCTAAACTCCGTGGGACTTCTTTCCCCAGCCATCTCCTATTGCAAATGCATATCCATGGTTACTCCTCGTTCTTTTTCAGCATTTTCAATTCATTGATAGAGGTTACATTTCTCCAAGCTGAATCTCATTTTCTTATTTTATGCCCATGTTTCTAATCTTTCTAGGTCGCTTTCCATTATTTCCCTTGCCTCACTGTTGCTTGCAAGTCCTCCCAGTTTAATATCATCTGGAGCTCCGTTAACCTGAAGTATGTAGGAAGGGATTAGTGGCTAACATCCGTGAGGCTGAACCTGTATTCTTCAGTGCCTGGGCTACCATTGGCTGAAATGAGCCACAAGGCTAGTTATCCTGTTCTTAGAAAGTCCATCGATACACTACATTGGACAAACACCAAGAAATAAGCCCAGGTGTCACTGCTGTTAACTCAGAAAGACCCCTGATCACCGAGTGTCCCTGCAGAGCGTGTGTGGTGTTGGGTTGGTGATGTGGGTGGCGGGGGGAAGTGTAAAACATGTCTGTGTTGTGGCCTAGCATCAGTTCACTTTCTTGTGGCTGATTTCAGATAGTATATACATAGTTTCACATCTAGTGGGTACTTATCGTGCCTCCATATCAGCACATTCAGTGAAGAGTTCATAAACCAAGTGCTCTCAAGAAGCCTTCTGCTCTGACAAAATAGCAAACATTTCCACAAACACAGTGATCCCCAAGTGGCCGGACAGCAGCAATTAATTATAAACAGAAAGCTGGTTATTTGTGGTTTCTTAGGTCAGTGGGAATTCATGTTCTAATTGGATTTCCAAGAAATGTATAGGTTGGCATAGCTCCTGATTGCCAGAAATTATATGCCAGCAAATTTAACCGCTCTGTGAAGCCTAGTGTACTAGAGAACTGGATGTGCAGGAAACAAGAGACCCAGGATCTGAAAAATTAGTGATAGAAAAGACCCATTAGGTTACATAGTCCAGCTCCCAAGGATTGTTCCCTATGTTGTATTCTCCAGTCGAGTTGCAAAGGACTCAAAGGGAAGGGGCTTCCACCAATTCTATTGAGAAACCATCATAAACTGTACTAGATCTTACTGACAGAGAACACCTCATTATCAGGACAGATTCATTAAGGAACACCCTGGGGAGGTGCTGAAAAAAAAAAGTGCATTAAAAAAATCGATTTGCTCAAAATACGACAAAGCTCACTCAAAACAATAATATCCCAAAGACAATCAATACATTGTCAGTCAGGACAAATATGCTGGAGGCAATGGGCTAATAATAAATAATACTGTAGTGATGTCTTAATCATGGCTTACTGAGTAATCTTTCCTATGGTCATGAATAATCAGTTTAAGAGGAAGGCTCTCTAGCATTTCAGTTACAAGAGACACAAGTTACTGGAAGAAACGTAAGCAGACTGAGAAATGGTGGAATGCCAAGAAAGAAGAATTTATCCGTCATGCTGCCTCACAATTTAGGAAGACAATTAGAGCTGCCAAACCTTAATAGTAAAAAATCATCAAGATCTAAAAATGATCCGGATGACAACGAGAAGATGAAATGTAACAGCGCCCCTTTATCCTACAGGAGATAAGGACATTTGGAAATGATTCATCCAGACATGGAGAAGCAAATGGTAGGAAGGTGACGTTGCTCAGGATTTATCTCCTCAGAATGATCATTCTTTGTTCCTCTTTATAGTTTGAGAAGCAGGAAAGACAGGTTGTCCTAATCTTGATCCACTCAGATTCAGAGGTCTAGAAGTAATTTGGGGTCATCTAAGTCACTCCTGGGAGGGTCTTAAAACTCTTTCCTTCTCCAACCCCTTTCATTCTTGATTCATCCCCCCAAAAACAATCAGTCCAGCTGTAAAAGCAAAATTCTCCTCTCAAAGCCACGTGGCAGCTCTTGGCTCCAATGTTTTACTCTCCCTCTCTGGGAGGTCAGTGCCTGAAGGGAAGGCAGAGAAACCAGAATTTAGATCCACTGTGTTGCAGAAAGAGGAGAATTTACCCTAGCCAGCTCTCATTTGGCTGGGTTAGTAACAGAATATTATTAGCACCTGGCACAAAGAATTGCTGCTGAGTGCCCTTGTAGCTTTCAAAACACAAAGAAAAATAAGAGGGAATGCATGGATGCTTGTGTGCCATTGTACGCACAAGATCCTTGAATAAGCTGACTCACTGTATTAGAAGTAACCTCGCTACACAGAAAGGCAACTATGAATTGAAAACAAACCCTCCTCCCATCTATTTTTATTGAAGTCCCTCAGATTGAGGGACATGCTACTGCAGCAGCGATACAGGCTGTTATGCTGCAATCCAGAGCAGACCAAGGGAGAGGCAGGCGCTTCCGCTGCTAGGAAACAAGGCTGAAAGAGATCCAGCGGATAACAAGGAGAGAGATTCAAAGTTCAGCTAATGAGCAAGATGACTCACTGGCTCAATAAGACAAAGTTGAGAATGGAAAATTGAAATCCTCACTCAGAGGAGCATTGCTAGCGGGGATGTTAAAGGAGGAGCTGTGAGGCTGGAGACGCAGTGTTATTCTGAACACAATGGAAATCATTGAGCCTTAAAACAGGGCAGGGGGCATAAAGGGGAGGGGTAATAAATGTGAAACAGAGCCGGTGCTCTCCAGAGGGTGGCCTAGCAAAGGCTGTGTTCGTGCCAGGAGCAGACATGCCCTGCTAGTGGGGCTGCCTGGGCCTTCCTGGAGCGTCATTTGTCATACCTGATGTCCCTTCTCTCAGATGAACAGGTTGTTCTTTTTTATGTAGAAAGTAGCTGTTCTTGCACTGGGGCATGGAGTAGCAAGAGGATACAGGGATTCTCTTCCCTCATCTTCCTACAGCAGCCTGAGTGGAAGGCCAGTTAGCACATCTGGTAGTGCTCTGCTGCAAAGGGGCGTGGCCAGCCCTGTTCTGGGAGTGGCCAATCCCCATCACTGCTAGCATCTGGCAGGAGGCCTAGAGCGAGAAGGCTTGTGGGGGAGAAAAACGAAAGATCCACACCCTTTAAAGGAGGTGCAGTGAGTGCTGGGCATTGCACTGAATCCAGTCCTCTGATCCCATCCAGGCATTCTACCCGTGTCTGTGTAAGAGGACGGTTGTCCCCTTACTAAAACTCAGTGGCGGTGTTCTGGTTGGCTAGCTCCCAGTACCAAAAGGAAGGGGAAGGGTCAATGGGAAATCAGGACCCTGAGACTGACAGTTCCCAGGAACAATGGGGAGAGGCCAATGCTCCAGGTCAGCCTGATTGGCAGGGCGGGCAGGCTAATCAGGCGGACCTCCATGAGAGGTGGAATTGCCTGTGTCAGACAGAGTGGGGCCCAGCTAAGGAGAAAGCAGGGGCCCGAGCTGAACTAGGGAGCAGAGCCGTGCCGGCCAGAGGCGCAGCCCAGGGAGCTGGAGGCAGAGCAGCAGCGGCCGTGCTGAGGCGGAGTGGAGCTGGGTGCGGTGAGTAGCTGGGGAGAGCAAGGGGGACCCTGGCAGGGAGACGCTCCCAGCCAAGAGTCCTTGCTGGCCAGACTTGGAGGGGGATCGTAACCCGGACGGGGGTGGGGGCTGACACTGGGAAGAAGGGTCCTGCCACCTAGAGCCTGAGGGCGTGTGGCCACCGCCAGAGCAAGTGTCCGACCTGCAGCCTCCCTGCAGCACAGCCAGGGCCTGAGAAGGAGGTCTGGGCCGTGTGAGGAACAGACTGAACTTCCCTTACATTCCAGAGACGCTGGTTGTGGTGTCCCCCTGCCACAGAGCGGGGTGACGTGTTTTCCTTTAACCTGTCCCATTTTTTCCTTATTTTTAAAAATCAATTGCTGTTTAATAAATTGTATTTGCTTTGAACTGTATGAGATGATCAGTGGGTCAGGGAAGCATCCAGTGCAGAGAGAGCACCCTGGAGTGGGGACACCCTAGCCCCTGCCCTAAGTGACCACGACAAGGCTGGGGGGTTGAGCCCCCCAGGAATCCTGGGCCCAACCTTATTGGGGTTACAAGGACTCTGCCAGACAGGAGAGTGGAAGGGGACTCCTCTAGGTCAGGCACGGCTCCGGGTAAATGGAGTGGGAGCGAGGACTCCGATCCTTTCGCTAGCCGATTTCACCGGGGTAGTGTATAAGCCAGGAAAGTTCCCCACAATAGTGGGACCATTCCCCCGCTTACATCTGCAATGCGCAGGTAGGATGCCTTAGGCCACTTCCACCCATGTGCCACAGCCCCAGTGAACGGCGCTCAAAAACACAATTCAGCCCAGAGCCTGCCAGTCCCTCAATTAAATGAAAGGTATTATTAAAGGAAGTACTTCCATTAGCACTTTTTATCGTGCAGGGTCCGCTCCATATGCAACAATCACTTCTAGAGCAGGGCAAATAATGGAGTTTTTGGTTTGCTGGCTATTCCAAGTAATTATTTTTTAAATCATTTCCGATCAAACCAAAAATGAGGTTTTTTTTAATTAAATTTTTAGTGAATTGAGCAGGAGTCAAAAAAATTCCTTTTGTTTGTTCAACCCAAAACGAAAACCCATTTTATTTTGATTTGGGCCATTTTTTGTTTTTCACATTTAAAAAAATGAAATATTTAAATTTTTTCAGATTTTTTTTGTTTTCCCCAATTGAAACAATTTGCTAAAAATCAGCACAAGTTCACAGAACGTTTCAGTGTCGCTGAATCTGTTTTTTGGTTTTTGTTTGTTTTTTTAAGTTTTTGTCAAAAAATCTCACCCAGCTCTAATCCCTTCTCCTGCCTCTAAAACGGAGCCACTTCTTGGGGGGAACAGAGCAACTGTTTAAGAGTGCAGAGAAACACTGCGCAACAGTTTATGGCAGAAAATGAGGAAGAAGAATGCACTTCAGATTGGAGACAGAGGGAATTTTAGGGGCAGGAAGTGTGTCTATCTGAACTGGAATCTGTCCAGGATATTGTGGTTCACATCCTTGCTTCAGTGAAAGGTGTCATGGACATAAGTGGGGGAAGACCTCAGTTTTAGCATCCGAAATACGGCACCTCCTGCAACATAGCACTTGCCTACCTTACAACAGAGCTGTTTCCCTTCCCTTTGTTCGACTTGTCTATTTAGATTATAAACTCTTTGGGGCAGAGACTGTCTCTTATAATGTGTTTGTATAGGGCCAGGCAGAGTGGGGCTTTGATCATGGTTGGGGCCTCTAGGCATCACAGCCATGCAAATGACAAAAGTAGCAATGAATAACTAACAAATCCCTGGCACCACTTCTACAGAACCCCGGGTTTTCTCTAAAGGTCTCCAAGGCTCAAAGCTGTTCAGCTTGTGACATCAGACAAGCTCACGGCCCAAGGTGATGTATCTAACCTTCACGGCTAGGCTCTAAGTAGGATTTAATTTGCTGTTGTCTTTTCTTAGCCATCATGGGAGATCTAGTCACACACTGGAGAGACCTCCTGGAGATCAGCCAAAGTGAGATTCCTATTGACATTAACGCGAGAGGTACCTGAGCACGGATTTTCACCAAAAGTCAAAAGTATAAATTGTACATGTTACTCATCGGGGGAGCATTAGCTCACTTCATGTATTTCCTTGCTAAATTCTTGCTGATCAGCAATGAGGAAGAGAAACAGTCACAGCAAACTTTACATCCAGATCCAAATTTCCCCACAATTCAGATCCAAGTTTGTCTGGACCATTATTAAAAATTGTTAAAACATTTATATTATGGTAGCACCCAAATTCTTGAGTCAGGATCATACTCTGTTGGGTGCTATACCAATAGATAAAGAAACAATCCCTGCCCTAGACGATTTACAGTCCAAAAGGCACAAACAGGCAAAAGAGTTGGGGGCATGGATATAACATACAAGCAAATGAATCTAGTGAGGAATAGATGCAGCTTTGTTAGTTACATTTTTTTGTGTGGGTTAGTGGTGGTTTCTTTGCTTGTTTTTGGATCCTTTATTATAGTCATAGGGGCAAGTCTAGATTTGGATCCAAGTTTCCCTCAAGTGTGAGGGTGCTTGGTTCTGGCCCATCTCTTCTGTAAGTCACAGCTAATGAGCAATTTTTATATAGGTGGTTTCCAGCTCTGTCAAGGAACATAAATTAACTCTGAAGTTCAGTTAAAATCATCCACTATTTCAGTTTTAAAAAGCATCATAACAAACAAGAGGGGAGTTTGCCTGTCCCCTGGATGATCTCTCAGTGGGAAACAGCTGCTGGAGTAATTGCTTCTGGTAGACCTAGCTGTCTGTTTGCATTCAGCCCTGGCTGAGATCTTACTACAGGCATCTCAGAATTCTCTGTTGAACTCCTTCAGATCAGAGTAGAGATCTCATATGAACTGATAAATGGATGGATTAGGATGAATCCTTTCCCCCCAGAAAGATGAGCAAAATACAGATGTGTGCACTGAGATTTTTATAGAGAAGGTAATGGAGAAGGTGAAAAAGGAGAGAAGAGCATGGGGAGAGGACTGAAGAGGGAGGATGATGCCGAGGTTGAGAGTGGTTGCAAAGTGGACAAGATAGGAGCTAATGGGAGAACCAGTGTGTTCCTCACCTCCAATTTAATAAGAAAGCTCTTATTAGAGAAAAGGTTTGGTTTTAGTATTCATTTTTCTGTCTCTTCAGCTGGAAGACTGGGTTTGCTTTAGTTATTACAAGTTTGATAATCTGAGGCAGCCCCACGCTTTCAGTGTGTTTCTTCTAAAATGGTCTGGAAAACCATGTGGCATAAATGAAAATATGTGAGCAGCATGCTCTCCTGCAGTGGGCTGGGAATCAGAAACCTTGCGCTCTGTTCCAGGCCCTGACTTTGACTCCGCACAGGTAGAATCACTTGATTTGTCTGTGCTTCACTTTCCCCAGCTGGAAAACGGGGAAAACAGTCTTCACCTTTGTGAAGTGCTCTGAGATCCTGGGGTGAAAGACACTTATACCCACACCCATAGAGCATTATTGTGACTAGAGCTCATTGGAGACCATCCACATAACACTCTCCTGGCTCCACTCCTACACACCACTCGGGAGCTCTCCCTTAACTCATTTGACAAAGCGTATTAGGCTGGTCTGTGTCTGCTCTATATTTAAGTGATATCATCACTACCCTTCTATTTCACAAGGCAATAATACAATTCCTGAGTGGATAAACTATGATGTTCCTTCTAGTTTATCACAGTGAGGGTTCATACAGAGGAAAGCAAAGGAGTAAAGCAAGTAATAATTCAATAGCACTTACATCGTGTTCATATGCTTCAAATTGCTTTTACAGGCATTAACTAATCACTTACCATTATTATTGCTATAATTAATCAAATTAACTCTAGTACTGCTATTGTAATAAAGTTGTAGGGCTCACTTGTGGCCAACTCTCCACTGATGCATGTCGCTCTTACAAAAAAGTGCCCCATTTGCTCTTGAATGTCTGTGCAAAACAGACAGGACGAATTTCAACTGAGATCTTTTAAAAAAAAGTTTACATAGTAAATGGCATATAAGTAAATATCTGGGAAAAATCTTTTATCGTGAGCAGTTCTTGGCTAAGAATGGACTATGTGTGAGAGGACATTAAGGTTAAAAAAGGGATATAGAAACTATGTTACACAGAGATATTCACTCGTAATGCATTTCCCTGCACTACTATATTACTGACATTCAGCTATGTAGCATGTGTGGATTCCAAGAAATTTGCCCTTTGTGTTTAGTGCTTACAACAAATCTCTGTATTACAGGGCTCTTTAGTGGAAAATTACCTATTGAATGCTACGTCTTGGTGTCAATAATGACACCTTAAATTGCAGCAATGAACATCAGAGTAAATTATACAACAAGTATAAGTTACATTTAATCAGACACAGGAAGATGGGGAAACAATCATATCGGTCAAGGACAGTACATCCTTCAATTCAGTTTACTTACAGGAAACGAAGGGCCAAATCCTGCTCTCATTTGCACACAAGCAGCTCTTACTGAAGGCAATGGGAACTGCTCAGATGCTAGTAAGAGCAGAACTTGGCCAAGGAATGTTATTTTAGAGGCAAGACCGTGACTGAGAACTAACTGATCCAAAGACCTATGAAGTCACTGGGAGTCTATGGATTTCAATCGGCCTTGGAGCAGACCTAGAACACCCTGGCGCTCTGTGGGGGGAGGACGGATTGTGTCTTTTCTTCTCCTAAAGTGAGAACAACATTATCATCCTGCCTTCCTGCATAGCACCGTCCATCCCAAAGAACCTCCCAAAGGGTGGCCCTGCTTTTTCATATCCTTTACACAGACCCGCTGAAGTGTCAGTGAGTTCTGCATCAAGAGGGCATGCAGGCTCAGGCCTAATATACATGCAGCACCAGTGAAGTTGAGAAATCAGGCAGACTGTCAGCATACAGCATGGTCCATTGCAGTGGCCAAAGAGGAACATTTTGGCCAAGAAAACCGGGGCAATCCCTACTTATATGGAAAGCCCATTGTACATGTCGACTGGACAGGAGCTTGGCTTTTAAGGTCTCCTATGATAGTAAACTGCACTGAATTCAGTGTCTCTAGCTGAGAAGAATGAAGGACTGGATTGGCTATCTGGGAATCCAAGCCTGTTCCACAAAGACCAGCAGTTACAAATCTGGTGCTATGGCTGCAGGTTGTTAAGAACACTTAGCATGTTTATAGTGTTTCTCCTCCAAGCTGTAGATCTCAAAGTGCTTTGCAAGGATGGGTAAATGTCACGATCCCTATTTCACAGATGGGAAAACTGAGGTATAAAGAGCGGCTGAGACACTTGCCCACGGTCACACAAGTGAGTCCATGGCAGAGCCAGGAAAAGGAAACAAGCGTCCTGAGCACCAATCTCATGCCCCTTCCACGGGCCACTCCCATGTTGTAATCCTACTATCAGCTCCATGCAAGAGCTGTCACTCTGGATGTTTTTAAAAAACATCCATTTTCTACAGGTAGCTTCATTTCTCCATGATCGCCCATGATTCACCCCAAAAGTAAATGTTGATAGTTTCATGTCCAGACACCAACAGGTCACAGTGGTTCAAAATTTAGATTTTGTAAAAAAACAAGGTTTGGGTAATGGAGAACCAGTTAAAATGTTTTCATGAATGGCTTTAAAATCCAGTGGAGAACAGTATTTTAAAGCAGTGGTTCTCAAAGCCAGTCCGATGCTTGTTCAGGGAAAGCTCCTGCCGGGCCAGGCCGGTTTGTTTACCTGCTGCGTCCGCAGGTTCGGCTGATCGCGGCTCCAACTGGCCAAGGTTCACCGCTCCAGGCCAATGGGGGCTGCAGGAAGTGGCGGCCAGCACATCCTTCGGCCCGCGCCGCTTCCCGCAGCCCCCATTGGCCTGGAGCGGCAAACCGTGGCCAGTGGGAGCCGTGATCGGCGGAACCTGTGGACGCGGCAGGTAAACAAACTGGCCTGGCCCGGCAGGGGCTTTCCCTGAACAAGCGGCGGACTGGCTTTGAGAACCACTGTTTTAAAGTAAATCAACACTCCCTTGTACTGTTTCCAACCTCCATATCAAACCACTTAGCTAGTCAGAATGAGAAAGTGAAACTGACTGATTATAATCCAAAATAAAACTGACCAATTTGTTTGGTCTAAGCAGAAAGATTTAAAAAAATGTTTCCAGATTTAATTATCTAATGCCATTGGTATGATAGTTAAGAGAATGTGTTCACCAAAATCACAGGGTGTCTCTTTAAAAGCATTGCTTGGAATTATGCTGAGTCAGAAGAATGTCCTCCCTCAGTGAAAAATTTGCCTGTTTTAAAGGACTGCAGGATTGGGCCCAGACTGCCATGAAACGAGATTTTTGTTTAATTAAAAACAAACAAAACTGTATGACTTGATTGGTGTTTACAAGGTATAAGTGCAGCTAAAAGATGAACTCCAAATACAGAATTTGCTGTTACAACTAAAAATCCAGTAAACTAATCCATCCCCTCAAAGTAACAGTGCTGAATATGGGGGAGTTATAGCATATCAGAGGAGATTTAAAAAACCTATGTCCTCCAGTACACCATACTGTTGAAGTAGAGTTTTTAATATCAGTTGTAGAGCTAGGATAATAGAGGAGGCCTGAATTCTAAAGCAATCTAAGGACTCGTATAAACATAAAAGTTGTACTGCTTTAATTATATCGGTTTAGTAAACTGAAAAACCCTCCTAGTGTGGAGACAGAAATACCTGTATAAATGTGTTTATAAACAAAATATCTTCTCATATGGAAAGGAGAATAAGCTTAGGGTTACCATACGTCCTCTTTTTCCCGGACATGTCCGGATTTTCGGCACTCAAACCCCCGTCCGGGGGGAATTGCCAAAAAGCCGAACATGTC
>NW_020664419.1:5096148-5154984 GCF_002925995.2 Terrapene triunguis
TTGCCCTCTACCAGACTCCTGTACCCCACTGGTCTGGGTCTGTCACACTAGACAAGACAGAGCACTGGAAGATATAAAGATCAATCCCATATTGGCAAGGATATGGACTGGTTGACTTATTAGGTCATTTTAATCTCTGAGCTGTAGGCTGAATGTGTGATGACTTCATTAGACTGCAAACTCTTCAGGGCACAGCTTTAATCTGACTCTAAACCATCTATTTTAGGCACGTATAGGCCCCCCATTACCGTAGTATCTGAAGACTTACAATCTTTTTAAGGTACTTATCCTCACAATGCCCCGTGAAGTAAGTCAGTGCTATTATACCCATTTTACACATAAGAATATAAAAATGGCCATACTGGGTCCAGTATAGTCCAGTATTCAACAGTGGTCAGTACCAAATGCTTAAGAATGAGCAGAACAGGACAACTATTGAGTGATCCATCCCTTGTCATCCACTCCCAGCTTCTGGCAGTCTGATGCTTAGGGACACCCAGAGTGTGGGGTTGCATCCCTGACCACCTTGGCTAATAGCCATTGATGGATCTACCCTCCATAAATGTATCTAATTCCTTTTTTGAACCAAGTTATACTTTTGGCCTTCACAACATCCTCTGGCAACAAGTTCCACAGGTTGACTGTACATTGTATGAAGAAGTACGTCCTTGTGTTTGTTTCAAGCCTGCTGCCTATTCATTTCATTGGGTGACCCCTGGCTCTTGTGTTATGGTCACTTTCTCCACACCATTCATGATTTTATAGACCTTTATCACATTCGTCCCTTAGTCGTCTCTTTTTAAGATGACCAGTCCCAGTCTTTTTAATCTCTCCTGATAGGGAAGCTGTTTCATCCCCCTAGTCATTTTTGTTGGCCTTCTTTGTACCTTTCCCAGTTCTAATATACACATGGGGAACTGAGGCACAAAGAGGCCAACTGATTTGCCCAAGGTCAGGGGCAGAGCAAGGAACTCTACCCAAGTCTCAGGTAACTGCTATAACCATTGGACCGTCCTTCCTCTGACTCAGTAGTGCACTATTGTTGATACACAACTATTATTCTGTAAACTCCTGTATCCAATTCCCACCTGGAAATGGACTTCCTCTAGTCTTGGAGAAGTCACCTAAATATTCTGTTAGATGGGCATTATCATTTAATTTTAGGCATTTCTATGGTATCCATCACCTTACAGATCTGGTGTCATGATTAATTAACGTTTCTAAAGAGCTTTGAAGAATAAAAATCCTAGACAGACACTTAGGGAATCTCTACACAGCAAAGAAACCTGCAGTAGCAAGTCTTGGAGCCCAGGTCTACAGACTTAGGCTCCCACAGCTTACACTACGGAGCTAAAAACAGCCATGTAGCTATTCCATCTCGGGCTGGAGCTTGGGCTCTAATGTCCAGGGAAGGGGTTGACTTTTGTCTGTGCAACCTTAATTTGGGCCTCTTTGGACGTATAAATTAGGATACAATTTGTAGTTACACGATTACTCTACTTTTTCCACAGTAACACTGCCTCATTCAGTACATAGGATGGACAGTGCTCACTTAATGAGTACATATTCAATATTTTATCTTCTCATCACTGTTCAGTGTGTGGGCTCAGGCCTTACGTACTGCATGCTATTCAAATCTTGCTGTCAAGATAGAATTATTAATTTCCTCATAGGTTTTTCTATGGCGCTTATCACTCCAGAATCTGATTGCTTCACAAACATTAATTTATCATCACAATAACGAAATGAAGGGGTGATGATATCCCTGCTCTACAGACGGGGGAGCTGAGACACAAAGAAATTAAGGCCAAAAGGCATCTACTAATTTTGGGTGCTCCATTTAAAATACCGAGGGCCTGATTTTTCAGAGTACTTGCATTATATAGCACTGAATATGTTCACAGCACAGCTCCCACTGATTTCAGTTGCAGCTGTGAGCTCTCAGCACTTCCACAAATCGGACTCCAGAATCTCAAGTCAGGTACCCAGAAAATGAGGAGCACACAATTGTGTTCCTGTGGAAACTTTGGTTTAAGTATCTTCCCAGTATCACATGGGAACTCTGTGGCAGAGGCAGGGATAGAATCCAATTCTTCAGTGTAGTATGCAACTGTCTTAACCCTGAGATCATTCTCTCTCTTCCTGCAAGCCCCTGACTCATTCAGTACTCTCCTTCCAACAGGTAGAGTTCCTCTGGGCAGTGTCCACTGGCTTTGAGGAGTAGCAGATGTGGTCTGTGGTTCTTTGTTCGGTGTTCCCTTCCAGCCACCTGATTTTCACCCTATGACCTTCACTCCCGCTTCTGGTTTCTCATTTGTCGTCCCCAGTATTCAGTTGTGGCCTGGGTTCATGGGCCCCTCCCCCCCCAGCTAAGAGAGAGGGCCTTAAGCTTTGAGTGGGCTTAGACCCATCTCATGGAACCACAATAGGTACTCTCCTTCCAACTTCTGTAACAATGAAGCAGGGGTCCTACAGACAACAGCCTCCTGGACTACACAATCCTGATTCATCTCCAGATCAGATCCATCCTGTGCACTGAATGAGGCAGGGGTCCTGTGGAAAAAAATATGTGATCATGTAGTTAATGACTGTCCTAATGCATACGCACAAGGGGACTGAATTCAGGTTGAGTGAAGAAGGTTTCCTAACTTACTGCCTACCTATTGACTGCTTGACTTTGCAACCTTTATAATGTTCTTTTAATGCAGTATTTTCTGTGTAATTAGTATTTATGCTGCTGGGTGATTGGTGTGGTGAGTCTAATTATTCTCAGAAAGCTCAGAGCATCTGTGTTTTTTTTAAAGTGTTAAATTTAAAGAGAGAACGACAACAATTATTATTAGTAAGTAGCAAAAGTAATTGATTCCCCCTTCCTCATACTGTCCAAAATATTCTGAGAGAGAAAGAGAGGACAACTGCGTACGTCTGAAGCAAAAAGAGCTGCTGATGGTGACACCCCAGGTATTACATTGCAGGGTGAGGTTTCACATTCAGAGCAGGTGCTGATAAATACCCACTATACCCATTGCCTGTACTCTGGAATAGGCCTGCGGAAGATTCCGGACTAGCCTAACAACATCAGTCCCAGTGACACATCCTTAACACCAGCCCGATCACAGTATAATGCTGCTCTGTTTGTTTTTCAAGTCTCTCCACTATGTCACAGGTAATTTAGTTAGAAACCGTTTCCCCCAGTAACAAGCTGATGTGAAAGTGCAGCAACAGTGGTGCCGTCAGCAAGTGCTTACTCATTGCGGATGAGGTAAAGTTGCTATCAGTGGTGACACCATTCTCTTTCCCTGAAGGCAGATCTCTTCTTTATCCTCTCACTCATGTTTTCCTGGCAGGCTCCCCATTTCTGGGATATGCTAATCTCCCAAATGGCATCAGGCAGGACTATCAACTGAAGCAGGAATGCCTCCTCTGCAGTATTTAGTTTGATGAGCATGGTGAACGATTTACAGATGAAACCCAACAAAGCAGGCTGGAGAGGATTTTTACTTGCTCCCCAACCAGTCCCACCCTGGGGACTCTCCCACACTCTGTCAGCATCATTCAGGGCTCTGTCTTGGGCCCCACTTCTCTTTTCACTTTACCGCTGCACAGCCTCATCTACTCACCTGACTTCTGTCACCAGCTCTGGGCCTTATCTTGTGAGGCGACGAGCCCCACTTCAGATGCACTGAGATACAGTAATTCCCAGAGAATCAGGGCTCCTGTGCTGCCAGGAGCTCTCTCGCCCATTTTGGTTTTGTGGGTTTTTACAAAGAAGCAGGAGGTAGCTCAGAAGTCGACCAGCAACACAACCCCAGGAAGGACTCCAGACTGAAGGCTAGTGTTTGGTCCCTCACTCTCAGAGCAGCACCAAGCTCTGCACAGTCCTTTTGCTCACTATAACTTTGGGAGGACAGGGACAATGCATCCATCCCAGTACTCTGCAGTGAGTAGTGACCCCTTCTGGCTGGTACAAGGCACTGAAAAGTGCATCAGGATTGCCTCACTGGGAGGGAGGGTCTTGGGTAGTAGATGAGGGGAAGTAAAAAAAAGAGGAAGTGCAGGATGGCTGGAGGAATGAAGATTAACACCACCAACCCCGAGGAGAACTGGGAGAACCAGCCACTCCATGGGGATCGCTGAGGTCTTATCTTACCATTGGTTGATGATGAAGTGCTTTAACAAAGGAAGTATCACAATCCCCAGGTTTCAGATGGGAAAAGCTGAGAGATGAAGTGACTCTCCCAAGGTGTGTGGCAGAGTCTCCTGCCTCCTAGCCCAGCACCATATGCACTGGACCATGATGCCTACAATATGTTAGGTAAAATAAGGGGGGGAAAACTAGCTATTTGTTTTTCATTGTACGTTTCAGTGTTACCAGCTCACGATTCTGTTGTGAGTCTTGAGTTATTTGGTGTCTTTCTTAAAGTCCCAGCTCCTAGGGCATGTGAGTTTGTGAGACTCTCGGCTTTCATAAAAAAGTAAGTTTCCAGCCTCATGGTTGTGGGGTGGGGGTGGGGGAGAGAGAGATGAAAACATGCCCCCTAAAGCAAACAGCCAAAAAACCCTCAATATTTATTATTGTTGTTTTTAACATCTCATGATTTTTTAAGCCGATCTCATGATCTGTTGAGGCCTGACTCAGGATTCCCAAATGCCTGAGGTTTGGAACACTGATCTCTGCAGCTTCCAGGCTGTTCCCTGAAATGTGGAAATCCCCCTTGCACAAACAAACAATGCCATTGTTAGACTTGACAAATCTCCACAAGCACAAAAACATGTTTGTTTTCATAAATAACCTACTGGGGGAGTTTCCTTGCTGATGTAGGGTTTGGGATTTTTTTTTTTTTTGCCCTCTAAAAGCTATTTTGCTAGCTTCCAAGAATCTTTATAAACCTAAAATTACTGAGATTGAGAGTGTTATGTGATCAGCTTCTAACACATCAACAAAAGCAGATTCACAGAATGATAGAAATTGGAGATGAAAAAAACAGCTAAACTAGATGAAATTGATCCCTCTGGCTGGGTAGAATTAAGTAGCTTTAGATAAACCCACCTTCTCTCTGGACAGTAGCTGTTCCTTTAATAGGACAGTGCTGTTAACATTTGATCCTGTACAGTGCAGTTGCAGAGAGTTGCCCAGAGAAGGGCAAAGTAAAATGAGATGGGATGAGGCAAATTGATTCTGCATTAATGAGACACTACTGTGTGGTTGTTGGATTACTCCTGCCTAGGACCAGGAATGAGGTTTAGGAGGAGAGCATAGATAAGTGCCTTATTTAGCAAGAGGAAGAGCATACCTGAACCCATGTCTCTGCCAGACATGCCTTACGGTCACTGCTATTGGCTGAAATTTATAGAGTGTTATTTCACCACAAGAACATTGCATCATGGTTTAGGCTGGGCAGTGGAACTGTATGTATAGGAGGGCACAATGCAATTAATTATGCAGATTGTAATTTGGGCAGGTCACCAGGGTTAATATCCTATCCTTGCAAAAAGTGCCATGGAGTCTTTGGTGACACATAGGGGCTTGTGTGTTGGGTTTGCGACTCATCTGGGGACACAATGCCCTTTAATATTGTGTTGGAGTATTGGTTTAGTACTAATGCAGTGGGGAAAGCATCACCAATTGAATCATCAGCATCTGTTCTAACAGCACCCTGTGTTTCCTTAGAAGTCTTCCATCCCGCCACTAATGCAGCTCTACCCTGAGTCCCTTGTGCAATAATCAGATCTCAGACCCAGACGGTATGGCAGTTTGCCATTTAAGGTGGGAAGTTCTGATGTGGTTGAGTGGTAGCTTTCTGTGCCAAACAGGACAAGGCACTTGGACACCGGACTGATGGACATGGTATTTTAACCTAGACACACAGAATATACACCAAGATGACAATTTGAAGAAGCCCAATAGTCCAGCAGCCGAATAATTTTCTCCTGTACAGGAGATCTAAATACAGGTCCTGACCTCCTGGGACACTGGAGGCCGGGAGTACTGAAGAGGCATCCCCTTTCTCTGGGAAAGCTAAGAGCACAGGTGGAGTTTCCAAGCTCATCCTCCACTGAGCTAGCAAAGACCACATCATAGAATCATAAAATATCAGGGTTGGAACGGACCTCAGGAGGTCATCTAGTCCAACCCCCTGCTCAAAGCAGAACCAGTCCCCAACTAAATCATCCCGGCCAGGGCTTTGTCAAGCCTGACCTTAAAAACTTCTAAGGAAGGAGATTCCACCACCTCCCTAGGTAACCCATTCCAGTGCTTCACCACGCTCCTAGTGAAAAAGTTTTTCCTAATATCCAACCTAAACCTCCCCTACTGCAACTTGAGACCATTACTCCTTGTTCTGTCATCTGGTACCACTGAGAACAGTCTAGATCCATCCTCTTTGGAACCCCCTTTCAGGTAGTTGAAAGCAGATATCAAATCCCCCCTCACTCTTCTCTTCTGCAGACTAAACAATCCCAGTTCCCTCAGCCTCTCCTCATAAGTCATGTGCTCCAGCCCCCTAATCATTTTTGTTGCCCTCAATTTAGTTCCTCGTCGCTGCCAGCCAGCACAGCCACTCAGCACTTCTGTTGAAAGATGGCGATTGTTATCTCACTGTCTGAGAACAGGTAAGCCATTCTGCTCCCGACGCTCCCCGGAGACCCAGCGGCTGCTGGGGTTTTAATAATGCTCCTTTTCATTTGAACAAGAGCAACCACATAGCCATCACAACTATTACATCCATCAGAAGCTCCCGTCCAAGGGGCTAGTAATAAGGCACAGAACCCTTTACCTCTAGCTTGTTGGTTCAAATTGAGCCTCAGTCCGTCTGTCAGTGAGACGCCAACAGCTGCTACAGTCGGACAGCTCTTCAATGGCCTATGAGAAAGGAAGTACTGGCCAGCATCCAGTTACTAGTGGCCTGGTGTTTACATTGAAGAAATCGTCACCACAACTATGTGCTGGCAGCTTCATCAGTGAACCCTGGAGACTGAACTCCCCACATTCCCAGGGGGAGGGAGGAGGCGCACTGGGGCATCTCCAGATCAACACTGAGGCACACTTGATGGGACAGCTTGTACTGCAGCTGCCTGTATTGTTCCTGTTGGTAATTAGAAGATTTGGAGCTCTAGGGCTGTCAAATCAGCACTAAACTTAGTTTAAAGAAAGAAAACACCATCTCAGTTATTGTCCCCCCCTCTCCTGAGCTGCTGGAGTGAAAGCCACCGGTAACCTGAGTTCCACATGGCACACTAATCTGTACCACTCGGTTTATGTGAGTGGAGTGGGGATGTAGAATTAGATTGGAGAAATGGGGTGGTTGACAAGACAGGAATTTTGTCTTGTAAATTATTCAGGTCACAGGATATATTTGAAGTCTGGGCCTGGGGTGGTGTGTCGGGGTCACTCACCACACAGGCTTCTCCTGATGGCCGTTTCGGGAATTAGCTTTGATCAGCAGGTGTGCCCTCTGGTGGTGGTAGCTCTCCCGTCCTCGTCTCCGCCTGCAGACCCACTGCAGTTCCAGTCTCACTGCCTCTGCTTCATGGCACAGCTCTCTGGCTGTGTCACAGTCCAGGTTCCCCTCTTCCAGGGAACTCCTTCTGCAGTAGTGCAACTGCTCCTCGCAGCGGCTTGGCAGTCCATAGCCTGGCCGCTTCTTCAGCGGCGAGGGGGGAAGGGAGAACACAGGCCCGCCCACTACTCTGAGTCCCAGACCAGGGACCCTGTGAACAACAGCTTCCCGCTGCCCCTCCTTTCTTTCTCCATCAGTCTGTCTCAATTCCCTGGGCCACTTCCCTGCAGCCCCAGCACCTTCAGCTCCTGACTCTGGCTCCTTCCCAGGGCCTCAGGCCTGCAAGTCCTAGCAGCCCTGTTCACGGGGCTAGTCTCTGCAGCCCTCTAGGAAGCCAGTCCTCTCCCTTGGACTTCCTGCAGCAGACTGCCCTGCTCTGGCTTGCAGCTTCCTTTTATATGGGCCGGCTGGGCCCTGATTGCCTGGTCCAGCCGCTGCCCTAATCGGCAGGTTTTAACCCTATCAGGGCCAGTGCCGGGCAGACGCCCTGTCAGAGGTGGCGTGAAACAAGTTCTACTGTGTAGCATGGTGACTGTCAAAGGTACACAGACTTTGAATATCTATAAGGACACTGGTTTGTGTGTCTTCTTTCAGTGTTTAACACATTTCATCTTCAGAGCACTTTACACACATCCAATGGGTATATAGTATAGTACTAGAATGCTCTTGTGAGCATTATTATTACCACTTTATAGCTGGGGAAACAGACACAGAGGTTAGCAACTTGCCCAAAGCAATAAAAGGAGCCGGTATCAGAGAAAGGATTCAATCATAAGAGTTTTCAGGCTCCCAGTCCTGTACTTAGAGCAGTAGTTCATACCTTTCCCCTTTCTTTTCAGTATTTCCTTGTTTTAACTGCTCTTACTTTACACCATTTGCTGTACTGTAAAATTGGAAAACACCTGTTTATATCTCCTTGTTTTTTCCTCTTATACTGCATTGTACAGTACATCTTTTAAAAAAATAAAAATAAAAACCCCTCAAAGCATTTAAATAAAAGGAACAGCAAAATGTTACTTTTGAAACCAGACTGAACAAAGCCCTGGAGAAGATACTGTGGTGAACAAACTTCCGATGTCTGAGAGATGGGCTAGAAATAACCTAAAAATAGAGTTAAGTGAATAATTCATAAGAAATAACTTATTTAACAAATTTAGCTTCCAGTGCTGGTGAAATATAACGAACAAATTTCTTCCAGTGTGTTCACTGTTCAATTAAATGTTTTGCAATGTTGTTGTTTTTACTCTAAATGTTTTACTGTAAATGTTTTTTTTTTTTAAACTCTATGAACCAATCACCAAGACCTTTCTGCCTCTGATACACCATATTTGGGTTGCTTACTTGTAATTGATCAGATAGAGTCACATGCTGCTATTTGTTTCCTGATTGGATAAGCATACAAACACTTTCAGCCCAAATGCAAATCCCAGTTTTGTGAATATTCATGCTCATAGGGTTGAAATTCACTTTTCACAAATGTTTGTGCCAGTAAAGCTTGACTTGAACTAGTAAAACTCTTAACGAGTCAGAAACAGGCCCAAATACCATTGTAGCAAATTTGATTAAATAGGCGAGTGAATGCATATAGAAAGATGTTGCTGCTATTTGCCCAGCTCTTTCTAACAGGCCTTCTCCAGCTCTAGCTTCTGTGATCCACACGGCTCACTGTGCACTAGATTTAACAGACAGTCCTAAAAAAGTCCTATTCAGACACAGAAGCATCCCCAAAGTGCTGCTGTTTGCTGCTTTGTCAGAGACACTGACTCTGTCATAGCCCCTGTCCTCTCCTGGGTGTACTGTATGAGAGCTAGAGATGGGCAAAACTGGGGGATTGGTTTTGTTTTTGTTTAGCAACTCCAGGCTATTTCCACAAAGGTCCATAGTCATCACTACCCCTTCTACCATGCTGGTCTCTGCCATACTTCTGTCACCAAACACCCCCTCCATTTTTCCTGTCCTACTGGGGTCCATGCCATTCTCTTTGCTACACCACGATTCTTAAGAGGGAAGTGCCTTTTTACATGGCTGGCCTCTTGGCACCCAAAACAAACCCTCTTCCTTGTCTTGCTAGTAAGCCATGTTTCGGCCTCCTCCTGCCTAGCCCCCTCCCCTGGGCTGGCCTTCTCCTCACAGTTCATATAAGAGCATTCCCTCCTTATGTGCCTTTGTCAACCAGAGGCAAAACGTGCCCCTCCCTTTCCTGTTCTCCCAACAGGTTGGACTCTTTGGGGCTTTCTTGGTTTCCTGTCTCCCGAGTAAGCCTTCTCAACCCCACACAGGCAGGGGCTCTCCCTTTTTAGGTGTCCTCTCTGCCCGCAGGTAGGCTGACCAGATAGCAAGTGTGAAAAATCGGGACAGGGGGTGGGCGGTAATAGGTGCCTATATAAGGAAAAGGCCCAAATATCAGGACTGTCCCTATAAAATCGGGACATCTGGTCACCGTACCCGCAGACCTAATACTCCTTTGGCTGGGCTTCTGGCCTCCTGGGCCCGATATCTCCTTTCCAGTCTCGATCTCTGCAGCTTCTGCTACTTCCCTTTTGCAGAAACCCGTATAAATACCACTGCTGGTCAGCCAGCTTCATCAAATATTTTTGCAGCTATCTCTCTGCTTCCTACTGTCTTTGCTGGCTCTCCAGCACCAACCTTAGTAGGGCCTGGACCCGTTCCAGTTGTTTGTCAGCCCCCCTTTTGCAGGGGTGGCAACTCCAGGGTCCAGCCCAGGAGGGCATAACTGCCCTCTGGAGGCTTCCACATACTGCAGCCCCATTGCTCTTTCCTTTTTTCCCCTGCTATGGCCTTTCACCCTCCCCTTGTATTGAGGAAACTGCCTGCCCACATTCTCCACCAGTTTGTCATGGGGCCTCTACTCACCACTACGTGGAACCTCCACCTGGCTGCTCTGGGGAGTACCTCTTTCAGCCCAATGCCCTGTTCTTGCAGTTACTCGGCCCACTGTCTCGCTCTGCGGCCCCCTTCTGCTCTCAGCTACTGGGCTTTATACAGACATCTCCTGTTGCTGTCCAGCTGAGCTTCCTCTTTAATTAATCCTTATTGCTCCCTGGCTCCTCCTTCTGGTGCAGCCTAAGCAGTTAATTGGCCCACCTGACCATTTCAACCCCTTGGGGCCTTGTGTGGGATGGACACCCCGTCATAGCACCTAGCTGCCACTCTAGGGGCCTAAGTTCAGCACTTAGGTGCCACTAAGATCCTCAAAACCCCTGCTAAGATCCTGGAGGTCCTAAAGTCCCTAGTCCACTGCTGGGGACGTGCAAAGCTGCCTGAGGCCTGACCCCACCTAGCAGCTCGGTGCCTAAGCCCCAGCGGGATTCACAAACAAAGCATTCCCTTGCCCATCTCACCCGTGGGGCCCAACCCAAGGCATTTCAGAGCACGCCTAACCTACAAATAAAGAAAACCAGGCAGAGGAGGCAATGCCCTCACTTATACCCAATAGCATCATCAGGGCACTCTCCTGGGACGTGTGGGAGACTTAGATTTGAATTCATGCTATGGCTGATTTGGAGCAGGGACTTAAACAGACCTCTCCCACATCACAGGTGAGGGCTCTAGCCACCGGGATATCTGGTATTCTGGGGTGGAGCACTCCCAATCTCTCCTTTTGACGCTGTTCCACTTTGTATAGTCCTTGGAGCAACGACTGGAACGCAGGTGTCCAGGGACGCGCTCTAAGCCCCAGGCTATAAGGCCGTCCTCACGCTCTCTCTGACCCAGTGAATGAATTTTTCACAAGAAAAGACTGAACTGGCTTAGGCACCTAACTCCCTGAGGGGTGGGGTTCAAGCCCTGCCTCTCTCCTCAGCATTTCCTATTGGCTCATCTAGGCAGCTCCTTACTGCTGGCTCTTGTGAATCCCATTCTTAGGCGCCTTGTATAAGGAGCCTGGGTGCCTAACTCAGGGCTGTGGATTCCAATGGGTGACAGGACACCAAAACATTAGGTTTGTAATACCTGCATCCCTTTGTCCATCTAGCCTTCCCAGACCAGAGAGTTCAGGTCTGAGTCCTTCTTCAAGTGAAACCTGAGTGCATTTGGATTAGACATGAATGGAAAGCAAAATCTCAGATCGTATCTGTATACCAGAAACTAAAATCTCTCCCCTGAACACTGCTGAAACAGAGGGCATGAAATTCAGATCCTGATGCTCACATTCGGCTGATCACGAAGATAGGTTTGAACTGTGTTCCATGTTTGTGATTTAGATAAAGGCTTTTTGATTTGGGCCCATCTCACGTTTGCATACACAATGCTGAATTCAGCTTGTCTCTAAGGAGGAGTGACTAACTCAGGCAACCCTGCAGCAGCGTCAGGAAATGCCAGGTAATAATAAAAAGAAGATGTCACAAGTATACATCAGTCTGCTGCAGCTTGTGTAGGGCTCTTTCCACAGCCTCTTCCCTGCAGAACAATCAAAAACAAAAGCAAATCAACAAGGGCCTGCACTGGTGAGGCCACACCTGGAGTATTGCGTCCAGTTTTGGGCCCCCCACTACAGAAGGGATGTGGACAAATTGGAGAGTCCAGCAGAACGAAAATGATTAGGGGACTGGGGAACATAACTTACGAGGAGAGGCTGAGGGAACTGGGGTTATTTAGTCTGCAGAAGAGAAGAGTGAGGGGGGATTTGATAGCAGCCTTCAACTACCTGAAGGGGAGGTTCTAAAGAGGATGGAGCTCGGCTGTTCTCTGTGGTGGCAGACGACAGAATAAGAAGCAATGGTCTCAAGTTGCAGTGGGAGAGGTCTAGGTTGGAAATTAGGAAAAACTATTTCACTAGGAGGGTGGTGAAGCACTGGAATGGGTTCCCTTGGAAGGTGGTGGAACTGGAATCTCCATCCTTAGAGGTTTTTAAGGCCCAGCTTGACAAAGCCTTGGCTGGGATGATCTAGTTGGTGTTGGTCCTGCTTTGAGCAGGGGATTGGACTAGATGACCTCCTGAGGTCTCTTCCAACCTTAATATTCTATGATTCCTGTTGAAGTCAATGGCTAAACTATCTGTTGAGCTAAAGTCACCCTCTGTTGCAGTCTCTGGATTCAGCAGCTTGTTCTGCCCTGCAAGACCCCCAGGCCCATTGATTTCACTGAAGGGAAAACTCTGTTGGCCAAGGGGTCCACCCTGCTAAACAAGAAATTGTTTAAAATATAGGGGCAACAAACTTACAACATGACATTATGAACCAGTGCCTGCCCTAGCTCCACGTGGCTCCCTGAAGCAGCTGCCAGGTTCCTGCAGCCCCTAGATGCATGGGCAGCTAGGGAGGCTCTGCACACTGCCCCCACCCCAAAGGCCAGCTCCACAACTATGTGTTTCGCTGTTGTAGACAGACAGAATCATCCCAGCTGATCATCTCTGAGGCCTACAGACGGAGAGAGATTCTCTCTGTTAGCTGGGACCCAAATCATTCCTGGCTTTAGAGATCACAGTCTGTATTGTGACATGCACACACACAAACGAACAGGGACCCTGTGCAGTTCCTTCATATTTAAACATTTTATGAAAGCTAATGTTAAAATTATATAATACTCAGGTTAAGAAAAGAGTGTCTGTACATCTGGGTATAGTGCTTATATTATCCAAAAATACAAAGTTTGTTTTAAAAGTCATAAGATACATATAGTACATAATCTGAAATAACCCAAATTTAGGTGAATAAATTTAACAATACAGTTAAGATATTAGCATCCAAATATTCAGGGACATCACTCATGAAAAGTTATACAAGGAGTTGGTTGTAGAAAGCAAATATAGCAATGAGTGTAGATTGTCCCTCAGTAATTGAGCATGTAGGATAGGTTGTCCCTCAGTAAATACAGTCCATCAGAGAAGTACTGTAGTCCAGTTACTTTTCTGATTTCGCTTCTCAATGGCTCTCCAGCTCATCTCTCCTGGTATTGACGGTGTCCGGTGATACGTTCTAGATAGACCACCTGATGGTGTCCAACACCATGAGTTGCCACATCAGCCGAGCTTAGCGTTGACCGATTCCACATTCTCTCAACATTCCCTCGTTACTGGGGTCCCATGCGCCCAGGGCTCCAACGATCAGCGTGCGAGTTTGAACCTCGTAGCCCCTAGGTCTCAAGGTGTCGGCCAGAGGGGCGTATTTCTCCAGCTTTCGAGATCGGGCATCATGGAAGGCCGGGGTCCTGGGTTCAAAGGGAACTGTGTATTGAATTCAGGAAACACAGTAGCTCTGCCTCCGATCTATTTGCCTTGCTGTCCTCCTCCTCACGATGAGCCTCTTTCCAAAACGCCTGACCATTCCCTCGTATATTTTGTGACACTGAGATCTTTGTTCAGACTTCCAGTCAGTATTGCTGATAACAAGACCAAAGGCTCATGTGATGTCGAACTGTACTGTTCCGAAGAGCTGCACTGATTGTTTGACTGGGCACAGGCAGATCCCCACCCTTTGGCTCCTGGGCTCTTTACATTAACAGCACCAAAAAGCTACATCCTCCCAGAGATATGAATCTGTGGCTGTCTGCAGCTCTTTGCGAGTAGTTATCGCTCTCCTTTGAAATATGCCTGACGGCTATTGTTTAGCAGAAATACAGGTCCCCATTATCGCTGTTGGTTTGGTAGAAGCATTACAGGTGCCTTAGTCATCCCCGTGTGTCCTTTCTCCGATCCCTTTACCTTCCTTTGGGCTTCTTATTTTCACACTATTGCCATGTACCTGAACTGATTTTTTTTTTTTTAAGTGAATTGAAAAAAAAATCCCCCAAAATATAAAACAAAAATAATCCCCACCAGCCTGAATAGTTGATAGCTGTAGAATATATTAAAAAAATTCCTTCATGGAAATTCCCTAGCACAGCATGGAGATTTCCTGGCGTATTAGACTCTTCTGTTTTTCAAGGCTGCAAGCAAAGAATGGAAATTTCCAATTACTGCATCAAAGGCTGCTGCTCTTCTGACAGTCTACTTAGCTGGGGTCATCTGCTCCTGTAGAACATCAAATAGTGCAAGCTAGCGACAGGGAGGATTTGATCAGCTGCACCATTTCCTGGACAAAACACAAGTGTTTCCTTTCCTGCTTGGGGAAGGGGAGGGAGTCTAACGGACAGAGCAGGAGACTGGGAGTCTGGACTCCTAGGTCGTGATTCTCCATTGTGTCCAAGCAGAACTCAGATGGAGTGGAGAATAGGGACTGCAGGGTGCCATGGATGGTCTAGAAGATAATACTTAATCCTGCCTCAGTGCAGGGGACTGGACTAAATGACCTATTGAGGTCCCTTCCCATCCTACATTTCTATGATTCCCTGATCTGGAGCTGTACAGCCCTGGGACAAGTTACATAGGACCCAGGGACTTTAGACTAATTGAGGATTGGGCATAGGGTGACCAGACAGCAAGTGTGAAAAATCAGGACGGGGGTAATAGGAGCCTATATAAAAAACAGACTCAAAAATCGGGACGGTCCCTATAAAATCGGGACATCTGGTCACCCTAATTGGGCATAGCAAAGTTCCACTCCACCAAACAACCTTTCTGCCCCTGACATGTTCCCCCTCCTCCCCTTATGCTAGGCTGTGTGTGGTGGTGGTGGGATGTGGCACAGGAGGTGATTATGCCATTTTTTCCACCTGGATACTAGTGGAGAGTTCCCTTATAATGGGGGAATTCTTTGCTAGCCATCTCCAGCCACTTTAAGGTTACTTTGTGCCACTTAACACGAAGTAGTCTTAGCAGACTGCAGAATCCTGCCTCTACTTCCAATTCCCAGCTCTGCACCACTGATTTGCTGCATGATGCTGCACAAATCACATAAATTCTGTGTGCTTCAGTTTCCCCATCTGGTAAAGGTGGATGGATGATAGCTCCTACCAGGCAGTGTGCTGTGGGGCTTAATAAAGTCATGCTTGGAAAGTGGTTTGGAATTCTGAGATGAAAGGTGCAGCATAAAAGTGCAAAGTAATATTGTTATTGCAAGGCTAAGTTTCTTCGACAAGTCTTGATTCTGCATTGTGAGAAACATACACAATGATGCAGTTAATAGTAGCTAGCTCATCTGCCTTGACGTAGGCAGGGGGATTTAAATAGCTACAGTCTGAACACACATGAATCTTGAAAAAGCTAAGATTTGGATTTGGATCTGATGTTTGCAGACTGGGTCTTTATCCTTATTCATAAATCTAACTCTGTGGTATTTTCATAGGGTCCCGATTTTATAGGGACAGTCCCGATTTTGGGAGCTTTTTCTTATATAGGCACCTATTACCCCCACCCCGTGGCCCGATTTTTTACACTTGCTATCTGGTCACCCTATATTTTTAGAGGACCTCTTATGGTAGTATCTATTCTGGATTCTGGTATCTACATAATATAGATACATAGCATCGATTGTGGGTTCTGATCCATTACAGAAATAATGTTAGCCATTACGTTTGGATCTGGAACCAGATCAGAATGTCACCAGACCCTGCCAGAATAACAAATGCAAAATCTTCAGACATATCTCCACTGCTACGATGATCAATACCCCCCACAACACACCTTTCAACAGCTATGGTTCCTACACATACCTATCACAACATGTGGTGTACCTAATCCAGTGCATCAAAAGCCCCAACAAAAACTATGTGGATGAAACCAATCATTACGCTCGCGAATGAACTCACACAGGAAAATGATAAAAGACACCATATTACCTGTGCACCAACACTTTTCACAAAATGATCACTCCATAACTGACCTCTCAGTCCTCATCCTCAAAGGAAACCATTCAACACCTTCAAATACGAGCTTGGGCACTTAAATTCAGAACTCTGCTAGACACTAAAAACCATGGACTCAACAGAGACACTGCTTTTATGCCTCATTACAACAATTTATAATACATCCTATTACCTGATAACCCTTAATTGCCCAGTTCATTTTAAGTGGTCTCCTATAGCTTGTGTGAAGCCCTTTTGCTAAACAATCTAACCCTCAACTGTCTGCTTCATGTTAAGTGGGCTCCGACAGCATGTGCGAACCACCTATGCTTGCCAATCTGTCCTAACTTGCATTTAGCTCAGATGCTCTGGTTACCTTCCCCAGAGCTGCAGAAGAGCTCTGTGAAGCTTTCAAGCTTGTTCTTTCCACCAATAGAAATTGGTCCAATAAAAAAAAATATTACTTCACCTACCGTATCTCTCTTATAGCCTGGGACCAACACGGCTACAACAACAGTGCTAACAATTTCTAACAATAACACTTTGTATTTCCATATCCCCTTTCATCCAAGAATCTCAAAACATTTTACAAAGAGGAGTCAGTGTCACCAGTCTCATTTTAGAAAGGGGAAAATTAAAGCCAACCAAGGTAATGTGACTTGTCCCAAACTCAGAGAGTAAATTGGTGGTAGAGGCGGAATTAGAACCCAGGTCTTCTGGCAACTTGCTCATACTATTCACAACACTGCCTTGCTTCCACAGCAAGCTTGTTTACTAAGCCCCTCTTCCTGCTAGCTTGAGCTGTGAGTTTGCAGACTGAACTGGGCAATCAGTTATTCCTCCCTTAAGCCAAGTGTGCCGTGTTTGCTTCTGAAACCAGCTCAAGTGCTTTAGGCTCCTTTTCTACTTTGTAGTCGCGGGTGATGCTTCTCTGACAGCAACCCGACTCACAGCTCCTCATAGAATATCAGGGTTGGAAGGGACCTCAGGAGGTCATCTAGTCCAACCCCCTGCTCAAAGCAGGACCAATCCCCAACTAAATCATCCCAGCCAGGGCTTTGTCAAGCCTGACCTTAAAAACCTCTAAGGAAGGAGATTCCACCACCTCCCTAGGTAACCCATTCCAGTGCTTCACCACCCTCCTAGTGAAAAAGTTTTTCCTAATATCCAACCTAAACCTCCCCCACTGCAACTTGAGACCATTACTCCTTGTTCTGTCATCTGCTACCACTGAGAACAGTCTAGATCCATCCTCTTTGGAACCCCCTTTCAGGTAGTTGAAAGCAGTTATCAAATCCCCCCTCACTCTTCTCTTCTGCAGACTAAACAATCCCAGTTCCCTCAGCCTCTCCTCATAAGTCATGTGCTCCAGCCCCCTAATAATTTTTGTTGCCCTCCGCTGGACTCTTTCAAATTTTTCAACATCCTTCTTGTAGTGTGGGGCCCAAAACAGACACAGTACTCCAGATGAGGCCTCACCAATGTTGAATAGAGGGGAATGATCACGTCCCTCGATCTGCTGGCAATGACCCTACTTATACAGCCCAAAATGCCGTTAGCCTTCTTGGCAACAAGGACACACTATTGACTCATATCCAGCATCTCGTCCACTGTAACCCTTACGTCCTTTTCTGCAGAACTGCTTCCTAGCCATTCGGTCCCTAGTCTGTAGCAGTGCATGGGATTCTTCCGTCCTAAGTGCAGGACTCTGCACTTGTCCTTGTAGAACCTCATCAGGTTTCTTTTGGCCCAATCCTCTAATTTGTCTAGGTCCCTCTGTATGCTATCCCTACCCTCCAGCGTATCTACCACTCCTCCCAGTTTAATGTCGCTCACTCCACATGACTCACTCCATCTGTATCACTGACACACAGTTCACGCTTATTCAGTGCGTCTTGCTCATTTGCAAGATCAGGTTCAGATGTTTTCCTCGCAGCAGCTTGAGCTGCTAGGGTCCAACAGGCCCACGTTATTTCCCTGAATCCTCTTGTATTTCCTTGGCAGCTGCTGCTGTAGAAAGTTCAATGACGGCAGCTGTTCTGAAAGTACTTGGCAACATGTCGGTTTGCTGCAGTCAGGATCAAGGACACCGGCTGCACCAGCAGCGAACTTGTGTGTTTGCAGCCTTCATTTTCCCTGCGATGTTCTTGGATTCCTTTTGGTGTGTGGGCAGTTTGGCCCCATTCTTACTGATAGTCAAATGGTTCCTTGTGAGTGTTCCGGCACAGCGGGAACAGCTACGTCATCTCCAGTTTGATCACAGGCTGATGAGGAAGGACATTCTTCAAACTGACTTGTCTCAGAAGGCATCTCCCTTGCTGGGAGTCTCCCTGCCCTGAATTCTAAAGGAAATGAATAATTGAGAAGGACAACGTGGCAATAACAAGCCAGCCTTGTGCTCTATACGAGATCTCATAAACTAAGTGAGATTGAGTCTACTTTGAACTTGGATGGGAGACCTACAAAGGAGAACCCAGGTACTTCAGGACGAGGTGTCTATGAATCAGCAGGTGATGCTTGTCTCTCTTTGGCAGAAATGAACTACTGCCTTGCTTTGTGGGGGGCACTAGTGGCAGGAAGGCCATGTGATTGCAGAGGGAGAATTAGAAGATGTAGGGCCTTATTCCCTGCCTTGTGAGCTGTGCTCGGTGACCATGGGCAAGTCGCTTCCTCTCTCTGTGTCTCGGTTTCCTTTTCTGTAAAATTGGGTATAATAACTTTACACCTTTGTAAACTGTTTTGAGATCCTCATGGAAAAGCATGACTATTATTTTTTGGATAAGAGAATAAACTGAGGTCCTGATTCCTGGCTACAAAACACCAGGGGTCTTTCCTGGCCTTGCTATTTTTGGTTTGATCTGATGGCTGATCACTCTCTTTTGTGCCACAAATGTGCCTTGGGTATATTGCCAAGTCAATTCAATTCTTCAGCAATTTAAATGTCACAGAAATAGAGGCCATAGGACAATACTTCCTTCGTCTACTTGTCTATGCAGATCGTAAGCTCTTCAGGACAGGGAGTGGCTTACTTCGACTGTGTAAAGCACCTCGCAC
The DNA here is from genome assembly GCF_002925995.2 of Terrapene triunguis. Taxonomy (NCBI): domain Eukaryota; kingdom Metazoa; phylum Chordata; order Testudines; family Emydidae; genus Terrapene; species Terrapene triunguis. Next base: position 5,115,444 of record NW_020664419.1, read on the forward strand.
TGTGAGGCCCTGATCTTTTTGTGGGGCTTTATTCACTACTGTAATACAAATAACTGGTAACAATAAATAATGAAAAGACCAGTTTGATCATTCGATCTGGCCCTTTACATTTTGAAGGCCTGTCGCCTATTTCATTCCTACTATTCATAGATTCATAGATTCTAGGACTGGAAGGGACCTCGAGAGGTCATCGAGTCCAGTCCCCTGCCCGCATGGCAGGACCAAATACTGTCTAGACCATTCCTGATAGACATTTATCGAACCTACTCTTAAATATCTCCAGAGATATTTGTCTTATCTATCTTGTTCTTGTACCATATCAAACTTTTCAGCTAAACCTTGTACTTCGCAGTGCTACTTAGAGTTTACTGGGAGGCACTATAATATTATCCTGGCTATCCTGCAATGCAGTCAGTTACACTTTTTGGATTAAGCAATAGGAGTGGCACATGAAAATGGCAAAGGTTGCTCCTATAATGCTAGTAATTTATTGTGCGGGAATTTTTAATATGAGGCCCAAGAGATGATGCAATGTGATGCTTCTTATAATTTCATTATATCATGTAGACAAAGGTCTGCTGGCTATAACAGGGGCTGGAAGCCAGAAGTCCTAGGGTAAAATGCTGCCCCGACTGAAGCAATGGCAAATCTCCCATTGACTGCAGTGGGGCCAGGATTTCACACCTAAAATCTATTGCTGGCACTGGTTTGCTGGGTGTCCCTAGCCAAATCCTCTCTGTGTCTAATCTATAAACAGGGTACAAAAAATACATCCGTCTCCCAGGGCTGCTCTGAAGCTAAATTCATCAATGTTTGGAAAGCGCTCTGAAATCCTCAGCTGAAAGGGGCAACATACATTCGGAAGGTTATCATTGGTTTTTAATCTTCTGAATTTAGGCCACACTGTAAAGGCTAATAACAGATGAACATATTCCAAACCTATCCCACACATTCTTCCCCCAAAGAGCAACTACATGTGAGTGACACCTCAGCTGTGGTGGCAGAGTTCTGTCACGTAGGATTATCTATCTGTCTATTTTAGGGGACTGCCACCTTTCACATCAAATCAATAGCAAGAGAACTCCCTAGTAGATTTCTTGGCATCTCTGGCCCTTCTCCCTTTCTGAGGTTGAGAACCCCGCTTGGGGTGGGAGTTTTGGATGGAGGGGGTTTAGGGCTAGCAAGGGGTGTCAGTGCTGTGAGTGTTGTTTTTACAATGGAAAGGCAAACGACCTGCCAATCATTCCCATGCCAGCTCACTGGACAACTTCCTGGCTCCAATGTTCTGTGCTCTTTGTATCATGTGACATTCCAGGCGTCACAGTCCAGCACCCGAAGGATTAACAGAGGATTTGAGGGACAAGAGAATGGGTTCGGCAGCTGTTTTTAGTCTCTCTTAACACCCAGCTGGGCCTCAACATGGGGTAGGCTAACCCTGGGTTTAGATGCTCCAATCCTTGAGGGAAGAACAGAGGAAGCACTTACACTTTCAGTATAAGAGCTAACGCTGCGGGAATGGGTTTTCTCTGAGCTGGCTCACTAATGGGTCTTGAACCTGCCAAAGGGGCCGAGTTGAGCTGCACCTGGAAAGGCCTGGCCCACTTCCAAATGGCTTCCCAGTGAATCCAAAACATGCTGATATCATGGCTTGATCCAGAGAGGCGCTGCGCACCTTCACTGCTCCCGCCCCACCCATTAAAATCAATGGATACAGCAGCACCTCACAGAAACAGGTCCTTGCTGGACAAGAGGCACTATCTAAATAGCACACTGTGCCCATGTATTTCCAAAAGAGAAGCAGGCTAACCTCTGTAAGTTAAGGGGAAGGCCAGAAATAGCCTTTTCAAAAGGTGAACGAGGATGAACTGCTGACAGACGGTCCGTGTGAGGCCGAGACCTCAGAAGAGAGCAAAACTAGGCTCAGAGCAAAGAATCTGCAGAAGTGCGTGAGAGGCATTTGCTCTCCAGGATCTCACACATGCTCCGCTTGTGTTTAAAGCTGGTTCTGGATAATCTCTCCATTAAATCTGGTAATACACACACCTCCTCTCTCTCTGTGTCAGGCAGCCTTAATTCAGAGGGAGTGACGTCAGGTGTTAGAGCAAGAGATTGTGAGCTAACATTACTGGAATCTATTTCCAGCTCTGCCACTGACTTCCTCTGTGACCTTGGGCAGGTCATGTCTCCCTTTCTATGCCTCCATTTACCCATATGTAAAACATGGATATTATCCTTATTGCAGTAGTGCCTAGAAGCACGTGCTAGGGGCTGTACAGACACACAACAAAGAACTGCTCCTAAGAGCTTACAATCCAATTACTGTACCGACTCCATAAAGGGTGTTTCTAGACATCATCAGTTAATGCCTGCAAGGCACTTTTAATTCCTTCAGAGAGAAGGTGCAAACAAAGGACAAACAGTTGTTGTTATCTCTGACTTTCGTGGGTTAAAGTCAGATTCTTCATGTTATTTGAACTTCGTTTTACTGTCTTTGGTAGGATGGACTTGAATGCTACCAGGAGTTTGTAGTTTTCAATATTATTATCAGCCAAACAAGGGACACCCAGGCTTTTAGGAATTCAGTGTTCAGGAGCGTTAGGAGAGTCCTAAATGGATGAATTGTTACTTGCATTCAAAGAAGCAGGCATGATGTTTCCAATTATTCTTCATTTCAGACAACAGCTAGCTGTTTTCGTTTACTGGAGCAGCAGTTGATTAGGAAAACAATATTGAATAAACTGCTGAAAAAGACTGTGTGTAAGTCAACACATTTTTCTGACACAGCCCCAGCATTACTTCATAATGATGCTGGCAAGTCAATAATAGGTACAGTAGAAATCAATTGGTCATAATGTTGCTAACGAGCCAGAGAGCACAAAAAGTCCTTTCGGCAGAAGAAATAAATCTGTTTGTTCAAATAAGTAGCATTTATGAGATGATATGAAAGTTCCAGAAGCAAACATTACTGCAAACAGAAAATGACACTTAGTTTGATAACCAGAGTCACCGGAAAATAAATAGGCAATCTTTTCTTTCTATATTTTTTCAGCATCATAAAGGCAAAATATTAGAAACACAATCTAAGCCACAGGATCAGACGCTAAAGGCTTTTATTGCCAAATGCAGCAAGAAGGGAATATGGTTCAGTGCTCATGAGATGGCACCAGAGGAAAGCACTGTCCCTGGGTCTGCCATTGGATCCTCTCTCCCCTGGAGGAGAAAATTATATCATGTTCATACAACATCCTCTTATAGAATTTACTCAGGAATGATGCCTTTTCTGTTGGTTTTTTTGATCATCTTAGGAATTTCCTATAGGATATTCAACAACATATACCAGGATCCCCTTCGCTATTAAATTTGATGGGATTTTACAGTATTTTCTAAAGAACCGTATTAATTTTCCATAACCCCCTGTTTATTTTATCCCTGTTAAATGCTAAGATTTTTCCCATAAAGGCAAATTGCATAACATTTTTGCATTTGATTCTAATTTGGAAGTGGATCATCCACTGTCTGTTCTGTTCTAGTTCTTATACCACACCCATCAGAACATAAAAACAGGGTCAGACCAATAGTCTAGCTAGCCCCTTATGCTGTCTTCTGACAGTAGCCAGTACCAGATGCTTCTGTCAGGAGGCATGGGTCTTGAACCCTAGTATACAGTGACCCGCTGATGAGTGTGGGAATTGGAGCGGAACTCTGACAGAGAACCCCAGTACTGGGCGCTGATTAATAGAATGCTGCGGGTCTTGATTGATTTTTAAACCTAGTAGAGGAAGAGGAAGTTATCCATGCATCTGGGTTCACTCTGCTTTGGACTGCTTCCCCTGCAATACCTGCTCCTTCTGGTGATCTCTTAGTAACCCAACCCAGCCTGGCTGCCTACTGACACCTGGTTTGTCCTCTGGCCTGTCTCGGACTCCGATCTCCTGGTATCTTGGCCCTGCTTGCCTCCAGATGTTTGCCCTCTTACCTGCTTCAGACTCTGACCTGCTGGTATCTGATCAAGCCTGACTCCCAACCACTAGGTCAGACCACCCACATCTCGGTCCTGACAGCTTCAGAGGGAATGAACACAACAGGGCAATTTCAAGTGATCCATCCTCCGTCTGCTCCCAGCTTCTGGCAGTTGGAGGCTTAGGGACATGGGGTTGAGTCCCTGACTACCCTGGCTAAGAGCCATGGATGGATCAATCGTCCGTGAACTTATCTAGTTCTTTTTTTAATGCAGTTACATTTTTGGCCCTCACAACATCCCCAGCAATGAGTTCCACAAGTTGACCGTGTTTTGCGTGAAGAAATACTTCCTTTTTTTGTGTTTAAACCGTCTGCCTATTAATTTCATTGGGTGACCCCCTAGTTCTTGTGATATGTGAAGGGGTAAATAACACTTCCCCATTCATTTTCACCACACCATTCATGATTTTATAGACCGCTATCATATTTCCTCTTAGTTGTCTCTCATCTAAGATGAACAGTCACAGTCTTTCTAATCTCTCTTCATATGGAAACTGTTCCATACCCCTCATCATTTTTGTTGCCCTTCTCTGCACCTTTTCCAATTCTAATATCTCTTTTGAAATGGGAGACCAAAACACCACACGCTATTCAAGGTGTGGGCACGCCATGGATTTATATAGTGACATTTGACATTTTCTGGCTTTATTATCTGTTTCCTAATGGTTCCTAACATTCTGTTCGCTTTTTTGACTGCTGCTGCACATTGAGCAGATGTTTTCAGAGAACTATTCACGACTCCAAGATCTTTTTCTTGAGTAGTAACAGCTAATTTAGACACCATCATTTTGTATGTATAATTGGGATTATGTATTCCAATGTGCATTACTCTGCATTGATCAACACTGAATTGCATCTGCCATTTTGTCACCTAGTTTAATGAGATCCCTTTGTAACTCTTCACAGTCAGCTTTGGACCTAATATCTTCAATAACTTTTATTGCCTACAAACTTTGCCACCTCACTAGTCAACCCCTTTTCCAGATCATTTCTGAATATGTTGTATAGCACAGGGCCCAGTATAGATCCTTGGGGGACCCTGCTATTTACTCCTCTCCACTGTGAAAACTGACCACTTATTACTACCCTTTGTTTCCTATCTTTTAACCAGTTATTGATCCATGAGAGGGCCTTCCTCCTTATCCAATAACTAATTAGTTTGCTTAAGAGTTTGTGGTGAGGGACCTTGTCAAAAGCTTTCTGAAAGTCCGAGTACACTATATCCACTGGGTAAGCCTTGTCCACATGCTTGTTGACACCTTCAAAGAATTCTAATAGATTGGGTGAGGCATGATTTCCCTTTACAAAAGCTGTATTGACTCTTCCCCAATATATCATATTCATCTATGTGACTAATAATTCTGTTCTTTACTATATTTTCAACCAGTTTGCCTGGCATTGAAGTTAGGCTTACCAGCTTGTAATTGCCAGGACTGCCTCTGGAGCCTTTTTAAAAAAAAAAAAAAAATCGGCATTCACGGTGTTCTCAGACCATTCATATAGTCCAGTGTAACGAGACCTTGTATAGTTGTGTTATGTGTTGTTTTTGTGTTTCTAGGGAAATTCAACAATTGGAACAGGCTTTTTTAACTTCAAATAAGGTCTCGAAATGACCTAGTTTAGCAAATTATTGCACGAAGGACACTTTCCTGTGTAAAGAAACTGTTAAAATATATAACTCAATTGTATTTTTTTAAAAGCAGTATGATAAAAAAAAAATCTGAAAAAAGGGAGACTCCCACACACTAAAGAGGAAGCTACTAAAAACTACTCTAGAGTCAAAAGTCAGGAAACTAAAATCCTTAGATTCAGCACAGTGGCTATATTGACAACCACAACACAGTGACAGAAGTCAAGCAGGCCCCTACACAAAAACAGAAGCAAGAAGGCAAGAAAAAAATATAGTGAAATGGTATAATACACGGGATTGTTTGAGCCTAACAGGTATCACGTGGGAAATGGAAATGTAATACTAGTGAAGCCAACTGAAAGGTGCATATGGCTAAAATTTCAAAAGAGATGGGTGGTCAGTGCTTGTGAAAATGAGGTTCCCATTATGGTGTTGCACTCAGACATTGCGGTACCCAAAATCACTAGTCACTTTTGAAAATGTAAGCCATATACTATGGCAAGTACAATGTAAGCTGGGCGATAGGAAATCTAAGAGGGGAATTTGAAGATCAAAGAGTAAAAGACATTAGAATACATGTCAAGAAATTCTTTAAATATGTCAGAAACTGGAGACTTGTGAGAGAACTGGTGGGTTCACTGCACCACTGAGGAATAAAGGGAACAATTAAAGAAATAATTGATCTTTACTGCAACATTTTCTTTGCATCAGTCTTCACCACAGAGGCTGGTGAAATATTTGCCCTGTGCCATCTATGAGATACTGCCAGAGACAGAAGTATCAAAAAAGAAGGTGCTGGGAAAGAAATAATGAATAAATGAAAGAACAAGAAGCCACTAAGGCCAGGTACCTCAGAACGCTTGGAGGTATGCTGACTCAATTCTGAAGAGAACGAACTGCTAACGAGAGTGCAGTTTCTCATTAAAATCTGCTAATATACCAGAGGACTGGAGCAAAGTGCAGCAGGTGTAGTGTGTAGTGTCATGAGTAATCCTGATGACTTCATGGAACGACTTATAGCAGTAGGTACTACACCCAGTAGTAGTAGTAAGGCCTGGTCTCCACTAGGATTTTATAGCCGTATAGCTACATCTCTCAGGGATGCAAAAAAAAATCCACATCCCTGAGAGATGTCGCTATACTGACCTAACTCCTGTCGACGGAAGAATTCTTCCATCAACCTAGCAACGGCGTCTCAGGGCGGTGGATTACCTATGCCAACAGAAGGACCCCTCCCGTCGGCATAGATAGTGTCTACACTGAAGTGCTACAGCGGCACAACTGTAGCATTTTAAGTGTAGACAAGGCCTAAGTGCTTCCGGGATCAGTCTCAAGCTTTGCAGTGCTGTGGTAAGGTGTGACGAAAGGTGTATGTGAACCCGCCCAGGAGGTTTTGCTGAGTATTGTTTTGGGCAGGCGTGTTTGTGTGTGGGAAGGCGCAACAGAAAAACCTGGGAAAGACAGAGAGAGAGACAGCCCAAAGGAGCAGCTGAAAGCATGGTGGATAACCATGGAAGAAACCTAGAGAGAGGTTTGGGTAAAGGGTGCAGGCTGAAAGCCTGTGCTTGGTGCTATGAGCAAAAGAATCTTTATTGCTATTTGATTCCTTCTGTGTTCAGAGACACGCGGTTTTACATATTCTCTGTGAATAAACAAAACTGCAGCCTGGAAATAGCTGACTCATCAATTTCTCCCCCTAACCAACTACACCCAGAATTTTTGGTTACCATGTGAGCCAAGAGGGTCGACACTGGTGTCAGCAGCAGAATTCAGTTTCCAAGGAGAGAAACTGTGTGCTGGCATTGCTGTTGAACCAAGATGGAGGAAACGATGGCAGTGCCTGCAGAAATCAAAGATGGCCAAAAGGAATTGAAATAAGACTTTAAACAGGAGCTGGAGCCTTCACAAAAGAATTTAAAACACGACCTGGAGACCAGACTTAAAAAGGAACTAATGCAGCATCTGGAGGGTTTCCAGAAAGGGCTGAGGGTTGACTCACAGATGGAGGTCAAATTTCTGTTGGAGCAACCATCACAAAGTGTCTATAGAGTTGGGGAGCCCAGCTGCAAAGCTCCCAGGCTGGAATGGAAAGCCAGATCAAGGAAGTGACCAGCAACCTGCCTGCCATAAACCAGAAGCTTTTCCGTGAAATAGTGGAGACCAGCAAGCTTTAGCCAACTTGGAACTTGCTAACACAGATGAGCTGCAGCAAGGACTTCGGGAGCTGAAAATTCAGCCTCCAGAAGGAAAACAAAAGGTCCCAGATCACAGTGGAAGTCAGCCACCTGGATGAGGAATAGAGCCAGCTGGAGGACTTGGGTAAGATTGGACACTTACAATAGTTTTCTGTCCTGTTTGTAACCCCCAGAGGGGAGAGTTGGACTGCCCCCGTTCAAATACAGACAAAGGAAAAGGCTTCCTGGAAGGATTATTTGAATCCATTGAACATTATAACTCAAATCAATGGCTGGGAAGAGGTACAGAAAGGGGGGTTGTTTGCAGTGAAAGCCTATTTCCCAGTCTGGGGAAATGGGGAAACACCAAGCGGAAGGGTAAAAGTTTGGAGGTACAAGGATCAGCCCCACAGTTTTTGTTTAGATCTGGGCAGTTGAACAACAATAATGGGACTTTGGCTACTGAGTGTGTAATAGAACTGTGATGTCTATATAGGGATAATTGACATAGGTTTAAACCTAGATCATTGGACCAGACATGCTAAGCAGGCTAGGGAATAGGGGGTCCGTAACTGAACCACCTAACTGGTCTCAGATGGGGATAGTGATGCGGGGCAAGGACACCCATCCGAAAACTAGTTTGAAAACTGGATGGCTGGTATTTGAGCAAGAAGTCTGGGTGGCTGAAATAATTGATGAGATCACTGGCTTGAATTTCATTATGGCTAACAGCTATGTAATCTTTGTCAGGAAAGGTGTCTTACAAATTCAGTCTATGGAAATTCCCTTGAAAGATATGGCCCAGGTGAGACACATGGTTTATATGCAACTGGTTTGTAATGAAAGAAATTGCCCCACCCTCAGGGGCAGAAATCATTTTAACAGCTACATGCTGTGGTAACTCTCTAGCCAGGGAAAGATGAGGAGTGGTTGAAACCTGTTTTTTGAGACCCAGAGTCTTGGGAGATTCTTAGCTGCTAAAGTTCTTGTGGATCTGAAACAAGAACTGATCCCAGTTTGTTTGCTGGATGTTTCTATCAAGGAGCAAATGATAAAAAAGGGAACCGTGGTTGTGAAATGTGAGCCAGTGGAGCTGGTGAATACTGGTATAGAGGAAAACTACAAAGGGGAAGGAGGTGAAGGTGAGCTTGCAGCGTTTCTATTGGACTTGTTCCAGCGCAGTCCTGTGCACGTAAATGGGGAGCAACAGAACAATCGAAGACACTTTCTGGTTAGGAATCAGGAGTCGTTCTCCTGATCCAACAAAGATGTAATGGTTGTACTGCACTGGTCCAGCACAAGATTGATACTGGGGGAGACTGAACCATTAAACAGCCATCTCACTGGTTACCAGTAGCAAAAAGGAAATAGGCACTATAGGCTATTGAGGAAATGTATCTGGAAGGCATAACTCAGCCTTCAATCAGCCCCTGAGCCTCACCCATGGGTCTGTCTAAGAAAAAGGATGGCAGCAACAGATTCTGGATTATAGAAAATTCAGTTAAGTCCCTTTAAAAGATTCTTGTCCATTACCACAAAGAGATGAAACCCTGTACGCTGTAGAAGGTTCAGTCTGGTTTCCCATACTGGCTCTTAAAAGTGGGAATTGGCAAATGAAAGTGGATCCAAAAGACTGGGGGGGAAAACTGCTTTCACAGCAGGTCAAGGGTTGTGGCAATTTAAAGTGATGGCTTCTGGCTTGTGCAATGCACCAGCCACATTTGAGAGGCTAATGGAGAAGGTATTACACGGCATGTCCCTTTCAGCCTGCCTGTTATACCCAGATGATATCCTGCCGCATGCTAAAACATTTACAATTGGTTGGTGATAAGCTGAAGGTGGCCAGTTTGAAACTGAACCCAAAGAAATGTGAGTTGTTTCAAAAAGAGGTAATTTACCTTGGGCACACAGTTAGTGGAAATTCCCTCCTCATTGAGAAAAAGAAAATTGAGGCTTTACAGAGCTGGCCAACTGCCTAGACACTCCTAGACATGCAGAGTTTTATAGGGCTCTGCTCCTATTACAGAAGGTTCATTTGTGGGTTTGTCAATATTTTAAACTCCCTCCAAACGTTGGGTGAGAAAGTGAAACCATTTCAGAGGTCAGCAGAGTCATGTGATGTCGCATTTTCAGAGTTGAAAACCACTCCGGTGACTGCTTTGGTCTTGGCTGATCCACGTTTCAAAGCCCTTTTCATAGTGGACACATGCTAGTGCTTCCTGCTGGGGGGGGCTGTATGAACACAAGGGACTTGAGAGGGTGATAGTGTATTATAGCAAAAGGAACTCCTAGCAGTGGTTAAATCTATAGAATGTTTTTATCCCTATTAGTACGGGAGGAAGTTTATGGTCAGGACATACGCTTCCCTGCAATGACTCTTTAGATTCAGGAATACTGAGTGATAGTTTGCCACATAGTTGGAAAAACTGCAGTGCTACAATTTTACAATCACACGCAGTCGTGGCCATAGGTATAGTACCACTGATGCCTTGTCCAGACAGCCTTGTTGGGCAGTTAACTGCAAAGCCAGTCCCAAGCAGGAGAGCAAGGAATTAGTTGCCCAAGGACATGTTGTTCCTCTCTTCCCCTAATTAAGAGATGCATACATGTTACCGGTTCATCCACTGGAACAATGGGGTTGGGTTGCAGGAATGGACCCCAAAGCAACTAAAAACTTCAAAATGAGAGGATCCTGATAGAAGGATAATGTGTGATTGTAAGACTCAACTGGCAAATGCAGTCACCCTGGAACATAGTGTCCCCTCACAGCACCACAGTCAAAGCTTGCATTTAAAGATGAAATATTCAACAGGAGATGGGTGAAACTAGCAGGTGATGGTACTGGTAGCAGTTGGTTCTACCAGATAGACTGGAAAAAAGAGGGTCTGAGATTGTCATAATCTTAAAACTGCTGGACATTTAGGAGTTGCACAAACCTTAGCCAAGCTAAGGGAGAATTTCTATTGGGTAAAATGCAGGCAGGGTGCAGGAAATGTAAGTTTGCATTGCAAATAAAGGCTCCCCTAAAACTGGGTGAGCCCATTTGCAGCAGTATCTCATGGGGCACCAATGGGGCACATTGTCATGGATGTTCTTTGGCCCTTGCCTGAGACAGACACTGGCAATCAATACTTGCTGGTAGCTATGGACTCCTCCACAAAATGCCCTGGGAAATACCCACTGAGAAATTAAATGGCTGTGACAGTAGCAGGGGTCCCCGTGAATGAATTCTTCACCACATTTGGGGTCCCAGGTGAGTTACACATGGAGCAAGGGAGAAACTTTGAATCTGAAGTGTTTTAACAGGTGAGACTCTAGGGATCCGCAAAACTTGTCCCACCCCAACATGCCCACAATCTGATGGGGTGGTGGAAAGGTTCAATAGGATTCTGGGGGTTCAGCTGGCTACCTTTGCAGAACAGCACCAAAGGGACTGGGACCAGCTTATCCCATGCCTTTCAATGGCTTACGGAACTGCAGTCAATGAGAGTATAAAGTGTACCCTAGCACTCCTGTCTGGGCGTGCGCTAAGGACCCCAGCAAGGCACCTGTATAGAATTCCCAAAAAAGAACAAAATAATTTGAACCATTTTGACCATGTAGAAACCCTACAATCCAAAACTGAAAATCTCACACCTTTTGCTAGGGAAAATTTGAGGATAGCCTCTGACAAAAAGAAAAGTTTGTACGCTGTAAGGTCATATGGAGAAGATTTTAAAAGAGGGGACCTAATCTGGATCCACAATCCTAGAAGGGAAAAGGGTAGGAACCCTAAGCTGGATAAACCTTGGGAGATACCCTATACAGTGCTAACCCAACTAAACTTAGTAGTGTACAGTTGGGTCCCAGGACTAAGCCCAAAGTATCCATAAGGACCATCTAAGATGGTGTAAAGGAGACAGGATTTCAGCATGGCTGCCAACCCAAATTTGAGAATGTAGCCGTGGATGCTGAGACTGGGAAAGTTGTTACAACAACGAGTCCCCCAGTCAGTCCATGACCATTCTGTTTGTCACAACCAGCAAGTTGCACAGAAACAATAGACACCTCAGAAGCACATGGGGGAAAAAATCCAGGGAGAGAAAAGTCGCAAAGAGATTTGAGTGGGAATAAAATTCTTTTGCATTGGTGATGTGAAACTAGCCTGATGCAAAGACACTGTATAGATGGAAATAGTTAACCTTGCTGTGTTTGTAATTTGTTGCATTATTTCTTTTTGTTGGGGATGGAGTTGTTGTACGTCACCATTGTAGGCCTCACCTGGGTCAACGGGCTAAGAGGCTTCTTCTAGTGGCCTCATGATGCTTCCTGTCACATCCGTGCACGTGCAGTTGCCCAATCATTGCACTCTGCTATGTCACTGAAAGAGCATTTATGCTCAAGCAGCTGGTATTGCAAGAGATGCTTCAAATTTTGAGGCCCTCTGCTGCAGTCACAGGTACTGAGGCCACTGATGTAGCCTCACTTGATTATTGCATCCCTAGACCAGCCAAGTCCAGTGTGGAGTCAAATAAGACAATGCCATGTAGTCTGGGGCTGATCTGCACCAGGTGGTAGGTGCTTGACTGGTGGGATCTGGAGGGCACGGACTACACCAGGGATCTCAAACTCAAATCACCACGAGGGCCACATGAGGACTAATACATTGGCCCGAGGGCCGCATCACTGAAACCTTTTCATACAACGATACAAAAGTATAGTCGAAAATGAGGAGTAATATAGTATGCTATTAAAAGTCAATGGATTAACTTTTTTAAAACTGTAATGTGAAGAGGGGTTTTAATAAAATATAAACACCTGTAACTATTCCTTATGTGATCAGTAACACTGATGATGATCTACACCAGGGGTCTCAAACACGCAGGGTTATTTCCTGCGGCCCGCCATAGGCGCCGACTCTCTCCTGTACTGCATAACCCTTTCACAGCGCAAAGTCAAGAGGGAAACTGAGGCTCGCCTAGGAATTATAAAAATGTTACAGAAAATTTCCACTTCGTCACAGACACTGTCCAGTGTCCCAATGGAGAGACCCCTGGGCAATGGGGGGGACCTCCCAGCACCCCTAACAGAGAGACTCCTGGGCGATGGGGGGGGCCTCTGGGTGCCCAGCACCCCTAACAGAGAGACCCCTGGGCAATGGGAGGGGGGACCTCTGGGTGCCCAGCACCTCTAACAGAGAGACCCCTGGGCAATGGGAGGGGGGACCTCTGGGTGCCCAGCACCCCTAACAGATAGACCCCTGAGCAATGGGGGATGGTGCCCGGTGCCCCTAACTAACAGTCTATCACAGGGGTCTCAAACATGTGGACCTGCCCCTTCCCACCCCCATTCCAACCCCTTCCCCAAAGTCCTTGCCCCAACTCCGCCCACTCCCTGCCCCTATTCCAACCCCTTCCCCAAATCTCCACCCCTGCCCCACCTTCTCCCCTGAGCGCACGGCGTCCCCGCTCCTCCCCCCCTCTCCTGGAAAGTCCTAAGTGCTGCCAAACAGCGTGGCTGCCGGCGGAGTCAGCACCTATGGTGGGCCACAGGAAATAACTCTGCGGGCCGCGTGTTTGAGACCCCTGGACTACACGGTCAGTCTCTACTCTTGTTTGCCATAACTGATAATGTTAGTGGTTTAATGATGTGGGAAAATGGGCCTGGCCGACCCCTTTTGCACCGACCATGAAACCAACATGGACTCGCCTTACAGGCCGCAAGCCTGAACCAGATTAAGTGTCATGTTCTCTACCAGTAACGGTCAAGGGTTATGACCAGAGGAGGGGGGGCCGGGGAGGAAAAGAATGGAAAGCCACAGCAGCAGCAATAATAAAGTGTGTGTTTATGGCTGGCGAAATATAATAACCGCTTGTGTGGAGCAATAAGCAATGCAGTGCTTAGCTAAACTGACTAATCATGCCCCCCCATTTGTGTAACCATGCCCGCCCCCATGTAATACCCCATTATGTAATTGTACCCTGGCTGGAACATTTAAGTAACAGACACCCCAAATGATGCAAAGGAATGAGTGTCGGAAACCACCAAGAAGCCCTCCACTCAATTTGCACCCTATTGTGGGAAGATTGCAAAAGGAGCGCCGGGAAGGGCAGAAAGACCCTAACTCTCCTATTCTGATAAATGACGTGTAATATGTAATATGTTTGCGGTTTTCAGCTTTAAAAAGGCTTGGCGCACTCCAATCGGGGGAGTGGTTTCTAACTGCTACCCCCAACGCGTTGGTATGTATTCAATAAACGGGCCTCAGGCTTGAGTCTCTGATCAAAATGATGTGTGGGTGACTTTTTCCACAACAATGATGGCAAAAAAAATCCTGTCATGATTTCAGTTAACTCAACATCAGTTATACAGTAGATGTCTTGGATCTCTGTGTCCCTTGTGCATTCTACTCTAGCAGCAACTTCCCATCATATTTCAGGATGAGCAATGCCTGGGAAGATGTGGAAGTGTTGATGTAGGTTGGCTTAAGGCAGGGGTTCTCAAACTGGGGGTCGGGACCCCTCAGGGGGTCACAAGGGTTATTACATGGGAGGGTCGCAAGCTGTCAGCCTCCCCCCCAAACCCCACTTTGCCTCCAGCATTTATAATGGTGTTAAATATATTAAAAAGTGTTTTAATTTATAAGGGGGGGTCACACTCAGAGGCTTACTATGTGAAAGGGGTCACCAGTACAAAAGTTTGAGAACCACTGGCTTAAGGCAACCTGTAATATAGCGGCAGGCAGTGTTAAGTGCAGTGTCTACCTTCTTTGCATGAGGGCACAGATCCCTCACTGCACAGGCATTTCAGCAGAGAAGTAATGGGGTCTAAATTAGCTGTTACCACTCAAGAAAGAAATTTTGGAGTCATTGTGGATAGTTCTCTGGAAACATCCACTCAATGTGCTGTGGCAGTCAAAAAAGCTAACAATGTTAGAAACTGGAAAGGGGTCATAAGAAGACAGACTAGATCACAATGCCACTCTATAAAATCCATGATACGCCCACATCTTGAACAATACATGCAGTTCTGGTTTCTCCATCTCAATAAACATATATTAGAAATGGAAAAAGTACAGAGAAGGGCAACAAAAATGATTAGGGGTACAGAACAGCTTCCATATGAGGAGAGATTAAAAAGACTGGGACTGTTCAGTTTAGAAAAGAGACGACTAGGGGGATATGATAGAGGTCTATAAAATCATGAATGGTGTGGAGAAAGTCAATAAGGAAGTGTTACTTATCCCTTCACATAGCACAAGAACTAGGGATCGCCAGATTAAACTAAAAGACAGCAGGCTTAAAACAAACATAAGGACGTACTTCTTAGCAGAATGCGCAGTCAACCTGTGGAACTAAGAATTAGATACGTTCATGGAGTATAGCCAAGATGATCAAGAACACAACCCCTTGCTTTGGGTGTCCCTAAACCTCTGACTGCCAGAAGCTGAGAGTAGATGACAGGGGATGGATCACTCAATAATTGCCCTGTTCTGTTCATTCCCTCTGAAATATCTGGCACTGGCCCCTGTTGGAAGACAAGATACTGTGCTAGATGAACTATTGGTCTGACCCAGTATGGCCGTTCTTATGAGTAACAAAGTGCCAGTGCTCTTGATCACAGAATGGATGGGTCCTAGTTGGATGTAACCAGCTTGTTGACAATGTTGTTTTGTATGCTAATCTTGGCTTTAGTTTTCCTGATGTGGGCACTAAAGAAGAGTGTACAGTTGAGAGTAACACTGAGATATATGGGATTTATGGAATGATAAGTGTCGTCCTAAACCAACTGACATTAAATTCACATTCGGCCTCTTGATATTTTTTTTTAAGATGGAATGCATGACTTATGTCTTTGCTGGGTTTGCATGCAGCTGGTTGGCTGCATAGTACTTATCTAGGGTCTTAATTCCATTCACCTGAGTACTCTCCAATATGCCAACCTCCTTGTGCTGTGTGGTGATGCACGGGTCATCTGCATAAATAAAGCACCTTGTGCTGGGGTAGCTTGGCTGGTCATTTAAATGTTGAATAATGTAGGTGCTAAGACACTACCTTGTGGGAGACCACTCTTCTGCCATTGCCATCGGCACTGTTTGCCACAAAAGTTTGCAACGAATCTTCTGTTCTCCAGCATGGTCTGTATTAGCTCCATGAAGTGGTGGATCTTCATTACCACTACTACCTTGGCAAGGAGCCCACGATAATTGACTGCATTGTAGGCGGCAGAGAGATCACCACTCCCATAATATTTTGAAGCTGTAGTGGTGGTGGGGTCTATGATCTGGGTGAAACCTTGTTATAGGTTGAGTTAAAACCCTATTGAGATTAAGGTGTGTTCTCACTCTTCATTAAGGTAGCTGTAAGCATAAATCTCCATCTAAGACAAAAGGTGGGTCTGAACCAGCCCAGGAACTTTTGCTGAGTATTGTTTTTTTGGAAGGGAGGGGGACAGGGAGGGCTAACCCTGGAAGAAACCTTAGGAGAGGTTTTGGGGTCAGGGTTGCAGGCTGAAATGAAGAGCATTCTCAATGCTGTGAGCAAAAGAATCTGTTTCCTGCTATTTGATGCCTGCTGCATTCAGAGACACGGGTCTTTGTACATTCTTTGTGAATAAACAAAACTGCATCTGTCTTCACTACAAAGGTTAATGGTGACCAGATACTCAACGCAATTAATATTAACAACAAGGGGGAAGGAACACCAACCAAAATAGGGAAAGAACGGGTGAAGGAATATTTTAATAAGTTAGATGTATTCAAGTTGGCAGGATCTGATGAAATTCATCCTACAATACTTAAGCAATCTCAGAATTGTTAGTAATTATCCCAGAGAACTCATGGAGGATGCATGACGTCCCAGAGGACTGGGGAAGGGCAAATATAGTTCCTATCTTTAAAAAGGGGAACAAAGAGGACCCAGGGAATTGTAGACCAGATAGCCTAACTTTGGTACCTGGAAAGATACTGGAACAAATTATTAAACAATCAGTTTGTAAGCACCAGGAGAAAATAGGGTTACAAGGAATAGCCAGCATTGATTCGTCAAGAACAAATCATGTCAAATCAACCTCATTTCCTTTTTTGACAGGGTTACTGACCTAGTGGAGAGGGGGAAGCAGTAGATGTGATATACCTTGATTTTTAGTAAGGCGTTTGACATGGTCCTACATGACATTTTCATACGCAAATAAGGGAAATGTGGTCTAGATGAAATTACTATGAGCTGGGTACACAACTGGCTGAAAGACTGTGCTCAAAGAGTAGTTATCAATGGTTTGCTGTCAAACTGGGAGGGCATATCCAGTGGAGTCCCATAGGGGTCAGTTTGGGGTCCGGTACTAGTCCATATTTTCATTAATGACTTGGATAATGGAGTGGAGAGTACGCTTATAAAATATGCAGATGAAACCAATCTGGGAGGGGTTGCAAGCACTTTGGAGAACACGATTAGAATTCAAAATGACCTTGACAAATTAGAGAATTGGTCTGAAATGAACTAGATGAAATTCCTTAAAGACAAGTGCAAAGTACTTCGCTTAAGAAGAAAAAAATCCAATGCACAACTACACCATGAGGAATATCTGGTTAGATGGTAGTATTGCTGAAAAGGATCTGAAGGTTATAGTGGATTACAAATGGAATGTGAGTCAACACCGGGATGCAATTGTGAAAAAAAGTTAATATCATTCTGGGGTGTATTAACAGGAGTGTTGTATGTAAGACATGGGAGGTAATTGTCATAGAATCGTAGGGTTGGAAGGGACCTCAGGAGATCATCTAGTCCAACCCCCTGCTCAAAGCAGGACCAATCCCCAGACAGATTTTTTTCCCCAGATCCCTAAGTGGCCCCCTCAAGGATTGAATTCACAACCCTGGGTTTAGCAGACCAATGCTCAAATCACTGAGCTATCCCTCCCCCCTCCTGCTCTACTCAGCACAGGTGAGGCCTCAGCAGGAGTACTGTGTCCAACTCTGAGCATCACACTTCAGGAAAGATGTGGATAAACTGGAGAGAATCAAAAGGAGAGCAACAAAAATGAGAAAAGGTTTAGAAAACCTGACCTATGAGGAAAGGTTAAAAACACTGGGTGCGTTTAGTCTTGAGAAAAGAAGACTGAAGGGGGGACCTGATAAGTCTTCAAATAGGTTAAGGGCTGTTAAAAAGAGGATGGTGATCAATTGTTCTCCATGTCCACTGAAGGTAGGACAAGAAGTAATGGGATTACTTTGCAGCAAGGGAGTTATAGGTCAGATATTAGCAAAAAATTTCCAACTATAAGGATAGTCATGCTCTGGAACTAGTTTCCAAGGGTGCTTGTGGAATCTGAATAATTGGAGGTGTCTAAGAAGTTTACTTGGCCATGCATCAGCACTGGACCAAGTGACCTCTTGAGGTCCCTTCCAGCCCCACATTTCTATGAAATACCTGAGTGTCACCAATTTCTCCTCTGAACTGGAACAACCTACTAAACCCTGATGTTTTGGCTAGACACTTGGGTCAAAAGAGGCAAAGTAGCACCACAAAATGAACAAATAACATAACAGATGAAAGTCACACCTGCATTTCACATACAATAACAAACAAACAAGTGAAAATCTTCTTGTACCTTTTAATCTCATCTCTTTAGCTACGTGTTGTGTGTTTAGATTGTAAAAGCCCCTCGCACATAGTTGGGTGCTGTATTAAAAAAAAAATCACAACAATGAAAGGCTTGAAGTGTGGCAGGTAGTGACAGCTCATAATAAAAGGAGCTGCAGAGCTGTCCTGTCCCAGGGGAGCGCTAGGAGTCAGGTCCCAGGTAGCGAGAGGCTACGCACTTGCTACTGTACTATGTTGTGGGGTGCAGCTTTCTCGCCCTGGCACTGCTGCTCACCCACAATCCTGACTCTTTCCTGTCTCATTAGGTGCACTATTCACCTCTAGGGGAGTAGGGAGGGAGCATTTCCTGTGCTCCCCGGTGTAAGAACTGTAATTCTCTCTGGCCATGTATGTGGACCATATAAGCAAAAGTAGGAGTAAAGACACCATACCCTCAGAACCAGTCCCAAAATGAATTCAATGCTGTTAATACATAGCTCGTATATAGTGCTTATCAGTGAATCTCAAAGCACTTATCTCAGGAAATACTATTACCATTTTATAGTGATTGTTTTAATAATCTAATGTGTTGCTAGTAACCCAAGTAAAGAGTTTGTTTATTTTTTAGACATATATATCCAACCTGAGTGTCCCTTTAAATGCACCTACAGAGTAAATGAATTCCCCCTCTGAAGTCTGGAGACAGCAGTCACATGTACAAAAAGGAAATGCAATACACTTAGGATGCTATCCCAAGACACTGCTGCTATCATTCGTCCATCTGGTCAAGATGTGAAGGACAGGCTAACCATCCAGCAGTTGGACTGTCTGACCCCAGTGTCATTCGATTTTGCATTTCAGAATCTCCACTGCACATTCTCCACTGAAGCAATGATTTTTGTAGATTAATCTACCAGCCGCAGAAAAAAGTCGATTTGCACACAATTTAAGGGAATGGACGGGATGGTTGTTTTGGAAGTATTACAGGATAGCAAGAAATGAGAAAGAAGAATAGATTCCAGAAGAGCTCCAATGGAATTTAAGTCCAAGAGTGTTCCGCAACACTTTATCTCTAAAATGTCATGATGTACTGGCCTCAAAGCCTGAAGAACAGACGCTTCATCTAGTACAATTATTTTAGGAACCTTGCATCATAAACAGCGTGTGTGCCAAAACGAAAACGTAGCATGGGAAAGCATTTCTCATTGAAGCCTGCATCTCCTCCCAAACATTTATGTGATGACATGCAAAACACACGGGGTCAGATCCTGGGTTTAAACACAGCGCAAGGCCCTTGCAACGAAAGACTGGCAGCGGTGTAGGCTGTGACAGGGGAAAGAGATTGCACAAAGGGGCTTGTTGATGGCCCCAAAATGGGCAGTGTTGGCAAGGAAGGGTGTGTGGCTAAGGTAGGCAGGGATGTGCTGTTTAGGTTCATTCCCCTATGCAGCCTCCATCCACTTGCTTCCGCTGGAGTCCTGGCTGCAAACTACAGTAAAGCTGCCTTCCACACTGCTGGAAAACTGACAGAGGATAGTATGAATATTCTCTGGAGCACAGGGGGATTAACTGATGAAGGGAGGGATAGTTTATAACTCCCTGTGACAGCTTCTATGAATCTGGCCCTGGGTTTCAAATCAACCTGCTCTCGCTCTTTAGGCATTTCGTTAGGCCTCGGCTTTGCAGCAGAATTCTCTCAATGCAGCTTTGGTGAGTGTGTGGGTTCCTTCAAAATTCCAGACCATTCTCACCACGTATTGCAGAGTCAGTACCATTTGAGGTGGGTAGGCTTCAAATCCAGCTGGAAAGCAGGGGGAGGGGTGTCATTTCTTCCCCTTGCAAAAGAGCTGAAGCTAAAACCCTAAACCCAATACTTTACAATGCTCTGAAGTTTTATTGCAAGGAGCCTGTGTTGAGTGGCTTACTCTCTGGGATAGCCACTCAGAACGCAGCAGGAAAGGGAATTGTTTTTTTGCACATAAATGTCTAAATGTTTTCCCATTTTTCATCAAAACTGGGGTTTGATCAAAAATTTGCCGACAGCCCTAGGCACCAGCGGCACTATGTCATCACTGTCAGCTGAGCGGGATGGGGCAGTCTAACCTAGTGCTCAGAGCAGGCATCAGGACCCAAGGACTAGAGTCAGAGCCAGAGTCAGTAGTCAGGAGCCAAAGCCAAGGGTCAAACTGGAGGTCAGGAACTGGAGCAAGCAGGGTAGTGGGCACGGAGGAGTTCAAGGCAGGGGCAGGACAGAGGCAAGGCTGGGTGCAAGGTAGGAGCAGGAGAAGCGAAGTAAAACAGGATCAGGCATTGTGGTGAGCATGAGCCTGCTGCTGGCTTAACAGCCAGCCTGCTGGCCCCTGCAGCTAATCAGGCGGCATGGCCAATCAGGCAGCCTACTGCAGGCCAGCTGTACTGATGAGGCTGCCAGGAGATTAGCTCTGCTGTACCCCTCTTCCTGCTAGTCACCCAGCTCATTCCAATCAAGGGCCAACAACAAGAACTTCACAGCATGCCCCACAAGTAATCACACTGTAATCCCCCGCCTTTCCTTCCTGGGTTACTCGGGAGCAGGCAACACTCGCCTAGGTGCCTAATATCGGTGACAGTAAAGGAGATCTTGAGTATTCCAGTGGTGATGTTGGATAGAGGGGAATCCTCTATCCACCCTTCTGCTGCAGTCCTTTTACTGATACGGAAGTTAATCTTGGTGGTCCCTTTACACCCAGACACTGGCATGCTTTGGAAACTTCCAAGAATAAACCTGAGCTAATCTATGCAATGGGTCTAACCCCAACGCGCCAATTATAAACTCTATACAAACAATATACTGTTAGATTAGGGTTAACACACATTTACTTAACAATTTAGAAAAACATGCCACAACAGATTGAGATTAATTAAAATGTCACAACCGCTTTAGGTCAGGAGGGGATGCGTCAATAAATCAATTAATAAATGCAGTTTACAGTAGTAAATAAAACTTAACCAACTTACATTTATTCTGCCACCAGTTGCCCCATTCCTGAGTGTGCTCACCCCTTAATTTCAGAGTTCTAGATGCTTGCGTGGGCACTCTTGAAGATTTGAAGCCAGGGACAACGCTCTGTTGGTGTGGTACAGGAGTCCAGCCAAGGCAACAAGGGCAGAGCCATTCGAACTGGGGATCGTTCCTGGCTGTACAGCCCCTCTGAAGAAGGGAGCTGTTGTAACCAGAGGTCAGCAACCAGGGATCCCGGTTAGCCAGTAAGAACATATCTTCTCTTCTCAGCCTCAAAGAAACCCCTCCAAGTGTCTTCGCTATCACAAGCCCTTTCCCGAACAACAAAGATGGTGGTTACTCACACTGCCGTCTCTGCAGGCCAACCTCAGTCAGTTCTTGGCACAGCAACAGCTTTTGCCCTGGCTCCCATGAAGCCCCAGAAGGCTCTCAGCAGCAGCTTGGCAGTAGCTCCTGGCTTGGACACAGCTCTAACAAGCAATCTCCCCTCCTCTAACCAGGGGGCCGGTAACACAGTCTCAGCTCCCAAGTCAGACCAGGGGACTGCAGCAGAGCAGAGGGCTGGTGTCCTGCTTGGATGGCGCTCTGACCAGATTCCCAGCCACTCAGCAATGACTCTTTTTTCTTTTTTAAACACACAAAATGGAGCCCACCACATGCTGCCTCTACCTCCAAAATGAGATTCCCCGCTCCCCTGGAAATGGAAGTCTCTCTCTTCCCCAAGGCATTATGGGAGTTGTACTCTCCAAGGCTGGATTGTATCACTCAGGATCTTCCCATCTGGCACGGGGAGTGCCTACAACATGTCTTGTTTATGCCTTTAATTTGTCTATTTTTTGCCCTTACTTTTCTGCCTTGAAATTCTGGCCATCCACACACAGAATCATAGAAGATTAGGGTTGGAAGAAACCTCCAACCCTGATGTGTAGCATCAGGTTACATTGTGCTTCGACATTTATACTGTGGGTCCCATTTCTGCAATGTGTTGCACATGAGCCCTCATGGAGCCCCACTTACTTCATCGGGGCTCCATGAGGGGTCTGCCTTTGTGCAACACGTTGCAGAGTCAGCGCCTTCATTTGGGAAATATAAGGTTATATAATGGCTATCATGGCCACATGTAGGTCAGACTAGATTACATTAGATGGGGCAGATAGACTAGGAACCGTAAACTCTGGCAACTTGGACGCTTAGAATTTCAGCTCAACTCTTGTCTTGGGGCCCAGAATTGCAGACCTGGGATGTGGGAGTATTTGGGAAGTGTCCCCCGCCACCAAATGCAGGTTACCTGATCAGCATGTATCCTGGGAAATAAGGGATCACTCCAACCACAACTGAAATGCAGCCACTTCAAGGTGACAAATAGCAGCTCTTGAACGGCCTATAACAACATTACACAACAGTTCAGGCCAGAAGGTGAAAAAGAATATGGTGTCCATTTAGCGCTGTAGGGGGGACATATGCAGACAAAACATTACCTGCATCTGCTAAAGTCAATGGGAGTTTTACCATCGATGCCACTGGAAGCAGGCTCATTCATTTGATATCAGTTGTCATTTGGCCAGCACGCTGCTATTAGCAAGCCTACTCTGGTATGCAGCCTACTCTGATATGCCCTGGGATCTTTAATAGCCACAAATGGTCAAGCACTTTGGTTTTACATCTCATCTGAAAGGCAGCACCTCTAGCAACTCAGCATACCTTAAAGAATGCTGAGTCCGTGGTTCAGTGCTGACTCAGAGGGAAGAGCACCACCTACTCAGGCCCAAATCCTCAAAGATAGTGAGCTGCCTAACTTTCATTGATTTCAATGGGAGTCAGGCATCTAAATACCTTTGAGAGTCTGGGCCATTGCCACCTGCTAAATCCCATCGCTGCTATCTGCAGCACCTTGATATTACTGCAAGATATCCCAAGCAATTACTGAACAAGCCAGAACCCATTTCAGTTGTAAAATGTGACAGGATCACAGTACAGAATGGAATAGATGCAACGTGGAGGGGTAATCTCGGAATGAGAGCAGAACAAATCCAGTCAGCCCCTGGACTTGAGTTTTGTCTGCTTTTTTCCCCCCTCTTGCATTCTTCAGATTACATTGTCTTTAATCTATTTCATTCACACATTTGGTACGCAACAAATAAATATTATAGATAATATTGTGATCAGGCTGTGTGCAAAGTTCTACATTTTAGAGCTGTGTGATAAACACATGCCTTTGACAGCCTCACCTGGATTTTGCCCATTAATCCATCTGTGCTAAACCTTATTCTAAAATTTCAGACCTCTGAGAATCATGAAGGGGGGCGGGGGAAATCAGTCTGCCACAAACATGTTTCCTCTTTCCCCCAAATATAGACTGTCCCTCCTCAAATTACACATCTCCAAGGCCCAAGATGGCAATACTCAGTCCTGGACCAGAGAAAAATGTAAGGTATGATGCCTTGTGACCCATAAAGGCTAGAAAAGGGAGCTTTATGTCCAATAAAAAATCCCCACCTCTCCAATGGGATACACAGCACTTGCTTCTATCACTGGAAAGTCCCGAGATAGCTGACTTTGCTGTCATGACATTTTTATACACAGAAAAATTTTCAGTAATATTTAGAAATTTTGAAAATGTATTTGTTTTGATTAATCTTCATCAGAGCTCTGGACAATTGGTAACTAAGGCCCAGATTTTTAAAGCTATTTAGGCATTGCTGCACTCAGCATAGCAATGCTTAACTGATTTAGGAGCCTACATCTCATTTTCAGACGGTATTTAGGCACTTAGAACTCTAAATTCCATCGACAGTCAATGATATTTGAACTCCTAATTGTCTCGATCCCTTTCAAAAATGAGATGTAGGCTCCTTAATCAGTTAGGTTCTGCAATGCTGAACACAGCAACACCTAAAACCCTTTAAAAAGATGACCCTAAAAGTATTTACAGGTGGAAGAATATAGATTTGTACATTTTGAAGGCCCGAAGGGACCACTACAATAATCTAATCTGACTTGCATAAGGCAGGCCATAGAACCTCACCCAATAATTTCTGCATCAAGCCCACAACTTCTATTGGAGCTAGAGTATCTCTTTTAGAAAAACAACCAGTCTTGATTTTAAGACTTCATCTGAAGGAGAATCTACCATATCCTGGGTAAGTTGCTCCATTGGTTAATACCATCACTGTTAACAGTTTGCACTATTTGTCTCATTTCAGCTTCTGTCCATTAGATCTTGTTATGCCTTTTTCTGCTAGATTACAGAACCATCTAAATCTCTATCCCACGTAGGTACTTGTAGACCGTGATCAAGTCACCTCTTAACCTTCTCTTGAACAAACCTTTTCCAGATCTTGAGTCATTCTGAACCCTTTCCAATATCCTTTTGGAAGTGTGTTCACCAGAACTGGACATAGTATTATAGTAATGGCCTCGCTAATACCATATACAGAGGTAATACAACTTCCTTACTTCTACCTGATATTTGCCAGCTTGTGCATCCAAGGATTGCATCCACCTTTTTTGCTACAGCATCATACTGTGAGGTCATGTTCACTTGGTTATCTAATTCTTTTCAGTGTCACTGCACACCAGGATATTATCTCCCATCTTGTAAGTGTGACCTACATTCTTTGTTCCTAAATGTATGACCTTGCATTTGGCTGTATTTAACTGCTTGTTGTTCAAATAAGCCCGCTCAACCAAAAGATCTAGATCAGTCTGGGTAACTGACCTGTCCCCATCATTATTTACCACTCCACCAATTATTGTGTCATCCGCAAATTTTACCTGCAATGATTTTGTATGTTCTTCCAAATCATTGATAAAGATATTGAATAATATAGGACCAAGAACAGCTCCCTGCAGAACCCCACTAGAAATACCTTCATAGGATGACAATTTCCCCTTTTAGTTACTTTTTGCAATCTTTTAGTTAACCAGTTTTTAATCCATTTTAATCCATTTAACATGGGCAATAAATTAAGTATATACTTAGGTTCTTTGCTGGAATAAGGCCAGAATGCTCAGCACCGTGCAGGATTAAACCCTGTATATACACGTGTTTAGTGAAGTAACATTCACAAGATAGGTCTATCGTAAATCATGGGTAATGCTCTGAATATATCTTTTATAAGCAAGGTACATACCATACTACATTTCACATGGATCAGTGTTTTATGTCCGGTCATCTGATCTCTTAAAACGTGACTTACACATTTTTTGGGGAAAAAAGTCAGTTGTGTGCTGAATGCCTTAGAAATCAAGGATAAGAGGAATACTCTCACTATTAAATGTGTTCAAACTTTTAAATTTTCTTCCCTAGGTATGTACTGGATCTCAGATTGTGGGAATGCCCCACCACACCCTCCTATGTTTACTTCTGCAATGACCGCAAGAAGTGGCTCGACAATCATATTGATCTAACAAATAAAAATAATACTTAAAAAATACATCCTCGTCATTCTGCACTTTGGGCTTCCCAGTGCATCTTGTCCACCCTATTTTTGTTTTGAATGCAAGATTGTTGGGGCAAGTATTGTGCCTTTTTGTACAGCAGCGAACACATTTTTGATGCTAAATAATTATTAAATAATAATAAAATACTGGTGATACCACATCAAGTGTGGAACCTTTCCCCGTTATAAATAAGGTATATGTGTGTTTGAGTTTCCCCCCTCCACTCCTTAAAATTTGCATGGTTTCACTTTTAAAAAATAAATTCAACTCCCTATTTTGTGAGCAGCTCTGACAGAGAGCACCTACTTACATAAAGGCTGGATTTTGGTACTTTATTCATAAGGGCTACAAAAATTAATAACAGCTGTGCAAATGTGCACAACTATTGTGCAGAAATGCACAATGTATGAAAGGGAAGCAGCACTTACCTCGTTCCTTCCTACAGCTAGACTTTATGTTTCAATGGAGTTCTGTGAGGAAGTAACACCACCAGACTAGAGCATGCTGGAGCAATTCATAGAGTGGTATGTGATGAGTTTTGATATCAGGAGCTGAAAATAAAAAGGGTGGGGAAGAGATGCATCGAGAGTTCAAATCAGTTATACATTGGCAGCATATATGCTCACCTTGGCTGTTGGGAGAATTTGGCAGGTATAGTAACTAAAGTTGCTGGATTACTTCCCCAGTTATAATAATTTCAGCCATTAAGCCTCTAAGTGAGAATGTTACATGCATAGATTTATAAACACATCTTCCTTAATGTGAAACACTCAGCCCAATACATATATGTATAATTACTGTTGGGATAACCCCTACTAGTGTGCATGCGTACCACTGTCCTCTGCTGGGTGGATTGAGGACTGTGAATAAACCATAAGAAAGTAAGAATGGCCATACTAGGTCAGACCAATGGTTCCATCTAGCCCGTATGCTGTCTTCCAACAATGGCCAGTGCCAGGTGCTTCAGAGGGAATGAACAAAAAGGGCAATTATTGAATGATCCATTCCCTGTTGTCCAGTCCCAGCTTCTTGCAGTCAGAAGTTTAGGAACACCCAGAGCATGGAGTTGCATCCCTGACCATCTTGGCTAATACCCATTGAAGGACCTGTCCTCCATGAACTTATCTATTTCTTTTTTTAACCCAGTTATACTTTTGACCTGCACAATGTCTCCTGGCAATGAGTTCCACAGGTTTACTGTGTGTTGTTTGAAGAAGTATTTCTTATGTTTGTGTTAGATCTGCTATTAATTTCATTGAGTGATCCCTGGTTCTTGTGTTATGCAAAGATAGGAAATAGGGTAGGGATAAGTAGTTGCTTTTCACAATGGACAGAGGCAAATAGCGGCGTCCCTCAAGCATTTGTACTGGAACCTCTGCTGTTCACGTTTCCCAATTCACGCTTCCCAATTCACGTTCTTTATGGTAAAGACCTTTATCCTCTCCCCCCTTAGTCAGCTGTTTTCTAAGATGAACAGTCCCAGTCTTTTTAATCTCTCCTCATATGGAAGATATATCTCTAATCATTTTTGTTACCCTTCACTGTACTTTTTCCAATTCTAATGTATAATTTTTGAGATGGGGCAACCACAACTGCATGCTATATTCAAGGTGTGGGAATACCATAAATGTCTATAGAGGCATTATGATATTTTTGTCTTATTATCTATCCATTTCCTAATGGTTCCTAACAGTCTGTTAGCTCTTTAGACTGGCACTGCACATTCAGTGGATGTTTTCAGAGAACTGTCCACGCTGACTCCAAGATCTCTTTCTTTAATGGTAACAGCTCATTTAGACCCCGTCATTTTGTATGTATAGTTGGGTTTATTTTTTCTAACGTGCATTACTTTCAACGTATCAGCACTGAATTTCATTTGCCATTTTTGTCACCCAGTATCGTGAGATCCCCTTGTAACTCTTCACAGTCAACTTTGCACTTAACTATCTTGAGTAATTTTGTATCACCTAAAATTTTGCCAGCTCACTGTTTATCCTTTTTTCTTAAAACTTATGAGTATGCCGAACAGCAGAGGTTCCAGTACAAATGCTTGAGGGACGCCGCTATTTGCCTCTGTCCACTGTGAAAAGCAACTACTTATCCCTACCCTATTTCCTGTCTTTTAACCAGTTACTGATCCATGAGAGGACCGTCCCTCTTATCCCATAACCGCTTGCTTTGCTTACGTGCCTTGGTGAGGGACCTTGTCAAAGGCTTTCTGAAAGTCCAAGTAGATTATATCCACTGGATGACCCTTTCCCACATGCTTGCTGAATAGAATCTCAAAGAATCTGAATAGATTGAGGCGCGATTTCCCTTTTCAAAAGCTGTGTTCTCTTCCCCAACATATTGGGTTCATCTGTGTGTCTGATAATTCTGTTTTTCACTATAGTTTCCAACCAATTTTCCAGGTACTGAAGTTAGGCATACCGGCCTGTAATCGCCTCTGGGGCTTCTACCATATATGGCAACATGCTCAGAGATTTTCTTTAGCTCAAGTGATAGGAGTCTTTGCTTTTGGAGTAGGAGCAACTGCAATCTTCCTCTGCTGTGACTGAGATGCTCAAAATGGCTTTGGCATTCAGCATAGCAACAACTGTGAAGCCTTAATAGTTACCAGTCATACTACAAGACTTCTGATACATTAGTACTTAGCATTTTAATGGCAACTTTCATCTTCAAAGCACTTTACAGTCATTATCTAATCCTCGCAACAACCCAGTCAGGTGGGTAAATTGTTCCCATTTTACAGATGAAGAAACTGAAGTGGAGACATTAAATAACTTGTCCGACGCTTGTTCAATCAAAGGCAGCTTCTGCTAAGCCTTAACTGCCAGTTAATTCCTGGCCTGCATTTAGCGGACTGGGGGATATAAAATGCTCCCCTCCACAGCCTACCCAAATCTTGGTTTAGATACATGTGGGACATTTGAAGCTCCTGCAGCCGTTACTCCACCCACACCATCAAGCAGGTGGGTTGGGAGTGGCCAGAGAGGGATAGGAAGTGGGTGGAGCCTTGACTTGCCCCTTCCCCAATGCACTATCTAGCAAACCTGAGCCCTCGTGAGGAGGGAAGTATGTTACACCCGCTAAAGGACTATAGCAACTTACTCCCAGCTAGAAACAAGAGGGGGCAGAGAAGGAATTGTGACTTTGAGTCAAAGTACCTCCCCGGGTCTGCTCGTGTTAAGCTTCCGCTATGCATTGTCTTATGCTCACAGCACTGAACTATGGCTCAGTCTAGCCTAGACACTCAGCCGGCCAGCAGTAAACACAGAAGCAGCTGCAGTAGGTACAGCCACACCACAGAGGGTAGAGGGAGGAATGAGACCCAGATGGGGTTACCTCTCCCTGAGCACCCTCCAGGGAGCAAGAACTGTGCAGGGGCAACCCCACCTCCACCTCCAGAGGCATCAGTCCCCAGTGGCTACATCCCGCAATTGCCTTTTCTTTCCCGTCTGCTTATCTAACTCCCCCTCCCCCGAACAAACCTTGTACCTTCTGCCCCACCCCTGAAGAATCATTGAATTAACATGACATTGGCAAGTGATCACACTGTTCACTCTTTAATATTATATCCCTTCCCCCCACGCCCTTTGTCTGTTTTGTCTATTTAGATTGCAAGCTCCTCAGGGCAAGGACTGTCTCTCATTCTATGCTTGTACAGTGCCTAGCGCAATGGGACCTCTATCTTGGTCTCTAGATACGACCATAATACAGATAATAGATAGTAACTGCTCCCCCAAGGTATAGGAAGATTATACAAAGATTCATCAGCCTCAGGTTTATAAATTAAGGCCTTGATTCTTAAGAGATCCCTCATGATAGACAAACAACTGTCAGGAATGGCCTAAATAATACTTAATCCTGACATGAGTGCAGGGGACTGGACTAGATGACCTCACGAGGTCCCTTCCAGTCCTCTGATTCTATGATGGAAAATCTGAGGCATTTGGCTGGGAGGTAGCTGCAGCGTTCGGTTAAAATAGTAGCAGTGCCAGGTTATTCTTATGTTCCCAAGGGTGCATTAGGACAGCATGGTACTGCTGAGTCACATACAATTTGCAAATGCAGCAGGAACAAATGGGATCTGAGAGAAGGTGGCAAATATGATGTCGTTTATATTGTTTATCCAGCTCGTTCACATATTGGCTCAGCTGTCTGAAGCTTGCCGTTTCAGTCAAAGATTTTCTATTTGTCATACAATGCTAATCTCAATTGCCATGACCGTGTATGTTATGTCTGGGAAACTAGGATGCCTATCCTGGATTGGTAACACCAGAACAAGGCAAATGGTAGATAAAGGGCATAGAGAGACATGTATATAGACACTGACAATGTTTCGCAGAAGCATGGGAATAGAAACCTTGCCCGTAGCCATATCTCACGCACAGATCTCCCAAGACTAACAGAGCACTAGACTTTGTGTGCTGTGCTATTTTTAAAGGAGTACACCACTCCCCAGATGGCTATTACTTTTTTAAAAATGCTGCTGGGGTACCCAGCACTGTGAGCCACTGTGTCACCTCTCTGCCTCAGCAAGCATGAGCTTTGCTAGAGATTAGATTGTGCATCAGCTCCCTGCCTCACCAGTCTGTCTCCCTCACCAGCAAAACTCTTCAAGACTCTCCCCACCTCAACCTTGCCCAGCAAGAAACAATCAGCGACCTCCAGTTTCCAAGCTCTTCAGAGATGTTTCTCTGCAATGCACAGCACCTACCACTGTGAATGCATAGAAAATACTAAATTCACTGCTCTGTTTAAAAGAGTCAGTACATCACAGCTTGTTAATTTGCCTGGGGTAAATAACCCCTCCCCTTCAAACATAGTACTGAGTTGGTTTGTTAATAAACTTGTTTTACTATAAAAGAGCATGGATTCAGTGATACCAAGTAAAACAGATAAAGGCAGAGATAGTTATAAGCAAATAAAAGCAAAAACACACATCAAAAAGTCTAAAACTAAATCTAGCAAGACAGTCTCTGTTCAAGATGGTTTCTCTCACCCCCATCTCCTTTCCAGCTTTTTACTGACTGGTCTGACCAGGACCCATCACAGAGCTCAAATCATGTGGTTTCTTTGTCTCCTTAAGATGAAGGATAAAGATGGAGTCTCTCTCTTTCTTATATTCCCCAAGGAATGCCTGTCCTTCAAGTCACGAATTCTGATATAACGCGGTAAAGCAGTGCTCCGGGGGGGCGGGGCTGCGCACTCCGGCGGATCAAAGCAAGTTCGATATAATGCGGTTTCACTTATAACGTGGTAAGATTTTTTGGCTCCCGAGGACAGCGTTATATCGAGGTAGAGGTGTAATGAAAACAGCTTTTGCCACAGAGTCAGCCTCTGTGTTAGTTAGAACAACTGCTTCTGGATATCTAGCGGCAAAATCCACTACAACAAAGATATGTCTTTTCCCCCTTTGAGTAAGACATGGCATAGGGCCCACAATGTCCATTGCCACCCTAAAAATGCCTCCTGTGTCACAGGCAAGAAGTGTAGAGGAACTTTTGGGGGCCCTTCAGGTCTCTTTCTCTTTTGATATAACTCACAAGACCTGCAATAGTCTCTCATATTATTCTGTATCCCTGCCAGTAAAAAATCTTCTTTAACCTATTGTAGGTTCTCTGTGCCCCCAAGTGACCAGCAAAAGGACAATCAGGCGCTAGCAACGTTAACTCACCACAGTGATAGGCAGCCTCAGCCAGTTGCTTGTAAGGTTTCCCAGGGCTTTTATCTTTCCTCTTGTGAGCTTCCCTATACAATCTGCCTTCCTCTTTAAAAAAAAGTTCCCCATTTCCCTTCACTGGGATCCCCTCAAGGATGTACTCCCCCACAGGGGCGCTGGAACAGGGGAGGCAGGGGGCCATGGCTCCCCCACTTTTTACCTGCTGTAAGGATGAATGATGGGGGAGGGGTGGGGTCTTGGGAGGAAGAGACTGTGTGGGGGCAGGGGCTAGGGAGAAGGGGTGGCATGGGGCGGGGCCTCAGGGGAAGGGGCAGTGCGAGGGCAGGGCCTCAGGGAGAAGGGGTGGCACAGGGGCAGGGGCTCAGGGGGAAGAGGCGGCAGGGGGGGGGGGGGCCATGGTTCAGGGGCCAGGGCCCCCCCCCCCCCCCCCACACTGTTAGGAAGCTTCCGCCGCCACTGCCCCCAGATACTTTCAAGCATGGGATATGCTCTCTGCTCATCTGTAAAACCGTAGCTACAGACAACCTGAACAGCCTCTCTAGTTACAGAGGATAACGCCTCCCTCTTCAGATCTGTACGCTGGTTACTCTTTTCTGCTACGCAGGAGCTGGCTACAGCCTCTCCCACGCCTGAAAGCACAGTGCTATCTGCTGCTGAGCTGGGGATGGAGCAATCCCCTCCCCCTCCAGCTGTCTTTTTGGCTGCACAATTCTATCCTGCGATTACAGAACTGAGATGATAGTAATTTGCATAATTTGCTGCAAATTACAATATTCAGGGCCGTCCTTACCTGTACGCAAAGTACGCATCTGCGTAGGGCACTATGAAATTTGGGGCACCAAATTTCCTGGTGCCCTGCGCAGCTGCATGCTGCTCCAGCTCTTCCCCAGGGCCCCCCGTCCCTGCCCCGCCCCGCCTCTTCCCGCCCCTACCCAGCCCGGGCCCCACTCCCCTGAGCGCTGCAGCAGGGCAGGGGCTGCAGTCACCTGCGGCGGGAGTGCAGTGACCTGGCCCCAGCCACGCTGCTGGTGAGTGCTGGGGGTTGGTTCCCTCCGCCCCTCAAGCCAGCCCTGCCCCCCCCCCAACCCCCGTGGAGGCCTGGGGCCTGCTCCTCACCCGCGGAAGCCTGGGGCCAGCCCCCAGCTCAGGCCTGGGGCCTGCCCCCCTGCCCCTCCCCTGCAGAGGCCTGCCGGGGTGGGGGGGGGGGCTGCATAGGGCCCCAGAATAGCTAGGGACGGCCCTGACTATATTAACCATGTTAGAAATAGACAAAATATCATTTCCCACAAGAATTGCTGTTGGAATACAATCCAGCACCCCAACTTTTAAGGTACCCACTAAGACTTCCCACTCCAAATGTACCTCAGCTAAATGTATAGGAATTTTATATCCTCCCAATGTCAGGAGTTCTACCTCCTAGCCAAGTAATATGTAATTCGCTTTGACCATGCTTTTCTTGACCAGAGAAATCTTGGCCCTAGTGTCTGCCCATTGTAGGCACTGTTTGCCATTCACCTTGGCAACTTTAATAAATTCCATGTCCACCTCCAATGGCTCAAACCACACAGAACTAATCAGGATCCCTAGAAGCACCTCTGTGCTAATGAAAGCTGCATTAACCTGGCTTGGACGGGGTACGTGCGTAGCTTCCCTTATCTTGGGGCAATTTCTCAGGTGTTCAGTGGAATCACACGTGAAACATCTTCTTGGACCATTCTCCTGTTCAGGGGATCTGCAAATGAGATTCCCAAGGGAGGAGCTATCCTGGAGAGGAAAGTGCCTAGGTACCCAACCAGCCTCTCTTCCCAGGGACAAAATGGGGCCCCCCCTTTAACACAGTTTTTCTGCCCTTCCTTCTGTGGCTCATGCTTACTGGATGCTCAGACGTGTGGATAGGAATCAGCCAGAGCTGCTGCTTTTTGGACAGAGTCTAGGGATTTAACCCAAATAGACTGACTATTTCAGGAACTGATCCTGCTCAAAAAGATCAAACAATTGTTCATAATTCTCTGTCCCTTTCCCTTTGGTCCATTTTCTCATCAAATCACAGCTCATCATAAGTTATACACGTATTCTCTATGATTCACATTGTCATGCATTTTGAGGGTTCTAAATTTCAGTTGATACACTCCAGGAGTATTTTGGAACCTTTGCAATACAACCTTTTTAAACTCGTCGTATTTCAAAGCCGGATCAATTGGCATTTTATTATATGCATTTAATGCTTTACCTGAGAACTTCGTAATCAAAGTTGGGACTTTCTTGTCCTCTGGAACTTTATGCATCTCCTGTAACCTTTCAAAAGTGGTAAAGGATTTTTCAGTACAGTCTGCTTCTCTATATGCAGGCACAGCTTGTTCCAGCTGAGCAACTTTTGGGGAAGGATGTCTGTTATTTGGGGGTTTTCCTTCCTTAGTTCCCAGATTCTGAGTTCATGTTGGTGTTACTTCTCTCTCTTTCTTCTAGCTCCTGCTTGAGTCAAAGAGTTTCTAGCTGCAGCTTTTTCCTCTCTAGCTGCATCTATTCTTGGCTAAATAGTGAGCTAGGAGGTGCAGCTCCTCCCGCCACTGCATTCCCTGTGTCTCCAGGCAATTTCTGTAGGTTCAGCTGCTCTTCCTGTTGGTCAAATTTTAGGAGAAAAGTTCTCACCTTATCTGTTTCCCCCCCAAATAAAACAGGCCACACTGTTTGCACAACTCCTCTAACCTGCGTTCTGTTAAACTTAGGCTATGGTTCTTTGCTCATCTTGCCCCTGGTTCTGTCCTATGTCCCTCATCAAAATAAGCAAACAGAAAACGAACTGTAACCTTTCTTGACTGTTCCCAGCCTCTTCACTTGAGAATCACTTAAAACAAGTTTATCAATGCTGGAAGTGTGAACCTCAGGCCTGAGCTACACTACAAACGTAGGCTAACAGAAGCCACCTTATGTCAACTGAATAACGTATGCGTCTACACTACCAGTACCCTTCCACCGACCTAACTCACCTATAACATCAGCTTAATTACTCCACCTCCATGAGAGGCGTAGCGCTTTATTTGATGTTGATAGATTGACAGAGAGGCAGTGTAGATGCAGCGTTGTGTAAGTAGACTGAAGTGGCCTCCAGGAGGTGTCCCACAATGCTCCGCTGTGACCGCTCTGGAGATTGTTTTCAACTCTGCTGCATAGCAGCCAGGTACACAGGAAACAGCCCCTCCCCTGTTAAAGTCCAGGGAACTTTTGAATTCCCATTTCCTGTTTGATCAGTGTGGAGAGCTCCTCAGCCCAGCTGATCATGGAGACTCAACACCCCAAACGCACTCCAGCCTGGAGTACACAGGAGGTGGTGGATCTTTTTGGTCTGTGGAGCCAAGAGTCTGTGCAGGCACAGCTCCAATCCAGTTGAAGAAATGTAGACATCTAAGGGCTGGTCTATACTTAGCCGCTAGTTCGGCGGCTGGGGATCGAATTTCCGGGTTCGATTTATCGCGTCTGGTCTGGACGCGATAAATCGAACCAGGAAGTGCTCGCCGTCGACTGCGGTACTCCATCTCAACGAGAGGAGTACCGCGGAGTCGACGGGGGAGCCTGCCTGCCCCGTGTGGACCGCGTCTGAACCGCGGTAAGTTCGAAGTAAGGTATGTCGACTTCAGCTACGTTATTCACGTAGCTGAAGTTGCGTACCTTACTTCGACTTGGGGGGTTAGTGTAGACCAGGCCTAAGAAAAGATTGCGCAGGTCATGGGGGAGAAGGGCTACAGCAGGGACACACAGCAGTGCTGCGTGAAAATCAAAGAACTTTGGCAGGCGTACCAGAAGACAAGGGAGGTGAACAGGCGTTCTGGTTCTGCACCACAGACGTGCCACTTCTACAGTGAGCTGCATGCGATTCTCGGCGGCGACACCACCACTATCCCCAAACGCAGCATGGACACCTCCCAGGGGTCTGAGTCCCAGGCCACCTTAGGCAACAATGAAGAGAACATTGTGGATGAGGAAAAGGCGGAGGAGTAAAATAGGAGACAGGCAAGCGAGGGATCCATTCTCTCCAAGAGCAAAGAGCTATTTTTAACCCCGGAGCAATCCAGCCAGTTGCAGGACAGCATGATGGCTGAGCATGAAGCCTGGGAAGGCACCTCTAGTGAGCATGCAATTCCAGTGAAGCTGTAGGGGTTACACGCTCTTATATTTTATGTTTAATATGAACAAAAAGTGAGGTGCAGTGGCTACGCAGACGATGCCCCCTGGAAAAGCCTGTTATGTGCACAGGGACGGCCTGGGAATCCTCCACGGAGATCTCCAGGAAACTTTCATGGACGTACTCTACAATCCTTTGCAGGTAGCAGTCTGGTGTTGCAAGCTTCCACGGCGTGATCACCACTCGCTTCTCCACTGTCAGAGCAGGTCTCATTTTAGTATTGCTGTGCTTCAGGGCTGGGGAAAGCTCTGCACAAAGTTCCTGGAAAGTGACCTTCCACATTCAGAAGTTCTACAAAAACTGCTCCTCATCCTATGGCTGGATAACGATGTGATCCCACCAGTCAGTGCTTGTTTCCTGGGACCAGAAATGGTGCTCCACCATGTTCAGCTGCTGCACGATGGCCAGCAGCAGCTGGGATTTGTTTCATTCTATGGCTTTCAGCAGGGCCGCTTGAATGACATCGCAATGTTTCGCATGGTGGCTCCTGTCTCAGTTCTGAAAATACTGCAGGCTAAGGCACAAGGTGTTTGTAATGCTCACAACAAGAGTGCACAGCTGAGCAGGGTCCATGCTTCTCAGGCTATGGTGTATGCCCGACTAAGCCAAGCTTTCGAAAAAAAGTGGGGAAAAGTATGGGTTGTTTGCAGTAGATATCAGGGGAGGGAGGGAGAAAGGGAGGGGGGGAAGAAGGGAGGAAACTGCACCATGGGAGGTTGAAGCGATGTTCCCATTCTCCTCTGTGACAATGTTTCAGTCCCATGAGGCATTGCAAGTTCTTCCCAAAACTCCCCGTGGCTAGTTGCACTGTGGGATAGCTACCCAAGGTGCACTGCTCTGTGCATCAATGCACGTGCTGCTAGTGAGGACACACTCCACTGACACAATAAGCGTGATGTGGACACGCCTGACTGGCTTATTTACTGAGGCAGCTGGATGTCGACTTAAATTAAATCAACTTAACTTTGTAGTGTAGATATGCCCACAGTGAACCAATAAATTGTATGTACCTCCTGCCAACTACGCCAATGTAACAAACTGCTGGGTATACCCAGGGCTGCATGCCACTATGTTACCTCTCTGCCTCAGCAAGTGCGACCTTTGCTAATGATTGGACTGTGCATCAGCTCCCTGCCACACCAGTCTGTCTTTCTCAGCAGCAAACTCTTCAAGGTTCTCCCAAACTAAATCTTGCTAGCAGGTAACAATGAACTCCAGACCTTGAGCTCCTCAGAGATGTTTCTTTGTAATCAGGGCCGGCTTTAGGCCGATTCAGCCGATTCGGCTGAATTGGGCCCCGCGCTAAGAAGGCCCCATGCCGCAGCTCTCCACCCCGCCCCCAGCTCATTTCCCCCTCCTCCCCACCCCTGAACGCTCTGCCCCCTGCTCCTCCCCCTCCCCTGCTTCCTGCGAATCAGAGGTTCGCGGGAAGTCTGAAAAGAAGCAGGGGCGGGCAGGCAGCACCAGGTAAGCTGGGGTGGCGGGGGGCGCGAGAAGGGCTCCGGGGAGGCGCGTCCCAGTCCGGCCCCGGTTCCGGCCGAGTGCGCCAGCCCCAGCGGGTCCGGCCCAGCTCGGGTCCAGCCCGGCCCCCGTGGCACGGCTCGGGTCCAGCCCGGCCCGGCCCCTGCGGCTCAGCTCAGGTCTGGCACGGCTCGAGTCCAGCCCCCGGGGCGCGGCTCCGGTCCGGCCTGGCCCAGCCCCCGCAGCGCGGCTCGGGTCCGGCCCGGCCCCGCGGCGTGGCTCAGGTCCAGCCCGGCACGGCCCCCGCGGCTCGGCTCCGGCCGCCGAGCAGCTCCGGGCCAGACCCAAGCCTGGTGACCCCGGCCGGAGCGCGGCTCGATTCCTGGGGGCGGGGCTTGCCGCAAGCCCCGCCCCCAGGAATTGGGCCCTGCTCTTGCTAAAGCTGGCCCTGTTTGTAATGCACTGCCCCTATCACTGTGCATGCACAGAAGATAACATTTTTGTTATTCTGTTCAAGAGTCAGTGCATCACAGCTTAACAATTTACCTGGGGTAAATACACCCTCCCCTTCAACACAGCTCTGAATTGGTTTATAGTAAAAATACAACAAGTTTATTAACAAAAGAGCATGGATTCAGTGATACCAAGTAAAACAGATAAAGGTAGAGACGGTTGCAAGCAAATAAAAGTGAAAACTTGCATCTAAAATTCAATCTAGCAAGATACAATCTTTGTTCAAGATGGTTTATTTCACCCCGCATCTCCTTTCCAACTTTTTACTGGACGGCCTGGCCAGGATGTATCACAGAGCGCAAATTGCTTGGTTTCTTTTGTCTCCTTAAGGTGAAGGATAAAGATGGAATTTCTCTATTCCTTATATTCCCAGAGATGTTTTGTCCTAAAAGTCAGGAAGGCATCCTGGAGATTCAGATTCCTGAATCTCCCTGTGATGCAGGAGCCATGTTAATTCTGTTTCTCGAATTCAGGCTCACGCTAACCTCCACTGTCTTGATAGCTTTGTTTACAGCTAATACATAGATCAGGCCTGCACAACTCGTAAAGTGGCGAGGACCATATTACTCCAAAGAAAACAGCTGAGGGCCAAAACCCCCCGGCCCCGCCGAACCCCCCGCCAGCGCCACCGAACTGCACCCAGCACCACCCAGCCACCCCCGAAACACAACAGCCCCTCCCAGCTCCGCCCGCCCCACAGAAACAACCCCCCCAGCGCTGCTGAAACACCTCCCCAGCGCCGCCCAGCCCCCCCCAAAACAACTCCCCCCCAGCGCTGCCTGCCCTGTGGAAAAAAAACCCTCCTTCCCCAGCGTCACCCTGCTGAAACAACAGTATTGAACCTTTGTAATATGTTATAGCAGGCCCCTAAGGTAGTATAATTAAGGTAAAAGAAAAATGTCTTTTTGCTAGAAGTAAAATAAGATCTTCCCCCCACTTTGTAATCGATTGCCCTGTTGAATGAATGAGGTGTGAATGAAGAAGGCGTGGAAGGCAGCAACTTCAGACAGCTGCAACCCTTGGAGAGGGGATAGGAGCCAGACCAGATCAGTAGAACAGGTCAGCCACCGACTCGTTGCTCGCCTCCTCAGCCCCCCACTGCCCCGGCTCACCCACTCAGCCCCCTCCCCCACCGCCGGCTCACCTGCCCCCCCCGCCACTGCCCGCCCGCTCGTCTCCTCAGCCCCCCACCCCTCCAGCTTGCCTACTCACCCCCCGCGGGCCGCACAGTGAGCCCATGCGGGCCGCATGCGGCCCCCGGGCCGCATGTTGTGCAGGCCTGACATACATTGAGGTAATCCCATATTCCTTTGTCTAGGACAGACCTATTTATCCCTTTACCTAGGCTAGGCTGTCTGGTCTGAAACTTGTTCTAGTAACGTCAAACAGAGGGAATTCAGAACGTCAAAAACAAAAACACATGCATTTTACATGGATATTAATAACCAGCATGTTATTAGCTTTCACCTGATACCTTACAAAGCATATTTTGTACAAATATGATTGCAGTAGTGTGTGGGGCATGAATACGGGGGTGCCTGTGGTCACAGAGCTAATCATTTCCAAAAAAAAGAGCTAAAAGTATTTCCTGGCATTAACTTTGCGCTTCAATATAATCAATACTAAGAATCACCCAGCCAGTTTTTATAGTTTTACAATCAAATTCTCACACTTAAAAAAATTACTCCCGCCGCCTGTTACTTACTGTCTATACGGCCCAAATAAGTCACAGAGGAAACCAAACAGCTAGCTGACTCTACAGTGGAAACAGTGAAAATGACTCAGCAACTTTGCAGGGCTCTGTTATATTAGGCAGGGCCGGCTCTAACTTTTTTGCCACCCCAGGCAAAAAAGAAGAGAGCCGCCCTGCCGTA
>NW_020664419.1:5174984-5364752 GCF_002925995.2 Terrapene triunguis
CCACGAGGGGAGCAATTCCTGCCTGCTGCTCCCAGGCCTCCACCACGGTCACACCCAACAAGGGGACCTATTCCGTCTGCAGTGTCAAGGGCCCTAACAATCAGTCCCATGAGGGGACCAATTTCTGCCTATGGGTCCCACAGCCCTGCCCTGTCGGACCCTACAAGGGGACTGCTTCCTCCCTGTGCATCCCAGGGCCCTGCCTCATCACACCCCAGCAGGGCACCAATTCCTGCCTGGGTGTCTCAGGGTCCTGCCCTGGTCAGCCCCCCACAAGAGGATTTATGCTTGCCCGCAGATACACCCTGTCCTGACGTATTGCACAAGGAGACAAATTCCTACCCATGCGTCCCCGGGCCTGCGCTGTCAGACTCCACGAGGCAACCAGTTCTTGTTCCTGGGTCCCAGGGCCCTGCTCCCATCAGACCAGACAAAGGGACCAATTCCTGCTTGTGGGTTTCCAGGGCTCTGCCCTGTCAGACCCCATGAGGGGACGAATTCCTGCCCGTCAGTCCAAGGGCCCTGCCCTGTCAATCCCATGAAGGGACCAGTTCCTGTTGTTTGTTCCCAAAGCCCTGCCACATCAACCCTGAAGGGACAAATTTCTATCTCCATGTAACTGGGCACTGCCTATTAAAACCTATCCAGGGTCCAGTTCCTATCTACAGGTATCTTGGCATCACCCCATCAGGCCTGTGGGTATAACTTTTTATGGAAGTCTTTTTTGTTTGTGTCTTAATAAGGTTGTATGAAGAAAGGCCTTGGGGGTTAGCACGTCTATTTAGCTATGGCTGCACGGCTTTCACCACAAATAGTAACAGGATATTTTTTCTAGACTAGCAGGCTATTGAATATTGCAGGGAGAGAAGCAGGGTAGGAGAAGTGTAACTGTAGGCGTCTTGCAACGTATTTTGTTGTTGTAAAACTTTTCAAAAAGACGTAATCATCTAGTAAAATTGTCTAATCAAATCGTATCCCCAAATGCTTGTGAAGAACTAAATAACAGCAAACAGATAAGTACAGGGAATGGAGAAGAGAAATGGTTTTATGATAGATGATGAGACAGAGGAAAGCTGTTGCAGAGTTGCTGAGGAGATGATTCTTGCTCTAATGTTGGTAAGGTTGTAATGCCAGACAAAGGGTATAAGAAGGGGTGCAGCAAGATTAGGTTAATGATATGTGCTGGGTTTAATACATAGGGCCTGATCCTACATGGGATGGGGACACAATCAGGGAGAGTGCACAGCCATTTGCCTGATTGAGCCATAATCCTCCTCTCACTTATACCATTGTAAACTGGATATTATTCCCTTCAATCAGTGGAGTTGCCCAGATGTAAGAGGGAAATTGGGCTCGGCATTTTAATAACAGGAGTGTAATTTTGAACTATGCTGAATTGAATGAGAGGTCAAGAGTTGATTTGAAGATCGGGGTGGCAGGTGCATTTTGCATATGGTGTGGAGAGCAAGGACCTTAGGGAGACTATAAATGCTTTCATAACACAAATAATATTATGCACGGGAATATCTTTACTCACCTAGGTAATCTCATTGATTTGCTTAGTATAGGTACAGCTAAATTTACTCTTCGGATTTTGGAAGAGGAACAAAAACAATCCACTTGAAACTAGTTACTCAAAGACATATATGTTTGATATAGATATGAGCATAGTGAAAGGAACATAGTCATGCAGCACACTGCTGACACTGATATTTGTGTTGTCCATGGATCGGTAGCTTGAATAAACAATTGTGGACACACCAGGAAATTTCCTTTTCCTTCATTCCTGCTGGTGAGATGCTATTAATGTAAAAATGTGTTCCCATCTCCCATTGCTCTTTAATATTACTGAGCTCATTTATTTCTCAGTGAGGCAGTTAGGAGGAAAAATATTTCATTTTGTAACTTAGTTCACCTTCAAAAAGAAAAGATATTACTTCATGCTGCCAGTTCATAGCAACTCTCACTGTGTACCGTACACGGTGTTTTATGGAGCTGTTGTGATGATGAATACAGTGTGTATTAAAAAGGGTTATGAAAAACCACTATTGTGCCTGACTTCTCTTTTCTTTCTATTTAAATAATGCCTGTTTATATCTCTCATAAGATATGCCCAAAATTTCACTTTAGGAACTCACGACTTGCCAAATTTCACTGGTAAATAAATGAAAAAAAGGATCACTGTTAGTGTAGAAGAGTTCAAAAAAGTGTCTGAAAAGGAAACAACTAAACAACGGTTGGTTGTTGGTTTTGCAATGGGAAGTAATGAAATCTATTTTTTCACTTTAATAAAAAGGGAAATTGTGAACGTATTTCATAAACATTACTGTACCTATGCTACTAATAACCTATTAGATTATTAAAACTGAAAGAATATAAGAACTTCCTGTTCGTGCTTCACTGTTCCATTACTTATTTATTTTACTGCATTTCTCTCAACTTTGACAATGAAAATCCGTGAAGACCGGCCTTCGGTGCAACTATGTTTGGGTTGCAGTGTTGCCAGCTCTAGTGATTTTATTGT
Source organism: Terrapene triunguis (assembly GCF_002925995.2). Taxonomy (NCBI): domain Eukaryota; kingdom Metazoa; phylum Chordata; order Testudines; family Emydidae; genus Terrapene; species Terrapene triunguis. The sequence continues at coordinate 5,177,509 of NW_020664419.1, forward strand.
GGTCTTGTGATATTTGGAGGTGTTTTTTTCTCCTTAAAGCTGCTGGAATCATGTGCTATCTGAGATTTGGTTTAAAAAAAATATAAGCCTTATGGTTGCAGACAAAAATCTTTGAAAATGTGAACCCTTAAAAGCTCTAAAACCAGAAAGCAAATAAAAAGACTCCTTCCCCGTAGTATTTCTTTCAAACCAGTATCATTATTTTTTGAGCCTGACTCATGATTTTTGAATGACGGATCGGCAATACTGAGGTTGCTACTGTGCCCATTGGAATTAAAAAAAAAAAAAAAAACTTGGAAAATTTATTTTGGCTTTGGATTTTGTAAAGACTCTTTAAAAAACCAAACCAACCAACAACATTTCAGCTTGTAAAGAGGGCATTGTTATCCAGTGGCTAGAACAAGGGAGTGGGAATTGAGATTGCTGGGTTCTATTTCCAAGTTTTGTCATTGATGTGGTCTGTAACTTAACCTCTCTATCCATTTCCTGGTTTGGGACTTGAGACTTACCTTATAGTGGTGTTGTGAGGCTGAATTCATTAATGTTTGCAAACTGCTTTGAGTTCTTGGATGAAAAGCATCATGTGGCCCTGGGTTCTTGCAGGTAGTGCAGGGGTACACCTATGCAGAGTCATGAATGGTGTAGTGGCCGGGAACGGCGAACCGCAGCCACTGGGAGCTGCGGGTGGCTGTGCCTGTGGACGGTCAATGTAAACAAACTGTCTTGCGGCCCGCCAACGGATTACCCTGACGGGCCATGTGCGGCCTACGAGCCGCAAGTTGCCCGCCACTGGATTAGAGGCTTCCTCCTCCCCAACCAATTTAAACAGCTGACAGACAACTTGAAAGTGAGAGGATGTAACAAGCTACAGTGAAATGAGTCTTTGTGAAATTATTTGTTTATCATCAAGAAAAAAAGTTTGCTTCCAGTTTCTCCTGTGCTTTTAAAAACAAACAATTTAACCTGTGTTTTCCAGAGGCTGTTTGCTACATTATTGTAGAGTTTTCAGTTGATGCTTTTAGGCCCTTATTTTGACTGTTTTTTCCACTGATGTAGGCGTCTTCATTGTCTGCTGAGCATGCTCTGTGGTTGTTGGGTGATCACTTTGCCCAGTGTTCTGGCCTTCTACTGGTTTTAATTTCATGGTTGTGCTCTACCTTCCTGGAGCAATTATGAACCCTGTGAATTTTAATAGCATGCAAGAATATCCAGCTGAACACCATCTTTGGGCAGTGATTTGTCTGTAAGTATTTTTCTCCCTCTCCTCCACTGCTATTCTCTATAAAATGAAGCCGTTTCTGTCCTGGAGACCTATTTTTTGACCTCTGTGTAATCGTTGTTCTAGTTAAATGGTTAAACTTCCAATTGCTATTTGTATGTGTTTTGAAACCCATTCTGGATTGGGTTTGTTGCTGTGTAATGAACAAATTTCATTTATTTTCTGTGTAATGCTTTAATAGTATGAGCTGTGATTTATGTTTGGGGATACAGGAATCAGATGAGATCCTGGGCTTTAAGTTGCATTCCATATCTTTTAAACTGTTTGTGATTTGGGAGTGGAGAATAAAAATACTTTATAGTTCTGTAGTGCCTTCCATCCAAGGATTTCTAAATGCTTGACTGCCGTTAACCAGCCATCCCCAGGTATTACTTTAGTTTTTTAGGTAGGGGGGAAAGTGAGTCATAGAAAAATTAAATCTTTTGAAAGACAAAGTTTGTGACACAGTCATGATTATAACTTAAGAATCCTGGTCCTGTGTCCTAACCAGGAGGCCATCCTTAAGTGAAATATTTTTAACTTGCTTGTGGGGAGTAACTTTCTAACCTGTTAACCTCAGTGCATGCTTTTTCTTGATTAGATGTGTAAGAAGGATCACTCGTGTAGAAGAGCAGGACTAAGAAAAGCACAAATAGAGTGCAAATATTCAAGTTATGTACTAAAAATGTTAAATAATAAATTTAGCCTGCAGCAAGGGAGATTCAGGTTAGATATTAAGAAAAACTTTCTAACTATAAAGATAGTAAGTAGCACGGAGTAATTCTTCCGCACTACTTCGTGCTGATTAGGCCTCAGCTGGAGTATTGTGTCCAGTTCTGAGTGCCACATTTCAGGAAAGATGTGGACAAATTGGAGAAAGTCCAGAGAAGAGCAACAAAAATGATTAAAGGTCTAGAAAACATGACCTATGAGGGAAGATTGAAAAAACTGGGTTTGTTAGGCTGGAGAAAAGAAGACTGAGAGGGGATATAACAGTTTTCAAGTACATTAAAGGTTGTTACAAGGAGGAGGGAGAAAAATTGTTCTTCTTAACCTCTGAGGATAGGACAAGAAGCAATGGACTTAAATTGCAGCAAGGGTGGTTTAGGTTGGACATTAGGAAAAACTTCCTAACTGTGGTTAAGCACTGGAATAAATTGCTTAGGGAGGTTGTGGAATCTCCATCATTGGGGATTTTTAAGAGCAGGTTGGACAAACACCTGTCAGGGATGGTCTATATAATACTTAGTCCTTCCTTGAGTGCAGGGGACTGGACTAGATGGCCTTCCGAGGTCCCTTCCAGTTCTATGATTCTGTGATTCTATAGTTAAGTACTGGAATAGGTTACCTAAGGAGGTTGTGGTATCCCCATCACTGGAGTTTTTAAAAAACAGGTTCGATAAACATGTCCGGGATGGTGAAGGTGTACTTAATCCTGTCTCAGTGCAGGGGGATGGACAGATGACATCTTGAGGTACCTTTTAGCCCTACATTTCTAGGATTCTATGTTTGTATTTTAGGGAAGAACTTTAATGGCATTTTGCATTGTATAAAGTAATACTTTGATTTTTAAAGAATCTTTAAATATTGTGTCATACTGGTGTGTGTTTGTGCGTGCCATTACCCTCTCTGGATGAAATCAGAAGTACTGAACTGTTGTAGGCCTATACAGCCAAAGCTAATCGAGATTATGGTTTGGCCTCAACACTTCAAAAAGGAGAACGTTTGTTTTGTTTTTCTATACTCTTGCAGTGGAAATAAACACTCATGAAAACTTTTCTATTAAATTGTAAGACCCTGTTTTTATATTTTTAAAACCATCTAAATGTTAGGTCTAAAATTCACTGACTTCTACCACTTTAACTTACACCGATGTGTTTTTTTAATCTCTCTCTCCCTCCTTCTCCCCTCCACATGCTTTTATGCCATCTGGTCTCTTTCTCTGCTTTTTGCTTCGCACATTTTTCCTGATCACTTTCCCCTCGTCTCCCACTGCACATGCTGCCCAACTGGCTGCTTTTCTTCTTCCTAACAACCTTCTTCTCCCACTTGTGGTTCTTGATCCAAAGCTCAAGTCCCAAGGGCAGTTCCTGTTTCTTGTCTTCCTCCCAAGTACAGCAGTGGCCTCTAAGGGAAGAAGCTAAACTGATTCCTCCTTGTTTACAATTGCTTTTACAAGCACGTGGGCTCATCTGTACAGTGAAGACCCTGGATGCCTATAGAAACAGATGGAAACGAGGAGGAGGAGCCAGCGTCATGTGACAGGCCACCTCTCCATGGGTCATGGTCTAGGAACTACACTGTTGTCTTGTAGCTAAAACCTAAAACGTTTTCAAAACGTAGGCAAATGTCTCAGGTTTAATCTTTAAATTACTTGGTTTCTGCCTGTTCACAGTAGTCCAAAGACACATCAAATAAGGAGGGGGTAAAATGTGGGCAATGCTAGCTGTGCCCAGACATTAGGAATGCTGCAGATCCTTAAACTGGGGTGTTGGTATAATGTGCAAAGGGTGGTCGTGGGATGTCTGATTTTACTATAACTGAATGAGTACATGGTTTTGAGATCCCATGATAAGCTGTAGCATAGTTGGCTTCTGTAAAGATACTGTAGATTTTATTTTTTGTAGGGTAGAGAGATGTCTGCTTTGTCATTCTCATAAACCCAAACTTTGCACCCATGTGCATATATAGCTGTCGTGGAAGTTAATGGGAGCTATGTGTATATATCTGAGGGCAAAGTTTGGCTTGTGATATTTTAATGGATACCTTTTTTTTTCTCAACCCCTCTTGTCGTAGTCTACCCTAGGGCCATGTACAGGTCAACTAAGCCCTCCTAAAACATTGGGGAAGAGGGCCAGTGAGGATGAATGTATTGGGGGAAATGGGTATTCACAGATAGTATTGACTGAAATGTTAGTTACTAAAAAGGAATGTGGATTTGGTAATTAGTGGGTGTTGTTCAAGGATAATAATCATCTTGTGCTCGACTACAAGGTGGAATAATAAAAAAAAAATGCTTATAGAGGGATTTGACACATTGACACAGGCCTATAATGACTTGGCCTGCGCCGCTTCCCGCAGCCCCCATTGGCCTGGAGTGGTGAACCGCGGCCAGTGGGAGCCGCGATCGGCCGAACCTGCGGACGCGGCAGGTAAACAAACCGGCCCGGCAGGGGCTTTCCCTGAACAAGTGGCGGACTGGCTTTGAGAACCACTGTCTTAGAGTACTCTTTTTGTTATAAGCAACAAAGAGTCCTGTGGCACCTTAAAGACTAACAGTTGTATTGGAGCATACCCAATTGGGTGAATACCCACTTTGTCAGACGCATGTAATATTATAATGACATGTGACTGACGAAGTGGGTATTCACCCACGAAAGCTTATGCTCCAATACATCTGTTAGTCTTTAAGGTGCCACAGGACTCTTTGTTGCTTTTTACAGATCCAGACTAACACGGCTACCCCTCTGATACTCTTTCTGTTATGTTACTTTTGAGAAGGATTAGAGAAGAGGATATTCTAGTACTAATAGCACTAGCTAAATATTTTAAATGCAAGGCCATTCCAGCGATGCATTCTGTTATATATGTCTAGTTATGTTTATAACTATCTTTTGTGATTTTTCTTTTTGTAAAATGATCAGTAAAATATTCTCTTATCCAAGATAACTTGATTTACATTTTAGATACTCTTGGCTGATATTTGTGGTTAGTCTTCTGTTAGTTTCTTATGGTGTTAGAAGCCATCAAGCTGTTTTACTTATATCTGACAGGAAATAGACTTTAAAGAACAGGCTTGTTATATGCAAAGGAACTATAATGGCAATAGAGATATAGACTATAGTATTTAGACTGTTTTCTATCTCTAGTACTTTAGAAAAATCTAAGAGCTAGATTCTAATGAGAATCAGGCCTGAGACTTTCAAATGCAGCTTAAGTGAAATCAATGTCATAACTAACTTTCTAATGCATTTAACATTATATATAAACTGTCTTCTCTTTGTGGACAGCGAGATTTATTATTGCCCATAAAGTTAAATATCATCCCTGGCTTCATTTCATTTAGTGTTTACATCTGGTCATTAAATGTTCATGATGACCTTAGCCAAAGTTGATAACTGCTTGCTGTCCTTTTTAACAATTTGGGCAGAACTAGGTGTTATATTCCAGCTAATTACAATAACTACCTCTTTATTCAGTATATCTCTTTAAGCATCCCATAATTTTAAAAAAATGTTCCTTCCTGTGATGTAGTCCTCATCAGTGTGTGTAATAGTGTGTCTTCTCTTCTGTCAGGCAGGTGATGCCTGTGGGGATGAATAATTTGTGGGACTAGCCCTTCCTCTTTCTTTTCTTTTCTTTTGATGGAGTAACAGTAGCTAGTACTTATTCTCTGACATACTCTTTTGTTTCTATGATCTCAAGGAACTACCGAAATCTAAATAGAGCAAAAGAAACCAGAAGCGAACAAGAAGTCTAGCAGGAAGGGTAAAAAGTGCCTGCCCTGTTCTTCTACCCCACTTCTGTCTTCAGTTGTGGAGCCTTCAAGCAGTTGTCCAGAATTCTTCCCTCCATCCTCTGCAGCTTTGTGTGGCACAGCCACAGCCAGGCTTAGAGTATACAGATTGGGAAAACGTGTCTGACCATGGGCATGTTCCCCATTCTAGATGCTGCTCACTTCTACCAGGGATTCAAGAGCATGAGGAATGAGGTTGGAGACTCCCCTGAAAAGGGGAGACAAATCTTATCCTCTTAGGATTTTCTGAGGAGGTCTCTTCTGAGGAATGGGTTCACCCTTAGCAACCTCTCTATGGAGCAGAAGGTGAGGCAGTCTTGTCTGTGTTTTTGACCAAATTCTGCCAATGCACCCCTTCATTGTCAGAATGATTGACGGAAGATGATCATCTCCAGTTTCCTCCTTGCCCAAGCATCTCTGCTGAATGTGTAAGCTGGATGGAACTTTTCATAATGCTTGACTTCAAGGACTAGGCTGTGCAGCAGTATCTTATTCCAAGACTTGTCAGTACCTCATCAAGCCCTCTGCACACATTCTTGGGGTGGTGACATTTCCTCTAAGCTTTGTCTTTTATCCTTTTCATTCAAGAGCCCTTGCTATTCAGGAATGTGCTGGACTCAGTTTTGATGAACACTTCAGTGAAAATACCTCTCTTCCTACTCCAGCAACACAGTCAAATATATTTATCAGACTTCCTCCTTTTGGTGAAGATCTGGCTGCGTTTCTTTGTATGGAAATCCCCAGTCAAGCATGGTCTTAAACAAGGTGGGCAGATTTCCTTTTGTAAACCACAATGCAAATCCAAGCCCTATTTTGGCCAACCGAAGTCCAATAGGAGCCAGTTCTGGATTTCCCCTTTTCTGTCACAGGAGCAACATTTCTTCTGGGTCCAGGATTAAGTCTGTGATTTGTGAAGACTAGATCATTGAATTTTACAACCCTTCTCTCCCAATTTCCTGAAGAAGAGCTACATGCTGCATATCTTGCAGTGTGGTCATATGGTGTCTACCATTTCCCCTCTCACTCAACTTCCACTTCTTTACCAACTAAATGTGACTAGCCATTAACACTTATAGATCCAGAAATCTATTTATATTTTTGTTATCCCAAGTATAATTAAACATGCTAGCAATTGAATAACATTTTTCTAATGTTCTTTATTTGGTTTAGTCAACTGTGGTGTAGTTAACGTGTCATTTTGAATTATTTAAATAAAATTAATGAGAATTTTGTTGAAATACATCTGATAGTTACATAGAATGCTTAGACTCTTCAGTTCCTCTCCTTCCCCACTTCTACTTGCTTTTGCTCCTCTTCATCAAGGCTTTGTGGTGTTGGCCCCTCCACTTGCCCTCTTATCATAGGCATATGCAGCACATTTCATTAGGGTGTTGACCCAGGGAATTAAAAAAAAAAAATTTTTTTTAAAGGCGAACATTTATTGAATACTCAATCATAAAGGACATTATTTTTATTCATCAAACAAACTAAAGAAACTAAAACTTAACTAAACTTAATTTTAAAAAAATTAACAACTAAACTTTACTTAAAAAATACAAACTTAAAAAATGAGACACAAAACACCAAATTTTTGCTGTAGTGATAACCAGGCGTATACAAAAATACAGTCAATTTTCATGATTTTTATCTGTAACCAGATAATGAGCTAACCCAAACTGACCAAAACAGATTAAGGTTTCTTCATCTTCCTGTCCTAGAGAATGAGACTTCACTCACCAGGCGTTATGGACTTAAATTCCTCAATCACATCATTGTAATTAACTGACGAAGCCAATTCTTGTTCAATGTACAAAATCATGAGTGATTCGAGGCGCTGTTGGGACATTGTACTTAGTTTGTTTTTTACATGTGCTAGTTTCAAAAAGGCTCTTTCACCTGAACAGCTTGTAACAGGTAAGACTGCAAAGCATTGAATAGATTTGTAAAAGGCCAGGAAAATGGAAGACTGATTCGATTCCTTTAGCCAATCAAGTCACTCTCTGGTGGTGTTCGTAGTGCTACCTTTAGGAACAGATCTGTCATAACCCCAAAGCAATCCGACTTCAGCTCCCAACTCATCCAAGGACACTTTAAATTTGTTGGCAATGATTCTCATATCGTCCCTGCCAATGTCTAAGCTCAGCAGTTTTTCCATTGCAGTCACAATTTTACAAGTCTTCTGTTCAAATCGCTGGTCAATGCTGGTAATCATTGAGTCTAGGAATAAGTAAAATGAATTTATTTTCTCCTGCTGCTCTTTTGTATCAAAGTGATGCTGGGACTCAAACGCGTCCGCAATATATGAGTGGACGTTTTTCTCTTAAGTGGGCGAATCAATATATCATTCTCTATACACATTTTCACACTGTCATTGAAGATTGAAAATATTCTGGGCCACTTCTCATTGCAGCCAAATTGTTACGCAAGCTTTTCACCCCTGGCATTGCAGTAAGTAAATTGAGATCTGGACCTTGAAGAGCCTTACTCACTTTTACCACCATCTGGAGAATAGGGTGCATCATGTGAAGGGCAAAGATGAACTTGAATGAATTTAGTTCATGGATAAGGCCCCTGGCTTTTATTTTAGCGTCAGCAAGGCGAGTTGTTTCGATAATCTCTTGTAAAGCTTGTAAAATGATGGAGTAGTTTTGTTTTACAGCAGCCACTGCTTCTGCTCTGCATGCCCATCTTGTGTTTGACAGTAACTTCAAAGTCTTCAACTGGGATCCTACTTCTTGTGAAATCTTCTCCATTACTGCATGTCGCGCAGGACTCCCCTCCATGAAGGCATAAAGAGTTTGAATAACACCAAAAAAATCAAAGACAGTTCTGTTTTGTTTACTTGAAGTGCATGCATCTACTAGGACGAGGTTCAAACAATGCGCATAGCAGTGTACATAGAATATTTCACTGTTTCTTTCTTTACATTTCATTTGAATTCCCGCAGTACACCCAGACATAGTAGATGCGCCATCAAAACAGACAGACATCACTGATGACCAGTCAATTTTAAGAATGCCAAGGACGTCATTTAACTGGTCAAAAATAGACTGAGCATCAACTGTTAATAGTCTCTGAACAGACACAAAATGTTGAACTGGACTATGTTTTTCATTGTCAAAATACCGCACCACAATGGACATCTGTTCATGGTGTCCACAGTCAGTAGTGTTGTCGGCAATTATTGAGACCATTTTTCCATTTAGTGAAGACACAATCTTTTGTTGCACAACATTGTGCAAGGCAACAATTAAATCATTTTGGATGCGATTACTCAGGTTGCGTTTCGAGGAGATTGTTGCACATGCTTTGCCATTACGGGATCATATTTTTGGAGCATATTGACAAGATTTAGAAATAAACCTTTCTCAAAACTTTTTCATTGTGACCCCTGAATGGTCTCCCACCTTTTGCCAAACACAGAACAATATCAATCAGTTGCTCCATTACACTTCAGTTATGGCACCGTTCTTCTTGTTTAGACAGATAAGCCTGCTTGCCCTCATCCAACACTACATCAATAAGTTTCCCTTCATTAAAACTTGACCATGAAGAACAGCTCAACACATGAAATTTTGACAGTTGGTGGTTTTTAAAACATTCGTTAGCTCTATGCCAGTTTCTGAATCCCTTATCAATAAATGCTGGATCAGTGTGACCTTTGTTTGCTGCATCATTAGAGGAGAAGAAATGGCAGTAAAAGCAAAATGCTGTGTCCTTTGATGGGCTATATTCTAACCACCTATACTTTTCATACCAATCGGACTGAAAACTTCTTTGTTTATTCCTTATTTTACTTCTAGGAAACATGCTCAATCTAGGCTGATAAGGACCTCTAGATAATCGAGACTGACGTTCTAATCTATTTTTTGGAATATCACAGACCAGGTTATCAGATGGAATGTTTGATGGCTTTGAATAGGAACTACCCTGACCTGAACTAAGAGACAAAGTCTGTTTCTGTTGGTCATTACTCAGTTTATTGCATGCTCTGGAACTGGTGGCGCCATTATCTTCATGTAAGTTCTTAACCGAGGAGTCTGAGGTATTTGCACTACTATCAGCACATTCATTATAATTCAGTTTGTCTGCTCCTTTTCTTATCTTAACAACGAACCGATCCATATTTTAAAATTAAAAGGGGGTATCATATGATTGAATTAAAACATAAAAGCCATGGGCTTGTTATGCTATTTCAGTAGAGTACCCACGACAAAGGTTACAAACACTGTAGACACTGCGCTGGGCATGCCTGACGTGGCCGCTTATATAGGTCAAAGAATTTTCTAGAATAGGAGGGGGAGGGGAGGACCAATGGTAATGTGGTGCTGCAGTAGTGGGGACACATGCTGTGAGCGAACACGGGCTTTCCATACATTTCTACAACATCTATATTACGCAATTCGGCGCTTATTGAATAATACAACAATCCATACTGTAAAACTAAAAGAGCGTATCATGCAATTAAATTAAAATGCAAAGCCACTTTTTTTTTTGAGACATTAGGGTGTGCCTGGGCACACCTCGTACGCACACCTATGCCTCTAATTGTTAATCATGAAAAGCGTAATCACTTGCCCTCTAATCATTAATCATGAAAAGCATAGTCAGCATTTGCTAGCTGGCTCCTATGTTCCAGATGTCCGGAGTTACTTTTTAGAGTGCTCCTGCTTCACCTCCTCCCCACCTTTGAAAGGAGGAAGTGCTGATACTGCTTAGTTTCTTTGTCCCCTACAGGGTGCGCTGTGGGCAACAGAAGCTTCAACCGTTGCTTCGGGGAAGAGGGATCATGACATCTTCAGTAGGAAGGGCTATGAATTCTCTGGCATACGAAAGGGTTGGGTTGAGCATTCATGGGATACTGAATAGGAAAGGACAATGAGTGGTGGTTGCACGTGTGTGACAGAAGATGACTGGGGTGCATGGGTAGGAGGAAGCAAGTAAATGAAGTCTGTAGGCAGGCTTTTATGAAAGAGGAGGTGATGGAAGTTTAGCAAAAAGATGAGGGAGAAAATGGGGGACACGAAGGAACGAGAGGGACACTAAAAGCAAGGGAGACTAGAGTAACTGAAATTAACTTTTATCAAAGTTCAATGCCAAAATGAAAATAAAATAAAAATGAAGTTTATATTTTCATACAAATGGATAGGATTTGAACAATCCACAAACTCTGTCTGTCATGCTCTGTTTATTACCAGTACATGTGTGTAATATGTAAGATGATCATACAGCTGTTAATTTAAGAGGCGTTATGATTTGACATTTGTAGGCTGCTCCAGGTATTGCCCATCTGCGTGTTGTTGTGGCTGGGAGGGGTAAGAGGATGGGTGTCACACATAGGGATCTCTCCTCATTTTTCTCCTTCTGGTGGATGAGGAGGGCATTTTCTGATCCCATCGGGGGCCAGGCTGGGTGGCGAGATTGCAACTGGCACCTATGCCAGCCTGCTTTTCAAGCCATTCTGTTTGTTTCCCTGAACACACCCCTCAAGCCACCTGCTTGGCCATAATATCTGCCCTCCACAGTTCACTTGCCCACTGGGCCCTTCTTACATCCGCCCTAGTTGTGGAGATTGGTTGGGTGGCAAGGGTAGACACGATTTGCTCTGGAGACTGTCAACTCAAAGTGTGAATTGGTGGGGCAAGTTGATAGTAGGGAGAAGTGAAGTTCTCCCTGCAGCCCCACCACAGAAACAAAATACCAAGATGGAATCTCAAACTTATCTCTCCTGCATGGTGGTTTATTGTGCTACCATTAGATTAACAAATTGGCCCAGGATAATGTTAGCTTTTTAAAGAGCTTATCTTCAAATGTTTTTAAATCGGTTCTTGTGTTTTACCATAAACTGATATGGTCCAGCAGTCTTCTGGCTCATATACTGGAAATATTTTGTTTTTCTTTTTAAATGAGTCATCCCCATGCATTTGTAAGTGCTGTGAGTTTCTAGTAAAGGATTCCTTTTACCCTATTAAATTGTCGTCATATGGTGCATTTAATGTAGATTTACTACTAAAGAACTAAAAGAGCCTAGGTAACAAACAAGAGGAATTGGAATTGCTCATTTATGATAAATTCGATCTCGCTGGAATTACTGAAACGTGGGGGGATGATTTAATGTGTGCCATGTTACTTTTATATCATTCTAGTATTTTAATCAAAATGTCATGCAGTACCATGTTAAACACTGTACCAAAGTTGATATATATTACGCCAGGTAGCTGGCAACAGAACGGGGCTTCAGAAATGCAGGCTGCAGTCGCTCCTTGGGAGGAAGGTGGTGTATTGGGACTATAGAGGGTAGTCCACAGTTGCTTCCTGGGAGGAGGGAGTTGGGAGGCTGGCAAACCCAAAGAGGGGGAAAGCCAGGAGGTTAGGAGAAGGCTCAAGGGACTAGCAGCAAGGAATAGCAGTGCAGGCCTTGGCTGCTAACTGGAGGAACCCCGGGTAGAGGCAAGCCCAGGCAGAGGACTGGACTGCCTGGGACAATTTGGTCTCTGAAAGACTTGGTTACAATCCCCCTCTGCCCTCTCCGGAAGGGGGAACTATGTTGTGACCTGGCCGAGTCATGAAAAGGAGGCTGCAGTTCCTGGAGCAAGAGGGGCTGCAGGACGAGAAGATGGTGGGAGAGACACTGCTGGAGGAGGGCGCCACACCTGGCCAGAGCTATCCCCAGGATGGCCAGCAGGAGATGCTACCCATGGTGAGTGCACCCCATGATAGCATCCCAGGGCTGCATTAGCTCTTTTGGCCACAGTGTCACACTGAGAACTCATATTCAGCTGACTATACACCACACACCTCCAAATCGTTTTTCAAAGTGACTTCTTCCCAGGACAGAATCGCACATCCTGTAACAGGGCCTACACTTTTTGTTCCTAAAGTTATACATTTACGTTTAGCTGTACTAAAATGCATACTGTTTACTTGCGTCCAGTTTACTAAGCCTTCCAGATCACTGTATCAGCGACCTGTCCTCTTCACTATTTACCACTCCTCCAATTTTTGTGTCATCTGCAAACTTTATCAGTGGTGAATTTATTTTCTTCCTGGTCATTGATAAAAATATTAAGTCTGTAAGTACTGACATGGGGAACAAATATTTAATAATTGGCTCTTCATTCTAGCAGAGAAAGGTGTAACACAATCCAATGGTTGGAAGTTGATGCTAGACAAGTTCAGACTGGAAATAAGTGTAAATTTTTAATGATGAGAGTAATTAACTATTGGAACAACTTACCATTTGCTGTCATTAACAATTTTTAAATCAGGATTGGATGTTTTTCTAGGAGAACTACTCTAGGAATTATTTTACGGAAGTTCTATTACCTGCCTTTGTTATACAGGGGGTCAAACCAGATGATCATAATTTTCCCTTCTGGCCTTAGAATCTGTGAATCTATGAAAGTATAAAATCTCCCCCAAAGTGTCCATTTCCAAATACATCTTTTTAAGCTATATGCCCTTTAAATTATTGGGCCTGTTCCTTCTCTTAAACATCAGTGTAAGTCAAGACTTCATTGGAGTTACTCTGGATTTACAATGGTGAAAATGATGAGAGAATCGGGTCCACTCTATATGTGTGTATTGAAGCTAATTTTTAAAGTAAAACTTTTTTTGCTTGTATGTATCTGTTCTTTGTTGTCATTTGAGGAGCTCTAATTCATGGGATACAGAAAACACCTAGCCGTACTCTGTGCACTCATTGGTGGAATAATGAACAGACTAAAAATGGCAGCTTGTGTTATTGTACTGTTACATTAATTTTCATATAGTAATGAAAGTAAACACTTCAAAGAATCTCTGAAGAGGCATTTCTGACTGGTGCATGTTTGATCATTCATGGCGTGTGACAGCTGGGCAGAAAATTATATTGGTATGTTAGTGATCACTTCATAGTCCCAGTTCTTTAATAGCCCCATTTGTCTGTTTTTATAGAGCTTGTTCACTTTTAAATTGGAAAATCAAAACATCTGTATTTGTTGAGGAGACCATGTAACTGACAGAATACATGCTAATTGTTGTATTAACACTTTGGAGTATGGTTCCAGTGCTTTTGCAGTGTGGAAGGGATCATGTCAGGCTGCAAGAGTCTGCACTAGGTGTGCAATAGAGATCTGATGTTACATTATCCCCTTACTCCTCCTCCATCCTGTAACCATTCTGTCTCAGCGGGGATTGCTAGAACCACTATTAGCTTCAGATGTCTATTGCTGGTAGTGTTTCTAACATTACTGTAGAACTACTGCTAGTCTTTAATAATAGCACTGGGGATCTTTTTAGGGGGAAAGGAAAGGAAGTGGTAAGAGATGGGCAGATTAGAAAGGCAGGGAATGGGGTCGTGGCAAGATAGAATAGGAGAGGAGAAATGTCTATAAATAAGAAAACCGATGACAGACATCAAGAGGAGTTCTGTCCCACCAGAAATAGCATCCCTTGTCAGAAATGCATAGGAAACTCTTCCTCCTCAGAGAGAGACTGTTTTGGTATGGGGAAGTAGTATGACTGATCAGGAACTTGATCTAAAACACAAATTGTCATGACCCCAATATTTTGGTCATGTGGGGGACTCTGATAAAGTATTCAATGAATCCGGGGGAACCCTTTCTCACCCTAACACAATATTGTCATTGGACTTGTTACAACTTACCAAGATTTAAAACATTAGAAAGTCCATGCACCAAAAAGAGCTATCTTATTCTCTTCTGTAGAAACCTATGCACATTTGCAGTGCCAATAATGTTTGATGATTGTTTTAGATCAGTGTTTCTCAAAGTGGGGTCGCCACTTGTGTAGGGAAAGCCCCTGGCGGGCCGGGCCAGTTTGTTTACCTGCCACGATCGGCCAGACCTGCAGACGGGGCAGGTAAACAAACCAGCCCGGCCCGCCAGGGGCTTTTCCTACACAAGCGGCGACCCCACTTTGAGAAACACTGATTTAGATGCTGGGAATCAGGAACGTGTAATAGACTTTAGAGTTCAGAGACACAAACATTAAAAGGTTATGTTTTTGCTACCAAGAAGTTAATGGTGTTTTGGCTTCAACGCTTTGAATGAGACAAGTGCAGCTTTGATGTGTATGATAAAAGTCTGTAAATCCTGTGTGCAGTGTTGTTTACTCCTGGGGGAATTCTGCACCACTGCACAATGCAGAATTTTGTAGAAATTAATGTTAGTGGGAGGGATAGCTCAGTGGTTTGAGCATTGGCCTGCTAAACCCAGGCTTGTAAGTTCAATCCTTGAGGGGGTGATTTGGGGCAGAAATCTGTCTGGGGATTGGTCCTGCTTTGAGCAGGAGGTTGGACTAGATGACTTCCTGAGGTCCCTTCCAACCCTGATATTCTATGATTGTGTGTGCAGAATTTCCTTTCCTCCACAGAAATGGGTTGCAGTGCTGTTAGCTGCCACTAGGGGCCACTGGACTCAGCAGAGCCAGGCTTGCATATAGAAGACACTGTTGGGGAGCTAGAGGGGTCCTGGCAGCTGCAGTTCCCAGTATGCCCGAAGGGAAGGAGAGGGTGGCACACAGGAAACTTTGCGCAAGCATACGGTTGTTGAAACTGGCGTGATTATGTAGTGTTATTTTGACAAATAAAATCTGCAGAATTTTGCAGAATTTTAATTTTTTTGGCACAGAATGCCCCCAGGAGTAGTTGTAGCCGTGTTGGTTCCAGGATATTGGAGAGACAAGGTGGGTGAGATAACAATAACAGAAGTTTGTCCCATAAAAGATGATACCTTACCCACTATGTCTCTCCAGAAATCCTGTAGCTTTCATCCAAACTTGGGTTTTGGTAGGTATTGAATTAGATAGCATAGAGTTAATTTAGTTAACATCTGACTATTAAAACAAAGTGATAGTAGGAAATATATCTAAATGCAGGTTCTTTTTCAGCTTGTAATTGTGTGATATTTATAAAGTACTGTGAGGTCATTGGCTTCCGGTATGAGCCGTTTCCTGAAAACCTCATTTTACGTGGTAAATCTAAAAGTGTATTTCTTAGAAAAACTCAGCTGTGTTTTGTTTTTTCCTCTCTTGCTGTTAGCTGTCCATCTTGTTTTGAGTCTGTTGCAGTGTTTATATACTACTATAGAATAAGGACACTTCAATAATGCAAGGGTACACAGAAGTGCACTCAAGCCATGTTTGCGGAACAAGCACTGCATAGAAATTTACTTCATATATGTCAATGGATTAAATTATCCAATGTCACATGGAGACTATTCAAGCATACTATGTCAGACACACAGAAGCAGTATTGCCAATACGAACCATTCAAAAATCGAGTCAGACCCCCCAAAACAATGAGATTGGCATAAATATTGTGAGATTTTTAAAAACAATTCATTTTTGGTTTTTTGTTTTTCTTTCTGGTTTCTGAGTCTGTAGGGGGCACTGCAGTTACTTTTTCCGACAACCATGAGGGCCAAAAACATACTTATTTTTAAATAGAAAACTGAAATTCTCATGCAGTCACCTGATTCCAGTAGCTGAAGCTTTAAGAGAACCCCCAAATATCACAAGGCTTGTGATTAAAATCACAAGAGTTGGCAATACTGAGAAGACATGTATACTCTTCAATATAAAAAAGGAAGCAGGAAGGCAACCCGCCCCACCCACCAAAAACCCCAAACACACCCTGTATAGTTACATGGCAGTGTAAAAACCAATTGTTTTGAGCCAAATAAGTATCCTTCAGAAGATGGAAATCCGGCTCTATTGGAACCAATAGAAAGAAACATAAATGCTGGCAGGTAAAATGTATGGTGGAAATTAGAGGGCTAAAGAGAGTATTTGAGGAGTAAACAGAGTTCAAAAGGAACTTAAAAATTAAATGTCTGGTCAGCAACAAAATATATTAAGTCTTGGAGACCTGAAGGATAGCAAATATTGTTCTTATATATTTTTTAGCTAGGCAGTAAAGGGGGGTGTCCCTAGGATTTGAAGATCATCAAGCCTGACTTCATTATCAGGTTAATTGGTTGAAACCATAATGAAGACTCATTATAAAACATCTAGACAAGCATAACATGGTAGGGTAAACCAGCATAGTTTCTATAAAGGCAAGTTGTGCCATTCTAATCTGTTAGAATTCTTGGATCACATAAGCAAAATGGCTGATGGAAAAGTGACTGAATATTGAGAACCATGTGTGACATTTGGAGGTGTTATCAGGCAAATCTGAAGTTGATGGGTATTTTGTTACCCATCCAGTACCACTCAGGCATACATTTGATAACTGTAGAAGATTGATGATGATTTGCTAGATCTTTCAGAAAGAATACCAGTTGGGAAGATTATTTTTAGTACAGATAGTTCTCTAGTTCAAAAGCAGTTCTTACAGTGATGTGTATTTATTAATATCTAGCAACTCACCATTATGATTTTATTATTGTTACAAAATTGTTTTTGGCTTCTCCATGATGACATCATGGCAGTAATAGCTGCTTTGCTTCAAAATTAAAAAAAAAAAAAGATGCTGGCAGTATTCCTCTAAATTTCCTCGATTAGATTACAACCAGTTTTCATTTTTGTCTCTAGCTTGTTCATCTTACCGCTTATCTGGCCTTTCTTAATTCAAACCACGTTTGCCACACAGGAGTAAACACAGATTTTTAGCACTGTCGCTCCCACCTCCTCTGTGTGTGTGATTTATATGGTCATTGCATGAAAAATGTAGATTCTAAACCTCTTTCAGGTTCACCCTTCCCTTTGTATTTGTCTCTTTCACCTCTCTCTTGACCTGTTCCTCTTCTGAGATTCAGGCCTGGGACTGTAGTGAAGTAGAAGCCAATCTCCAAATCAGAGCACTCCATCTGTGGCTTTTGTTGTGTTTTGAAAATTTGGCTCCTCTTTTTAAATTGAAAATAATGACCTGGTCGTTAGAGGGGCTGAAATGGATGGGAGTCATGGGCGAATTACTCCCATCACTCAGGATAAGGCCCTAACTTTGAAGCAGCAGGTCCAGCGTATATGTCCCAGCGTGAGATGTTGCTGTGCTGACGCAGCTTCACAACACAATCCTTGCATGTTTGGGATTTTAGGCTGTGACTTATTTTGTGACTCTTTAATCAGTAATCAAGTATTTCTGCAAAGTTAAGCATAACGATATAAGTTGCCACTTACAACACAGATTCCGCAGAGACTTAAAAAAAAAGAAATTAGACCTGGTAGTGTGTTTTTTTTTTTTTTTTTTTAACTGTTGTATTTTAACAGCTGATGTCCCTTGTGCGCATTTGAAATTAATTTATGTTGCCATATTGAAAATTATTTTAATATCTGTAAATCCAGAATTAATGGGGAAATAGATCAACAGTGTTAAATTTATTTCAGTATTTTTTAAAATTGTAATCTAGTACTAGACAGTCTAGACAAGCAAGGCTATTGATATTGTTTGCTGAGAATCTTGCATGACTTCATGTGTCATGATCCTGATTCAGGGCTCAATCCAGCTCAGCTTTAGTGGGAATACTTGTGTAATGAAAGGTAAGCATGTGCTTAAGTGCTTAGTTGGATCAGGAGGCTAGAGTGCTCATCATCTTGATGATCAAGCCCTTAAGTTGTCATGGGATAAGGGGGAAGATCCTTTCATGGATTGAGAACTGGCTAAAAGACAGGGAGCAAAGGGTAGGAATAAATGGTAAATTTTCAGAATGGAGAGGGGTAACTAGCGGTGTTCCCCAAGGGTCAGCCCTAGGACCAATCCTATTCAACTTACTCATAAATGATCTGGAGAAAGGGGTAAACAGTGAGGTGGCAAACTTTGCAGATGACGCTAAACTGCCCAAGATAGTTAAGGCCAAAGCAGACTGTGAAGAACTTCAAAAAGATCTCACAAAACTAAGTGATTGGGCAACAAAATGGCAAATGAAATTTAATGTGGATAAATGTAAAGTAATGCACATTGGAAAAAATAACCCCAACTATACATACCATATGAATGGGGCTAATTTAGCTACAACTAATCAGGAAAGAGATCTTGGAGTCATTGTGGATAGTTCTCTGAAGACATCCATGCAGTGTGCAGCAGCAGTCAAAAAAGCAAACAGGATGTTAGGAATCATTAAAAAAGGGATAGAGAATAAGACGGAGAATATCTTATTGCCCTTATATAAATCGATGGTACGCCCACATCTTGAATACTGCGTACAGATGTGGTCTCCTCATCTCAAAAAAGATATACTGGCATTAGAAAAGGTTCAGAGAAGGGAAACTAAAATGATTAGGGATTTGGAACAGGTCCCATATGAGGAGAGATTAAAGAGGCTTGGACTTTTCAGCTTGGAAAAGCGGAGACTAAGAGGGAATATGATAGAGGTATATAAAATCATGAGTGGTGTGGAGAAAGTGACTAAGGAAAAATTATTTACTTGTTCCCATAATATAAGAACTAGGGGCCACCAAATGAAATTAATGGGCAGCAGGTTTAAAATGAATAAAAAGAAGTTCTTCTTCACACAGAGCACAGTCAACCTGTGGAACTCCTTGCCTGAGGAGGTTGTGAAGTCTAGGACTATAACAGGGTTTAAAAGAGAACTAGATAAATTCATGGAGGTTAAGTCCATTAGTGGCTATTAGCCAGGATGAGTAAGGAATGGTTTCCCTAGCCTCTGTTTGTCAGAGGGTGGAGATGGATGGCAGGGGAGAGATCACTTGATCATTACCTGTTAGGTTCACTCCCTCTGGGACACCCAGCATTGGTCATGGTCAGTAGACAGGATACTGGGCTGGATGGACCTTTGGTCTGACCCAGGCGCCAACCCAAGCCTGGACTTCTACACTGCCGTTTGTAGCCTTGCAGTATGAGCCCCATGAGCCTGTGTCAGTTGACCTGGGCTCTGAGACTCTCACTTCTGCAGGTCTTGTTTTGTTTTGTTTTCCTACTGTGTAGACCTACCCTAAGTGTTTCATGAGCCTAAGTTATTTTTGAAAATAGGATTTAAACTGCTTAGGCACATCTGAGAATTTTACTTGTGGTTTATGAATTTTAAATGTAGAGTAGAATAACTGCTAACCTTGGGTCCAATTCTGTACACCTTTACAAAAATGGCTAGGGTGTGTGTGTGTGTTGTGTAGGAGGTTGAGGAGGGAATTTTACTCAGATGGGCAAAAGTCTGCAGGAATGGACCCCCGTAGCTGTAATTTCTCTGAACACCATGAAATCAAATTCTTATTATGTAGTATTTAAACTGAAGTGAAGTGACTAAAAGCATGAACGCTGCAGTTTCAGACAGTTGTCACTAGGAGGACACACAGACCACAATATTATGCAACCAATTGTTTACGGTTTTATATTCCTCATTTTTGTTACTTCTTTAATAAAAAGGCAGAAATTTGAAGCATTGTAAGAATGATGCGTAATGAAGTTCATGTGCTAGTTCAGATATTTTTAAATGCTTCAAATTTTCAAAAATGCAGAATAGAAGAATAGAATAAAAAGAATGACATATTGAGAATCTGTTTATGTGATTACTTCAAACCATCTGTGAGTGAACCAAAAGAACCCTTGTGGATCAGGGCAACCAGCAACTGACAGCAGTTAAGAAGAAAAACTATCCTTTAAGGGTGCATTATTCCCCATTGCAGGTTTCTTGTACCTACCTCTGAAGCATCTGGTACTGGCCACTGACAGGATACTAGACCAGCTAGACAACTGGTCTGATCTGGCACTGCCGTTCCTATTATCTGGACTCATGTTACGGTCTAATATGTATGCACTCCTTTGACTAGGCATGCAAATAGTTCATGTTTTAATTACCTATATTTATATTCTTAGATTCTGATACTATTCAAATAAGGCTATCTTATTAGGCAAGTAGTCTCACTGACTTACATAGACATTAACTACCCTTACTACAGGAGTAAAATACTATTCAACATGAAAGTGGCAGAATCTGGCCCTTATTATATAGCATCATTAATGTACGTAGCACTTACAGACACATAAGACGAGCGGTTCCATGCCCTAAGGAGCATGCACTTTAAAATCAGATGAGAAAAATGATTACAAATCATGGGGTTTGTGAGAGACGCAGGGAGTCAGCACAAGACAGGGGAAAGGGAAACTACTGTGGCTGCGCATCATTTTTCAAGACTTGGGTCAGTGATTATTACGTTGCAGTTTCATATTTTCTTTGTTTTGGGGAGGTTTTTTATATTCTAGTCCGGTGAGAGATGGCATAGTTAATACAAGAGCTGAGTTTCAGAACTGAAGAAAGCTGAAGGAAGTGAATTTTGAGGAGGTATTTAACACATGAAAATGTTGTGCAGGAAAAGACAGATTATTCCAGGCCTAGGAGTCAACATCAAAAAGGCAATAGAAGAAATAATAATAATCAACAGAACAAAAAACAAAACAAAAAACCCTTTGCTTTATCAATTCTCTGTATTGAAGGTGACCTGCAAGAATTTGTTAAAAACGTGGTTTTGTGCCCATTTTTGTGGTTTAAGATTTCTGTCTCTCCCTCTTATTTTTCTTTTCACATTAGAAATTTCAGGCATGTCAACTTTGGCCTTCCCATACTACTGAAGGACTTACTGGATGTCTTAAAGGAGGTATATTTTTAGATTTCACATTTTAATTATCTTAATCAAAGGGGTGGGCTGTGAATTTTTAACAAAGATGTCCTTTTCTCCAAAATGTTTATTGGTGGTTTAGTAAGCAAGTGTTGGGGTCAGAGTCAGGCCAGGATCAGAGATCGAAGGTCAGAGGTAGGAGCAGGCTGGAAACGGGAGGCAGGAATCGCAGTCAGAGTCAGGCTGGAGTCCAGCGATCGTACCAGGCCGGAGTCAGGAGGCAAGAGTCAGGGTCAGAGGCAGGCTGGGGTTGGAGACCAGGACACAAGCAACGTCTGGGTCACAGCAGGCCAAAGTCTGTGTGGCTGCCCAGACAACTAACCTGGGGTAAACAGGGCACTTGGCCAATCAGAGGGCTGCAGGATACTGTCACTCTGGCTCCCTTAGTGATACTTCCTGTGGCACATACACTCTACAGTGCTCCCTGGGTGGGGCTCTGCATGGCTTCCTGGTGGCACTGTGGGAGCGTCAGCTGTTCAAGGGTCTCCTCATAAGTCATGTGTTCCAGCCCCCTAATCATTTTTGTTGCCCTCCTCTGGACTCTTTCAAATTTTTCAACATCCTTCTTGTAGTGTGGGGCCCAAAACTGGACACAGTACTCCAGATGAGGTCTCACCAATGTCGAATAGAGGGGAATGATCACGTCCCTCGATCTTCTGGCAATGCCCCTACTAGTACAGCCCAAAATATCGTTAGCCTTCTTGGCAACAAGAATTAACAAGACTTCAGCCTCCTCGTCTTCCAAGGACGCTATGCAATTTCATGATTTGGTGGGTTGCATGGTGTCCACTCTGAATCTGCCTGCAGTGCCTGTGGAAGAGACTTCACACCCAAAGTTTAATATTCTTGCTACTACTTTTAGAATGATTTGCTACAGCTGGCTAAATCTGTCTGGTCTGCATCTGCTTTTTGTCATTCAGTCTCCAGGAAGTCTGACAAGTTGTATCAAATAATCTGTAGGGGTTTTTCTACTTTCATACCCATCCTGTACCTAATTCACTGGTGGTGGCTGCTGCCAGTAACAAGGACTACCACACTCCACCCCAGCTATTAGTGAAGGGAAAAAGATTGATTTTTTGGGGAGAAATGGGGTCTCTTCTTCATCCCTCAGTATTTGGGTGGCAGACTATCAGATGGTCATGGTCCACTACCAATTCCGTTTGTGGGAGGTGACTATTTTTTTACAGGACTTACTTGACAACAGAAGAAGGTTGGCAAATACCATTTTAATGGAGGGCCAAATTGTAGCCAAGCGTTCCCTCCCATCTTCCTTTGAAGCTTTGGACTCTAGTGCCAGAGCATTGGCATCTGCTGTGACCATGAGGAGGCATGCTTGGCTTCATTCCTTCTTGCTAGCTCTAGACACTAGATTTAAGCTGGAGGATCTCCCCATTGAAGGGAAAGGTCTTGTCAGTGAAAAGACAGGCCAATTCCTGGAAAAACTAAAGGCCATGAGATTAATGGCTTGCTCTCTGGGTTTAATTTCCTCTGCTAAGAAGAGGCCCTCAATTCCTTCTTCCAGGTACCAGAGGCAGTCCTAACCCCAGTCTTCATCGTTGTTGTAGTACTTTTTGTCAAGTCAAAGGCATCAACAATACCAGCAGTCTGCAATCCAGAGCCACAATATCTTCCCTTGAGGGTGTGGGCGATTGTACTTCAACTCTGTCTGTTCTTGAGCTGTCATGTCCTTTGTCCATACTAGTGATTCCCTTGTACCTGTTTTCATTCCTTGTGTTTTGGACTGAATGCGCTTAAAAATCTCAGGGGTTATCTAATTCATTGTTCAAAGTTCATTTGGCAGCCATCTCCACCTGTCATACTTTAGTTGATGGTAGCTCACTGTTTGTTCATTGTTCGGTCAAAAGGTTTATGAAAAATTTATCAAATGTGTATCCCCCTGTTAGAGATCCTTTCCCTTCTGGAGATCTCAATTTGGCATTGGTCATGGTGGTAAAATGGCCCTTTGAAGTCATGGCTGAGTGTTCTTTCTATGGTTTAGCCATCACGTCTTCCAGGAGTGAGTTGAATGCCTTTATGGCTGATCCACCATTCGCTTTTTTTTATAAAGACAAGATAGTTCTTAGTCCTGATCCCAGATTCTTACCTAGGGGTGGTGTCTGATTTTTGTTTCAAGTGAGACTATTGATTTGCTTCTTTTCTCCCTAAGCCCCATTCTAATAAGGGGAAATCTGTCCTACACGCGTTGGATGCCGGAAGGACCTTCACTTATTATTTAGATGGAAACTAAAAATTTTTGTAAATCGTAGATTGTTTGTGAATTATACTAAAAAACTGCATGAGTTGTAAGGTTTCTTCCCAGACTTGTCTCAAGATGGATTAAACCATAATGCTACATGCGAGCAAAAGTTCCTGTACTTGCCTCGGTTCAACCACATTCCACTTGAGCTCTGGCTCCTTCCTTTGCTTGTCTTAGGTAGGTGCTAATTGCTGAAATTTACAGAGCTGTAATGTGGACTTTGGTGCACACTTTCATTAAGCATTGTGCTTTGGACTTGGCAGCTAGGGCAGATGCATGAGTACTTCATTCTGTGTTCAATTAAGAATCTGCTCCCACCTCCAGGCCAGTTTTCATCATTGCTTATCAGTCTGCCTAATAAATGGGAATATGCAGAGCACTAGAAGAAGAAGAACTGAAGGTTACTTACTTCTCTTCAAGATGGCTCTACATATTCACACTTCCTACCTGCTTTCCCCTTTCTGTCAGAGTCCTTGTTTATTCTGTGTCTCTAGCTTTGTGGTGGAAGATACTGAGGCTAGGTCTACACTACCCGCCTGAATCGGCGGGTAGAAATCGATCTCTCGGGGATCGAATTATCGCGTCTCGTCGGGACGTGACAATCGATCCCCGAATCGACGCTCTTACTCCACCAGCGGAGGTGGGAGTAAGCGCCATCGACAGGGAGCCGCGGAGGTCGATTTTGCCGCCGTCCTCACAGCAGGGTAAGTCGGCTCTGATACGTCGAATTCAGCTACGCTATTCGCGTAGCTGAATTTGCGTATCTTAAATCGACCCCGCCCTGTAGTGAAGACCTGCCCTGAGGTGGTGAGGGCGTTCTCGCCCCTCCCCCCCCCCATATAGCTTTGCCCTAGGAATATCAGCAATGGTGCAGCAGGGGGCAGGAGAGTGCTATAGTGCAGTGGTTCTCAACCTTTCCAGACTACTGTACCCTTTTCACGAGTCTGATTTGTCTTGCAGACCCCAACTTTCACCTCACTGAAAAGCTGCTTGCTTACAAAATCAGACATAAAAACACAAAAGTGTCACAGCATACTATTACTGAAAAATTGCTTATTTTCTCATTTTTTACTGTATAATTATAAAATAAATTGATTGGGATATATACATTTTAGTGTACCTGAAGCTTAAGCCCCTAAACCCGAGCCCCGTCGCCTGGGGCTGAAGCATATAACTTTTGCGGGGCCCCCTATGGCGTGAGCCCCCAGGCAATTGCCCTGCATGCCACCCTCGCACGCTGGCCCTGCACTTGTGACCCCTCCCCTCAAACCTGTTCTGCAATGGTTGAGAAACACTGAACTAGGCAAATATCTAGATGAGCTGATGTACTCCCTGGAAGACCTCTGCGTACCCTTGGGGTACGCTTACCCCTGGTTGAGAACCACTGTTCTAGTGGACACCACTAGAAGAGGGCTCTACTGCAAGGCACCACAAGGTGGTGCAGTATCCATAAATTATTTTTGTTAGACCCACAGGATTTTTGTGAATTGTAGAGTTATATTTTGGAAACATATTAAGGGTAGGAGGGAAAGATTAGATTTTTTTTTAGGTTGATCCCAGTGCCAGACCAAGGACTGTGCTCCCGAATTATGACTGGGCAAAGAGTACAAGACCACACATTATTAATTATGGAAGGACCCAAGTAACATGGGCCAATATATTTTGCACTAAAACTTGGGTAAAAGGTGCTGTATACTGAAGAGCTTTGGTGGGTTGGGGGAAAATACTTACGAAATTTTCAATATGAATAATCTATTTAGGTGATCAAAGTATTTAACCTGGGTGTGGACTATACCACCCCAGATTATTTGGAGAGTTCTCAAAATGCAATACTGTGTTGATAACATAGCAGGTTTTAGATAGATGTGGTTGCAGTCTGATTCAGAGACTTAAATATTAATAATTTATATCTTTTTAAAATGAGAAGGGAGATTGTTACCTAAGTTACACAGGTAAATGCATGGGATATTTTTGTTTTGCCTTTTAAGGTTCATATTCTGTTTTTGTTATACAACATAGCACTGACTTTTAACTTTTGACTAAAGGGGAGTCCACTGGAACTAATTTAAAGCCTTGAATTAAGATAACCATTAAGCTTTTGAGATAGTTATCAAAACAGATTTATACTGTAGGTACCTGTTTTATTAGTAAAATCAACTGCAGTAAGGGCACATTTTCAACATGTGACTTTCATGTTTGACACTTCATACAGTGTATAGTTTGGCAAAACATCCAGTCTGATTGAACCAGGCAGGATGATAAAGCCGTCTCCTGGGATGGCAAGGCAATGATTTTCAAATTAAGCACTGCAAATCTAGGTGGCAGATGTTCCCTTTTTAAATAAGATGTTGTTTCTACTCTTCTCTGAATATCAGTATTTCTAAAAGAAGGCAATATGACCACGCACCATTTTATTTTGCACTAGAGGTTTATCTAGTAGGCGGAGCCAAGCTTTTTGCAACATATAAACTCAGTTAAAAATAGGTTAGCTAGACAGTGTATACTTCGGCTTTTGCTTAAAACAGTCCTTTTCATGGCTGGAGGCCAAAACCAACATGCTTCTAGAACACAGCTGTAGGGGCTGTTCCAGAATACATCACAGATAAAGTATTTCTAGATCTGTCTCTCGCTTTCCCTGGATTTACACTAGTACAACTTTTTTGATTATGCTGGAGGCACATTGGTGTAAATCTGGAGTATCTCAGTCAAGGTCAGTCGAGTTTTCAGGGTGCACACTGTAATATAGAGTGTAATCTGGCTATGGAATTTCAAACTCTCATAGCATCTGATTTATCCTCTGTCTCACTTCCAGTTTACACTTGTGTAACTGACTTAAATGCCAGTATGAGGAATTGGGACCACAGAATTTTTTCACTCTGATGTGCCTATGAGGTCATGACTTTTCAGACTGGTACTTGACTTTAAAGTCTTTAAAAAACAAACAAACAAACAAACTGATTCTCCATTGACAGACATTCCACTATACTTGTATAACTTATATGTCAGAAGTGATGGTGGTGAGATGAGAAGGGATAGGTTTGGGAGCAACTATGACATTTGCATCCAGTAGCTCTTTCAGTGTTAGAAAGTACCTTTTCTGTTTTCCTAACAAAGGTTTGTTATAACAGGAAAGCAATTTCAAGACCAAGTATTACCAATATTAGGATAGCCACATATCCAGAAGAATTACTCATGAGAGCAGTTCTTGTAGCATAAGACAGAACAGGAAACTGACTTGTTACTTTACCTAGACAGTCTGAGCCTGAGTCTCTGCTTTGTTACCTGGACATAAAACCAGGGTAAAGGTGTGGAGTATCAGGCCTCTAGTTTATAAAAGCACAATCTTATAGTCTGAAAAAGTCTTATGGAAAGCGTAGCTGGCTTGTGAACCAAAGCAAAAATTGGTTGTATCACATGGGATTAGAGAGGGTTTTCCTATCCAAGCAGTCAAGTGGCTCTGACAGCCTCAAATCAAGTGAAATTAGAGGAGTGCATGAATATATTGTGGTTTTCTGGGGTCATCTATAGAAGCAACTCCTTGGGCGTTGATCCATATCTGTTAATTGACATTTAGCTGGTCTCAGGTTCTGGAGTTTGGTGACAATGTTCTTGACACGCTGTTCAGTCCCAACTGAAATAAGGAGAAAAGATCAATGTTGTTTTGAGAAGGAAAGTTACATGTAGATATGAGTTAATGCATAATGAGCTACAATGATGGGTAGTACACAGAATGTGGAGTAGGGGGTACATTGAAGGCTTTTGGTTTTAGTCTGGTTAATTTATACAGAGGTTGGTTTGAGCACCTATTATCCCAACAAAAACTGTGCAAGTTAGTGTGGAAAGAAGTCTTGAAAACGCATGCTTAATCAGGAAAGTATCTTCAGAATAGTCAGCCACTTAGCAGAAAGACTGTCTTACAACATATTTCAGTAGCAATCATACAGAATCTCAGAATCTCATACGCAGTAATGATACACATAGTTTGACAAAACCATGGGTTTCAGCAGATCATGACCTTTCATATGATATCTTACATGGTATGCTTGTATGAAATATATCATAATTCTATGACAGGGGTGAGCATGGGGGGGGGGGTTCCAGGGTGCTGTTTTGAGGTACAGAGTGCCACAGCAGGCAAGCCTGCTGGCATTCAGGAGCCAAAGCCAGTGCTGGAAGGCTGACAAGAGATGAGCTTTAGGAAGCCAGTGGAGGGGGTATCTAGCTGACCTTCCTGAGACGGAAAACCATGGTCAGAGAAGATGGGAGAGAGCTGAATGCTGAGATTAGCAGAGGGAGATGCCTGTTGGCTCTCAGAGCTGGAGGACTGACGTTGGAGGGCCAGAGAAGCCTGAAGGCTGGACATGAGGTGTGTTGAGAGATGTTGGGGATGGCTGTTGATGGACTTTTGGGACTTGTTTTGTTATGGTTTATGTGCCTGGGTCTTTTATAACAAATGAACCTCACAAGGGCTGCATGTGTACTTGTAAAGAGGGTTTGAACTATTTCTCGAACTCTGAAAGGGAAATCTAAAGCAGGTGCACCTGTTGTTCCATGGCCTGCTGCAGGAGAGGGCTCCAGTTGGGGCCACCATTCACAAGGAGTTTTTAAAAAAATCTGTTCCAGTTATGGTGAGAGAGTGTTCTCAGGGAGGAAGGCCTTTAAGTGACCTAAAAGAGGTTAGATTTTGATTAGGCTACTCTTTTCTTGAGTATCTTTCCATGTCGTCATAGCTGGACTCCCTAAATTGAGAATGCCTTATCTCCGGCTCTCTTTTTGTTTACCCCATCAGAGCATAGTCCTGTAGGATGTCTTCCTGCTGTTGGCACATGGGTTTGAAGTGAGTTTTGCACCATTGACAGCCTATTCTCCTGCCTGTGGTGTACCATTTATCTGACAAAGTTCATTGGTGAATTAAGGTGACCTGCACAGTTGTTGTGGATATGAGTAACATGAGGCCAAGGTATTGTATATTGTGGTTAAAAGGTGATTATACTATTCTTCAGCATCTTGTCCTTGTATCTGAGGGTCTTGCCTGGTTAGGGCATGCTGGAAATGTAAAAGATTCCATGGTTTCTGGAGGGAGACCAGTTTGGTCGCTTCCATGTCCTGGTGGGATGGAGGGAATGTCATAATCCTTGCCTGAATGAGGTTGTGGTCAGACTTGAAGAGCAGAATGTTTGTGTCAAGTATCAGAGGGGTAGCCGTGTTAGTCTGTATCCACAAAAACAACGCGGAATCTGGTGGCACTTTAAAGACTAACAGATTTATTTGAGCAAAAAACCCCAATGGCTTTCATGTTGGACAAGAGACTGGATACTAGAGAACTTTGGTTCTGTCTAGATGGAAATTTAAAGTTGCTAAGAACCAGTGAGCCTGGGGGATTCCAGAACTTCCACTGGGCAACTAGACAGCTATTGCTGTAGATAGAATGCAGTGTCTCTGAAGATCTGTAGAATCCAGGCTTCTCTTGTCTTTTGCCTTGCAAATCAAATGAACACATTAACAGGGTTTGCTTTTTGGGCGGGGCATCTTCTGCATGTAATGACATGGGGAACAGAACTGCAATCCCACTTTTTTTGTTCTTTACTTTGCTTTGTCCTGGGATCTTTCTTGGCTTGTGTTGTATTGAGCAACCTGCGGGGGGGACTAGCTGGGCTAGAATAGGATTGACTACTACAAGGGTAGGCAACCTATGGCACGCGTGCCGAAGGCGGCACTCGAGCTGATTTTCAGTGGCACTCACACTGCCTGGGTCCTGGCCACCAGTCCGGGGGGCTCTGCCGACCCCTGGACTACTACAATCTACTGCCATGCTCTCTTCCTTCCCCACATTCTAGCCCCAATATATTCTTGCTTAATTAAATTCTGCTGTTGTATTGAAACTATGCAGCATGAATAACTGCTAACCTCAGACTGTTCAGGCAGGTTAATTAAAGAAATTGTTGGGCGGGATTTTCAAGTCCCAAAATGAAAGTCCATTCTATGCATCCGATGAAGTGGGTTTTAGCCCACGAAAGCTTATGTTCAAATAAATTTGTTAGTCTCTAAGGTGCCACACATACTCCTGTTCTTTTTGCGGATACAGACTAACACGGCTGCTACTCTGAAACCTAATTACTTGGGCACGTTTGAATATTCCACCCACTGTTGACATGAAAATGACCAATTTAACCAAAATAGAGTAAAATCATCTTGGTGAAGTTAACATACCCATGTGTCTTTCTGCAAAACTTGTACATTTTTTGCTGAGGTTTTCCTGTTTATTTGTAGCATCACTCCTATTGCTATACGAAAGGAAACTGACTCTCTACAGAGGAGAAACTGTAAAACTGTCAGTACACAAAGTGTTGCCAAATGCAGATAATAAACAGTAGATAAACAGAACGGTGGGAATACTTGCAGAGTAAGGTGCTACTCTTTATAAGTAGAAAGGTATCAGGATCAAAGCTTAAGAGTTTCCAGGATGAGGCCCTTAGTTTGGAAAGTGTCATATAACTTTATGGCACTATATGTAATATTGGTGACTGTCAAAAAATAACTGTGCCAACAACATCAAAAGTGGGCAGTATTTCTCTCCCTCCTCCCCCACTTTAAATTCTGTTATGAAATTGTTCTTTTTGTAAGTTAGCCAAGTTAGTCACAAGAGTACAAGGGTAATAATAGAAAGTACAGGAGTTTGTGTTGCTTTTATTCACAGTCCTTCGTATCCTTCTGTTGAGCATAGTTTTCTGAAGGCTACTGTTTTTCTCTTTTGGAGTGCTTTTTCTTTCCTTTTTTTTTTAAATTCCTTTATTGAAATGTGTTTACCCAGGAATATAATTTTTTTCAAGTATTTTGAGAATATTTTTGGTACTTGATCTCTTTGCCTTTCATATCAGGGGTTGGCAACCTTTCAGAAGTGGTGTGCCGAGTCTTCATTTATTCACTCTGATTTAAGGTTTCGCGTGCCAGGAATACATTTTAACGTTTTTAGAAGGTCTCTTTCTATAAGTCTATAATATAGAACTAAACTATTGTTGTATGTAAAGTAAATAAGGTTTTTAAAATGTTTAAGAAACTTCATTTGAAATTAAATTAAAATGCAGAACCCCCAGACCGGTGGCCAGGACCCGGGCAGTGTGAGTGCCACTGAAAATCAGCTCGCGTGCCGCCTTTGGCACACGTGCCATAGGTTGCCTACCCCGATATATAATCTAAGCCAGATACCTCTCGCAACAGGCAAACCCAGTTGCATTAAAGCAGACTTGTTTGTGCAGCTACTCAGCAGCAAGTTAGGCTCCAGATCTCTTATCACAGTAGAACCAGTGTGGTTTTGTTAGGTTGATGGCAGGGCATGAACCTTTTTTCAGGGAGTGTGCATCTTCTGTTTGCTTTAGCTGTGTAAGGAGTGTCTCTTGAGTGCGGCAATGCAACTCCAGGGAGCTACTGGCCATCTGGCTATTCTTCTCCTGTGTAGGGGCCATGCACCAGCCATGGGAGCCGGATGGGAAGAGGAGTGGCTGTGCTGGATTCCTTTCTTGCTCATGTAGATCTCTTCAGCACAGAACTTGGTTGCTCTGGATTTATGCTGGGTATCTCATTTGTCATGTGAAGGCAAGGAAATGTGTTTATGGTAGTAACCTCTTTTCCTCCCCCGCACTTCCATTTTTAAAAATATTTTTGTATATTTTGTGATATTGGACAAAGAGAGAGTACCAACTGAACCGACTCAGCTTTGCTGCTTATCAACTGATGATCAGACTGCAATGACGTTCTCTATTCTAGTAGATAGTTTTCAATGGCACATTGGTGGAGACCTCACACCAACTTGCTTAGTAATTTCTGTTAAAGAAAATTTGTGCAATTGTGAGTCAAATTCAGCTCTGGGAGGAAGCTGTCCAGTCCCAGCTGCGCTCCAGCCGTAGGAATTATGATACCTTCGGGCAGATATCAAGGGACATGATGGAAAGGGGCCATGACCGGGACGCACTGCAGTGCAGGGTTAAAATGAAGGAGCTGTGGAATGCCTAAGGCGAAGCCCGTGAGGCAAACTGCTGCTCCGGTGCTGCCCCCACGACCTGCTGTTTCTACAAAGAGCTGGACGTGATACTTGGGGGGTGACCCCACCTCCACTCCAAGTACCACCATGGACACTTCAGAGCCCAGTTCAACAAGGCAGGAGGAGGAGGAGGAGCAAAGCGGGAGAGAGGGTGCTGAGGTGGAGGAAGACACCCCGGAATCCCTAGATGCATGCAGCCGGGAGCTGTTCTCAAGCCAGGAGCGCCAGTGGCCCCTTAAGCGGCCAAAAGCACACTACACAGTCATTCTGCACCGGCTCAGCCTGTTGTTGAACCGCTCCTTGCTGCTGTCAAGGCTCCCTGTGTAGGGTTTCATGAGCCACGGCATTAACGGGTAAGTGGGGTCTCCAAGGATCATAATGGGCATTTCGACTTCACCTATGGTGATCTTCTGGTCTGGGAAAAAAGTCCTGGCTTGCAGCTTCCTGAACAGGCCAGTGTTCCGAAAGATGCGTGCGTCATGCACCTTTCCGGGACAGCCTGCATTAATGTCAATGAAACGCCCACAGTGATCCACAAGTGCCTGGAGAATCATAGAGAAATACTCCTTCTGATTAAAGTACTCGGAGGTAGGTGGGCTGGTGCCAGAATTGGAATATGTGTCCCATCTATCGCCCCTCTGCAGTTAGGGAAACCCATTTGTGCAAAGCCAGCCACAATGTCATGCATGTTACCCAGAATCACGGTTCTTCTGAGCAGAATGCGATTAATGGCCCTGCAAACTTGCATCAACACGATTCCAGCAGTAGACTTTCCCACTCCAAACTGGTTAGCGACCGATCGGTAGCTCTCTGAAGTTGCCAGTTTCCAGATTGCAATAGCCACCCGCTTCTCCACCATCAGGGCAGTTCTAAATCTTGTGTCCTTGCGCCGCAGGGTGGGGACGAGCTCATCACACAGTCCCATGAAATTGGCTTTTCTCATCCGAAAGTTCTGCAGCCACTGCTCATCATCCCAGACTTGCATGACGATGTGATCCCACCACTCAATGCTTGTTTCCCGAACTCAAAAGCAGCATTCCACAGTGATGAGCATGTCCGTGAATGCCACAAGCAATCTCGTGTCAATATCGTTACTCAAGTTGATATCGTCGGAATCCTCACTGTCAGTTTGGATCGTAAGGAGTAACTCGATGCCAAACGTGACGTGCTGGCGAGACTTGTCAGCATATTTCTCAGCAGTCCAGGCTCCATTCCCACAATCCGAAAGGGAAGACAGAGCGCACAGTACAAAAAACGTTGAAAGATGGCGCCAAATGTGGACGGAAGCAGAGGGATTGCTGGGATGCGAACCGATGCATCACGGGGCGTTGGGATGGGACCCAGAATGCCCCACCCCCTTCCCACAAGCCACAGTGCCAGAATGGGAAGAGGGGCTCTGTGGGTTAGCTGCCCATAATGCACTGCTCCCAATGCCTCTGCAAGTGCTGCAAATGTGGCCACGCCAGTGCGCTTGCAGCTGTCAGTGTGGACAGACTGCAGCACTTTCCCTACTGCGCTCTCTGAAGGCTGATTTAACTTTAAAGCACTCTACATCTGAAGTGTAGCCATGCCCTTAGTTAAATCTATAACTATCTTTTCTTGCCTGTTAATGGAATTTGCAAGACTGATGACTTATGTGATGGGGCAAGGCCAGATGGCTACAGTAAAGTAGTGAGGAACAGGTATGTTAGCCCCAGGCTAAACAAATCCCTGGTACCATGGTAACCAAATGGCAGTTGCTCCAGGTTAATCAAGACACCTGGGGCCAATTAAGATCCTTCTAGAAGGCAGTGGAGATAGTTAGGTTGATTGGGACACCTGAAGCCAATCAAGGGCTGGCTTGAACTAGTTAAAAGCCTCCCAGTTAGTCAGTGAGGCGCGGGTGTCGGGAGCTATAGGAGGGAGCCGCGCTATTGGAGGAACGAAGCAGTACAAATCCGTATCAGGTGCAAGGAAGGAGGCCCTGAGGTAACGGTGAAGGAGCTATTGAGTGGGGGCTGCTGTGGGGAAGTGGCCCAGGGAATTGTACATGTCCTATTTGCAAAAAGTCAGCTACCGTAGCTGCTAATTTTAGGGTCCCTGGGCTGGAGCCCAGAGTAGAGGACGGGCCCGGGCTCCCCCCTCCCCTCCCTGATTAAGCACTGAGACTGGGAGACAACAGAGACTGTACGAGAGAGGGTTGCTTCTCCTCACCTCCCTTGTTGGCTTATGAAATTGGCTCAGTAAGCTGTGACCCTTGCCTCTACAGAGAGAGAAGGGCTACGTGGAGGGTCACAGTGAGCCTCTGAGGCTAGCGAAATCTGCCAGGAAACGCAGGACCCACGGAGTCAAGGACAGAGCTTTGTCACACTTAGTTATGCTTAAAAAGGGGCCTCTTTAGTGCTGCTGTATCAGGCACATAATTACTCTGCTGCAGTACTGGAACCCGTGGGGTGTACCTGTTAAGCCAGTCCCATACTCCCACTGTTCCTCCCAGACTGCATCGGACAAGCTGCCCCCGACACAGCTGACACCCGAGTCAGAGCATGGTGCTGAATCCGACATAGGGGCGACACAGCGGGCCCCGATGCCCAAGGAGTCGTCCCCAGATGAGCAAGGGGAAGCTGCCCCTCCCCCTGCTGTGCAGTCATCCTTGTCCTCTCCGGATGAAGCAGTTGTGGGCCCCTTGCAAACAAGCAGCCCCCACCCGACGACTTCAAGGAGCACCAGGCCCTGCTCAAAAGGGTGGCTGCCAACCCAAACTTGGAGGTAGAGGAGCTAGCGGAGGAGTCCAATGACCTCCTCCACTCAGGGGTCCTTAAAATTGCCAAGTCTGTGTGGCAAACCCCCCTCTTCCATTCTGCCTACCTCCAAGAAGGTGGAAAAGATGTACTATGTCCCCACAAAAGGGTTTGGTACCTGTACACTCACCGTCCTGCTGGATCCATGGTCGGGTTCACTGTCAACGAAAGGGTCAGGCAGGGACAGGTGAGTGGCACACCAAAAAATAAAGACACCAAGATGCTGGACTTGTTTGGCAGGAAAATTTATTCGACAGCCAGCCTGCAATTTCTGGTGTCTAACTATCAGGTACAACTTCAACCTGTGGGATTCCATCAGCAAGTTCCAGGAGGGCCTCCCACAGGACTGGGCCCAGGAGTTCGCTGCCTTTGTGAACGAGGGCAAAGCGGTGGCGAGAGGCGTCCTCCAGATGGCCTGGGATACTACGGACTCAGCGGCCAGGGTAGTCGCCTTCACGGTGTTCATAAGGTGCAGCTCCTGGTTATGGTCCTCTAGGCTGTCCCAGGAGATGCAGACTACACTTCAGGACCTTCTGTTTGAGCGAGCTGGGTTCTTTTCAGAGCAGTTTCGTACAGGCCAGGACATTTACTTGCCTGTCTTTTTCCCCAAAGCCGCATAAGTCAGAAGAGGAGCATAGATTGCATTCCCTAAACATCAGGAGGACGCTAGCCTTCTACGTTGAAAGGACCAAGCCATTCCTCAAGTCGACACAGTTGTTCGTCACGGTGGCTGACCGGATGAAAGGTCATCCAGTGTCCGCTCAACGAATTTCTTCTTGGATCACTGCCTGCATTTGCTGCTATTACGATCAGGCACAGGTGCCACCTCCAGCAATCCTAACCACCCATTCAGGCAGGGCACAAGCCTCGGCAGCTTTCCTGGCTCAAGTACCTATCCTGGACATCTGTAGGGCAGCCACCTGATTGTCCGTCCACACGTTCGTGTCCCATTACGCACTTACTCACCGGGCCTGGGACGATGCTGGCTTTGGTAAGGCAGTACTGCAAGCTGCTAGACTGAATTCTGAGCCTACCTCCGAGGATACTGCTTGTGAGTCACCTAGAATGGTATCGACTTGAGCAAGCGCTCGAAGAAGAAAAAACGGTTACCCACCTTTTCGTAACTGTTGTTCTTCAAGATGTGTTGCTCATGTCTATTCCATTACCCGCCCTCCTACCCCTCTGTCGGAATTGCCAGCAAGAAGGAACTGAGAGGGAGTAGGGTCGGCAGCGCCTAATATACCAACGCATGAGTGCAGCACTCAAGGGGGCGCTACAGCCGACCCTATGGATACTGCTAAGGCAAAAATCTCCAACGACTGTGCACCTGGGCATGCACACACCTAAAATGAACTAGACATGAGCAACACATTTCGAAGAACAGCAGTTGCGAAAAGGTAGGTAACTGTTTTTTATGCCTCTTGTGTACCATTTTATTTTGGATAATATATTGGTCCTCCTACAGTGTAAACTATATGCACAACTGAGGGATTTGTCATAGGCCTTGTGTAGTGATACACATAGGCCAGTGGTGAAAAGGTACCGATCGTAGCACCTTTCAGTTCACTGGCCTCCACTTAAAATCTTATAGGTGAGTTTCTTAGGGCTGGTCTACACTACACAGTTAGGTTAACATAATGAAGCTTATGTTGACCTAATTATGTCAGTGTCTACACTACAGCCTTTCTGCCACCGATGTAAGTGCCATGCTACACCAACATAATAACTCCACCTCCACGAGAGGCGTAAGTCTAGTTAGGGTGTGCAGTGCCTTTGTAGAGGTGGCTTTGGAGCCCGATCCCAGCTGATAGCCGGGCGAGAAGCCTGATGGGCACCCTGCCCAGATTCGGGCAGCCATGTCAATTTCACAGCTCCCTGTGCAATGAAATTGACAAGGCTGCCGGGGTCCCTATGGGTGGGAGGGGAGCTGAGAAGCCTCGGGTGCGGAATGCGGGAAAGGCGAGAAGCCTCTGGCAGCTTCCTCCCCGCTCCTGGCGTGTAATGGGTATCAGAGGGGTGGGACAGCCAGGCTCCTAGCAGGGAGCTGCCAGTGGAGCTGAGAGACCGGTCTCTCAGCTCCCCACACTGCCCCTCTTAGGTCAGTGGAAGCGTTCCTGGTGACACGTACCATTGACCCAAGGAGAGTAGTGGAGACATGTACCACCGCAGTAATTACTGCAATGGCTGTAAGTTGAACTAATATAGGTTGACTTAGGTTTCTAGTGTAGACAGACTCTTAGAAAAACTAAAACAGAAGGTAGTGAATTTGAAGGATGAATAGTAATTGATTAAAGATCACTGTTAGCCATGATCCGTATGTGCTGCATAATGCTGTCACTTACAAAACGTACTAGCAGTTTGATTTCAGAAGTATACATAATGTCAAGCCTTGTGCATGAAGCAGGAATGTTGTGAATTAGCAACTTTCTTACACTTCCCTACATTCCTCTTGTATCCCAACAGGCCACCCATTCTCTACACTACCTCATAATACACTACTTACTCCTGAGCGCATTCTGCGCCAAAAAATTAAAAATTCTGTGCACAATATTTTAAAATTCTGCAAAATTTTGCAAATTTTGTCAGATAAATGTGGGGGCTCCAGCATGGCATTGGGGAGCACAGGCCACTGGCTGCACAGAGGTGGGAGATCACTCTGCAGCTTGTCCCCAGGACATGGACTCAGCAGCGAGGCTGCACTCAACCCTGTTACAGTGCAAGGACCCAGCCTTCCCCAGAAACACCCGAGGGCCCTGCCCCTCTGTGTGGGCAAGCAGGCTCAGCAAGGCAGGATCCAAGTGTGGAGGGGCTTAATGTGGGGGGAACCAGGTGTGGATTGAGAGGGTTCTGTGTGGGGCTATCTGGGTGCGGGTGGCTCAGTGGGGGATCCGTGTGTGTGGGGGGGGATCTGGATGCAAGAATCTTGTTGGGGGTTCTGGGTGCAACAGTAATGGGACTCTGCAGGGGGGTCCAAGTGAAGGTGATTGGGGTTCAGCGGTGGGGAGGTCTGGGTGTGGGGGATTAGAGCTCGGCAGAGGGGTCTGGGTGTCGGGCTCGGTGGGGTGGGGATCCAGGTGCTGCTGGTTGGGGCTCAGTGAGGTGCAGATCTGGGTGCAGTGAGGTGCAGATCTGGGTGCAGGTGACTCGTCAGGGTGGTCCAGGTGCAGGGTGAGTGGGGCTCATGGGAGGGGGGTTCTGAGGGCAGGGGGTGAGGCTCGGCGGGAGGGTCTAGGTATGAGAGGGTCTGGATGCACAGGGGTTGGGCGGATGGGGGAGCAGCTCCCTGTACAGGGATGCCTCCCCCTGCAGCTGAGGAGTCATGGACGCAGGAAGCAGGGGGAAGGCGGGAGTTTGCACACCTTCCTGCAGCCGGGGGAGAAATCTGGGGGTGGGTCTCACCTGGGCCCAGATGCCATGCAGGGGAAGAGGAAGTCCTGTCCTCCCCAGCCCAGCTGTGAGTAGCAGCTGAGCATGGCGCAGGGTAGGAGCCACCAGCTGGGTCTTCACCAGTCCCACCACCTGCCCCACCGTGATTTACCTCTCTGACGTCAGAAAGATTATTCTTCGTGGAAGCAAAGAAATCTGTGGGGGACATAAATTCTGTGCATGCGCAGTGGCACAGAATTTCCCCAGGAGTAAGTACTCTGTGTCTATGCAGCGGATTTAAATGTGCAGTTTATCCACATCATTGGTTAGTTTCACTTGGCTGATGAACTTGTTAAGAACAGAGAGGAGCCCAGATCCTCAATTTCATTCCCTCCTGTTGAGTGAGCACCCCCTGTTTTGTAGGCAAAGGCATAGCGGCATCATTTTACACTCATTTATCAATAGGAAGGTTATCTTTGTAGCCATACAGGCTAGAAACTCATTTTTAAAACAAAAGCTGAGATTTAGCAGGAATTGGAGGCATCTGAGAAATACACCTGCTTACCCTGAATGAACGGGTTTTTCCAAATGTGAGTATGTGTATTGGCAGCCAGCCATCTTCCTCGGCCTACATGCTCCATTGCTCTTCTTTCTTTCCTTGCCTTCATTTGCCTTGCAAAGCATGCATATAGATGAAGATATATAAAATAATATATTCATTTTAAGAAGTTGTATTAAAAGGCTATTATTAAAATAGCAAAGTATTCACAAATTAGGAAATGTCAGTATTAACAGCTCTGCCAAGTGTCATGCATCTCATAGGTCTGTCATGCATTCATGCACAACTGATAAAATGTGATGCATTTTTAATGAGGAAGACAGATACTCATCCACATAGTACCATGTAGCCTAGGGGGAATGAACACTGAGTTAAAAGCCAAGAGCCCATGAGTTCTAATCCCAGCTCTTCCTTTTATTTATGGCTCTATGAACTTCACAACACTTATTGTGGCCTACCTCCCGTGCCTTGAGGGAGGTAATTATCATTTACCACTTTTATAGCAGGGGGTTTGACAAGGTCACTGAAAGCTGCCTTTCAGAAGAAATGGGCCAAATTATGTGCATGTGTAAGCCATACTATCATGGTGTGGCTCTTTATCCCCTACTAGTGGCTAGATTATATGAAGAGGTTTAAGTCTGCTGCAGCTTGCATTCCAACAGAAGTGGTATTTTAGCTCAGTGATAGAGGCTTATGCTTTTAGATCAGATATCCTAGGTTCAGCCTCTGCAGATAATCAAATAGGGACATCGTTTAAACTTGGTTATGCTATCTCCAACCGCCTGACCACACTTTGCTGCCAGACCTAGGAAAAGAATCAAGATTCATGCTATCATAGGTTCATGGAGTTTAAAGCCAATAGGGACAATTAGATCATCTAGTCTGATCTTCTGATATCACAGGCCATTGTATTTCACACAGTTACCTCTCGTATTGAGCCCAACACCAACAGCTTGTGTTTGGCTAAAATATATCTCATGAAAAAGCAACCAGTCTTGATTTGAAGATGTCTAGAGATGGGCAAATCCACTGCTTCCCTTGGTAGTTTGCTCCAGTGATTAATCACCCTCACTATTATAAATTTGTGCCTAATTTCTGGTTTGAATTTTTCTAGCTTCAGCTTTCAGTCATTGGTTCTTATTATGCCTTTTTTTGCTAGTAATATCCAACAAGGAGTTGTGTAACCAGCAGTAAACTATATCTATCTTCTCTCCCTGTATGGGTTGATTCTCATAGACGCTAACAGCATGCTTCCCCCACCAATTACACAGCACAGATCTCTGTCACTTCAGATAGTATCTCAAAGTTCCGGGTTCAACCTTGGCTGATGATAACCCGTTGTGTGGTGGTGAGAAATTTAGTGTGCCCTATATTATATTGGAGAACATCATACTTGGAGGTGAATTTATATATATTAATATTTGTTTTGGGGTTTTTTTTTAGTGTTTGTGTTTTGGTTAATGGGATCTATCCTTTTAAGAAAAGGGTGGGCCATTTATTTTACAGTTTATTTGAAAAAGATTGAGAACAATGGGTGGGAGATGTTGCTTGTGTGTCCAGAGATTGGAAGTGCAAGGTCAAAACTTAACTTACTAAACATATTCTTCCAGAAAATAATCATCATTCTTGAAGATGTAACATTA
Organism: Terrapene triunguis; assembly: GCF_002925995.2. Taxonomy (NCBI): domain Eukaryota; kingdom Metazoa; phylum Chordata; order Testudines; family Emydidae; genus Terrapene; species Terrapene triunguis. The sequence goes on from NW_020664419.1 coordinate 5,217,499, forward strand.
ACACTTATTAGGGGATTCCATACCACAGGACATGGCTATTGAGCTTAAGAGCTTTTTGCCTGTAGGTCACCAGTACGAATCCAGCCCAACTCACGTGAGGGTACAGTTTGGTCCCATCTACTGGATGCTTAATGGCCCCAGTTGAAATGAGTTTGGTAGGTCTCAATTCCAACTTATGGACCATGGAGACTGAACTGCTATTACCTCTGGAGGAAACCTCCTACCTGGCCATGGTAGGGACATGCTAGCAGATCAGTGTGTGCCTGTGGGAAGAGAGTAGGGGTGGTGGGGGTCTTGCCCAGCTGCTGCCCTGTAGATCAACAGAAAGCTTCATTGGCCAGGGCTGCCATGGTGATGCCTTTCACTAGCACTAAATCCACACCGGGTTTTTTTTCCAAGCTGGAGTTTACAACTATATCCAAATTAGCAAATTAAAATTTGCATAAAACATCAGACATGGAATGACACAAAACCTGGCAGCTATGAATTACAGTAGCCCAGGGCCACAAATTCTGCCCCCTTTGCACATGTGCATTATGATACAGGGTAAAATTTTCAACGCTCCTAAGTCTCATTTTCAGGTCACTTAGGTGCTTTTTAAAAACGTATCCATGGTTTAAAATCACATACTTCCCTCCTTCCCCCCCCCCCCCCCCCAGGATTCTTGCCTTGTTCCGTGGACAGTGCTCAGTGAGTGAGACGTTTGTTCATTATTTCTTTTTATCTTCATCACTCAATGCCTCTAGGCATCACCCCATGCCTTTATTACTAACACAATCCATGGATTTTTGTGTAGTACTTGACACTGAGTGTCTCTCAAATCTTAATGAGCTTGCCTTCGCAACATCTGAAGCACAGAAGTGCTGCTATCCCCATTTCACAGATGGGAAACTGAGAGACAGATTAGATTAAGGCCACACTACGAAAGAGCACTCTATTCTTTAGCCAGTGTTTCTTACCCAGGAAACCTCAGAGTTCACTCCGTCAGTCATAACCACCTCCTGGGTGAAAAATGTGGAAGCCTCTGTTGCCGAGTCCTGACAAGTGGCCATTGGGCAGTCAGACCATGCCTTTTCTAGCTGTTATTATCTGGACTTGTCTGTTTTGGCTTATACAGTTTTCCATGATGAGTGTTCTGAGAGAGTTTCCTTCCTCAATAGCCCTGGGTCTGCTCTGCTTGTAGTAGGTGGGGGTGAGAGGGCCATTTGACCCAAGGCTCCTGACTGGTCACCTCTTTCCCAGTTGTCTCTGTTCCACTTTGACCAAATCTCTTAGTCTTGTTCTCTTTTCCTCATTTCATATGATTACAGCTAGTCAGACCCATTGTGCATACCAGCAGCAGTACATCACAAAAAACTATCTGCATATATGACAGATTTTTGTTTTTGCACACATTTTGTGTGGATTTTTTTTTGACAACTCTCAAAAAGGAGTTTCCTTGAAGAAGTTTTCTGACCACCTGTGGTTCAGTGGGGGAAATTCCCACATTTCTCATTTAGAACTTTCACTTTATGTTTTAACTGAAGGCATGGAAATGGGGCCTGCTCTGTACTTTTCCATCTTTGATTTCAACAGTTGATGTGCTGACGTGTATTAATAGTCTGTTGTATAACTGTAAAATATGAGATTTAGTTGGGGTTGGTTGAGCAGGCAGTTGGATTAGATGACCTCCTAAGGTCTCTTCCAACTCTAATCTTCTGTGATTCTATGAAGTAACGATCATATACAATAGCGGCAGGATGGGCTGAAGGAGTTTTTCAGCAAATTGTATTATTTACTTCTTGTTTGCTGTCATACATACAAAGAAAGGTACCTGTCTATTTACCTTAATCACCTTTGACCAAATCTTAAAATAACAATCCAAATTAAAATCTATATCTTGCCCCCAAAACATTTAAACCCTCTAGGGAAAAAAAACAAAAAACTTTCCCATCAGAAAATAATTTCCCCTCAAACATTGGGCCTCTCCTTCCTCAGAAGCTCATGTGAAAAGATAGGACTTGCAGCATTCCCTAGAAGATATTTATGTATTATTTAGGATATACTAGAAATTGTAAATAAATAAATAAACAGGCATTGAATATTGACAAGCGTACTCAAGAGAACTATCCAGACGTCACATAAAACAGTAGTACGCAAGAGGCATTGCTTTGGGTGGGACAATGATTAGGGTGGAGCATATAATAAGGAGTAATGAGATGAAATTAAGAAAACAAAATGTGTCTGAAAACACTTCTGAATAGTGAGGTATTACCAGAGCCTAATTCAGAGCCTGTTGAAGTCACTGGGAGGCTTTCCATTTTAAATCTTGCATCCTATAAACATGTAATAGCAATTGCATACTAGGCATATGTCAAAACTAATGGCATGTTGCTTAGTAAAAGCTGTTTATGGTCTTTAGATACCGTGTGGATAGGCACCTTAGAAATACCAGAGACTTCTACCTCTCTGGGGGACTACCCGTGTACCAACTTAGAAGCGTTAAAGTTTAGCTGTTTTTGCTGGAGTCTTTGGGTACGTCTACACAGCAAAGAAAAACCTGTGACTGGCCTGTGCTATCCAACTTGGGCTTTCAGGGCTCGGGCTGCAGGGCTCGGGCTGCAGGGCTGTTTCATTGCTGTGTAGATTTCTGGGCCTCTGGGACCCTCCCACCCCTCTCAGTCCTGAGGCCAGGTTGCAGCCTGAGCCTGAGCCTGGAAGTCTACATAAAAATGAAACCGCTCTGCAACCCAAACCCCGCAAGCCTGAATCAGCAGGCACAGGCCAGCCACGGGTGTTTCTTTGCTGTGTAGACGTACCCTTTGTGCACAACAGGTTCTGAAGAATTTTTTTTTTAAAGGAGAATAATTGTTGTGTTGTTGTTTTTGTTTTATGGAGCTCAGGGAACATGGGAGGATGATTTGCTGACATAACATCTGAAAAGAAAGTCATCACACTTTCCTAAACATACTAACCTGTGTGTGAGACCAAGTCTCAAAGAAATGACTTTCACAAAGTTATCATTTGTGAGCGGGGGAGAGGGAGTAACGGGTTTAACTTGGAAGTGCCTTAGTGAGAATTTTCAAAGCCCAAATGTATTGATTGGGCATGTAACTCTCCTAGGCTCCTCCTGAAAATTTCACCTTACAGGGTTTCAGTATTGCCAACTGCAAATTTTCAAAAACCATGAGTCCAGTCCTCACAAAATAATGAGATTGACTTAAAAAGAGGCTTGAAGGCTTTTATTTTTATTGGTAAATGTTGATTTCACCATACACACACACACAAACTGATGGAAAAAATATTTCCATTGATGATGATGATAGAAATTTACAGATAGGCAAAGTAAGAAAAATGCTGCTTGAGAAATTATTTGAGTTTGACTTAAGGATATTTCCTGTGTATATTTTGACATGTTGACAAGTTGTGTTTTAATGGTTATAAAGCTTTCACTGTTTGAATCTCAGTGTCTACTGTCATTAAATTGTTTGACCCCTCCTGCAATATTTTCCCTACAACTCTGAAAATTTAAATCAATGATCTAAAAAATGCATAAAAATAAACTTCAATGTATCTGTTCAAATTATAAAAAAAATCAAACTCTGCCATGCCTATTTAAAATAATGAGATTTTTAGAATAATTTAGGGTTTTTTCTGGTACTTGAGCCTTTTGGTTTCATTCTTTCAAACTCTTCTCCACAAGTATAAAGGCTAGAAACGTACTTTTTTAAATTCTTCAATGAAAACTGCTTGCATTTTCACATAATCAACTGCCTCCGGGAGCTAGGACTTGAAGAAACTCCCCAAATCACAAGACTTGCAATAAAACTGAGAGTTTGGCATCTTTGTTTGCTCCCACTTCCACTACCGTGGAGACAGCCTTCACTGTAATTAGCACACTGACATTTATCGTTTTATAAAGCTTATTTATAACCCATAAAATTGTGCTCTACAATAGAATCTCCGTCGCATGAATAGCAGTTTTGCGAATGACCGGTCATATGAACCACTTTTCCAGACAGGAAAGAAAAAAAATCACATGATGAAAGTGATGTTAGATGACATCTCTTCACATTCCAGTGCCTTCAGTGCATTTGAAATCATTGCGTTGCAGTGGTTTGACGGATGAAAAGAAAGTGACGTAGTGCACCACAACAACTTATGCAACATACCAGCTGTAATTTTGAGATGTTCAATTTCATGAATTCCTCAATCCCCAGTAAGGTTGTAAAATAGGAATTCTGCTGTGAGGCTAAATCCTACAGGTCTTAATCACATGAATAGTTCCCTTGGTTTGGGAGTGACAATTTTTATGGGTTGTGGTTGCAGTAACAATTATTTTTCTTACCTCCTCAAATCACTTAACCTATAAAATGAACATTAGAAAGGTTTTGGAAAGATTAAAGTTCCAAACTCTGATCAGTGATGGAAAATATGATTAAGAAATTTAATAGTTTAAAAAATCCCAAATGATCAATCCTTTTTGAACTAACAAGATGTCGCAGGCCAAGGGAGAGAAGGAAACGCAATACTGTTTCAAAGGGTCATCCAACTTGGGATCCTAGAAGCCATCTTCATGCCTTGTTCTTCAATGAGCTGTGGTATTAGGCTCTCAATCACTTTCTATTTTAAAAGGAGCATTTTCCCCTTGTTTTGAAATCTGAATCAAGCATGAAATAGTTTTGCTATCTGTGATCAAAAATATTGTTTAGCACTTAGTGCATATAGTGGTGTTTGTTTTCAAAGTACTTTACAAACATGAATAACCTTCCCAAGGCCTTTATTTAGTAGTTCTGTATTATCTCAATTTTATTGTTGGAGAAACCAAGGCACAGAGAGGCAAAGTGGTTTGCCCAATCTCACACAGCAAATCTGTACCAAAGCCGAAAACAGTCTCACATTGCGTCTCCATGAAAAGGGCTCAACTCTTTCAACTCCTCTTAAGATCAGGCCTTTAATCCTGAAGAGTGAAATTCACCTCTGTATAGGGAGCCTGAACCTGGCCAGTGTACCTCTTAAGCCAGTCGCGTATCCTGCTCTTCCCCCATCCCCTGGCTTTCATTGTATTTGATCTTTTAGATACAGTATTATAATTTAGTTACCGTATGTAAATTGTGTGTCCTTTTCAGCTTCCAGTATCATTTTGTTGTCCTCTTGTTACAGCCAATGCCGATTGAATATGTGCAGGCTATGGAGGCTTGTTATCTGCTCACAGTGGGGAAAGAGGACTATCATGCATGGAGACCAAGAGTTACTTGGCAGTTTCCTAGGCAACTTCATGTTGAATAGTGAGAGAGATGATGGGCTGGTGTGTCACACCTCAAGGACTTTTGTCTGAAGAGAACATTTCATGTTCATCTTGAGGATTGAAATATGCATGTGCCAGCAAACTTAAGAGTTTAAAGACTATCGATTTTATTGCTTTGGAGATACTAAAAGAAATGAGTAGGAGTAACAAACCTGATATTAATTGTTGCATTAATTTTAATTGATGACTATAGAGAGTATCATTTTGCTTTTAACAGAAGATGTATCTTTGTGATTGTTGAATTAATTTTCTCTTCAGCACTAGAGTTTAAACTTGCTTTTTGGTTTAGGTCCTGATTCTACTCCTAGTGAAGCCAACATGAATTTTTCATTGGCTTTGTGCTGTAAGGCTAAGATTTAGGTTTAAGCCTGTGCTTAAATCCTTTGCTGAACTGAGCCTTATGCCTATGTATGAGATGTAAAGTTCCTATTTTTGTATTTTTTCCCCGTGACAAAAAGAACTCTTTTAATACATTCTATTAAAAATAAATATTTTTACATTTTTCAATTCTTTACATGTACAAAGTATGGGGGTGGAATATTTAAAATAGAAAATCTAGGATAAAGATGATGGAAAATTCATGTAGGTAAGTGATAAGTCACAGAAGTAAAATATTTGCATGAACTGTTTTGCACATTTCAGTCTTTCACCACAAATGATTTTGAAGTTAGTGAGGACTAAACTGGAAAATACATGAGAAAATGAGCTAAGTCCTGCCTTCCTTGTACACTTGGACTCCAGTCAGTTGGAGTTTTGGGAGCTCAAGGAACATAGGAGCAGACCCACATCAGTTTCACTGCCCAGACAGGAATCCTGGTGGTTTTGTTTGTTTTTTATTTGGCTGAAGGATTAGTCCAGCCAGAATCATTGTGTAGTTAAATTGATATTTGACTCTCAGATTAGTTTTCAGGTCTGGATTTAAAAGGCTATAATTGCTGAAACTGCTTTTAGTTCTGTAGCCCCAAACTCAGCCTGAGTTGCATATTGGCTAGGATCAGAAATAGTTGGAATGACGCAGTTTGGAGGGGAGGGGAAGAGAGAGAGGGAGGAAAACTTAATTCTAATACTTGAAAACAAATGACCATGAAAAGTTGTGGAAAGTATTCATGATCTAAATGCTTGGAAAAGACACACACGTTCTTCCTAAAAGTATAATATGTTACTAGATGTATCTGCTCATTATCTCTTCCTTTTTCCTCCACTTGTGAAAACATATTTGGAAAAGAAAAACTTTAACTCTAGTTAAATACAGAAAGCCACATTGACAGTCTTCTCATAGTCTGAATAATTGTATGTTAAAGTTTGGCTACCTAGCTAATGCTTGTGTATGCTAGTTTATTTAAGGCAGTGATTAAATTATAAATATTTGAAATGCCATTTAGGCTTTACATAATACATTTTTCTACCAAAACGTTTGTGGGATCCTGTTGGGATGTGTATGGGATTTCACATTCCATCCCGTTGGCAGCTTCAGAGAGACCATAATTATTTATGATCTAATGAGTCCAAAAAGTACATACTCCTTGATGGCAATGTGGTGGCGTGGGGGAGTACAAATACAAAGATTATCTTACCCAGCCACTATTTGCCTTTAAAAAATAATCATTTTTTCCTATCTAGAGTTTACAGAATCTGAGACGCTAGTGTTTGTTAGCAGCACTGAGTAGATCTGGAGTGCCCACCAGCACCTATAGAATTAGGTTTCCAAATTTAGACATCCCAAAGCCAGTGGCTTACTTGCCAAATTGGCTGTTATTTTATAGGAAGAAATGAGTTCCCAAGCTGTTTAGCTTCTATCAACATAGAGTCAAAGATGAAGATTTTTGGGAAAAGTGGTGTTATGCTCTGAAAGGAACCTTGATGTCTTTTATTGGATCAACTTCTGTTCGTGAAAGAGACAAGCCTTCAAAGCCACAGGAAGGAGCAGAGTAACAGCGGGAAGTGGGGAAGCACAGAATAGTTTAAGTAATGCAAGAAATGTCTGTAAGGCATTGAGGCCTGGTCTACCCTACAGGGTTAGGTCGATGTAAGCTGCCTTGTGTCGACCTAGCTGTGAAAGCGTCTTCACTTAAGTGTCTCTCTATGCTCATTTAGTAACACAACCTTCTCAAGCGACATAGAGCCAAGGTTGATGTAATTAGGTTGACGCAGTGTCAGCATAGACACCACGGTGCTTACGTCGACTGTTACTGGCTTTCAGGAGCCGTCCCACAATGCTTCACACTGACAATACAATTGATGCAAGTGAGGACGTGAACTGTTGACACAAGGAGCCAACTGTGCACACACACAAGCGATTTAATAACTACAGTGGCTGTATGCCAGTGTAAGTTAGGTCGACATCATTTTGTAGTGTAGACATGGCCTGAGTTTAAATGTTTCTAAAAAGTGTGTGTTTGTGTATTAAATTAACATAATAAAGGGGTGATACTGGTCTTGTGTACATTGACTCCACTGGAGTCATTCAGGATTCACAACAGTTTACATGAAAGCAGAATTTGGTCCTAAATAACTCAGGTCAAAATGTTCAAAAGCAGCCAGTGATTTTTTAGGTTCCCAACTCAAGACACTTTTGGCCTGACTTTTCAGACGCACTGAACATCCAGCGGGAGGTGCCGTGTGTGTGAAGGTGGCATACAATGATCTCTTATTCCCTATCTCACTCCTCTTCTCTCAGCCTTGGTGCTGAGTGGAGCTCAGCTTGACTCAAGGGTCTGACCCTCATTCACACACCACCTCTCAACCCAGCAAAGACACACTAAATTTGCAGCGCTCAGTACTGTACTTTGTGGTTCAGCACTGAGATATCAGAGATCTGCATGGGGCTTGTGAATGTGATTTCCAGTAAAATAAAAGCATTTTTTGCAAAGTTGGCAGCTGGACTATGTAAAACAAAATTCAGTGACAATACTTAGTTTACTGTATGTTGTGTATGTAGTTTATGCTTCATTGTACCTTATGCCCTAAGGCAATTCGCAGCACTGAGTGGGTGGGGAAAATATGTGTTTAAGAGAAGGAATTTATTAAATCACTTGGACTTTTTAATGATTCAGTATGTGGCAACTTACTGAAAACTTAAATCTGCCTTGAGTTATTAGAAATGAATGTCATGTGTTCCCATAAAATATGTTGGTGAATTTTATATACAGTTTTCTGCACTTTCACTTTCTACACTAACAGAAGCAATTTTTTCTTTATGCAATAGACAGTACATTATAGTTGCCTGAGTTGTTTTTCTGTCTTCTGTTTTTACTCTGCTCATATCTAAACTCTTGCATAACTGTTCTTTTAAAGAAGAAAAGGAATTAACTTACATAATAATACTCAAAGTTCATTTTGGTACAGTGATTTTGCTTTTCTCATTTGTATACTGCAAGTACTACTATATCGGGGAGCCAATTACAATATGGTTGTCCATTGACATAGTTAAAGGATGGATTTATTTTGTAATGTAGGTGGCCCTTAATTGTGTCCCACAAATTAGCTGTTGGCTTCCTCTTGTATCTTGGAAATTTAGGTCATTTTTTAAACCTGGGATCTTCCAAAAGGAACCTTTCCTCTGGATGCAGAGGTCTTAGATGGAAGACCTTAAACAGTAAGTCCTCTTCCAGTTTTTGGAAGAAGAAGCTCTAATCAAAGATTGGCTGACCACAAACTTCTAGGATCTCCCTTGATGAGCTAGTCTTCAGCTCTTCAGGGAGGTTCTGATTTTGTTTGCCAGAAGCTGGGAATGGATGACGAGATGGATCACTTGATGATTACCTGTTCCTGTTTCCTTCTGAAACACCTGGCATTGGCCACTGTCAGAAGACAGGACACTGGGCTAGATGAACCTTTGGTCTGACCCAGTATGGCTGTTAAGTTCTTATGTTCATCAACAAATCATGTGGGGCACATGCATTATAGCACAGCATGCATTTGTCACTGAAATGCTTGTCATCTTCACAAATCGCAAGAATGGTCTCTTCTCAAGTGGGTGTGCGTGAATATAGTAACACTAATTCCTGTGCCCAGAGATGGACCTTTTTGCCACCACCACTAACAGAGTACAAAAAGTTCTGCTTCAGAGGCTGTCAGGTCCATCTATCCTTACGAGATGCCTTCCTTATCCTTTGGGTGAAGGGCCTTCTTTACCCCTTCCAGTGCTGTTGATTCTAAAAGTGCTAAACAAGATCAAGCAAGACAGAGCCAGAATCATTCTAATCACACCATCTTGGCCCAGATGAGTTTGGTTTCCTTAACTGATTCACTTCACCTTCTGCCTGGCATTACAACTTTGACCATTCCCCACCTGCTATCTCAGGACTCCATTTGGTTTCTGTTCTGCAACCTGAGCATCCTGTGGCTCAGAGCTTGATTCCTGAAAAAGTCAGGACTCTCTGAGCTCCATCAGAGTTCATTTGGGCAGTTATTACAGCCTTCCACTCCTAGGGGGATTTTCAGTATTTTTCCATCTGACAACTTACAGATTCATCAGAGGGTTGATAAACTTTTTTCCATAGATTAGAGAGCCCAGTGGTGTATGGGATTTGAACTTGGTCCTCAGTTGTTTGATGAAACCTCCACTTGAGCCATTAGCTAAGTGCTCTTTCCTATACATGTCTATGAAGACAGCCTTTTTGGTGGCAGTTACTTCTGCCTGGTGATTTGGAGGACTAGGGGAGTTAATGGCAGATCATCCTTTCACAGTTTTCTTTCCCCTGGGGAAAAAGTGTCTTTATGACCACATCCCAAGTTTCTACTTGACATATGCTCTGATTTCCACATCAGTCAGGTCATTCATCTTCTAGGCCTTTTTCCCAAAACCATCTCACACCGTGGAGAAAGCTACCCTCTATATCTTAGATGTTAGAAGGGCATTAACCTTCTATCTGGACAGAACCAAAACATTTAGAAAGTCTCCCAGAGTGGTGTGTGGTCTTTCTTCTTCTCCTCCTCTTCCGGATCCACAATTTCTACCCAAAGACACCCAGAGACACACTTTGAAAGCATCTCTTCTTGTTATGAGGCTGTTAACTTTGAATCCCCTCTTAAAATAACTGCCCATTCTATAAGATCTCAGTCTGCTTCTATGACCCTGTAAAATTTACCAGTTGCAGAAATTTGTAGAGCTGCCACTTGGACCTCTGTACTTACTTTTCCAAAACACCGTACTCTAGTGCACCCCGCTAGGGCAGATGCTGTTCTTAGCAATTCTGTCATTGGTCTTAAATCTGGCTTCAAAGCTCCCACATCCTTCAGGGAAATGCTGGTTCGGAGTCACCTGAAGTGGAGCACCCATAGGGACATTATTCAAAGATGGAGAGGTCACTTACTGGACAAGGTAACTGGAGTTTTTCAAGATGTTTGATTCTATGGATGCTTCAGTACCCACCCTCTTTCCCCTCTGCTTTAGAGTCTCTTCTCATGGGACTTCACAGTGAAGAAGGAACTGAGAGTGGTTTGTCCATGCAGCTCTGTATATCCTCTGTATGGGCATGAGACGGTCCAGAGCACATGTGTGGGCTGAATGGGCACTACTACCAAAAGGCTCATGGGGCACATCTGCCCCTGGAGTGGAGCACCCTATAGGGACAATTATCACAAGGAATGGCAGTTACTGTACAAGGTAAGTAACCTCTCCATTCTGACATTCCTCCAGAAAGGTCTACCATTGTTCAGTGTCTGTCATATCTATGGGTTGTAACAAAAGAATGTTTGAGACAAGAGAGTTAATTTTCTTATATATTCCCAGCACCCTCCCCTGTTGATTTGGTTTCCACTCACTGAATCCTGTATCAACCCCCAACAAATACTAAGTGAAGGCTTTACCTTTACAAGCATATGTCTATATTCTGTTTAGTGTAGATTGTGGTTTTCCATTGCTACCCACATTGTGTGTGCGCAGATATGGTGTGTCAGGAGGTGCTGTGCAACACTTGGAGGCATTCTACTTGTGGCAAGTACAATAACTCTGGGAGCGCAGATACATGGCTTTATAAGGTGCATAGTGGGCTTGGACCCCCATGGCTGCCCTTCAACCTCTGAGAGTTTGTAGAATCTCTTAGCATTAGAATTCCATTTCCGTGCAATGCTATAAGAGCATATAATGAGATGGTGTCTAACCTTGTGCAAAGCTGAGGGAGAAAGTATAAAGAAACTCCGCCTTCCTTGTTCCTCATGTGAAGTGTCACCAGGCTCAATCTAGTTCATAATGTTTCCATTGTGATGCATGTGTGTACTTACCTCTGTATACTCATCAAAGAGTTTTCTGTAGTGATGGTTTTAATAGTATCTAAGCACTGCACTGGTAATCATGTAATTTGGCTTGTTGATGTTATCCCCATTTTTATCAGCTAACTGTACTTAAAACCAGATCTGTTGGAAACAAACATTTTGCTTTACAGGGTTTTCCTTTGATTGGTGATGGTTTGAATATCAGAACCGCTTTACTCAACACCTAGAAAAACCCTTCAAAATTCAGATTCTTTGTTGTTTTGCAGAGAAAACAGTTTGTGCTCTCTTCCTTAAATTGAAAAACAGTTTGTTCTGTTCTGTGTTTACAGCACATTTCTTTGAGTACAGTGTTTTTAAATATTGTCTACATTCTCTCGTGGTGAAACAATGGCTTATGTCCAAACTGGTGCTGGGAAATCAACTAGTTCAGTAAGTAAAAGCAATTATGCAAGTTGATGACTTAGAATAGGGTACATCAGGTGACAAACTGTGATTCAGTCTTTTGCTAATGCTAGTTGACACAATTTCCTCTTTATTCAGTGAATTAGTCGTCTTTATGAAAATGTGTGGATTCATATAGGAAAATTTGGAGAAACTATGGTTCTCCTTCTTTGAAGTGTGAGCCACCCTCACTCAAGTTATATATTGCCATCCTTAAACATCATGGTGCCTTGCAAAGTTAGAGCAAACCAAAGCAGAAAGGACCATGTTGCATGTTTGGAATTGTTCCAGACTCAGAGCCCTTTCAAGACAATGGAAAAAACTCTCATTGCCTCAGTAAATTTTGGATTAGTCTGCAAAAGATTGAGGCACGGGGTGGAAGTGGAGATTAATTTGATTTGAAAGGTATGATTGAGTCGCACCTGCTGAGTACTGGCTGCTGTAATTCCAGTCTGTTTTATAGGGTTACATAATGGGTCCATTGTTTTTTTTTTTTTTTTTTTAAATAAAGAAAAAAGGCTCTGGTAGCCTGAAAGTGTTATTAAATGTAGTTGAGCTGGGTGGGGACAGACTCCTCCATGCGAACATGTGCTCAATCCAGTGTCCACACCGCTGGGTATGGGGAAGATGGGTGACAGTAATTACTCTGCTGAATTTGGCTCATGTGGATGTGTGTTGGGTGCAGCCTCCTTCTCCCCATCTCACTATTCTTAGTTGACACACCCACTTTTTGTCCAGCCACTGTTCCTTGTTGACACCTGTCACAAGCCTCACTTCAGTCCCCAACAAAATCATGGAGCAGGTCCTCAAGGAATCCATTTTGAAGCACTTGGAGGAGAGGAAGGTGATCAGGAACAGTCAGCATGGATTCACCAAGGGCAAGTCATGCCTGACCAACCTGATTGCCTTCTATGGTGAGATAATTGGCTCTGTGGATATGGGGAAAGCGGTGGATGTGATTATATCTTGACTTTAGCAAAGCTTTTGATACAGTCTCCCACAGTATTCTTGCCAGCAAGTTAAAGAAGTATGGATTTGGATGAATGGACTATAAGGTGGATAGAAAGCTGGCTAGATTGTCAGGCTCACCGGGTAGTGATCAATGGCTCAATGTCTAGTTGGCAGCCGGTATCAAGCGGAGTGCCCCAGGGGTCGGTCCTGGGGCTGGTTTTGTTCAACATCTTTATTAATGATCCGGATGATGGGATGAATTGTTGGACACAAGTCAGATATTAGGAATGGCAATATACAGAAACCTGTAGGAGAACACTTCAACCTCCCTGGACACACAATAGCAGATTTAAAGGTAGCCATCCTGCAGCAAAAAAACTTCAGGACCAGACTTCAAAGAGAAACTGCTGAACTTCAGTTCATTTGCAAATTTAACATCATCAGCTCAGAATTAAATAAAGACTGTGAATGGCTAGCCAACTACAAAAGCAGTTCCTCCTCCCTTGGTGTTCACACCTCAACTGCTAGAAGAGGGCCTCATCTTCCCTGATTGAACTAACCTCCTTATCTCTAGACTGATTCTTGCCTGCATATTTATACCTGCCTCTGGAAATTTCCATTACATGCTTCTGACGAAGTGGGTATTCACCCACGATAGCTTATGCTCCAATACGTCCGTTAGTTTATAAGGTACCACAGGACTCTTTGTCACCCTCAGCAAGTTCGCAGATGACACTAAGCTGGGGGGAGAGGTAGATACGCTGGAGGGTAGGGATAGGGTTCAGAGTGACCTAGACAAATTGGAGGATTGGGCCAAAAGAAATCTGATGAGGTTCAACAAGGAAAAGTGCAGAGTCCTGCACTTAGGGAGGAAGAATCCCATGCACCGCTATAGGCTGGGGACCGACTGGCTAAGCAGCAGTTCTGCAGAAAAGGACCTGGGGATTATTACAGTGGCCGAGAAGCTGGATATGAGTCAGCAGTGTGCCCTTGTTGCCAAGAAGGCTAATGGCATATTGGGCTGTATTAGTAGGAGCATTGCCAGCAGATCGAGGGAAGTGATTATTCCCCTCTATTTGGCACTGGTGAGGCCACATCTGCAGTGCGTCCAGTTTTGGTCGCCCCCACTACAGAAAGGATGTGGACAAATTTGGAGAGAGTCCAGCGGAGGGCAACAAAAATGATTGGGGGCTGGGGCACATGACTTATGAGGAGAGGCTGAGGGAACTGGGATTGTTTAGTCTGCAGAAGAGAAGAGTGAGGGGGGATTTGATAGCTGCTTTCAACTACCTGAAAGGGGGTTCCAAAGAGGATGGATCTAGACTGTTCTCAGTGGTACCAGATGACAGAACAAGGAGCAATGGTCTCAAGTTGCAGTGGGGGAGGTCTAGGTTGGATATGAGGAAAAACTTTTTCACTAGGAGGGTGGTGAAGCACTGGAATGGGTTACCTAGGGAGGTGGTGGACTCTCCATCCTTAGAGGTTTTTAAGGCCCGGCTTGACAAATCCTAGCCAAGGCTGATTTAGTTGGTGTTGGTCCTGCTTTGAGCAGGAGGTTGGACTAGATGACCTCCTGAGGTCTCTTCCAACCCTAATATTCTATGATTTACTTTGCATCTACAGGGCAGAGTCCTCTTGTGTGGTTTCTCTGCCACTGTCCGGGTAGGTTAGCCAGTATGTATGGCATTTCAGCTGCTCCGAGGACTTTATGTGCTTCTGTTACTTGACCAAGGATGTAACCATAAATTACTTCTGAAATATATTTTTAACCTGAAACATACGTTTTTCATTTGTCTCTTGGGATGGTAGACAGTAATGATTGTCAAACTGCCTAAGCAATTGACTGATTTGACTGGAAATTCTGTGGTGCTTTACATTAACTGTTATGAGAGTGCTTGGTGAAGCTCATGTTTGTGTAGGCAAGTGTGGATACTGAGTAGTGTATAAATATAGTCTTGGAGGCAGTCCTTGGAGCAAGATTAATGAACTTTCTCTGATCCCTTTTGTTCTGTGCAATATGCAGCTTCTACCACTTTGTCCCCATAAGAATGCAGATGGCTTGTAAAAATGTAGATTTTTGTAAAGTGTTACAATGTTTTACTCACTCTGAGTGATAATTGATCTGAGTTTCCAGCAGCCATAAAATGTTCCTCCACACATGCCAAGACTAGATTTGGAAACAGGTGCTGACTTAAAGATTCACAGAACAGCGCTGATTAAATTTAAATGGTGAAAGATAACAACATTTGTGAGAACTGGGGTAATGCTGATATCACGCTACTAACTTGCATCCCTCAAATAAGCATAGTTAGAATACATATGGTCAAAAGAAGGATCTTTGTGAGAGCAAGGGACTCGGAAGCTGCTCGCTAAAAATGAGAAGGGATGTGATTTTTGGTTAATGCCTGCCAAAAACTAATAAAAATGAACATACGATTTCTGTGGTCTCTACGAAGTCACATGGGGAGTCATCTGTTCCACAGATGATGGCTGTGCAGAACCATTGGGTATGATTAACTGTTTTGACAAATTGGTGCAAATACAGTTTGAGGGATAAGTGTGTTTTGAATTTATGGCACATATTAATTTCTGTAGTACAGCTCCTGAGTAACTGATTGGGTTTTTCAGTCATTGCTCAGGCAAAGTTCTCACTCAAGTCACTGATAGTTTTTCTTGAGTAAGAACTGCAAAATTGGGTGTCATATGTAATGGAGATATCATCCTCAATGTACCTAAGTATGAATAACAATTTAGTCCACAGTTGGTCAGTGAATTCTCATGTTTCTGCTTGTTCAGAAAGTTCCCTATTACTTTGTGATTCACATTATCTGACTGCACCTTCTGTATCGCATGACTAATAAAAAGTCTCTAGGTCTGTGTTTCTAATATCAAGTTCTCCATTTGGATCACTCAATAATTGCCCTGTTCAGTTCATTCCCTCTAAAGCTTCTGGCACTGGCCACAGTCAGATGATAGGATACTGGACTAGATGGACCCTTGGTCTGACCGAGTATGGCCGTCCTTATGTTCTTATTTTATCCTCTTCAGCCGGCCCCAGAATTTTACCAAGGCTTTGTGGTTGCAGGGCTTTCCCCCCTTTGCAGGATGCTGTTTTTTAAGAGGAGTACTTTGTCTTCCTTTATAGTCTTTATTCTTTGGTGTTCTGCCACGGAAAAGCAGGCTGAAGATAATTGCTTCAAAAAAATGCACTGCTTGATCTAGGATGGTGTCTTGGCTGATAGAAGAGGATTAAAACCCTAAAGACCCACGTGTTCGGAAATAAAACAAAACAATTCTAATTGGGGAAAATTTCCCTTTATGTATGAGCAAGTTTTTAGAAAAATCTTTCTCATGTCTTTTGTGGCCCTCCCAGCCTTACAAATCAATCTTACTAGACGAAATAGCACTGTACTGTATCCTCCACAAACCATATCACAAAACGCTTCACAGATTAAGTAATACAGCTACAATTTAAGGCCTGATTCTGAAGAAGTACAGTAACTCCTCACTTAACGTCCTCCTGGTTAACTATGTTTCGCTATTAGGTTGCCGACCTATTAGAGAACATACTCCTTTAAAGTAATGCAATGTTCCCTTATAATGTTCTTTGGCTCCTCCCCCCTCCCCCCCCATGCTCCTGCTGGGGACCAGGTCGGGGTGCGGGGGCTTGCCCTGCTCTGCCCGCCCGGCTCCTGCCAGGGAGCGGGGTTGGGGCACGGGGGCTTGCCCTGCTTCGCCCGCCTGGCATTCCAGCCGGGGAGCTGGCAAGCCCCCGCGGTGCAACCCCTCTCCCCGGCAGGAGCCCAAGCGGGCGGAACGGGGCAAGCCCCCGCACCCAGACCCTGCTATACTCCTGCCTCAACCAAGCTTCACAATCAGCATTGGTGAGTACAGTATTAAATTGTTTGTTTAAAATTATTTAAAACTTATACTGTATATGTATATAGTGTCTTTTGTCTGGCAAAAAAAAATTTCCCTGGAACCTAACCCCCCCCCCCATTTACATTCATTCTTATGGGGAAATTGGATTCGCTTAACATGGTTTTGCTTAAACTTGCATTTTTCAAGAACATAACTAGGACGTTAAGTGAGGAGTTACACACGACACAAGAATCTCATTGAAGTCAGTAGCTCTGCGATGGGCAGACTCTCATACCTGTACAAATAATTTCTGGAAGCTCAGGGACTAAAATAGGCAGCGAGGGGCAAGTTGAAAGGGAAAGGAGAGTAACTGGTTTTAAGTGTCTTGCAGAGAGGGCTTTGTGGGCAGGTTGGGTGAGGGGCCACTCTTAAGGACCCTCTCTCTGAGGGTATAAAAGGGCAGTGTGTATTGCCACAGCTCCCATCCTCCATGGATGACAGCTCAGGCTTTATGCTGGACTCTCTTGCCCCTTCACATTGACTCTCATTACTAATTGACCAGTCACTGTGATTGATTGGTGTATATGGAAATGTAGAGGGCTTGCTGTACAGTTATATATCTGTAGCTAGAAGAGTCATGGGCTGAGCTTTTGAAATCTGCCTAAAGAATTTAAATGCTCAATTGGAAACTGGGCATCCAGAATCCTGAGGCAGCTTTCAGAATCTCAGCCATGGGCTCAAACTCGTATGTTTTCCGAGCTCTAGTAATATTGGCCAGGATATAAATATTTCTCTGTGTAGAATTTTATTTAGCATTTTAAAAGTATACGTTTAACCATTTAGTGCCAATTTGAATTTAAACACATTTTAATCTGCTGGACAGTTCAAAAATACATTTTGTTTTTTCTCTTCCAGTGTGTGTGGGTTTTTTTTTAACTTAGTTGTTACCTTTTTTTTTTAACAATTGATGGCAATGTTTCTGGCTGGAATCTTAAAGAACCCGAAGCAGTGAGATAGATAAAGAGAGCCATCTGCTGCCATCATTCCTATGTGCAATTCCTGCTGACTTTGTTCTGGATACAGATCTCCCGTTGACTGATGCAGTGGCTAGATATGAAAACGTTTACATGTTTGTGTGTTTAATTCATGCATTTTACTATAAGTTATCAGGCATTTGTTTCAGAATGGTAACATTAAATACGTGTAGTAAAATTTATAAAGAATTAGTGGGGAAACCAGTGATTTAAAAAAAAATAGTTATTATCTTATGCTAGATAAATAAGATACTAGAGGAATATGGTGAAGCTATCAGCAGTTTTGCCAAGTATTCAAAAGTCATTAGTCAGACCCGCCACCTCCAAATTAATGAGATTTGATTGAAAATAATGAGATTTTAAAAATAATAAATTTGGGGTTCTTTTTATATGCCTTCTGTTTTTTGAGCCTGTAGGATTCATGTTTTTCTCTTCAACCATGAGGATTAGAAAAATTTCTAAACATGAAAGGTGCCATTCTCCAGTAATCTATCTGATGGCTCCTGGAGCTGGGACTTTAAGAAAAACACCAAATACTGTGAGACTCCTGATAAAATTACAGGGATTGGCAACAGTGACATAGATACATCTGTGATGAGTTCATTATAAATACTTAATCTGCTCCCTGTGAAGTCAGTGACCTCTCATTGACTTTGGAGGGGAGCAGGATTGTACTCTCAAGAGGTTAAACCCCGATATTACTGAGTAAATGGGGTGTCCCTTTACAACACTATAAAAAGGAGAGTCTTTTAGGAGCATGGAATAACTAAAGTGGAGTTAAGCACCTGACTTAAGCAAATGACAAGGTGTCTGTCTTTGTGCTATGACTGTTTGTAAAGAAAGGATGTAAAAATGGAGAGGAGTGAGAGAACGTCCTAGCAGCACTCAGGGTAAGAATAGCTAACTTTGAAAAAGTAGACATACTCTGTAGTATACTATCTTTAGAATGGTACAGCTTGCTCTTTGCAGTGTAACCAGCCCACTCTGCGGTTCTGTGTGGAGGGGCTTGTCCTGCCCCTTTACTGCCACCAAGAGAGTCCCTGCCAGCCCCAGATTCAGGGATTGCCGTTGTAACAGACCATGCAAGGAAAGGGAGGCTCCTTGTAATTTTAAATTCAGCATGAAGAATATATCAGAATATGACTTAATTCCTAGCTATTTTAAGACACTCACCATTAACCTTTTCACTTAAAAACATAATCACACATACATGTAGACAACAACTAGAGTCTGTTTCATATTTTAAGCAAATTAAAAAAAGAAAGAAACTGCACTGTCTACTGAAATCCAATGGGGCTGTTGATTGGTCATTGTGGATCAGACAGGTCACATGTAGGTCAGATAAATAAATAAATATTATTATGGCTTGGGTGTATCAAAGAAATTTTATCAGGGGCTTTTAAAACAGAAATGTGTTGCAGGTGGAATAATGTATTTTGTACCTTTTTATCTAGATCAAGGGTTGAAAATAGATAAATGCTTGCTTTTCCTTAGGAACTGTTGATGCTTATCCTCAGAGAATCTTTGAATAACATCCTTTGTTTTGTAGACAAACTGTTACTTCTATATCTGGTTTCTTCCATTGTTATTTACTTTTTGGGACACCTTCTAGAAAACTGGATCATTTGAAACATTCATCTGTTCTTGTTGTGTGTTCTCTTTTCTCCCACTTACTTTCTGTGTCAAGTGCTATAGATGGGTTCTGTGCAGTCTGGTGAAACCAACCATATAGGTATGTCTGAAAGTAAAAAATCTGTGGATATTTTTTGTCTTGTAATAAGATAGACTTAATTATTTTGTTGTGCTGGATATGGCACCCACTTTTATTGCTGGTAATGATATCTGAGCCTTGGTCTGAGGGTCAAATTCAAGGATGACAGAAATGATGACAATAGTGGGTATTATTTGCATAGCAAAGGGGCTCAAAAGATGGGCTTGTAGCAGGAAAACAACCACTAGTGATCCACCAGCATGCCACTCCTTACATCTTTTTACACCCTCCTGTTAGTTGGTTTAAAACTTTTTGCCTCCTCTATATTTAAATTACAGTGACAGCTTAATAATGTGTGTGAATATGCCCATTTACTTCATTTCTAAATTTGGCCAGGAGATTCAGTGCCTTTCCTCTCTTAACTGGGGTCATATTGTAGCCTAGGCTTCAGCCTTATGTTCTAATGTCATCATTCTGGTCCTCCAAAAATGTACAAAGTTCTACATGAAAAAGAGAGAAGTTGGGGACCTTGTATTTTCAATGTGTATTTTAAAGCAAAATAAAAAACACTGAACACGTTTGGAGGGAGAAATACATTTTTAAGGTGGTTCTTCTAAATGAAAAAGGAACAGTAAATCTTTAAAGATATGAATCAAGAAATATCTGCAATGTAACTACAAAAACTTGTTTTAATTGTTGAACATTGGCTTCAGTATCAGTTCTTGGATTTCAGATCTGAGATACCACGACCTGGTCAGTCGTTTTCTACTGCTCCAGGAGTAGGCAAGATCATATATTATGTCGGAGATATGCAAAGTAATGGAACCAGTTGATGGCATATCTTGATAAAAAAGCAGTTTATCAGCTTTGGAAAAGATGAGAGCTCTCTCATATCCCAGGAGACCATGCTGCCAGGCTGAGTGAGTCACTTATGTGGACAGTAGCATGTGGTGAGTGAATCATCAGGTGTTGAACAAATTAATTTTTCAGTAGGGCATATGCAAGATAATATTTTCTCACAAAGTCATCTTGTACCTACCCAAAGAAGGAATGACACCGAGACAGAATTATTCTCATCTCATTGGAAGAACTGCTTGGTGTAACTTTTTCCATTCAGTTCTCTTAGTGGACCTCAGAGTCTAAGACCCCAATAGTTATTCTTTTGCTGAAACTTAAAGGCCTTTCTTCTTCGTAGAAATTAACATCTGATCCCACTAACCTACAGAATAGGCCAGGCCCTATCATAAGGAACCGATCCATATCCTTTTATACAAAAGGATGTGTATATCCTGAGGTTGGCAACTCTGTAGCCAGGGTTATTTGCATCAGTAACTCTTGGCCTAATTGTATATTTTTTCCCCCGTTGTTCTTTAGCCCCAGTTCTAAATGCAGTATATGTGAATTGATAGTTTAATGCCTAGTTGAATACACTGAAATTGTTGGGATATAAATTTTAGAAAGCACAGAAAAAATCAATATTGAGGGAAGGGTTTGTAGGCCTGGAGAGATGGTTAGTGTCATGTCCCAAGATCTGCTAAGAGATCTTTGTCTGTGGGATGCACTAGTGATCACACTACACCCTAGCAGCCCTGCCCTCTCTGGATGGTATCATGGCCCACTGAGGAACTGTGATGCCATTAGTTGACCACCTGCTTTACCCCCCTGCCTTCCTGAGGCACTCAGCAGGAGTTAATGCTATTGGAATTTTCTATGGAAATTTGAGTGGTTGCTGCCACCTAAAGTGTCTGGACCTGGCTCCGTCCCTTATTTAGCGGCCCATTTCTCTTGCCTAAAATGACATGGTGTCTGCAGGGAGGGACATTTGTGAGCTTGAATATAGTTCAAGGAAGGGGGATGGCAGGGATGATGCCTGCTCCGTGCTGCTCCCCATTCCTGTGATCACTGGTGAGAATTGATCCGTTTTAGCATGTGACTTTTGACCCCTTCATGCTTATTTTGTTACTTAGGCTACTAGGTCACTTTAGGTGCTCTTGAAAATGTTACCCTTAGAGCCTAATCCATAGAACAGCATCTATTTTAGCTATGCTGGAATATGCAGCCCTTCATTAGGGTGCAAAGAGGGAAGTGCCTTTAAAATATTAGTAAGTGCACAAGCTTTGAAAGACACTATTAACACCTTACCCTGTTTGTAGGGGGCTTAATTAGAAGACATCTGAGAAATAGAGCATTAAAATTTTGGCCTTATTGAACAGAAGGCAGCATAATGAATAGATTCTCCCTTCATAATTATAAGATGCTTCTTTCTGGATTTTCTTCAATGAATTTTTAAATAAGCGTGAACAAAGGGTGGAAATCACCAAGAGCATCTTTACAAACATGCTGAATCTCGTGGGGATATCACTAAGGCCTGGTCTACACTACCCCCCCACTTCGGACTAAGGTACGCAAATTCAGCTACGTTAATAACGTAGCTGAATTCGAAGTACCTTAGTCCGAACTTACCGCGGGTCCAGACGCGGCAGGAAGGCTCCCCCGTCGATGCCGCGTACTCCTCTCGCCGAGCTGGAGTACCGGCGTCGACGGCGAGCACTTCCGGGATCGATCCGGGGCACTTCCGGGATCGATCCGGGATCGATTTATCGCGTCTTAACCAGACGCGATAAATCGATCCCAGAACATTGATTGCCTGCCACCGGACCCTCCGGTAAGTGTAGACGTACCCTAACAGGCTAAAGTCTGGAGGCCATTCCTGCTTTGTCAGCCCAGGTACTACAGGGTGAGCACCACACCGTGCGTGAGTGTCACCCTCTGTGCCACTTAAACCCCACACAGGCTGAGGTGTGGGATAAACAGCTGAAGAGTAGAGACCATGCACCAAGGAGTCTGAATAGGCCGGAACAGAGGGGATTCTCAGCACTAGTTTGGGGGTGGGGTCACTGGCTCTCTACAAACACAGTTCCATTTCTCTGGAACCCCTGCTATGAGTGGTATATTCATAAGTAGTGGCTGCTGTTTTGGCCCACAGACTGGGCTGGAGTAGCTGCCGTGGAGGATCCGAGCTATAGCTCCACAACTTTGTGTTTTGAGGTGGCCGCTTTTATCCCCTTAGCCCTTACTGTGTCAAGGAACTAAACTGGTTTACACAGGTGTTTTCAGGATAGGATGAATGTCACCTCTCTTGAGGTGCATGGTCGTCCAGGTACTCTCCTGCCTGCATGAGGAGCATATTTCCTGCCCATTAAATACCCCAGGTTAATACATAAAACAGGAAAAATGGGGTGTGGTCAGAGGAGAGAGGGTCTGACTGGAGTTGGATCACCTTACTCCCAATTCTGGAGCTGCAGCTGATGTAGCATTTTGATCAGTAGCTGTGTATATAGCCTTAACTGTAGGCATTGCTGTTAGTTCAACGAACACGAAATGAGTTTGCTCAGGAGGAACTGTAGCTTTGAAGTACAGGCAGTGGATTGTGAGCAGGGTGGGGAGCAGTGTGGTTGCTTATCTTCCCCGGTTTATGACCGGTGCAAGACTGAGCCCTAAGAATGATGAAAAGAAGCTGAATGAATAGCATCACACGTGTACTATAATGAGCAAATCCACCTCTGAAACCAGAAGATCAGTATAGCTGGTGGCCTGTATTGTGCCCACTGAGGCTATGCATGCAAGGGATCTTCCTCACATGGATCTCCTCATGCCCATGTCAAAGGAGGATGAGCTGTCTCCCCCAGACATCATCCCCTTGTCTATCCCACATCCATGTGACACAGCCATGTTTTGGGGAGCAGCAGGCCAGGGCACTGCAACATGCTACATGCATTATCTGTCCCCACAGGCTTATATTTATTAGGTGTTGTCATCTTGTCTTGAGGGTGTATGATCCAATGATGGCCCATCTTTTTATGATGATGCTTAAGTTTTGTATGTTACTGCAGTTGGCCAACAGCCAGCTGCCAAGATAGAGTTTACTGCACTATGCATAAAATAACTTTCTTAGGAGAAATAAGTGTGATTTTTTTTCTAATAATACCTAGTCCTTCAATAATGCCTTCTATCCAAGGATTTGAAAGCATTTCACATACACTAATGACTTTATCCACAGAACTCCCCTAGGAGATAGGGAAGGATTGTTATCCTCATTTGACAGATGGGGACTGAGACAGAATAAGGCCAGACTTTCAAAAATCCCAAGCTCCTATTTACATGCCAAAATAAGTGGACATATTTTCATAAGGGCTCAGCACATATTAGCATATCTAATACATAGTTCATTTCTAATTCTGGCCATAATTTAGGTGCCTAAACAGGAAGGGAACTCTTCTCAAAATCTGGTCCCAGTTGTGGGTGTCAAACTGTCAGATCTGTCCCTGAGCTCTTCTGAAAATCTTTCGCCAAGTGACTTAACCATAAGATCATGCACCAAATCTGTAGCAGAGCCAAGAATAGAGACATGGTTTCCTGGTCTTGAACTTTAACCATTAAACGATATTTCCTTTAGCAAAACAATCCATCAAAAAACTTTTTCAGTAGATAAGGGCAGAAAAGCTAAACAGGTTTATTATGATTAAGAATGTGGCCAGGATAATAGTGATAAACACTGACCAGTTCTCTAACTGTGATTAAAAAAGATAAGGATGAGATGGGAAAATGAGGTGAAAATTTTTCTATTTTTGTACAAAGAAAACTGTCACTGTTTCCAATGGACTATCTGCATGTGGAACAAGGATTTGAATATCTATTACAAAAAATAATATTTGAGGAGGGGTGGGGGAAAGGGAAGAAGAGGTATAAGTTATTGAATGCTTCAGAAGCTCAGCTTTTTCATGTGGCTGTCTGTAAAACTTGCCTTTCAAAATGGCTGCCGGGAGATAGTGGAATTTTGCCTAGCATGTGGCTGGCAGTCCAGCAGATGTACATGAAACCATGTATATGACACACAAATGTGTGTGTATTTGTTCATTCTCTAGCTGAACAAGGGCGACTCTATGACTGTTCTTAACTTTTGTAGTTAAAGCTGGCCAATTTTGTAGCTTTGGCCTCATCTAATTTTATTTTTTTTTTGGTTTCAGTTCGTGTGGATTCGAACACCCGAACTCTCAATGAGTTTCAGGTTTGACTAAATCTGAAAGCTCCAGAGCAAAAACCCATAACTGCAACTACTGGTTTTGAGTTGGAAACAATCATAAATTCCACCCTGGAACCTGTGGTGAGGTTAGGGGCTTCACTGGAAACTCACACCAAATTTGCTTGAAGCGCGGGTGACCCTTTCATTGACCTTGAGTTGAGCCGAGTTCTGAGTTTGTAATAAAACCTGACCTCAGGAAACTCTCCTGCATTTGTGCGTCCTTAGTAAAGCTTCTTATAATGGGTTTTCTTTTATCTTTCAGAAAAAGGTATCAATGATTACAGATACAGAGCCCAGTCTGTTTACTGAGACAAAATACCCATTGCAGTTAATGAAAACTTTGAGTAAGGACACAGGTTTGGACACATAGCTGAGTACTCTCTCTCTTAGATTACAGTCACTAAAGCTCATCTGAAGGATGCTGAGATCATTGACTTTAACAGGAGTTGCAGGTGTTCTGCTGCTCTTTGGATCAGACTTAATATTTGCAAGTAAAGCTGCTCTCTCACCCTGGCAGCATCCTTATGAATATAGGTTAAAAGAGTGAAAGGGGAACACCTGAAGTTTGATTTTAAAAACAAATTAAGAAAACTTACCTGCACTTTTCACTCTCCCGCCTTCCCAGCCGTATCACTCAGTCAAGTTCAAAACATGGTCGCAAGGCAAGCATGACCACAAATTAGTGTTATGAAAAACCTAGCAAATTTGACATTTTACAGCAATTTTCCTTCTGGATTTCTCAGAAAATAAATGTGTAATACCCACAGGGTGAGGCGTGCAGCACTTGTGTTCGTTGGGTAGAAAAAGTTCCTGTATTTTGCTCTTCGACGGTCTTAGATCTTTACTTATAATCGTGGCATTTTGATAATCGTCCATTATTTATGTATTCTTTCACACTGAGAAAATAAGGCCATTACTCTTCCCCAGCAAAGGACTTCCTTGTCAGCAAAGGAAGTTACAATGCAGTGAACTTGCTTCTTATTAAATGTTATATGGGAGAAATCAGAAGACTTTTTTGTTCTGCTAGTTGTTTAGCTTTTATTCTGCAAGTCCTTGAGCGGTGCATAGCAGGTTATGAGCAGTGGCAAGCTACATGTGTGTGCAAGTTCTGTGTTCTGAGCAGTTGTAAATCTCTAGCTCTCTGCACCAGCTCTCAAACTGTCTACACTGCAGCGTGTACCCTCATCCTGGCTTGCATGCATATGTGGCTTGAATATGTGCCCCCTGGAGTCTATGGCAAATGTCTTTGCATTCAGTGATGCATGATCAGGCTCTTATACAGACCATTTCATTTGTAAACCTTAAGGTGATTTACAGAGGAGGGTACAGTTCATTATCACATATGAGGAAACTGGCACAGACCAGTGAAGAGACTTGTCCAACATCCCACAATAAACTGGTAACAATGGTAGGAATAGATTTCCAGCATCCTGACTCCCAGTGCCATACTCTAGCCACTAAGCCATGCCATCTCTTAGTGCAGGTTGCCTTGTGCTCCAAGTCCTGCTCATCACTTTTATGTGCAGAATGCAGGATCAACCCTGTAATATGTTTTTTTAAAAAAAAGACAATTGTTGAAACAAAGGTTGCTCTATTGTTCAGAGTTATTGAATGCTATGTTACTCAGTATATCTCAGTAAATATTGCTTTGTATCAGCCACTCTCCCTTTTCCACCATCCCATTTCTAAATGTAGTGTGATGTTTATAAGGATAGAACAGTGTTTAGTTCTTTTACTTGTCCATACTAAAACACCTCAGTATATCCTGAGATTCAGTACCAGTCTCAAAAGAAAAGTCAAACGTCCCCAAGATCTGTTTAATTTGAGTGACCTAAGTTTAAACCTCTAAGAACTGGAAACCAAAGTCCAATATATAAACAAATCATGATAAATGTTATCATAGGTCTGATATAATCTACCATGTATTCTGCCTAGCATGTATTTACTACTAATAGTCCATTAAATAAATGTATTATGCTATGAGTACAATACATTATAAGTGTAACTTTAATTCATCTGCCTTGTCATTTCTGGAAAGAAAACTGAACTATTTCATGTAATAAAGCAACTTTCTGAGCATACATACACATGATTTTCTAAAGCTACAGTTTTCCTTGAATTGTTTATCACAAGTAGTTCAGGCTGCCTAATAGATTCATTGTAAGTCACTAAGTGCCTGTAAATCTGATAGACTTGAATGGCTCCATGTGAAAATAACATTTTATAGTTTCTATTTATAATAGGGGCTTGACTTTGCTGAACTTGGACTGACTTCTCTGGAAGTAATGGAAAAACTGCCTGACCTGGTTTTGTAGCAGGCATTAAGTTTCAGATCGGGAAATAAGTAAATGCAAAATAACCCAAAATAACTCTACTAAATATTTTAAAAGCTGTTGACGGTATCATTTTTATAATGGACTTCGTAGCATTAAAGGCTGAATGTAAAAATGACTTGAGGAGACACTTACCTGCCTTATAGGGGTGGCAGTGGAGTCCAGTGGATAGAGCCCTAGACTGCAACTCAGGAGACCTAGATTCTGTTCCCAGCTCTGTGAAATGAGAATAATGATACTTAACTCCCTTTCAAAGTACTTTGAGAGCAACAGATGACGAGAACTGTTTAACTCTTGAAATCTTTGCTTAGTTTTTACTCCAGCATTTTTTTGTTTTTTGTCTGAGTAAGGACAGGGTAAATTGTGAGCTGTTGTGAGGGTAAAGATGTTAACATTTGCATCCATAGGATTTATTGTAACATTGCGCAAAGGCTAGACTTAAAAATCATGTAACTGCTCAGTTTTGGGACTTTTGAGTCTATCAAGTTTGATTTATTCACAGAGCTATGGATCATATATTTGTTAGGATTTCAGATGTTCTTTGCCAAGAGTTAGACCAAAATTAGCTACCTGCCCTGACTGTCTCAGTACCATATTCTGGATGGGAGTTCAGAACATTTGAGGCTGGAAAGTGGAGAGCTCACATTGAGAAGTCTGCAATCCCTGCACACCAGAGAACATAGTAGCAGTGAAGTTCACTGTCTGGAAATGCTAAGGGAGGGAATGGGGCAGGGGAATAGCAAAGTTGTGGTCATTGGGTCTAACACCATTAAACTTGTGCCCTTCTGTATGTGAGAGCCTAGTGTAGTGGCACCAGTGGGTTTCGGATAGTAAGTTGCTAGTGGGAGTCTGTCAGGTGAATACTCATTGGAAGGTTATTGTTACTTTAACTGAACTCTTTGCCTGCTACATAAATTAAAATAGACAAATAAAAAATTTTACCCCCAAACCCATTTTTTATGAACTAAAAACTGTGTAGTTGTTTATTCTGTTCTCATAAGCAGCAGATGCTAGTCCAGTTGGCTGTGTATACACAAATCTAAATGCTCTACTCGCTAGGGTTTTCTCATTCTTCTTCGAGTGGTATCCCTGTGGATGCTCCACTCTAGGTGTCGCGTCCTTGTGCCGGAGATTGGAGATTTTTAGCAGTGCTTGGTCGGGGTGCGCATACACAGTAGCCGTCTTGCGGTGCCTTGTAGAGCACACGACCCACCCCCTCAGTTCCTTCTCAACCCTCCTCGGCTGCAGACAGAGCTCAGTGGCAGTGCTGCCTCTCTGATAATTTCTGAAAGAAAACAAATTTAGATAGTAGTTTAGTACTTTAGTCTGTAGATAGTTTTTCAGAGTTTAAATAGTTCTTCTTAGAGACTTTCCTTATTTAAAAAAAAATAGAATTTCCTTCTTTTTTTCTTTCTTCCTAACCCATTCCCTAGTTTAGAGTTAGAAATAAGTTCTGCTTCTAACATCGTTAGATTATTTCTGTCCTCATCTCCCCGGTGAGTCGGGAGACCTAACGGACGATATGCCGGGTTCACCCGGTTTTAAAAAGTGTGACTTGTGCCGTGAGCCTATGCCAGTCTCTGATCGCCACTCAAGCTGTATCCGTTGCCTGGGGGAAACTCATATACCCCAGAAATGTGAGCATTGTAACAACTTAAAAGTGAGGGCAAGACGAGACAGGGACCTCCATCTGAAAATGGTATTGATGGAAAAGTCCCTTCAACCTCCTCAGGAAACGTCATCCATGGAGTCACACAGCAACAAATCCCTCAGCAGTGACAAGGCTCCAACTTCCAAAACTTCTAGGAAGCGAGCCATGACCTCCCCGAAGCGAGACTGTCAGAAAAAGAGAGCTTCCCCAGGGAGGTCTCTTCCCTCGATGCCGAGCTCGTCCAGAGAGAGCACCTATGAGGCACCGGACACCTCCAGCACTGTCCCCTTGCGGACATCTCCTGAGCCCCAATGCACTGAATTGGAGTCGAGACGTCACGTCTCCTCCACGGCACCGACGACTCCGGTGCAGACCTCGGCGCAGAAAATGGCACCGCCACCAATGCTGCCACCACTGGCACCGACTCACTCGTTAGCTCCGGCAGACAGACCGAAAACAGCAGCATCGGTCGCCACAAAGACTGACCGCAATTCTAACGTGGTACCGAACACAGCAGCACCGGTACAATTCCTACACCAGCGAGATATAGCGGTCTCCTCGGTACCGCAATTGCCACTGCTTGGCACCGAACATTCCC
This sequence comes from Terrapene triunguis, assembly GCF_002925995.2. Classification (NCBI taxonomy): domain Eukaryota; kingdom Metazoa; phylum Chordata; order Testudines; family Emydidae; genus Terrapene; species Terrapene triunguis. The sequence continues at coordinate 5,246,665 of NW_020664419.1, forward strand.
TGAGCCACTGGTCTGAGCAGCCTCCTTTGTCTCCCACTCCTCAGTCCATGCATAGTGATGAGGAAGGAGATGCACATGACAGTCATTTCTCTTCACAACGCTCCTCCCCAATGCAGAGGAGACCTCCATAGGAGGCTACCAAACCTAAGCCTCATCACCCTGGCCAGATGCAGCCCTGGTATGGACAAGCCTGGCACTACCTACCACCACCTTATCCAATGCAATGGTCTCTATGGGACCCATGGGCCACATACAGGAGCCATTACACCAGATCCTCCACCCTCACCAAGCAGACAAACTTCTGAGATCCCCGAAGAAGAGATGTAGGAGGAAGAGGCAATTTCTCAAATAGACCTGGAGGATACTTCACCTCCCCATAATTCATCCTCATCACCGGATGCAGTGGTTATACCACTAACCCCAACAGCATCTGTTGACCTGAAGCAGTTCCAGGAACTCTTCAAAAGGGTAGCGACCAATCAAGAGATTGCTTTACAGGAGGTACAGGAAAATCAGCATAAATTGCTACAAATCCTACAAATCTCTGCATCAACTGAGATTGCCCTCCCCATAGATGAGGCCATAATGGAGCCTGCGGAGGCCAGATGGCACTCTGACTACACCAAAGTACGGGATCTCGTAGAAGATCTCCCTGAGCAGAAGCGTCCTCAACTTAAGGCCGTCCTCAATGAGGGTCAGATAATAGCTCGCACGGCACTACAGGCCTCAGTGGTTGTGGCAGACACAGCTGTTTGAACAACGGCCACAGCAGTGCTTATGAGAAGGGCATCCTGGCTGCAAGCATCAGGGATCCCAAAAGAACTGCAGCTAAAAGAGGAGGACCCTTCCCTTTGATAGGGAAAAGCTCTTCTCATCCAAAACGGATGACATACTCCATACCATGAAAGGCTCTTGGGCCACGCTGTGCACACTAGGCATATACACCCCGCCTAATAAGCATTGACATTATACACCATACCAGAGACCATGAGATACCGCTTTCCAACAGCAACAACACTTTGATCAAAATAGAAACAAGCAACGATCCCAGAGATGGCGGGTACCGCAGAATCAGGCCTCATCCACCCAACCATCTACATCCAAGCCACAGTTTTGAAGTATTGGTCGAGGGTCTGAACGACCTCCGCCCAATTATAGTGCCCCCAGACACTCCTACCCATACTTTTGGCCACCACTTGCGCCCATTTTACCATGCTTGGGCTGCTATAACAACGGACCAATGGCTCTTCAGAGGAAAACAATCTCTGAGCTCAGAACTCTGGGTTTTGCATACCAGAAAGGTGTTTAGGGTTGCCACTAGGGCTGTCAAGTGATGTAAAAAATTAATCGCGATTAATCGCACTGTTAAACAATAATAGAAAACCATTTATTTAAATATTTTTGATGTTTCCTACATTTTCAAATATTTTGATTTCAATTACAACACAGAATACGAAGTGTACAGTGCTCACTTTATTTTTTATTACAAATATTTGCATTGTAAAAAACAAAAGAAATAGTATTTTTCAACTTACCTAATGCAAGTACTGTAGTGCAATCTCTTTATCATGAAAGTTGAACTTACAAATGTAGAATTATGTACAAAAAGACTACGTTCAAAAATAAAACAATATAAAACTTTAGAGCCTAGAAAGTCCACTCAGTCCTACTTCTTCTACAGCCAGTTGCTCAGATAAACAAGTTTGTTTACATTTGCAGGAGATAATGCTGCCCGCTTCTTGTTTACAATGTCATCTGAAAGTGAGAACGGGCGTTCATATGGCACTGTTATAGACGGCGTCGCAAGATATTTACTTGCCAGTTATGTTAAAGATTCATATGTCCCTTCATGTTTCAACCACCATTCCAGAGGACATGCGTCCATGCTGATGACAGGTTCTGTTAGATAACAATCCAAAGCAGTGCAGATCAACGCATGTTCATTTTCATCATCTCAGTCAGATGCCACCAGCAGAAGGTTGATTTTCCTTTTTGCGATTCGGGTTCTGTAGTTTCCGCATCAGAGTGTTGTGTTTTTAAGACTTTTGAAAGCATGCGCCACACTTTGTCCCTCTCAGATTTTGGAAGGTACTTCAGATTCTTAAACCTTGGGTTGAGTGCTGTAGCTATCTTTAGAAATTTCACATTGGTACCTTTTCATTTTGTCAAATCTGCAGTGAAAGTGTTCTTAAAATGAACAACATGTGCTGGATCATCATCTGAGACTGCTATAACATAAACTATTTGGCAGAATGCAGGTAAAACAGCAGAAAACATACAATTCTCCCCAAAGGAGTTCAGTTATAAATTTAATTAAAAAATGCATTAAACGAGTGTCGTCAGCATGGAAGCATGTCCTCTGGAATGGTGGCAGAAGCATGAAGAGGCATACGAATGTTGAGCATATCTGTCATATAAATACCTTGCGATGCAAGCTACAAAAGTGCCATGTGAATGCCTGTTCTCACTTACAGGTGATATTGTAAATGAGAAGCGGACAGCATTATCTCTTGTAAATGTAAACAAACTTATTTCTCTTAGCCAGTGTTTCCCAAACTTGGGAAACACTGCTCTTAGCGGTTGGCTGAACAAGAAGTAGGACTGAGTGGACTTGTAGGCTCTAAAGTTTTACATTGTTTTGTTTTTGAATGCAGTTATGTAACAAAAAAAAATCTACATTTGTAAGTTGCACTTCCACTATATATATATATATATATATATAATTTGAAAATGTAGAAAAACATCCAAAAATATTTAATACATTTCAGTTGGTATTCTATTGTATAACAGTGCGATTAAAACTGTGATTAATCACGATTAATTTTTTTAATTGCGATTAATTTTTTTGAGTTAATCGTGTGATTAATCGACAGCCGTAGTTGCCATCCGTCTGGGTTTTACCTGGACAGTTTGGTTTTTGGCGTCTGTGTCCGGGTGACATTTAGGGTTGCCAGGTGCCCGGTTTTGGGGACCTGGTGACCCTAAATGGCATCTGAACCAAAAGTCCGGTTACTGCAGGGTGGCGGGAGGTGCCAGCTCATTAACCTGCACCAGCCCATCCTGAGCTGGGGCTGCCTTCTTCCTGCAGGCAGACTCCTTGAGACAATCCAGCGAGCGACATGGGGTGGGGGGGAGAGGAGCGAGTGATGGGGGCAGGGCCTTGGGAGGAAGAGGTGGAGAAGGGGTCGGGGCCTGGGGGAAGAGGCAAAGAAGGGAAGAGAAGGAGCAGGAATGGGGCCTTGGGGGGAGAGACAGAGTAGGGGCAGGACCTTGGGGAAAAGGGGCGGGGCAGGGGCAAGGCCTCAGTGGTCCAGTTACCCGCAATTAGAAAGTTGGCAACCCGAATTTAGGTGTTGACTATTAGTGGAAGCCCAGAGAAGAGCAACAAAAAAGTCAAGGGAAGGATTAAAAGAGGTAAATGTGTAACTTGGCTGAATAGCAATGAATATAGCGAGGAGAAGATATGTGTATGATGAATATTTGATCAGTGGGATGGCATGCATATCAGTGAGACCCCCTGAATTCTACATGTAAAAATTTCCCAATACAACAATCCCTTATTCTCTTTTAGTCGCTAACGGCTTTTATACAGCCTTAACTACTGCTTTTCGTTATTTTTGTTAAATATATTTTAAAAATCGGTCAGATTCTAGAGCTTATACAGACCAAGGTTGCAGATCAAACCCTCTTTCTCACGCAGTCTCCTGAACCCAAAATCTTCCCCAAAGAGAAATTACTATTAAACAGAACTAACTGCATAGAGGAAGCCCTACTTTTTTTGGTACAATGTAGAAGATTAATGGCTCTAGTGCAGTAGGCTGTAGTAAAGGCAGTGCAGCTGTGTGGCTTAACTGGGAGGAAGGTACACATTATGGTGCATAGTTAAAAATGTATTAGAGTTCAGGGTCAGCAGGAGATTTAAACCTTTAGTTGGTAAAAATCTCATAGCAAAAACCAAAACAGAATATAAACGTCAAGCTCTAGTTGAATTTTTAATTTTAACTTGCACTCTAACACAAAACCATAAGTGACCGCAGCAGTGTTGAGGCAAAATAACATCCCAAATGCATGGAATAAATGGAATGTGATGATACAATTAATATAAAAGCATATGGAGATGCTGCTAAGTTTTATGGTAGAATGCAAGTTTGGTGAAGATGTACCTCTTGCTTTTTTGGTATCTTATCTGTTGGAAGTAGAAATACACTTCTTACCCAGAGCGTTGATGTGTGCTGTCAACACTGTTGTAGGTAATATGAAATTGGAAAGGAATTCTACCTTCATAAGTCTTTCCCCTTAACTTCTTATTTCTATGCTTTGATGTGGATGGGATTTGTCTTGCTGCCAGTTTAACTGTCACTATATGTAGTTTGTGTTCCCTCATAAATAGGGAGTCTAGATAGGTCAAGGTAGAAAATGAAACAGCAAGAATGTGGAGTTCTGTGACCCAAAATCAAGGTGCCTTTACACTTTGTGCTACTGTCTTTGTTACAATCAATTGGTGTGACAATATGTGTGGCTTCAGACTTGGGAGAGAATGTTAGAATTCATGTTATCCCTTTTGGTGTAAGCTGCAAACTCAAAGGCTGTATGATAAAGTCGCTGGGGACTACTGTTCAGGTTAAATACTCCAGAAAGTACAATCAAATTGGTGTGAGCGGTATTTCTGTGATATTTCTTTCTGCACTTCAGTCTCCTCTCTGCTCACCAGTTTGTCGCAACTTAGAAACCTCGTTGCCTGTTAAAAGGTCTTTCAAAGCATACTCAAATTTGGAGGGCGGGTGGGTATGAATCAGTTTCTGAACAGTATGAACCAGTTCGTAAGATACCTGCTTATGGAAATTAAACTGTGCAATGATGGCACCTGGTAGTATTCATACTTGTGATTCTGCAATTTGCTGAGCTCCTGGCTAAAATGGAAGTTGAAGGTACTCATTGTTGCCTTATCTAGATATTTATGAACCATTCAGTCACTGTGGTATTTAGGTACACGTTACAGGATTGGGCCTGCTGCCGGTAGGAATCTTATGCTGAATCATAGAACTGGAAGGCTTTTTCCCTGCCTCCCGGGGTCTGGTCTTTCCCTTGCTAGACAGCATGTTTCCTTCTAAAAGCATTTCTGACACCTTCTCTCTTCCTGTCCTCTTATCATTTTTTCCATTTTCAACCTTCTTTGGGCTGGGTATAGAGGTCTGTTTAACTGTTAGGCCTGGTCTACACTAACCCCCCCACTTCGGACTAAGGTACGCAAATTCAGCTACGTTAATAACGTAGCTGAATTCGAAGTACCTTAGTCCGAATTTACCGCGGTCCAGACGCGGCAGGAAGGCTCCCCCGTCGATGCTGCGTACTCCGCTCGCCGAGCTGGAGTACCAGCGTCGACGGCGAGCACTTCTGGGATCGATCCGGGGCACTTCCGGGATCGATCCGGGATCGATTTATCGCGTCTTAACCAGACGCGATAAATCGAACTCAGAAAACCGATTGTTTACATCCGGACCCGGATGTAAGTGAAGACGTACCCTTAATGTCTCTGCCTGTAGCTCCCATTATCCCAGCAGGTTAAGAACTAGTCAATTGCTGATGGTCCATCCATTCACGGACCGACACACCTAGATGCCATACTCCCTCCCCTTAACAGGAGAGGAATGACACAAAGACATTGTATAATGAAAGACATCATTAAGAGTATAATCAAACACAGACGTCATAAAATCAAATTGGAATTCAAAAGTTCACAGATTTCCAAAACTGTCAAAGTAGGAGAGCTGGACTACTCTCACATTGAAATAGATTCTCTAAAACCCAATAATTCATACTCTGATTCATGTCTAAGTGCTGAGACCAACCAATAATTCGCTGAACAAATGTACAGAACTACACGACTGCCTTGCAAATCTCCCGAACAAGAATAAATCTGACACTACTAGCAATCTAGCCGAATGTGCTTTAACACTGTGTTAGTCTTATAGGACTGGTAAGGAACAACAAGAACAACAACCTGAAAAATGCAGTCAAACCAGACCAGTTTTGTTTTGACAGACAGGGCTAGATCAAGGTAATTAATGTACCAAAAATCAAAAAGCTACACAGGCATTTTAAGGATTTAGTCTGTTCCAGATAAAAGCTAAAGCTTCTCCCTGCTTTGTGATACTAAATAAACAAATTAATTAAATAAAAGGATGGACAGATTCTCAGGCCAGTTCTGTGCCCAACTAGCCACTGGAATATGCTGCCTCCAAACTGGTGGGTACAGTATTTTACAAATACTTGCAGAACAGGTGACTGGGAGCCAGGACTCCTGGGTCCTATTCCTAGACCGGCCGTTGATTTATTGTGCGTGTCAGTTAATCTCTCTGTATCTCAATATGTCCTTTTGTAAGATGGGTACAATAGTATTTACCTACCACTACCTACCTACCACCAGGGATGTTGTGAGGCTTCATCAAAAAAAAGTTGCAAACCACTTTGAGATCCTTGGATGAGAGGAGTTCCAGAAGTTATGGTTATTCTCATAATAATAAGTGCAGGCCACAAGGAAACTGAACCAATATCAGGTGTTTCCACCTCTACACAACAGAATTTTAAGGCTTTCAAGTCACTCTTCCTGAGTTTGCTCCAACAGAAAGTGAATCATTCAGGTGCAACTTATCAGCATGCTAGGTCATACAAGGGAGGATTACCAGCCTCTTGATTAGCAAAAACAGTAACAGAGAGCTCCTGTATATGCATTAAAAACACTCTGAAGTATGGTCTGAAGTAAATAGGATGAAATTCAATAAAGACAAATGCAAAATACTCCATTTAGGAAGGAACAATCAGTTGCAGACATACAAAATAGGAAGGGACCACCTAGGAAGGAGTACTGTTCTGTGGAAAGGGATCTGGGGGTCATAGTGGACCACAAGCGAAATATGAGTGAACAGTGTAACGCTGTTGCAAAAAAAGAGAACATCATTCTGGAATGTATTAGCAGGAGTGTTGTAAGTAAGACACGAGAAGTCATTCTTCCACTCTACTCTGCTCTGATTAGGGCCAGATAGTTGGAGACTTCCAAGAAATAACAGAAACACATACAATATATTCAACACAATAATTATATTAAACAGGAGACAAATATAACAAAAAAAGCAAACATGATTCTGGGATGTATTAACAGGTATGTTGTGAGCAAGACACGAGAAGTCATTCTTCCGCTCTACTCTGCTCTGGTTAGGACTCAGCTGGAGTATTGTGTCCAGTTCTGGGCACCTCATTTCAAGAAAGATGTGGAGAAATTGGAGAGGGTCCAGAGAAGAGCAACAAGAATGATTAAAGGTCTTGAGAACATGACCTATGAAGGAAGGCTGAAAGAATTGGGTTTGTTTAGTTTGGAAAAGAGAAGACTGAGAGGGGACATGATAGCAGTTTTCAGGTATCTAAAAGGGTGTCATAAGGAGGAGGGAGAAAACTTGTTCACCTTAGCCTCTAAGGATAGAACAAGAAGCAATAGGCTTGAACTGCAGCAAGGGAGGTTTAGGTTGGACGTTAGGAAAAAGTTCCTAACTGTCAGGGTGGTTAAACACTGGAATAAATTGCCTAGGGAGGTTGTGGAATCTCCATCTCTGGAGATATTTAAGAGTAGGTTAGATAAATGTCTATCAGGGATGGTCTAGACAGTATTTGGTCCTGCCATGCGGGCAGGGGACTGGACTCGATGACCTCTCGAGGTCCCTTCCAGTCCTAGAATCTATGAATCTATAACATAACAGGGTAAACCACTATTGTTAGGGTCACCGGTGCCCACGCTACTAATACCTGTGACTCGACATCCAGAGACACACACAGCAGGCAGCAGCCCTGAACTGGCAGACAGAGCAGAGCTGACCATGTGGTGACTGGTCTCACCTAGGGAGCTGGAAGGCTAACTCAGTCTGGCTGGGGAAGTTTCCCAGCAAAACTCTACAAACGGAGTCATCAGTGGAGAGGGAAAAGCCCAGCTGAAGGATCTTGCTTTCAGGTCCCTAGAGGCCAGTTCTCAGGGGGAACCCTGCATGCAGGCCTGGGACTCACCAGCTCCCCGCACAGCCAGTCTTGCCCTTGCCCTGGCTGGCTCCAGACAGACTCAAAAATAGCTTCTCCCCTTTCCTGAACTCCCTGGGAGGGGCATCTCACTCCCTATTGGTTGCCAGGCAGACTCTGAGTTTGCCTTGGCTCCCCCTCCATGAGCTGCAAGCAGACAGAGCCCCAGGAATCTAGGTAATCTCCTTGGGGGTTACATTAATTTGGCCCCCTTGTGCATATGCATTATGATATAAGCACTATTGTTTTCCCCACAGGATCTCTGCCCATGCCCTTAGCATGTACCTCCACAGCCTGACTGTCCCCATACCAACAGCCCGCCTGTAGACTGGGTCTGCCTCCATCCCACACTGCAACTTGGCTCTTCTGTGTTTTTATCAGGGAACTTCCTCTTTCTCCTAGGTGCTAGTGGGGGAATGTTCAGAGCACAGGAGAAAAGAAACAGAAAGGGAGAATATCCCAGGAGCCACTATGGTCCCCTGGTACTGGGAGGAGCAATTGCAGGGAACGCCCTGCTTAGCTCTGCGCAGGAGCTTGCTTAGTACAGATGGACTCTTCAGAGAATTTAGCTGTCAAATTCTAACAGGTCTCTACTAAGCATGTGAAAACTGCAGTTATATGGCGGCTTGTTACTTGGCCAGATGTGGGTGGATTTTCATGCTGATACAAAAGGCACATACTTGGCATCAGGGTAACCCCCCCCCCCAACCAAATTTTAGATCTCTTTTCCAAAGCGTATATGTTCTAGGGCTTTTCAATTAAACCGTTGTAAGAATTTGACATGGGCAAAACATATTTTTATCTAACTTAATTCTGAGAAATGTCTGAACCATTTTTGCCGAAACATTAAATGTCAGCCTTACATAGTCACTCAGTATGGAAAATTTCAGCCTAAACAGTTGCTGTTTGTCCATGTTATAAGAAACTGAAAATATGGTGTTTATAATGGAAAGTATTAGACAACCTAAAATAAAATGTGTCCCTACCAGCTCCGCCTATAATTTAATATAAATTTAAGTGATTTCCACCAAAGCCAATATGAGATGAAGAACAATAGAAATATTTTTCAGATATTTTATTTTAGGACATTAATGATGTAAAATGTACTCAGTACAGTATATATGAATGTGTCTAATGTAAATTATAGTGAGACTTCAGTGGAGTTACACCAGGATAAATTTGATCCAAAGTGGTTAAAATATGCACAGTTAGAAAATTACTGAGAATTTTATTTGTATTAGGATCACATTGCATCTAGACAACTACTGTCTCTGTGGGACTTGGGTAGTTGCCCTAAAAAAAATCCAGGCTTATAGTTTAATTTTCAAATTTAGTTAAACTTTGTAGTAAGCCCTCCAGCCAGTAGGTGGAGACAAACACCTGAGCTATCCTGTGTTTCACTATTGCAGCAGTATTTTTCCACCCCAGGGGAAACTTTTCACCCTTAGCCTAACAAATATGGAATGCGCAGCAGGCTGATATAACCATGGGAATGTTTACCTCACTTAGGTCTAATCTGCCATAAAGGCATCACCAGCGTGCTTTTAATCTGCCAAAGGCACATTCCTCGGTCATTCTGCACCTGCTCAGCCTGTTGTTGAAGCGCTCCTTGCTTCTTGTCCAGGTTTTCCGTGTAAGTCTTCATGAGCCATGAGAGTAAGGGGTACTCTGGGTCGCCCAGGATCACTGTGGGCATTTCAACATCCCCCACTGGAATCTTCTGGCCTGGAAAGAAAGTCCCCGCTTGTAGCTTTCTGTACAGGCCACTGTTCCTGAAGATGCATGCGTCACGCACCTTCCCGGGCCACCCTGCGTTGATGTCAGTGAAATGCCCACGGTGATCCACCAGCGCCTGCAATTTCAATGTGTCCAAATCCTGAACCACCTCCACTCAATAGGCACCCTTGTTAGGAATCTCAGCAGAGGCTAATGACTGAACTGTTGAAACTGACTGCTCTGTCATAGAATGGTTCCACCAGGTTAGCACTGAGGCACATTAGTGGGGCAGTGGGGGGAAGTGTTTGCTGTTGCTATTAGTGCTGTATCTGCTCTGTGGATAAACAAGAAATTTGAATTGGCAAGAGGAAATAATATGATTCCTTTTGCAGGGGATTTTATATATCACATCTTCAGAGTGCTTTACAAAAAATCCCTGTGAGATAGTACATCCCTATCTCCATTTTACACACAGAGAAACTAAAGCATAGAGAAAGGAAGTCACTTGGCCTTGGCCACACAGCATGTCATTGGCAAAGTCTGGAATAGAATCTGGGATTTTCTATCTCCACGATCCCTCCTGACAAAATTGATTCCTACTTTATGAAACTTCTCTATCTACAAAACCATTCATTTAATAAGAAATCAGTGATGGAATAATTTTCTAGTGCACAGTATAATTAAAACATAAAATATCAATAATAAGGGAGAGGGCAAATATAAAATAACAATGTAACTTGTTTTGGCAACTGTATTTCTAACAATCTGTCTTTTTTTGTTTTGTTCATTGTTTTGCAGAAGGAAAACTGAGACTGACACACACTGAGAGAAACAGCATAATCAAAAATGTAAGTCAGTGAAAACCACACAGGTTTCTATTGTATACAACATAAAACTGTCCGTACTTATTCTTAAGAAGTCAACGTTTTTTCTTTGCTTTATCTCCAAAAGGATATGGGGGGAGCAGTGGCGTATTAATGATTTTGCTGCCCCTAGGCCCTGAAATAATTGCCGCCCCCATATGAACTTAATTTCTTCCACCGGCAGCTCCCCGCCCCCCCGCCCCAGCTCACCTCCGCTCCGCTCCGCCTCCTCCCCTGAGCGTGCCCCTGGGTTCTGCTTCTCTTCCCCCCCACCCCAGTGCTTGCGCCGCGAAACAGCTGATTCGTGCGGCAAGCCTGGCAGGGAGGGGGGAAGAGGGGGAACGTAGCGCGCTTGGGGGAGGAGGCGGGGCTGGGGCAGGGATTTGGGGAGGGATCCAATAGGGGTAGGGAGGGGCAGAGTTGGGGCGGGGACTCTGGGGCAGGGGTGGAGTCGGGGCAGGGCCGGGGGGGGGCGTGAGCTCCCACCGGTGCTGACAAAAGTTGGCGCCTGTGTACAGGCATCCGACGGACAGTGGGCTTGTGCAAAAATGCCGCATTTACAAAAATGCTGCTATTATAAATTTGCCGCCCTAGGCCTAGGCCTTGTCGGCCTAGGCTATAATACGCCACTGGTGGGGAGTAGCAGATGCAGTCTGCTGGTTGGTTCCTACAGCCGATTTGAGTTGTGGTTTCAGGCTGTGTGGTTTCAGTGCAGGCCCACGAGATATGTCCACTCGTTCCCTGCAGTCTTTTGCGGAGATCTGCTATGTGGGTTATATCCATGATGTGTTGAAGTGAAAGGGCCCTTTGAGAACATTGTTTTTTTGCTTTCTCCACCCCCACTACAGAAAATCCCCCCACCATTTATGGTGCTTTTCACACCCTTACATCCATCTAATGTGGCTCAGGATTATGCTCTAGATTTGGATGTCACAGACCAGTACTGAGGTCTTGTCTATACTGAGGTCTTGTCTACATTTAAAAGGTTCGATGGTGTAGCTATACAGGTGGGGCTATACTGTTAAACCTTCCTATTGCAGATGCAACTTATACTGGCAGAAAAAGTCATTTTGACAGTATATTTTATACCAGTTTCTTGAGAGAAATAAGCTATGTTGGCAAACAGACTATTGCCTGTATAACTGTGTCTATATGAGGGCTTTTCCTGGCATAGCTGTATCTGCAAAAAATCATGTTCCTACTTGTTATGCTGTCTGGAGTGGTTCATGACTGTGAGTGCCAACCTCAGGGCAGACATCCCAAACTGGTTGTATGTTCTGTAATTAGATTTCACCAACCCGGTAACAAATGAGAACTCCTGAAGCACTCTTAATAGTCTTACCATGGAGTCACAGACAGTCCCTTGGGCATTCTAGACTAGAATTGACTAGACTGTCTTGCCATCCAGGCAAGCTACACTTAGTGATAGTTGGTTGCTATGTGTAACCCACACACCTCCTGGGTGTGGTGCTCTGTCTTATTTAGTGACACCGAGACCACTGAGAAAGAGATTAATGAGTCTGCTCTACTGCCTTAGCTAACAGCCATATGGCTTTTAGCTTAGGCGGTAAGTTCCAGAGGCTCATGCACTAAGCTCCAGAGACGCCAGGTTCGATCCCACCCGCCAGTGACCCAGGGTCTGTCAGTGTTATATATGCACCAAAGATCACCAAAGATGCTGATTTGCTTCCAGTCCCAAGAGACTAGTCACTTACCCCTGGTCAGTTTGTACCTCGGATCTCACACCAAAGACAACACTGGTAGATGATCCTATAGTAAACCAACTAAGGATTTATTAACTAGGAAAAAAGAAACGAGAGAGTTATTTACAGGTTAAAGCAGTCAAACCTATGTACACAAATGAGTTACAGTCTATGGTTCCAAAAGATGACAGAGTTGTGGCAGTCTGTCAGCACTGAATGTCTTTCAGGGCTAATCTAGGTTGTCCCTGGGGATCTCTGCTTCTGTTTCATGGCTCCAGCCCTATGAGAATCCAATCGACAAAAGACATTTTCTTTGCTATCTTTATTTCCTTCTTTCAGAATTCAAGCTGATGGGATGAGCCCTTTTGCATGTAGCCTCTTCATGGGTGTGGAGGGACAGCTAATAACGTCTTTGTATTGTGGTGTCCCACAATGGCCCATTTAGTTTTGATAGTCATCTTAATGAGCAGGAGACAATCCCTTCTGATAGGTTGACAGTTTCAGGGCAAACACTTTTTACAATTATAAAGCAAAAACTTACAGCACATGATAAAGATTGTATAAGTGAGATTAATGCATGCAGCAGTTTACAAGCATGTCATAAAGTCTAAACACGTTGTTATAAGTTCAATACCCATTTTAACCATACTAACACCCAGGTGAAACAGACTGGTTTCCAGCAATGAATTTGTCCATGCTCAGCTGAGACTTAAAGCCTTTGCAAGAGCTGTCACCTGGTTTACCGGTGTCATTGTGATGAGGTGCTCTACTCACCGCTTGACGGCGCCTCCTCCTGACTGTTCTGGGGATTAGCTCTACATGGCCAACACCCCTTTCCAGCAGTTTCACTCCATCACACTCTCTCTCTCTCTCACACTTCGCAGCCCCTCTCTCACTCCAGGAGCTGCAGCTTTCTCTTCGTGACTTGGCCCTCCGACCAGGTCACTAAGTAGTTTCCCCTTCCAGAGTGAGATATTTCAAAGTTTCTTCTGTTCAAATGGCGTCAGGTGGTTCTCACGCCATTTGCCCTGACCCTGTCCCTCCTGCAGTGACCCAGGCAGTCTTTTAATTCACCGCCCCAAGCAGTACAATTCCTCAGGGGCTGGTAGGCAAACCCAGGCCCGCCCTGTACTCTAGCTTCCAGTCCAGAGCCCTTTACCAAGTAGTCAAGGTCTGCAGCTTCCCTAACCTTACTCCTTTTTCCCCTGGACTACTTCCTATCTTGCTTCCACTCATTCTAGTCAGACCCCTGTCTCCGAGGATTTACTAGGTCTCAGGGGAGAGTGACTGCTGCTCTTCACCCTGCAGCCCTTGGCTTTATGTAAACCCTGCCTGTTCCCTCACTGGCAAGCTTCTTTCTAATCAAGGCTCTCTACACAGCCTAAATCTCCCTTGTTTGCCACTTAATTGGCTGATTGGGCCCATCTCAGAGCCGGTGTGGGGAGTACACCCCATCACAGTCACACTATGCTGGCAAAGCTTGTAATTGTAGACCAGGCCTTAGTGTTGCGTTGAATAGAGTACTTAGTTACTCAGAGTATTTTGAATGTTTATAATTTAGCCTGGTGGTCGTTTCTGTTTTGACCAAGAAACATTATGAGGTGTTTTGTTGGCATTTATAGACATCAAGCCTTGCAGTTGATCCTCATTTATATGGTATGTTGGCCTTGGCCAGTATCCAGTATTAAAGATACGTTTTTAACTGTCTGTATTAAGAAGACCTTATTTGACGATGTAAAAACATCCTATAATCTGATGAAAATTCATGATTGTAATAACAAAACCCAACATTACTCATCTGAATATCAAAGAACGGAGTTTCAGATCAGGCAAACAGAAAACAGTAGACTCATTAAAAGATTGGATGAGGTTTCCTATATATTGCTGAGTCAATTTTAAAATATGTTTAACACTGCTGCAGAGCACATTGTGTTTTACTTCTCCTCTATCAAGGGATGAATATATTTCTAACATATGGGTTTGGAAATTATTGATGACTGTAGTGTGTCAAACAGCCTTGAAGATTGAATGAAAGCCATTCTAGTTTGCGCTGCATTTTTTAATCTTTGAAAAGTTAAATAAATTTTTACAGAATTTTTTTAAATTGGATATTTTCAGAGGTCAAATAAAAGCATGGGAATATTCAATTCCTGCTACATAGAAGCCTGCACTCCTTTAATAGTCTTTTGGAAATCACAGAATCATAGAACTGGTAGGGCTGGAGCAGAGGTCACCAAGTCCAGCCCTCTGCACTGAGGAAGGATCACGTAAATGTAGACCAAAGGTTCCCAAACTGTGGGGCAAGCTCCCCTAGGGGGCATGGAGGAACGTTCGGGGGGGCATGGTGGGGCCCAGGGCAGCGAGGAAGCGCCACCCAGCCCTGCCCCACTCACAGCTCTACTCTGGCCCCGCCCCCAGTCTTGGCTCCTGGCCATGGCTCTGTTCCAGGCCCCAGACCCACCCCCAGCTGTGGCCCCAGCCTCAGCCCCCTTACCCCTTTCCACGTCTCGCGCCCTCCCAAGCCGTGGCCCTGTTCCTGGCCCTGGCTTGGGGTGGGGGGCACGGACAGGGGTAAGAGGGGGGGCGTGATGCTGAAAAGTTTGGGGATCACTGATCTAAACCATCCCTGACAAGTGTTCGTTCAACCTGTTCTTAATCTTCAGTGATGGGGATGACACAACTTCCCTGGGAAGCCTATTCCAGAACTTAAATACTCTTAGCTTAGAAAGTTTTTTGTAATATCTAACCTAAATAGCTTTTGCTGCTGATTAAGCCCCTTACTTCTTGTGCTACCTTCAGAGGAAATGGAGAGCAGTTGATCACCCTCATTTTTATAACAGCCCTTGACATATTTGAAGACTCTTATTAGGTTTCCCTTCAAAACTAAAAATGCCTTTTTTACCTTTTCCTCATAGGTCAGGTTTTCTAAACCTTTTGTCACTTTTGTTGTTCTCCTTTGGTCTCTCTCTGGTTTGTCCTCATCTTTCCTAAAGTGTGGTGTCCTGAATTGGACAAAGCTGTGTCCTCACCAGTAACAGGGTAGAGTGGGACAACTACCTCCCATGTCCTACATAACAACACTCCTGTTAATTACCCCAAAATGATATTAGCCTTCTTTGCAACCGCAGCACATTATTGACTCATATTCAATTTGTGATCCACTATAACCCGCAGATCCTTTTCAGCAGTACTACCATCTAACCATTCCCCATTTTGTAGTTGTGCATTTGATTTTTTGCTTCCTAAGGGAAGTACTTTGCACTTGTCCTTACTGAATATCATCTTGTTGATTTCAGACCAGTTCTCTAATTTATCAAGATCATCTTGAATTCTAATCCTCTTCTCCAAAGTGTTTGCAAGTCCTCCCATCTTGAAGTCATTTGCAAATTTTATAAACATATTCTCCATGCAGTTGTCCAACTAATTAATGAAAATATTTAATTGTACGAGACTCAGAACTAACCCCGTGAGACCCCACTAAGTATAGCCTCCCAGTTTGACAGCAAACCATTTATAACAACTCTTTGAGTATGGTTTTTCAACCACTTGTGCATGCACCCTATAGTAATTTCATTTAGACCACATTTCCCTAGTTTGCTTATGAGACTATCATGTCAAGAGCCGTACTAAAAATCAAGATATATTACCTCTACTGCTTTCCCCCCGCCATCCATTATGCCAGATACCCTGTTAGAGAAGGAAATTAGGTTGGTTTGGCATGGTTTGTTCTTGACAAATCCATGCTGGCTATTCCTTATAACCCTATGAAACTTGAGAAAAGCCAGTTGAGAGTCTTTGGGTTAAGTTTAGAGGCAAGAGCAACAAGGGTGATATTGTGGTGGGCATCTGCTATAGACCACCAGACCAGGAGGATGAGATAGACGAGACTTTCTTTGGACAACTAACAGAAGTTTCCAGATCACAGGCCCTGGTTCTCATGGGGGACTTCAATCACTCTGACATCTGTTGGCAGAGCAATACAGCAGTGCACAGGCAATCCAAGAAGTTTTTGGAGAGTGTTGGGGTCAACTTCCTGGTACAAGTGCTGGAGGAACAAACTAGGGGCCATGCTCCTCTTACTTGCTGCTCACAAACAGGGAAGAATTGGTAGGGGAAGTAGAAGTGGGTGGCAACCTGGGCAGCGATGACCATGAGATGATCGAGTTCAGGATCCTGACAAAAGGAAGACAGGAGAGTAGCAAAATATGGACCCCGAACTTCAGAAAAGCAAACTTTAACTCCCCCAGGGAACTGATGGGCAGGATCCCCTGGGAGGCTAATATGAGGGGAAAGGAGTCCAGGAGAGCTGGCTGTATTTTAAAGAAGGCTTATTGAGGGTGCAGGAACAGACATCCCGATGTGCAGAAAGAATAGCAAATATGGCAGGCGACTAGCTTGGCTTAACAGAGAAATCTTCGGTGAGCTTAAAGACAAAAAGGAAGCTTACAAGAAGTGGAAACTTGGACAGATGACTAGGGAGGAGTATAAAAATATTGCTCAAGCATGCAAGGGTGTAATCAGGAAGGCCAAAGCACAATTGGAGTTGCAGCTAGCAAGGGATGTGAAGAGTAACAAAAAGGGTTTCTATAGGTATGTTAGCAACAAGAAAAAGGTCAGGGAAAGTGTGGTACCCTTACTGAATGGGGGAGACAACCCAGTGACAGAAGATGTGGAAAAAGCTAATGTACTCAATGCTTTTTTTGCCTCAGTCTTCACAGACAAGGTCAGCTCCCAGACTGCTGCACTGGGCAGCACAGTATGGGGAGGAGGTGAGCAGCCCTCATTGTTGAAAGAACAGGTTAAGGACTGTTTAGAAAAGCTGGACATGCACAAGTCCACGGGGCCGGATGCAGTGCATCTGAGGGTGTTGGCTGTTATGATTGCAGAGCCATTGGCCATTATCTTTGAGAACCCGTGGCAATCGGGGGAGGTCCCGGACGATTGGAAAAAGGCAAATATAGTGCCCATCTTTAAAAAAGGGAAGAAGGAGAATCCGGGGAACTACAGACTGGTCAGCCTCACCTCAGTCCCTGGAAAAATCATGTAGCAGGTCCTCAAGGAATCCATTTTGAAGCACTTGGAGGAGAGGAAGGTGATCAGGAACAGTCAACATGGGCAAGTCATGCCTGACCAACCTGATTGCCTTCTATGATGCGATAACAGGCTCTGTGGATATGGGGAAAGCAGTGGACGTGATGTACCTTGACGTTAGCAAACTTTTTGATATGGTCTCTCACAGTATTCTTGCCAGCAAGTTAAAAAAGTTTGAATTGGATGAATTGACTATAAGGCGGACAGAAAGCTGGCTAGATCATTGGGCACAATGGGTAGTGATCTCAATGTCTAGTTGGCAGCTGGTATCAAGCAGAGTGCCCCAGGGGTTGGTCCTGGGGCAAGTTTTGTTCAACATCTTCATTAATGATCTGGATGATAGGATGGATTGCAAGTTCGCGGATGACACTAAGGTGGGGGGAGAGTTAGATATGCTGAAGGGTAGGGATAGGGTCCAGAGTAACCTAGACAAATTGGAGGATTGGGCCAAAAGAAATCTGATGAGGTTCAACAAGGACAAGTGCGGAGTCCTACACTTAGGATGGAAGAATCCCATGCACTGCTACAGGCTGGAGACCGACTGACTAAGCAGCAGTTCTGCAGAAAAGGACCTGGGGTTTAAAATGGACAAGAAGCTGGATATGAGTCAACAGTGTGCCCTTATTGCCAAGAAGGCTCACGGCATATTTTAGGAGCATAAGTAGGAGCATTGCCAGCAGATCGAGGGAGGTGATTATTCCCCTCTATTTGACACTGGTGAGGCCACATCTTCAGTATTGCGTCCAGTTTTGGGCTCCCCAGTACAGAAAGGATGTGGACAAATTGGAAAGAGTCCAGCGGAGGGCAACGAAAATGATTAGGGGACTGGGGCACATCGCTTACGAGGAAAGGCTGAGGGAACTGGGCTTGTTTAGTCTGCAGAAGAGAAGAGTGAGGGGGGATTTGATAGCAGCCTTCAACTACCTGAAGGGGGGTTCCAGAGAGGATGGAGCTCAGCCTTTCTCAGTGGTGGCAGATGACAGAACAAGGAGCAATGGTCTCAAGTTGCAGTGGGGGAGGTCTAGGTTGGATATTAGGAAACACTATTTCACTAGGAGGGTGGTGAAGCACTGGAATGGGTTACCTAGGGAGGTGGTGGAATCTCCATCCTTAGAGGTTTTTAAGGCCCAGTTTGACATAGCCCTGGGTGGGATGATTTAGTTGGTGTTGGTCCTGCTTTGAGCAGGGGGTTGGACTAGATGACCTCCTGAGGTCTCTTCCAATCCTAATCTTCTATGATTCTATTATTTTATTATCCTCTTAGCAATTGATTGCTTATTAATTTGTTTCAGTATCATTCCAGGTGTCAACGTTAGGCTGACTGGTCTATAATTCCCTAGGTCCCCTTTTTAAACATAGGTACTATGTTTGGCCTTCTCTAGTCCTCTGGGACGTCACCCATCCTCCTTGAGTTCTGAAAGATAATTGCTAATGGTTCTGAGATTGCTTCTGCTAGTTCTTCAAGTGATTGCACGTGTGCATTCCACTCTAGGGGGGTGTGTGTGTCCCACGTACAGTCACCAGAAAAGTTTCCCTCAGTGGTACCTGTTGGGGCGGCTCAAGTGTCTTCTGCCGCCATGCACCGTTGGCACTGGTATAAAGCACTCAGGCAAGCTCGTGCACCCTCAGTTCCTTCTTATCACCCGTGGCGGTCTCTGGAACTGCTCTCCTTGCATTCACAATTCTCTCAGTGGACTTTCCTTGTTATTGTACATAGTTAGTTAGTTTTAGTTATTTTTACTTGTGCCGAGGGATGCCTTGGTCACTGGGCTTTAAGCCCTGCACCTTCTGCAACAAGGCTATGCTCCTGAGCGATCTGCACTCAAGCTGCTTGGAGTGCCTGGGAGAAGCTCCATATTGGGGACCATTGCCAGATCTGCAAGGACTTTAAGCCTTGCACAAAGAAGGATTGAGAGGCCAGACTGACGATCCTGCTTATGGAAGCGGCACTGAGACCCCCATCTGATCCAGGCCGGTCAGACTCTGCACTGAGTGCCTCGGAGTCGGTAAGGAGTGCTCCTCCTATCAAAGTGGAGTCCCGGCACCAATCTCCATTCCCAGTGCCTAGAAAAAGGTATAAGAAACAGCCTGCCAAATGGGGGCAATCCTCAGTGCCAAAGACTGCCAGGTATAGGGATCAGAGTTGAGTATGGTTTAAGACAAAGCATTCCTCTGTCTTGGTACTGCAGAAGATGGCACTGTTGACACTGGCACATAAGCAGGTACCGTCAAGTCTGGTTCCAGAAGAGTCTTCTATATTGGTGGCACTGCGCGGAACCGGTACTGTGTCGGTACCGACCACACCGGAGGCGTTTGCCGCTACTAGGAACCTTCTCTCACCGTTGATACCGGTATAGCCGACAACACAAGTGTCAGCGTTATCGGTTCCGGTGGACAGGAGTGAACCTGCTGCATCGTGTCAATGTTCAGTACTGCGCCCTTTCGTACCATTAAAAGAGAAACCAGCGATGCTTGGCACCATAGCACCTGAGAGGCCTAGTCATGCACCAGGACCCCATTGTGGTAGGCTCTGTACAAACACAGAATAAAAAGATGGTTTCTGCCCCCAAAAGCTTACAATTTAAATCATTTAACCATCTATTTTAGATACCTCTATGGCTCCCTTTACATTGATGTGAGTACCTCACAACCACCCCAGTGAAGTAGGAAATAATTGCTTCCTTATTAATGTAATTCACTATACAGACACTCCCTGGGTTATGCAAACCCGATTTATGCAAATCTGCACTTACGGAAAAAGTTCCGTAAATTCCATAAGCTCGAAAGTTGGTCTTTGGTTTTTTGTGGTTTTTTTTTTTTTTTTTTGCGTAATAGTCGGCTATACGTTCCCGACTTACGCAAAATTCGAGTTACACAAGGCGTTCCGGAATGGAACGCTTGTGTAAGTCAGGGAACGTCTGTAATATAATGATAGGGATTGAAATACAATGGGTGAAGCTTAATTTGAATGAGTTTATACAGGTTGAATCCAGAATAGCTTTATAGATGCCAGTGGGGTTTCTCTGGATTTACACCAGTGTTACTAAGGGCAGAATTTGGCACACTGAATTCAGTAACTGGTGGTTTGTGGTATCTATTTGTTTTAAGTATTAATCTTTTGGGATGTTTTTAGCAGGAGAGAGTTAGGTTGTGCCTGGGTCATATCTGCCAACGTCCATATAACCTCCCCTCTCTACTTATCTACTTTTTCTTTCAGTGTTGTTGTAGTTGTGTCGGTCCCAGGATATTAAAGAGACAATGTAACCCACTAATGATCCCCCCCCCAGCTGCTCCCCCTTCCCTTCCTTTCCTCCATATGACTGGAGGAGTGTTAACAAGCCACTTCACCTTGAATGGTCCCTTGAAATATGTGTTAACTATTTATGCTAAACAATCTGTGCCACCTTGTATTTAGCTGTGATACTCTGAGTCCTAGGGGCTTGTCTGCACTACAGAATTAAGTCACTTTAAGTTACGTTGACGCACAGCCACCGCTGTAATTAAACCACTGTTGCACGTCCGCACTACGCTCCTTGTGTCAGCGGAGCGCATCCGCAGGAGCAGCGCTTGCACTGACGCAGAGAGCAGTGCACTGTGGGTAGCTAGCCCACTTTGCAACTCGCCACCATCTAGGGCAGAGTGTTTTGGGAAGGGTTTGCAATGCCGCGTGGGGGCAGGTTCAGCGTCCCGTGAGGCAGTTTTCTCCATCCCATCATTCCATGGGCATCATAGTAGGTTTCATGCCGCTTTTCAAAAGCCCCAGTAACCTACATGCCCACCATTTCTGTCAGAAAGCGTGGATCTGCACTGCTCTTTAATATTGTGCTGAGCATTATGAGCACAAAGCACCTGGTCCTGCAATATTTCCTTAGCTGTGAGTCTGATGATGATGCCTTGGTGTCTGCCTTGCTGTGTGTCATGGAAAGAAACAATTCAATATTGCTGTTGGCATTCACAGAGCAGCTGCACATGGTGGACTGCCAGTTCTGAGCACCAGAAACAAGCACTGACGGGTGGGATCACATTGTTATGCAGGTATGGGACGACAAGCTGTGGCTGCAGAACTTTTGGATGCGCAGGTCCACCCTCTTGGAACTGTGTGTGGAGCTTGCACCAGACTCTCCAATATAGTGACACCAAAATGAGAGCTGAGCTCACATTGGAGAAGCGAGTGGCAATCGCTGTGTGGAAGCTGGGGATTGCTATTATGCAAGTATGCAGGGCCATTAATCACGTCCTGCTATGAAGGGCTGCGACGCTAGGCAATGTGCAGGAAATAGTGGATGGTTTTGCAGCAGTGTGGTTCCAGAACTGCCATGGGGTGATAGATGGCACAAATATCCCTATTTTAGTATCAGACCACCTTGTGATGGTGTATATCAATAGAAAATGCTACTTTTCTATGTTATAGCAAGTGCTGGTGGATCATCAGGGTCATTTCACCAACATCAACGCCGGCTGGTCAGGGAAGGTGCATGGCACACGCATCTTTAGGAACATAGGCCTGAACAGAAAGCTGCAAGCAGGGACCTTCTTTCCATACCAGAGGATTACCACTGGGGATGTGGAAATGCCAGTAGTGATCCTGGAAGATCCAGCCTACCCCTTACTCCTGTGGCTCATGAAGTCATACACCGGCCACCTTGACAGTATCAAGGAGCGCTTCAACAGCAGGCTCAGCAGGTGAAGAATGACTGTTGAATGTGCCTTTGGCAGTTTGAAGGGTTGCTGGTGACAATATCCCCATGGTCATAGCTGCCTATGCACTTCATAAAATCTGTGAAGCAAAGGGGGAGAAGTTTCCGCAGGGGTGGTGCGCAGAGTTGGAATGGCTGTCTGCTGATTTTGAGTAGCCAAATACCAGGACTATAAGAAAAGCTCAATGGTGAGTTATTTAGCTCAGGGAGGCTTTGAAGGAGCATTTTAACAAAGAGCCATAGTAACGTGTGTTGCTGTAGTGTGCTGAGCCTGGCACGGGGTTTTTTTTGGACTGTGCTATGAACCTTATAATGATTGCCGTGTGTACACTACTATAACAATGCAAATGCATCTGTTGCTATTGTCTGTGAATGTTAGCAGCAGCCACCATACGTTGGAGACTAATAAAGATATATTCAGTTTCCATAAGTAGATTTCTATTGTACACCCATGCAAACATACCTATGTAATACTGAAGTAAATTTCATACATACAGAGAAAAGTATCTTTAAAGGTGAAGGAACAAGGAATCACAGGCACATACACCCATGAGGCTCTCACATCTGGGTGTATGTGTGACTGTCATTGTGTGTAATCTCCCAGGGGGTGGAGTGCCTGGGGTACTGCTGCAGCCCCGGAAGATACTCTCCCCCCCACACACACATTTTCCATGTAAGCGTAGGGAAGTCTTGGAATGCAGTTCTGTTTGGGCTGCAAGGGGAGGCGAGCACAGCTGTGTTCAACCTGAAGTTCAATCAGAGACTGTAGCATGTCTGTTTGCTTACTGACAAGCACTATCATCTCTTGCTGCCCATTTCTCCTGTCCCCCCTGCATTTTGGCATTGATTGCCACGCTTCAAGCCCTCTGCTCACAATCCGAAGCACCAGAGGCTTTCAGGACATCCTGGAACATGTCTTCCCTTGTCCTCTTCTTTCTCCTCGTCTGACGAGTTGCTCCGCTGGTGTGGATGGAGAGACCCTCAAGACCAGATTTGCAGCTGCTAAAGAAACAATGGACAGAGATATTCTCGTCAGTGCATTCACTCCCTTTAACCCACACAAGTTACAAGCACAGCATTCTCACTTCCCGTTGGGACTCTCGGAGCATGGTGGCAGCCCCAGCCTCGGTGAGCATGGCCCGGGAGAGGGCAAGTTGGGACAATAAGGGAGGAGGATAGCCCTGGGGCATCAATACAAGAGGATAGGGCTATTGTACTGCATCCTGGCACCATTTCCCACAGGCAGAGGTTATTGTAGCTGATATCTCACTCCTGAGGGTAACTGAGGCTGAAAGGGAACAGCTCCTGCCTGCACCTGGCTGCAGACTGGGTCTGTATGCTGCTAGCCTGTTGTGCTGCAATGGTGCCTGCTGAACTAATGGCCGAGCGGTGTGGCAAAGTGTCCTAATGTGGGGGAAGAAACAAATCAGCCCTCCCAAGAAACCTTCGGTAGAGGATTGCAGACTGCCTCCAGAAAAGTTTCTTAGAGATCTCCATGGAGGATTCATGGGACATTCCAGTGCACATAAACAAACTGTTCCACAGGGCCCCCTCTGGCTAGATGTACAGGGGGAATGAGAAGCAGACAGCAACCCTACCTCTATTGGTTATTTCACTACCTCTTCTAGCCTGATTGAAAAAATAGTACATGAGCAGATGCATCCCTGCAATACTGAAGCAAACTGACTACTTACCACAGGTTCCCTCCCTTGCATTAGGCTCACCAGTGCCGTACTGCTGGGAGTGGCTCAACTGCTTAGGAGTCAAAAGCAGATCCTGGCTTGCTACCCCACTGGATCCCCTGGTCGCCTGTTCCACATACTCCTCCTACTCTTCCTTGTCCATCACCTTGTCCTCAGGGTTCACTGCGATGGGATGTGACTCCAGCTCCCCCGAAGTATCCATGGGGTGCTTGGCGGTGAAGGTGGGGTCGCTGCCGAGGGTGGCATGCAGCTGCTTGGAGAAGTGGCATGTCTGCGTCTCTGCACCGCAGTGACTATTTGCCTCCCTTGCCTTCTGGTATGCCTGCCGGAGCTCCTTTATTTTCACATGTCCCTGTGAAACCCCTTCCCCTCCATGCCCTAAGCGATCTGGCCATAGATGTCAAAGTTCCTATGGCTGCATCGGAACTGTGACTGCATAGCCCCCTCTCCCCACAGACCCAGGAGATCCACCACCCCCCGTGTACTCGAGGCAGGAGCGCATTTGCTGTGTGGAGCCAGCATGGACAGCTGGGCAGTTGCTATGTTAGCTTTCCACATCGAGGAAACAGGAAGAGCAATTTCAAAAATTCCTGGGGCTTTAAAAGGGGAGGGGCATGTGCCTGTTTGCAGAGTTCAAAAGGGTGACCAGAGCGGTCATGGTAGGGCATAATGGGAGACTACCTGGAGCACTTAGATTGATGTAAGGAACACAGTGGCTACAATGACGCTGCGTCATCCTGACGGTGTCCAACTAAGTGTTACGTCTCTCGCCGAGGTAGATTTATTAGGTCGGCATAGTGGGCGAGTTAATGTGGCGGGAGGAACAGTGTAGTATAGACACCTTCATAGTTGGGTCGACATAAGCTGCCTTACATCGACCTAACTCTGTAGTGTAGACCAAGCCTAGGTCTACACTACAGACCTATATCTGTATAACTACGTCGCTCAGGGAGGGAAAAAATCAATGTAACCCCCCAACCCCCCCCCGTCCCCCAGGTAGACAGCACTATGTTGATGGGAGGCCTTCTCCCATTGACAAAGCCACCGCCTCTCGGGGAGGTGGATTAACTACGCCGGCAGGAGAAACTCTCCCATCAGCGTAGGAACGTCTTTACGGAAGCACCACGGCGGCGCAGCTGCATCAGTGCAGCTGTGCCAATGCAGCATTTTAAGTGTAGACCTGCCCTAAGTTTCCCAGAGCTGAAGAAGAGCTCTGTGTAAGCTCAAAAGCTTGTCTTTCTCACCAACAGAAGTTGGTCTAATAAAAGATATTACCTCCCCCACCTTGTCTCTACTTTTTCTTGTCTTTTCTGTCAGCTTGTATTCTGTCCGCTCACCAAAATGATGATTTCTGTTGATGCCTTAAAGAAGCCACTATAATAGACTGGGGCACATTTTAAATGCTGAGGCTGTGCCCTGCTAGCATTGGTAGCACTTCAAAAGGTGTACCTGAAACTGGGGCAGGAAATTTTGAGGTACAAAGCCTGAAATCATAAGGTTTGTGTATGCCAGGAAATAAGAAGCAGCCTAAATATTGTGGATAATATCTGTCTGAGTCAGTGTTTCCAGTCAGCGACAGATGGTAATGTAGGAAGACAACATGCCCTAAAATGTACTGCTTTAAGAACAGGAACTTTCACTAAATAAAAGATTGTTATTTGGTTTGGGGCCGGATATGGGGCCAGAATAGAAGCATTTTGGAAGGTTAGGGCCAAAATATAGAGGTTACTGGTCAGTTACATTAGTAGTCCTTTACCATAAGAACAACATTAAAGAAAGTTTAGACTTAATAGGCCAAATGGCTTTCACTTACTCTAAAAAACTTTCATTTTTTCCTAAGTAAATAACCCCTAAAAAGTCTCCTTAGAAATAAGAAAATATGCTTTTAGCAAAGCAGGTGACCCATTTGTATGAAGTGCAGTTTTTTTTTCAAGCAACAGTACATGTCTGTGCTAACATATCTGTTTCATTACCAGTGCTTTAGTCCTGACTGTGGATGTAGTTATGTTGAAATAATGTCTGCGGTAGTAAGGAAATTACTTTCCTCTCCTCATGCTGCATTGTTAGCACAAGATACAGTACTTGGGCATTGAAAGACTAGACTTTCAATTAATAGACACCTGAGTTCACCCTCTCACACCCCATCGTAAATCTCTGTATATGGTCTGATCAGCACACGCAGACACACACACCCCTTTGTGTATCTCTTGCTCAGGATTGGTGGAATCCCTAGATCTCCTAGGACCATTTTTCCCCTTTGGATGGACATGTGTACAGAGGTCATGTGGTCAGTTAGTTTAAGGATAGAACGGGGAGTTTGACCTCAGCTGGCTCTTCAGTGTGACCTTGGGAAAGCCACTTTAAACTCTTTGTGCCTCAAATTTCTCATCTGTAAAATTATGATAATAGTTTGTCTTCACAGGGTCATCATGTGAATTTACTGTTGTTTGTACGGTGCTTTGACAGTACAGAATCACTATATGGCTTTGCTGGAAGGCCCCCTCCATGCACAGTTGATGGCCATCACTCCTTTATCATCCAGTGTGATCATTTGAGGATGTGAATGCCGAGAAAACGTTGCTTTTCTTTTCAGATTTTTACTTTTCTCTGAAGTCCACTACTATGTAATATGGCAGATGACCTACAACGAGGTCAGTGCTATGAGTGTGTGAGAAGTAGCGAACACCATCAGTATCGTTAATGTATAGACAGTGCCCTATTCAACTAGAAACTCTTTGTTTGACAGCACCCCCTCTTAGATCTACCTATCAAACATAGCTCTATTAAAAATAAGCTTGTGGTTTTAAAGAGAACTTTTAATTTTTGTCAGACATGAAAGTACCGCCAATTAATTTGTACTTTGAAAAGAGAACAAAGGGCTAAGTTTAGTTGTCAAACTTCCATTTTTTATCAGAGCTCTTAGCAAAATATGTGGTCTGATGGCTTATATATGGTTACAAACTGCTCTGCTTCAGTAGGCTATACTGTTGGCGTGCCTCACTTCCATTGGTTGAGAGGTGATGGATTTATTTAGTTGTGGACCCCCCTATGTCCTGAGGTACAAAGAGCCGCAAGGGAGCAGAACTCCCAAATCTTGTTCCCTTCCTTTCTGCAGGAGCACAGCTGGTAGGACAGGGCTCTTCGCAGCAGAGAGACTAGATGGTATCTGACCTGCAGTATGTGCCTTTGTCTTTATTTGTACCACATCTGTGGTTGTGAGATCTAAGTGGTAAATTCCAGAGCCAAGTGATACATTGCATTTATATGTCACCTTGGCCTTCCTCACTTGCACTCTGCCCACTAATCAAGATCTGTCTGACATTCCAAACCTCTACAAAGCTTCTATCTGCTGCCATCCTTTGAAAGAAGAACTTGTCAGCAAAATGTTTTGTTTCCCTTCCACCCTTCTTCTTTTAATTACATGGTTCATTCTGCTTTTTGGCCAAAGGTTCCGATTTGGCCCTCTGACCATATTTAAGATACAAAATTTCTGTAGAAGTGCCTTCTGTATCAGAGTGGGCAGCTGGGAATCCCTTTTTGTAGTGCAATCAAGCATCCATTTCCAGTTTACCAGGTATATTGTCTTTCACTCAGCTTTCTCTTTGATGTCAGGATTTTTAGTCTCTCTTTAAAGATAAGGAGAATCTTGCAGAAAAAATTGAAGGGGAAAGGGTTCTGGACCATGTAACTGTTTCCACTGTAGGAGGTGTATTGATGCTCTGTCTACGTCTCTTGCTTTTGGAAGCAGGGTGAGTACCTCGCAGTGGGCTGGGATGTTAGTTTTTGAAAATATGAGTCTTGCATGAAGATAGTGGACAACAATATTACTTATTATTTATCTTAAATGTTGTTTCATTGAAGATACTTTGTTCTAAAAATAAAACCCTTGAGGTCTGATCTAATGATCATTTGCTATTCTTTAAATTTTTCTTCCTCCCCCACAACTCACATTATTTTCTGTAGACTATTATGGCACAACCTTATCCAGTCCCCCTTTGGAATGACACCAGTTAGTTCTCAGTGGACCTAACTGCTGGATCCCATGTGCTCCTAAGACAGATGGGTCTGGCAGATCTGGGTCACTGTTCATAGCTCTGGGTCTTTAAGGCACACTCCCAGGTGCAGACTCCGTATCTGCCACCTTCCTTGCAGGGGCATCATTTTAGAAAAATTGGGTAGGAGGGTGCATGCAAAGTTGGGTCAGCAGATACAATATCATCTCACATAACATTCTATCCTGCAAAGCCTTTGGGGGGATGGGGGAGTGGAAAACATAATGGAGCATACAAACCTATGAAAAGTCAAGGGCCAGTTGCTCTCTTCACTCATAGCAAATGATGTGTCCGAGCTGGTCCATGCTACAGACTGGGCAGAGTACCCTCCTGCCTTCTCCAGCTCCAGCCCAGTCTTCTGGCAAGTGGCAGTGGATGGGCCCCCCTTCTCAGAGAAGTCCCTTCATTAAATCCTGAGCCTGTTTTGCCATTGGCCCTGGCTGGGAAATTCCAACCCTGAGCCATGTGAGTCCCACGTGAAGAAAGCAGTTGTCCCTTGAGAAGGGGGCAGTTGTTGAGTCATTCAAAGTTGATGAGCTTTGATGGCTTACACACTGATAGTCCTCTCTGAGTGTTCTGTACTCCTCCCAGGTAGGGCAGTGTCTAGAGAATAGACTAATCTTGTCTGGTCCAATAAAAGATATTACCTCACCCACCTTGCCTTGTCTCACTAATATTCTTGGACTGACAGGGCTATAACTACACTGCATATGATCTTGTCTAGGTCAGTCTGGTTTTTAACCACTGAATACAAAATGGCAGTTAGCACACAAAATGGAAGACAGGGTACAAAAATGGAATTCACAAAACAATATGAAGTACACAATTTTGTACAGACATCTCCAACTCTGTCACATGTTAATCACTGTTTCAGATTCTCAAAGCGGTCTGGGAGATTTAAACACATCTTCTACTAATTTTAATGCAAGGTGTGTGCTTAAATCCCTTGGATGGCTTTGAAAGTCTCCATCTCTATTTTAGGTAGGAGTCTTACACTTGCCTTGGATTCCAGCAACAGTTTAATATGAATTTAGCCTTAAGGTACTATACGTCCATATTATTCTGGCTTTGACAATGGAAAAACTGAGGTACAGAGAGATTAAGTGATTTGCCAGAGGTCACACAGCAAGACTGCATCAAAGCTGGGAATAGAACCCAGAAGCCCTGCTTCCCAGTCCTGTGGTGTTAAGAACAAGACTAGCAGCAAAGTTGTAGCATGCATATCTAAGAATAAATGATCGTATTTTTATTCATAAACTGCTCTAGGGACATAGCAACCTTATATTCACCAAATTGCAGTTTAAGACTGTGGAATGAGTCCAGGGGGAATAATTATTGATGTTTTATGTTTTCATTCACTTGATTTCTACCTGTGTTATCCAAGTGTATATACAGTTGAACAAACAATCCTATTAAACATGTCATACAACCTCTTAACCCAGAAAAGCAAAGCACTTTAATATCTAAAACATTTACATTTAATAACATCTTGGCAGTGGTGTTCTCTTAACCTCTATTTTGAGCAGTGTTGATTTTTCTCAGTGAACTCACATTATGATGGGGGAGATGGAGTGCTTTTCACAAGTCTAAAATTGCTGATCTCAAACCTATATTCAATCTGCGCACTTGAAAAGTAAGGAACGTTTAAGCTTAAATCTTTGGGATTCTGTCTTCTCTGCTTGGCTTTGAAGCTACAAAGCTCCTCTGTGTGTTTTATGTGAAAAGGAGATAGTGGGCCAAATCCTGTTTTCAGTTACGCTGGTGTAAATCTGCAGAAAGATCAGAATTGACTGAACATTTCTAATCTTGTGGAGGATTTTACTGTTGCAGTGAGAGGCCGTTTTCAAAACATTAATTTTTAAAAGAATAAAGTGCACGGTACAAAAATAATTATACTCTGAAAAGAGGAGGCAGTGTGTTCCAGTGAATAGGGCACTGGACTTGGGAGTCAGAAGACCTGGGTGCTATTTCTAGCTCTGCCGCGTGAGCGTGGGCAAGTTGCTTTATCCCTCTGTGTCTCAACTTCTCTATCTGTGAAATGGGGATAAAGTTACCTATCCTCCTTTATAAAGCGCTTTGAGATCTGAGGTTAAAGAGCGCTATGTAAGAGCTAAGTAGTAGTATTACAGCCTTACAAGTTCCTGAGTGCCTTTGTTTGCTGCACTTTTCTGCAGTTATGGCTCCTTTTCTGGAAGTACTTCTGTCACACCCAAGCTGGAACTGCAGGAACATAATCATACTGTAATACACCAATTTATAGCTTCCAGCCTCCCTTAACGTTCATGGAAATGACATGGCTAAAGCCCCACACATGGAGCTGAGAGAACCTCCTTTACGGTTTGTGGGAGGGGGGAGCTGGCAGGGTGAGATTTTGCTCACCACCTCCACTTACTGCTCCTGTTGCAGTGGCACAGCACGGGGACTGTAAAGCCTTGAAGCCTTCTTGGGGTGAATTCTCTTGGCGCAGGCATTCTGTAGGACAGCCTTTGGATTAAAGCCGGCTTTGCCTACCTTCCCTACAGGAAAAACAACGAGGAGTCCTTGGGGCACCTTAGAGACTAACCAATTTATTCGGGCATAAGCTTTCGTGGGATAAGCTTATGTTATATCCCACAAAAGCTTATGCCCAAATAAATTGGTTAGTCTGTAAGGTGCCACAAGGACTCCTCATTGTTTTTGCTGATACAGACTAACATGGCTACGCCTCTGAACCTTCCCTACAGGGAATTTTATGCTGTGCCTCCTGCAGGTAGAACACGAAATCTTACCTCCAGTCTACAAACTCTGCCTATGTGTTTTTTCTCTGCGTACAATGTAGGTATGGTGCATGCATCCATTGAGTTGTTCTGTGTATCACTTACAGATGTTCACAATGGATTTAGCAATGTTTGATCAAACAGAATTAAAATTTCTCTGAGAAGTGGGTGGGTGGGGAATGTATGTCTACACTGCAGTCTGAGGTGTGATTGCAGCACGGGTAGCTGTGCTAGCCTGGCTAAAAGTAGGTGCGGCAGCACAGGCTTTAGTGTAGTTTGTACAAGCACATTGGAGATCCTACATACATACTCACATTGCTAACCCACTCGGAAGCCCGTGCCACTGCCTCTACACTGTTATTTTTAGCCATGCTGGTGCAGATGAAGCTAGTGTGGGTATGTCTGCCTGTGCTGCAGTCACACCTCAGATTGAAGTGGAGACATACTGTGTGTGTGTGTGTGTTTTCCCCCATAGGTTGAGTAGGCGTTAAGGTGCCTTAACTTTCTTCAGTTAAAAATAGAAGCTGTATTCAAATTGGAGAGGAATGGGAGGAGGGGGATTTCCCAGCCTCCAGTTTTGTTCATTTCTCTATTCCCATGTGGATGTCTTCACCGCTGTATTTTCTATCAGAGGTATGCCTGCTCTCTTCTTCTCCATTGCTCCCCCACTCCCCAGGCTGGTCAGGCATGACTTTTTGCAATGTGTCCACACTAGGGTGATTAAAAAGAGGAAGATGGCGTGATTTCAGTGATGGTACTATTCCTACACAGCATGAAGCAGCTCATATCCAACACCACTTGTCTCTGGAGGCTGACATTAAACATTGTGGAGTAAGTAGTGGAGGGGGGGGGGCTCTGACTGTAGAACAGAGCACTGTTCTGGTTCTGCCAGCTTCCAATGGAAAACACTAGAAACTGCCAAGGGAAAGCATCTTCATTTGGCGGAGACTGAATTTTCTTCTCTCTGCTAGAAGTGGCACCTCAAGGTCAGGGTTGACACCTGATGAGATCAGCAGTATGGAGAAACATGCATTGCCTCTGGCCATGCAGATCCTGGTGTATATTTGTGGATGGATATCCTACAGGGAGAGAGCACTTCGGGCTCCAGTGTAGTCAGGCGGTCACTGTTAACAAGCAAAATGTTAAAAAAAAAATTCCTCCACTTTCTCTAATATGACTTTGCCAACTGCTCTGATTCTTGGGGTTGGCATCTTTTATGAACATGAATGCAGCACAAATTATGAACAGCATTGTGATGTTACATCGTCATGTCACAACAGGTGGCCTGTGTGAAATGAAACCTGCAGCTTGAACTCAGAAAGTTCTGCTCGTATTTAAAGCTGCCATACTCACACCAGCCTACCCCCCTCTCCAGCAGTTCTTGTTTCGGAGAAATGTTCTGTGATTTTGAGAGGACTGTAAATTTATGATAAACTCCACAAGGGTGGGCAAATATCTGTTTTATTTCTGGCCTGGGTGTCCTCAAACATCAGCTGGTAGGAAATAAAGGGGGGGAAAGCCTTTTTGGGGGCAACTCATCTTATGTTAATATGCAGTGAGATCTGCATGTTTCCCTTTCACTTGTGTGATTCATTTCCAGTTCCTTATTCCTTGCATGTTGTGGTTTAAACTACCATAGTTAAATTAGCTAGCAGAGTGACCTTGCTTCTTCTGTGACCAAAATAACTAAAGGGCTCTCCCTCTTAATCTCTGAGGTCTCTTGTGTCAGTTTTTGGCTTTAAAATAATCTAGATTGTAAAAATGTACTGTAATAATTCTTTCATTTGTACAGAGACTTATACCTGAGAATCTGCAAGCCATGTATAGATAGTAAAGACTTGATTGTACCCTGGTGAATGGAGGAGACACTGCCGCCAGAGTACTCAGGAAAGATTTTGGTTAACTCAGCCATACTTACACTTCTGGGAGTTTGCAGGCAGTGAATAGAGGTTTGCCTGCTGCATCACTCTGAAAGAGGATGGACTCTGTTCTAGCTTGTTCAGAGGAAGATGAACCTGTGGTGCCAATCCTCACTATCTCCTTTCAGGCATATCTCGCTATATTAGTACTTATATGGTACCAATCACTATAGTGACGAAGCACCTCACAATCTTTAATGCAGTTACCAACAATCACGTGAGGTTGGGAAGGGCTATTATCTCCATTTTACAGGTGGGAGAACTGAGGCACAGAGCAACTAGCTCCATATAGCCTGCCTGTAACAGAGCAGGGAACTGAACACACTTCTCCTTAGTCCTAAGCTAACACCCTAACCCCTGCTCCAGTCTTCCTTTTTTTTTTTTATGGGGGTACCAAAATGGAGCAGAGCCTGCACTCTCCAGGTGCATGGTGAGTAGCCCCTTTCACACGAGTATAAGGGTGGGTGGAGAGGCCTATTTCAATTCCCTCCAGCGCCTCCCCCCCTCCCCCCGCATCAGGTTTAGCCACAATTAGGTCCTAATTTGCACACAATCTTTATAAAGGTACGTAAATAGTATTACAGCCATTTAGCCAGGAGGCTAAACTATGGTTCAGGGAAGTTAAGTGACTTTCCTGACAGCATGGAAATAGTGGTAGATCCAGGAAAAAAACCAGGAATGTTGATCATCAGCTCCCCGAGTCTAGTCATGTGACACTTTTCTCTCAGGGCTTGATCCTGCAAGTTTCTGAGGGTACGTCTACACTGCAGTTAAAAACCCACGGCTGGTCCATGCCAGCTGGCTTGGGCTTGGGCTAGGGCAGAGGTCCCCAAACTGTGGGGTGCGCCCCTCTAACGGGGCACAGAGGAACATTCAGGGGAGGTGCAGCGGGACCCGGGTCAGCCCCTACGGGGGGCGCAGGGGGAGCGCCACTCAGCCCTGCTCCGCTCCCAGCTCTGCTCCGGCCCTTCCCTCCCCCGCCCCAGCCTGGGCCCCACAGACTGCGGCCCGGCAGCAGCTTGGACCCTGGCCCTACCCCCAGCTGCGACCCCTGGCCACAGATCTGTTCCCAGCCTCCTTCCCCCTGTCCATGTCCCCTTGCCCTCCCGGGAGCCATGGCCCCTCTCCTGGCCCCAGCTCCAGGATGGGGGGCTTGGACAGGGCAAGGGGGGATGTGACACTGAAAAGTTTGGGGACCACTGGGCTAGGGGGCCATTTAGGGCCCTTCAATGTGGGAGGGTCCCAGAGCTCGGGCTGCAGCCCCAGGCCAAATGTCTACACCACTGTTAAATAGCCCAGGGATCAGCAACCTATGGCACATCAGGAAAATCTGCTGGCGGGCCAGGCCGGTTTGTTTACCTGCAGTGTCCGCAGGTTTAGCCGATCGCGGCTCCCACTGGCCGCGGTTCACCGTTCCAGGCCAATGGGGGCTGCGGGAAGCGGCGCGGGCTGAGGGATGTGTTGGCCGCTGCTTCCTGCAGCCCCCATTGGCCTGGAATGGCAAACCGCGGCCTGTGAGAGCTGCGATAGGCCGAACCTGCGGACGCTGCAGGTAAACAAACCGGCCCAGCCCGCCAGCGGATTTCCTGATGGGCCGTGTGCCAAAGGTTGCCGATCCCTGAAATAGCCCCTTAGCCCGAGTCCCGCAAGCCTGCCTCAACTGGCACAGGCCAGCCCTGGGTGTCTAATTACAGCATAGAAATACCCGATGTCCAAATCGAGTATCCTCGATTGAATCCTGTGAAGTACTTGTGAGGGGCAACTTCCAGGGATCATACTGATACTGAATAGTGTTGGATTTTACTCATTTTTTAGGGCCTGTTTCATAGCCTGTTAAGTCAATGGAAAGACTTTAGTTGACTCTGGGCTTTGGATCAGGTTCTCAATGCTTTAGAAAGATCTCACTGACTGCAAGAAACTTTCATTTTTCTTTGGTCCCCATTATACGTGTAAGTTTTTTCTCTTTTTTTAAATACATGCAGCTCCTTGTCAGATTCTTAGGGCTCTGAAGCACTCAGGATTGCGTAATTATAATGAATCATCAACTAACAGTACAATGAAAGTAATTTAGAGCAAAGGTACACTGTGTTTACTCATGACGCAGTTGTAGCCTTCAGAAGAAAATAGGACAAAAAGCTGACATTACTTCAACTTTGACTTGCCTGTGAGAGATCGTTTTGTACTGGACTTTGAATATGTTCACACTGAGCACCTGAAATTTACGCAGAAGAATTCTGTGCAGTGAACAGAATTTTGCATGAGTCACTGGTGTCTGGAGTTCCATCCATAAGGGAAGGATATGTTTGAAAACGCAAACGGACTTCTGTCTTTTTTGTTTTTGGTGACTGTTGGAACTGCAGGTTTAGCATAGACTCTCCGGTGAATCTTCTGTGTGCAGCTGATGCCAGGAAAGGGCTGAGGAAATACCAACATCACAGGTACAAGGATTAAAATGGGGAAACTTCCCTTCATGTCATTGGGTATGGACCTGATTCTTCCCCGTGCCAGTGTCACTTCAGTTGAGTCAGTTCTGATTAACATGGTGAAAGTAGCTCCATTGAAATCAGTGGAATTACAGTCCTATAAAACTGGTGTGAGGGGAGAATTGGCCTTTGTTTCCAGACGCTAAACTAGCTTTGTGATGTACCTTAACATTGAATAGTTTTTTCTCAGTCTGGTTGCCTGCCTTTTGCCTTGAGTGTGAAACTGATCTCTAACCAAGTAAAATGTAATTATCCTCTTTATATGCTCGTACTGAAGAGGAATCTAAAACAACTTGTTCTGTTTGCTTGTTTCTCAGTGTAGATAACTATTTTTAACTCACTGCATGCCTGCTGTCTTTCCCCCTTAATATATTTAGGTAACCAGGGGCCTGAGTGCATAGGCCTTGCTCATGGAAAACTCTAAATTTGACAGGAGTTTTGCATAAGTGCAGACTTCAGGATTCGTCCCCACAAACTACTGTTCGTTCATAATCAAAGGAAGTAGGTCAAATCCTACAATACTAGCTGCATCATTTGAACCAGTTTTTTATACATACCTAGAAGTTAGCGTATCAGCACTATCTTAGTTCTGTGGGTGGAGGGGATAATTACCTAGTGGCTCCCCAACCAGGCGTGGCAGGGCATAGGAGGGGGAGTGCTGCCTTTATAAAATGAACCCCCCCCCCAATCCTTGCCATCAAGACCCTGAAAATAGGCCCTTGGTAGTGTTGAGGACATGGAGAAGGGAGAAAGGATGGACTGGGGGTTGGAGACAGAGATACTGTACCTCTACCCCAGTCCTGTGGGGTTTTGCTGTGGACCGTCTGAGTATTAATTTAGGCACGCTTGCTATCTGTGATATGGCTCCACCATAGGCTTCAGGGGGCCGTAGCCACCTGGGCAGCAGTGTGCTATGGGGGCGAGAGGGGCATGGAGCCCCAGAAGCAGTGTAGAGGCAGAAGGCCTGTGTGTGAGAATAGTGCTTTCTTGCCAGCATGTTCTGTAAGATATGTATATTTTGTGGATCAAAGTCCCTTGTCCTGTTCACAAGGAGAATGTTATCGTCCCAGAATGTTTTCTTAAATAAATCCACTCTCCTTCTCTGTATGGGCCTCCCTCCTCTTCACCCTGAAAATGTCCCTGGGCATGTGACAGCCCTGTTGTTTCAGCATTTGTGACACAGCAGCCCTTTGAACAGGATGTGACTCCCTGCATATTCCGCTGGCTGTTTCATGCAGAAACTCTTCCTTTGTTCTTAAGGAATTAAACCACAATTAGGCACTGAAGAACAATCATTCTGTGTCTCAATATCTCCACCCTTTC
The DNA here is from genome assembly GCF_002925995.2 of Terrapene triunguis. Classification (NCBI taxonomy): domain Eukaryota; kingdom Metazoa; phylum Chordata; order Testudines; family Emydidae; genus Terrapene; species Terrapene triunguis. The sequence goes on from NW_020664419.1 coordinate 5,283,032, forward strand.
TGTGTTCCCACTTTGCATATCAACTCTGTGCAGTCCGTCTTTCTTGTTGGATTTCCTGGTCCTAATTCACAATGTGGCACCTCCATTCTTGAGTATGAGTCGTTGAATGGGTACAGTCAGCATTCTAATATTGCTCGGAAAAGTGACTAACGCCTCTTCTCTAGGCTACATTTTGGATGAGGTGGTAGAAATGCATGTGAAACCTATTTGGTGACCGTTTATTTTGCTTTCTCCTGTGAGTGATTAGTCTAGAAAGAATTTTTAACTTGCTTTCCTTCCCTCACTTGTGATGGTGGCAGTGGGGAAACAAATAGGTATAATTCAGTACAGCAGTGCAAGCAACCCTAATAATCCTCTTCACTGAAAGTCCTCTGGTTACTTTCTTACCTGGGAGTCCCATACTGAATGCAGATTTTATTTGTGCTGAAAGACCGGAGTCCAGATAACCTTCCAGATAGCTAATCCAGCAGGCCATCACACCAAGATTATCACTAATTTATATTTGTTACCACTTTTTATTTAGCTCCATAGAGTTGCATAGCCCTGATCAGAGCAAATAGCGTAAAATTTTCTAAAGTGCATAAGTGATTTAGGAGCCTAAACCCCACTTTCAAAAGTTAGACACTTAGGAGTTTGTCTCAGTGCCTAAATCTGTTTTGAAAATGGGATATAGATTCCTAAGTCACTTGGGTAATTTAAAATTTTACCCACACTCACTTCGCATAAGAGCTTGTGATTGAGGTAAGGACCAGGATATCTGGAGGAGTTAACAACACTGGAAGGACACAAGAAAGGAGGAGGATGAAAGTGAGGATAGTAAGGGCAGGTCTACACTACAGACTTGCACGGATGCAGCTACACACAGCTGCTCTAAGCTCTCTCCTGTCGGTTTAATTACTCCACATCCACAAGAGGGGGGTAGCTATGTTGGCGGGAGAAGTTGTAAGGTCAGTATTACTCACACCCCTGAGTGACGTAGTTATATAGAAGTATTTCTGTAGTGTAGACCAGGGCTAAAATTACAGACTTACATGGGAGACTAATATACTCACATTAGTGGTTAAAATTTCATTTTAAAGCAGTTTTTAATTTGGCATGTACATCAGGGAAGTGAGGGGTATGTAATACAGGCTAATTCAACTGTACTCTCCTGCATCACTGTTAACATGCAGCAGGTCACTATGCAGATATCAACAACCTAAAAAAGCACACGTGAGATGTCTCTCACTTCTACATCCATGTCCCAATCCACAGAATGCTGCTCCCCCTCAACAATTTCCATTCTTTCATGTCTCCTCACTCATACGGTGTGTGAGTGGGTGTGTACCTGGGGGCAGCATTTGGCTAGTGGCTTTGTGAAACTGAAGACAGTTCTCTCCGTTTTCGTTAGGAAAAATCTTTTTTAATCATGATGCCAGAGTAATTTTTCTGTGTACTGTATATATTTTTCAACTGAATTCTCATAAGAAGCTCTGCTTATCATTTGGGATTTAGGAGGGTTGGTAGGAGTTGGATGCCAAGTGTTGCAGTGCTCATTTGGCATCTGTGACAAAAACCCACATGATGAAAAAATATTGTTTTGGTATTGTAGCAGAGCGACAACTCACCATTATGGCGCCTCCCGCTGGACGTCCAGGGAATTAGCTCACCAGCCTCCAGAGCACCCTCTGCAGGCCCGAGTCTCGCCTGTCGCTGGCCCCGTGTCCCTCCCAGACCCCAGTGCCCCTTTCCCTTGGGTGCTGCCCCCTGGCAGTACCCCTTCAGCTCTCTGGGTCTCCCCTCCCAGGGAATCTCCCAACCCCCTATCCCCACCTTGCCTCAGTCTTTGGCTACTGCCAGTCACCACCTCGCCCCCGCTCACTGGGGCGGACTGCAGTGTAAAAGCCACTCATCATAGGCAAAGGGGGGGTTGGACCTGCTGCCTTTGCCTACCCTTGGGCTGCCCCGTTGCAACCCCAGTACCTGTCTGGCCTTTAACAAGGCCTGCAGCCTGGGGGCTTTCCAGGCCAGAGCTCCCCCAGCTCCTCTGGCCTTTCCCCAGCCCTGCCCTGGGTACCTTGTTCAGCTCCCAGCAGCCAGGCCCAGCCCTCTCAACAGCTAGAGAGAGTCTGTCTGCTTTTGGCCCACTGCCCTCTTATAAGGGTCAGCTGGGCCCTGATTGGGGCTGAGGCTGCTTCCCCAATCAGCCTTCCCCCAGCCACAGCCCTCCCCTCCCTCCCCGGGCTGCTTTTAACCCCTCTGGGCAGGAGCAGGGTGATCACCCTGCTACAGGTATACTTTAACCCGGAACCCAATATGTACAGGTATACTTTATGAAATTTTCCCCGAATGTTCAAATTGTAATGCAGTATTAAACACTGAAACCTGAGCTCCATAAGTATGGCCCTTAAGTTCAGGGGTCCCCAAAACAAAATGTAAGATTGACTAAAAATAATGTCCACCAGGAATGGTTTTGTATTGGTTTGACTGGTGAAAATCCTGGCAGGACACTTTAGAGTGTCAGTGGTCTTCGGAAGTCAAGTTTGATCTTATTGAGATGGTATCATCTTGGGACTGTTCAGTGTGAGGTTTCATGTGTTCAAGAGTTTTAAATCCTCTTTTAATGCAACAGTTTTTAATACAGAATCACTCAGGGCAGATGTCTCCATAATGATCCAGTCATTGGTTTACAGCTCCAGAGTCTTTCAGCTAGAACCAGTCTGAGGAGGCTTGAGTTAGTCCAGTGAAGATACTCTGAATTCTGAGCCTTCATTTCTGCTCAGAATTTCCCTTGTATCCACCTATTTCGGACAATATCATAAAAATTACTGGAGGGTTTTATGTTAGTTTTGCTTATTTTTGCTCCTTTCTTGTGCTCGGCCATCACACACAAGTGGATCTGGAGATGTGACTTATTTGGAAGAACAGGAAAATACCAGAGGTTCATGCGTTGAGTGAGTAGCCTGCAAGTGACTTGCAAACTGCTTGCTGTGTTTCCATCTACTTAAATTAATACCATAGCGAATGCTCCCATTAGCCAGACTGTGAGGTTATTATGATTCTAAAGAGCTAGAACCGTGTTAAGGGTTCCCTTGTGCCCTCAGCAAACTCCCCTCTCCCCCCACCCCTAAAAAAATCCCTCCACAGCGTACTCCTGCTGGGGCAGCCATAATTTGACCCTCCGAATTTATTATGAGTTAAAGTAGCTGGGTTGATTTAGTAAATTGATTTGCAGGCAGGGGCGGCTCTAGCTTTTTTGCTGCCCCAAGCACCGCCGGTCCCGCGGCTTCGGTGTACCCGCCGCCAAATTGCCGCCGAATCCGCGGGACCGGCAGACCTCCTGCAGGCAAGCCGCCGAAGGCTGCCTGACTGCCACCCTCGCAGGGACCGGCAGGGCGCTCCCCACGGCTTGCCGCCCCAGGCACGCGCTTGGAGTGCTGGTGCCTGGAGCCGCCGCTGTTTGCAGGTCACCTTTAAACATACCAGTAAAGCTACATGTCAGTGAATCACAGGGAAGGCCTGACAGTAGCATATGGTCCAGTTATGTATAATAAGTCAATTATTTAATAATTTACTGCCATCTAGCATAAAACAAGCTCATTATACACAGCTCCAGCCTAATGAAACAAATAGTCATTTTGTGACTCTAACACTTGCTCTGCCTTGTGTCAGCTTCGAATCAGGAATTTGTCGCACAAGAAAGCAGAGCCCTCCCATTGACTAGAAGAGGTCACCGTTTTAAAAGGAAGGCTTGCACCGTTTTCAGTTTTGTTTTAGGTCAGATGAATCAGCCTTTCCTCAGTGCTTCTGGCCCTTCCGTTGTCTGAGCTGGCTTTCTGGAGGCAGCAGGGCTTCTGGTCTGTCACTAACATTGGAATGCTGCCTCTGACGGGCCACATTTTGCCTCTTCGTTCTTGTGTGTCTGCCTCGCTCCTGTTCTGTCATCTCTTCTATCTCCCTCCCTATTGTTAATTTCTGCTTCTTCCTTTTTTACTCTGCTCACCCGTTCTTTGCCATTCTTCCTTAGACCCTGTTTAATCCCCTTTCATGTACTCCTCTTTCTCCTGCCCACTTGCCTCACAGTCTTCCCTTCCCCAACCTAACATAGAAACTCACAAATTAGAGATGGAAAGGATCTATTACAGGGGTTCTCAAACTGGGGATCAGGACCCCTCAGAGGGTCGCGAGGCTATTACATGGGGAGTCGCGAACTATCAGCCTCCACCCCAAACCCTGCTTTGCCTTCAGCATTTATAATGGTGTTAAATATATAAAAAAGTGTTTTTAATGTATAAGGGGAGTCATACTCAGAGGCTTGCTATGTGCAAGGGGTCACCAGTACAAAAGTCTGAGAACCCCTGATCTATTAGGTTACATATAGTCCCTCCACTACCCTACGGAAATGCAGAATTATGTCCTAGAAGGACTGCTACCACGTTTCCCTTTGATGAATATTCCACAGTTTACTAGATCTCGTTACCTAGCATTTTTGTTCAGGTAACAGACTAAATGTAGATTGTCATCCCACTAGGCCACATCCTCAGCTGGTGTAAACGTTTAAAGCCAGTGGATCTAAACTAATTTGCACCATCTGAGAATGTGGCTCACAATTATTATTTTTCATTATACCCTCACGTACTCTCATGTAGTACTCTTAGACAGCTGTTTCTACAGTTAACACCAGAAGTGCTGCAACTTCAGATGCCAAGAGTGCTTCTGACTTCCATACTTATTAGCATTTGAGGCTAGAAGTGCTACCAGTGTCTGATACTTAGCACAAATAACACTTCTTGCATCTTGCACCTAATGGTGTGCTACTAATGATCCTAGATGAAACATGCCATGCTGTCCTACGGGATAATTAATCATGTGACACTAAATTGGATTTGTATGCACAATCGTATTCACTGAAATCAGCTGTGATGCTATATAGGTACTGAAACATACTTTATTACATCTTACCCCTTTTCAGTATGGTTCCACTCTGGCATACGGATTTACTGCACTACCATAGAACAGTGAAAAGGCAAAAGATGATTATATACAGTAGTAATTTTCAGTTGGTCATTTATGCATCGTCCTGTCTTTGAATACATCTCTACCCCGATATAACGTGGTCCTCGGGAGCCAAAAAATCTCACCGCCTTATAGGTGAGACCGCATTATATCGCATACGGTCCGATACAGTACGCCGTGCCGGACTGGACCGGCTTCCCCGGTGGTGATTTAAAGGGCCTGGTGCTCCAGCCACTGTGGGGAGCCCCGGGCCCTTTAAATCACCATCAGAGCTCCAGCAGCGGGGCTCGGTGGGGATTTAAAGGGCCCTGTGCTCCAGCTGCTGTGGGGAACCCTGGGCCCTTTAAATCACCTCTGGAGCGCCGGCAGCAGGGTTCAGGCGGTGCTTTAAAGGGCCCGGGGCTCCACACGAATTCGGATATAACATGGTAAAGCAGCAGGGCTTGGGCGGTGCTTTAAAGGGCCCGGGGCTCCCCGCTGCTTTACTGCGTTATATTCGAATTCGTGTTATATCGGGTCGCGTTCTGTCGGGGTAGAGGTGTATTTAAAACTGATTTTAAAATCTTGAACTGTGTGAAGATTTCATATGAGGTGAGAAATTAAATAGATTGGGGTTAGACTGTTCGGAGAGGAGACAGATAAGAGGAAACATGATAGAGGTATATCAAATAATCTACCATTGGTAGATGTACCATTGGTTTCATCTAGTGTGGCAATTCCTTTATTGAACTGACCTTTGGAGCAACAATTGCTTAACTAGTTAAGCTGTGTTCTCTTCTTTGCCTTGGACATTGCTAGGGAAGCAGGAGTCCTGTGCTGTCTCATTTTTATATTTTCAACTCCCAGCTTTACTTTAGAGGACTCATACTATATATAACCTGTTCTTTATTAATGCATGTACTTTTATGTGGCAAGTATCCAAAAGTAAATATACCTCACTCTTTTAATTCTCTTTTAAAATCCCCCCAGTGTCTTTACACAGGGCCAAATTCTGATCTCATTTACACCAAAAGAAATTCATCGCTCAATGGCTTTAACACCAGATTTACACCACTGTAACCGAGAGAAAAATGGGCACCATAATTTGTTCTGCTTGTCAGACATGTGATAATCTTTCCATAAATCACTCACTTAAAAGTTCTCTTACTTCCTGGTCTTACCATTCAGATCACATAAAATGTAGATAAACGTATAAGTATTTGTAGAAAAACCTCCTTCTACTTTCCCTCCCTCCCACAAGCCCTGTTCCTCCCTCCGCGTCCCCCCTCCCCTCCCCACTCTAAAACAAACCAGCAAGAATTATACTTCGACTAGCATACTGGGGTTTTTTTGGTCTCCTCCCATTCTAATTATGACCTGTACTTTGCTTTCATTATAAAGTATGCGTACCAATTACTCTGTGGGAGTGGTGAAACTGCAGCACAGAAACTAAAACGATTTGGATTAATCTGAAAGCTATTCATTTGCTTGCGCTTCTTTTTATTAACGGCCGAAAACATGCCGCGTGCCTTGTATTGGCTGCGTACCTTTCAAGAAGAATCGAGGTAACTCTTTCTGTGTGTGTGTTTTTTGTCTCTCTTTCAGTGATCTTTTGAATATTGTAAGACTTGAGGCTTGTAATTTTACAATAGCTAATATCTCATTTGTGCTCTTTAAAATGCATTGACACAGTCATCAGATTGCCTTATGGGGATATTTTCATAGCTATATAAAACAGCAAGTTCCTTTTCCATTACTTTTTTTTTAATAAGTGAGTATAAAATATCACAGGCCAGATTCTGATCTCCGTTCCACAGTTGCAGATCTGAAGTAACTTCACTGAAGGAAGCAAAGCTGCTTCAGATTTACATCAGCAGAACCGCAGGTGGAATCTGGCCCATAATTGCTTTTTTGTTTTAATCATCAACATAGTAAAGCTGAATGTTGATCGAGGGATATTGAGACCGCCAGCACTTTCAATGTTGGGGAAAGTACATTGCTGTAAATTGGTGAGCAAGTTCTTCAGACCAGTTTCTCTGTAGGAGTGAGATGTTTCCAGGTAAGTAATTTCAGAAGTGTGGGACTCGCTGATACTGTACGTTCTTATTGTTCACTAACTATAAATACAAACTGAAAATGTAGGATTGGCAGCATTTAATTTTAAAAAGATGGTTCTCACAGACTATGGACTATTGGTCCCTAGCTGCAAGTGCTAGTTTTGATGGTTATGTGAAGAACGATATGTTAGCTCTCAAAACTGAGAAGGAAAGTTTTGCTTGGCTGGTATTTGAGGTAGAAGTGTTAGGAATGCCTCTTAAATACCCTCAAGTAATCATACTCTCCTTATGCCTGTGCAAAACATTGCTATGGGGAGAGGAAGGAACGGCAAACGGAAATCCTTCAGATCTTGCTACGTTTATACTTGCAACCTCGCTGGCTGCATTTGGAACTAAGCCAGAAATCTTTTAATTTGTGAATTTCTGTATTTTTATTTTATGGGGCAGATTTCTTGACCTGACCCCCTCACCTCTATGTCTTAGTTTTAGCAAGTCTTGTACCTATGAAGCACTAATTGCCAAATATTCTGCATAGTATCAGATCTGGGATATCCCAGCTCTGAATTCTGCATGTTGGGAGTGCATCTTGATGGTCAGGCATCATCTGCTGGAATGGTCAGTATGTCTGCAGTGATCAAGAGGAAGCAGTGGTTGTGTTGGGGAAGGGTGTGATGGGAGAACCTCCCTCTACCCCCACCTCCCGCTCACTTCTTCCTTTCTTTTTCTTTTTTTAAATCTTGCTAAAAGTGTAAAAATATTCTGGTATATTGGAAACATGGGACAAAGGGCTTCAGAAAGATCAGGGTTGGATTTCTAGACGCGCTCAGGGTTGGCCTGATACTGCTTTGTCTTTAATGGGAGCAGCGTTAGGCCAGTGCAGAGTGTTCTTGAATATGCCCCTCTCGGTCTGTTTTACTGAGCATGGGAAAGGGAGAGTGAAACCTCTGAATTCTAATCCCAGTGATCTGCTGTGTGATCTTGGGCATGTCACGGCACTGCTCTGTGCCTCAGTTTCCCCCATCTGTAAAATTAGAATAATATTTACCTCCCACTGCCTTCCTCACAAGGATGTGATAAAGCTCAATTCGTTAATAATGTTTGCGCAGGCTTTAAAAAATGTGAAGAGTTCTCTAAGCGTGTTCTGTAAGTATTGTTTTATCAAAAGGAAAGCGTTCTCCAAAATGACTGTAATAATTTAGTATACAAACAGAATACAACACATTGTTGGTGACAGATTAATAGCTATATCCTGCTTATTTTGAAGTCAATGGCAACGCTTTCATTGACTTCAGAGGTGCAGGATTACACTTTAAAACCATGCCTAATTAGAGAGAAGACTGGGGAAAAATGATATGAGTAATAGGTATTAATAGAATATGATTTCTATAGTGCAATCCCTAATTCTGTGTGTTACTATGTATTACAGTTGTAAATTAACAATATTAAATTAATTGGGCCATATTCATCATCAGTGGAACTCTAATGACTTCAGTATTCCACCACAGATAATCTGGCCCTTGATACGGCACCGTGAGAGTGGTGTTAATAATTAACTGCATTTAGAGGTGGCTGTTTTGTGTGTATTCCACTCTGTTTATCAAATAGCTTGGCTGTTTGTCGGGTAGACTCCATATCAGCGTATTCAGCCAAAAATTGTAAATGTACTAACACGCATTTACTACAGATGTCACAAGCTAACAGAGAGCAGAGATTCAAAGTACTGCAGGTAAACAAGGTCATATTGTTCCCTTTTGCTCAGTAAGAGTTGGTTTTGTGTCTACTGCATTAAGCAGTGAATTCATTTTTTTTTAAAACTTGAATTTTTGTGTTTTTACCATCAATGTTGCAGATCAGTAAATGCAGGTAGGGAGGAAAGACGGTCTTGTGGTTATGGTACAAGGCTGGGCATCACAGAGCCAGGGTTTCTAGTCTAGTTTCTGCTACTGGCTCACTGTGTAATCTCCACCAAATCACTTAGGCTATGTGCCTCAGTTTCCTTGTGTGTAAAATGTGGATAATACTTGGGTTGCACACACATTGAGAATTCACTAATGATTCTAAAGCTCTTTAAAATCCTCAGATGGTAGCTGCTATAAAAAAAATATTTTGCCAGTGTTTTCTCTATAACAAATTATCTTTTGTATCTGAACTGCACTTTGTAATAGCAAAGTGAATTCCACATACCTGCAGAGGCCTCTCCTTTTCCTCTAGCACCCATCACGATATTATCAAACAGCTAAGCACGCAAATTTATATCCTCATAGCAATGTCCACAAAGGACTTGGTAGCTCATTAGGTTCTCTCTCAGGTTCTCAGAAGCTTTTTGAATTCTTTCCCTTTAGATATCCCTTTTAAATTAGCACTGTTTGGGGGGGGGGGAAATTTTCCATTTTCTTTCAAAATTCCAAAAATTTCCTAGCAGCTCTCATTAAAATCTTCTACCTCTGTCCTTCCCAATCTGTTCTCACTAAGGCGGTCTCTTCCCCTCTCCTCCCTCTGCTGAGCCTGCACTATGGTCCTATTTTGGTTTTTGTCTGTCGGGGTCTGTTCTTGCAAGATCCTGAGCGCTCCCTGCAAGGTGTTTACTGCCCTCTTCTTCAATTATTATTTTTATTATTATTAATATTATTATTTGTATTACCGTTAGCTGCGAGCACTCAGCACCACACAGAAATTGGCCCATAGGGTGCAAGTTCTTGAGGGCAGAGATATTGTTTTCTAATAGCAGAAACTCACTGACATGCACTTGTATTATACAGTCAGTATTATTGGGGCATTGCCCCTATAGCAGATGGTGAATTGAGGTCTTTGTATTAGACTTCATTGTTTAGACAAAATATATTGAAGTACACTCACTAGCACATTAAGGGATATTATGGAGAATTAAGACTACACTGAAGTTATTAAAAGAAATGAACAAAGCGGGACAATTTCTCTGCTTTTTCCCCTTTGTGGTATGTGTTTATTCATTTGCTTACTAACTTGTAAAATTCAGTAATTTTGTGAAGCACTTCCCAGTTTGGTTTGAATTGGTGAGGTTCTCCTGTTTTTGGTATTTTTAACCACTATTTGAATTTTTGATGCTGTACAAATAATAAAGCACTGTAAGTTCCAAGAATTTTTTTTAATTACTTTTAGATGGTTCAGGTGCCATGTACCGTTCCTTCTAGAAGGCCATAATAATTTCTTGCTGGACTCTTTGGGCCACATTTTTTACAAAGCACTGCAGAGGCCAATTTGTGCACTTACATCTGCATGTACAGTTACCAAGATTGCATACATAAATCAGGGGAGGAAGGATAAATTCCTAAATGCCCATTTTACACATGCAAGTACCTCATTTGCATGTGTACCTATGGCAGTTGTGCATTTTCACATATAGTGAATGGATTTCTGATTTTAAGAAGTTAACCCTTTAACTGCAGATAGATTGTTTCATGTTCGTCTTCACTTAGGGTCTGATTTTTGACACCCTTGCTTGTGGGGAGCAGTCCCTTATTCTGAGTGTAATCAGTTATTTGAATGGGGCTACTTATGGAGTAAGGTACTGTTGAATGTGAGAAAGGTGGCAGAACTGGGCCTTAAACCTTAATGAATGATATATTCCTCCTACATTTGTTTCTTTGCTTCAGAATTATCCAGTCACTTTACAAAGGGAGGAAGATGAGTATTATTGCAAGCAAGAAGGAAAAAAGGGAACTCTCTAGATTTTATTTGATTTATTGTACGGCTGTTTTACACCTCTGACAATGTAAAGGGGCCTTAAAGTGGATGTAAATTACATTTATATCCACTTTAAGGCCCCGTAGCGGGGTGGTCACCCGCTCCTGCCTGGAAAGGCTTGAAGCCAGCCCTGGGAGAGGGCTGGGGCTGCGAGCTAAAGGCTCGCTGGTTGGGGAAGCAGCCGCAGCTGGGCCACTCCCCAATCCGACTGCAGCTGGCCCTATAAAAGCCAGTGAAGCCAGGAGTGAACAGGACTCTCCCTCTAGCTCGTGAGGGACAAGGGCCTGGCTGCCTGGGAGCTGAGAAAGTACCTAAAGTGGAGCAGGGCTGGGGGAAGGCTAGAGGAACTGGGGGAGCTCCAGCCTGGAAATCCCCCAGGCTGCAGGTCTTGTTAAAGGCCAGAAAGGATACTGGGGTTGCAGAGGGGCAGCCCAAGGGTAGGCAGAGGCAGCAGGTCCAAACCCCCCTTGCCGGTGATGAGTGGCATTTACACTGCAGTCTGCACCAGTGAACGGGGGCTAGATCGAGACTGGCAGTAGCCATAGCCTGAGGTGGGGATAGAGGGGGTGAGGGTTCCCCAGGGAGGGGAGACCCAGATCTGTGGGGGTGCTGCCAGGGGGTAGCACCCCGGCCTGGAAGGGGCACCAGGGTCCTGGAAGGACTCGGGCCTAGCAGCAAGCAGGACACCGGCCGGCAGAGGATGCTCTGGAGGCTGGAAATGCTAATTCCCTGGACGACCAGCAGGAGGCGCCGCAGGGGTGAGTCCCGCCTCATGACAGGCCCCTTTACACTACAAAGCCTTAGTATAAATGATGATCTGGACTTTTTGAATGTATTTTGATAACATTTTAATTTCAGTTAAGGTTTAAATATGAAATTCACACTTTAAGGATCACATCAGAAGGAAATTACAGGACTTGTATTGTAGACTTGTATTCTAGTATTACAGGACTTGTATTCTTGTTTCTCAACCAGTGGGTCACAAAAGGCAATCAGGTGTTGCAAGGTGTTGAAAATGTTCACTACAGTTCTAAAGCAAAGAAAATAAAACCTTTAGAGTTTGTGAGGTTCAATGTAGTAGTTTGTTGTTGTAATTGTCCTATATCGGCTTAGCATTGTTATAGCTGATACATTTAACTATAAACGTAAGTAAAATCTGTAAGGGAAACGTGAACATTTTTGTCTTAGAATAAGAGGTCGCCAACCTAAGAAAGGTTGAGAAACATTGTTCTTGACAATTAGCTATAAACAATGGGGAATGAGTCCATGCTACGGTTCTCGTGGAATTTTAAATCGTATACTACATGGTCCTGATTCTGCAGTACCAACATAGAAAAAGCTTTCAGTGAAGTTAGTGGGAGTTTTCCTTGTGTCAGGAATACAGGATCAGGCCCTAAAGCATTAATCTGATTGATCAGCCTGCTTTGACTGTTGAAACATTGATTTGAAAACAGTGGCATATTGACAGCTGTATTCTCAAAAAAAGTGGGATTGTGTACTGTACGTGTTCTTACAACTGTACTGCACTGAAGCAAGAAGTCACACTGATCTGCAGTGGAGTTCCCTGGTTCTAAGATTTTAACTGAGGTCAGTAATGAACTGAAACAACTTTTTCAGCATTTATTTTCCCAGCTGAGGAGCTGGGAACCACCTCCTGGAGGTTTCAGGGAAACTCATTGTCCACTTAAACCTTCGAGAAGGAATTTCCCTTCTGGCCCAAGCTTGCTAATGATGTTGTAAATCTTCCAATATGCCTTAATGTTGCTTCCTACCCCCTGTGTTTTTTCTTTTTCTTTTGTTTTTTCTAAACTTCCATCCTCATGCATCCTTCCTTGCTGTGACAGGCAGGCTGAACTACTCTTAATGCAGAGCATTTCCACAGTGGGGATTGGTTGATGTGGTTTTATTTCTGAGGCCCTGTCTACACTGGCAAGTTTCTGCGCAGTAAATCAGTTTTCTGCGCGGTAACTCCCGAGGCGTACACACTGCCATGCCACTTAGTGCGCAGAAACTGCGCAGTTGCAGCACTGTAGAGCTTTCTGTGCCGGGCCTACAGTGCTGCAGTGCCAGTGTAGACACTGTGGTTGATTACAGCACTGCAATTTGCCTCCAGGTGGTGTCCCACAATCCCTGTTCTTGCCTCTCTGGTCATCGGTTTGAACTCTACGGCCCTGCCCTCAGGTGACCAACCATCATCCCCACCCCATAAATGTCTTTGGAATTTTGAAAGTCCCCTTCATGTTTACTCGGTGATGTGTGCAGTAGTCTGAGCACATCTTTCCAGGTGGCCATGCCTGCTCCATGCACCAGGTGATCCCCCGTTTGGAGCAATGCCGAGCTGCTGGACCTCATCAGCATTTGGGGAGAGGAAGCTGTCCAGTCCCAGCTGCACTCCAGCCATAGGAATTATGATACCTGCGGACAGATTTCACGATGCATGACAGAAAGGGGCCGTGTCCGGGACACACTGCAGTGCAGGGTCAAAGTGAAGGAGCTGCAGAATGCCTACCACAAGGCATGGGAGGCAAACCACCGCTCCGGTGCTGCGCCCACGAGCTGCCGGTTCTACAAAGAGCTGGACGCGATACCCGGCGGTGACCCCACCTCCACTGCGAAGACCACTGTGGATACTTCGGTGGCTCGCATGCCAGTCGAGAGTGGACCGAGCCAGGAGGAGGAAATCTTGGATGAGGAGGGGGCGGGGGAGGGGGACTGTAACGGTGCGACAATTCACCCCTGCGGTGCCTCCTGTCAGTCGTCCTGGGAAATAGCTCTTCGACCCAGGAGCGCCCTCTGCAGGCCGGTGTCCCGCTTGCCGCTGGGCCCGAATCCCTCCTGGACCCCGGTGCCCTTTCAGGGCAGGGTGCTGCCCCCTGCAGTACCCCGCAGTCTCACTGGGTCTCCCCTCCCCGAGGAACTCCCAACCCCCTATCCCCACCTCAGTCTTTGGCTACTGCCAGTCACCATCTAGCCCCCGTTCACTGGGGCGGACTGCAGTATAATTGCCACTCATCATCGGCAAGGAGGGTTTGGACCTGCTGCCTCTGCCTACCCTTGGGCTGCCCCTCTGCAACCCCAGTACCTTTTCCGGCCTTCAACAAGGCCTGCAGCCTGGGGGGTTTCCAGGCTGGAGCTCCCCCAGCTCCTCTAGCCTTCCCCAGCCCTGCTCCACTTTAGGTACTTTCTCAGCTCCCAGGCAGCCAGGCCCTTGTCCCTCACGAGCTAGAGGGAGAGTCCTGTTCACTCCTGGCTTCACTGGCTTTTATAGGGCCAGCTGCAGTCTGATTGAGTGGCAGAACAGGCTGTTGATTGACTCCCTCACTTCACGGGAATCTCCCTCAGAGATCTCCAGGAAACTCTTGTGGAGATACTGGGCAATCTGCTGCCGCAGGTTCTTCGGCAGAGCTGCTTTGTTTCTTGCCCCATTAATGGTAACTTTCCCGCGCCGCTGTGCCGTCATGGAGGGACGGGGACCATTGTTGCACACAGGCGAGCTGCATGGGGCCAGGGCGGAAGCCGCAGTCTTGGAGAAGACCCTCCCTTGATTCCCTGCTCACCCTCAGCAGCGAGATATCTTCCATAGTGATCACATCCTGTGGAAAGTGTGTGGACAGGAATGATTATCAGCCCCCCCCCCCCCCAATACAGTGCTGGCTCTCCCCAAGAGCCACGTGCCAAATGTACAGCAGGGTCAGGGAAGACCTGCCCCTGCAGCTACTCACCATTTTGGGGATCTTGTGGCTCACATGTGCTTGCCTGGTGTCAGCCAGTTAGTGACAGGTGTGTGAGTACTGGCTCTGTTTTAAATCCGTGTTCTCTGTGTTGCAAACAATACTGCTTCTGTAAAGTGTTGCGTTTAAACTTCACAGAGGTGACCTTGGGAGCCCAGCCTCTTTCTTTGTTATCGGCATCTGAACGGCTGCGCAGAATTAGAAAGCGGCCAAGAAGAACTAAGGAAGACTTTCTGCGTGAGGTTATGATGCACACTGCCACCGAGAAACAGGAATTGAAGGAGTGTTGGGACAGTGTTCTCACCAAAAGGGAGAACGCGGCACGTCAGAATGAAGCCACGGAGCGGCTCTTAAAGGCTATGGAGCGCCAAGCGGACAGGTTCCGGGCTATACTAGTTCTTCAAACCAAGCAGCTCCGTGCCCATCCTCCCTCCAGCCACTGCCAACACACTGTTATCAACCTCCTTGCTCCATTCTATACCCGCGGCATTCCACTCCTGCCCCATCACAGTCCAGCCCTGCGGACTCCCACTACCCACTGCACTCGACAGCCGTCCCTCTGCAGTTTGGCCCTGCTGAAGTTTACAGTACCCATTGCATTGTACTCCAAAGGAGAAGGTTGGATATGATCCCTGGACATACACAAATCTGTAGCCGTCCCGGGACCCCTCCTCCTCCTGGGACCTTCCCTTCCCCCATCCCCCTCACTGCTGGTGGAGTTTTTTCTTTGACTCTCTCCTCCGGTTGTTGTTTTTTATTAAAAAAATTGTGTTGGTTTGAAAGCAATCTTTATTCTGTTAATTGAAAGCAAAAAGAGTCCTGCAAAGCAACATACAATTATGTTAAACCCACATATTGCATCGTCGGCACCAATCACCTCGTTGCATTACAAGCACTGCACTCCTGAGCATAGCAACAAATATTAGTGGCTTTCAGCTTCAAATTGCTGCCTCAAGGTATCCTGATCCTTATGGTCCCGCACTGTGCCCCTCTAATAGCCCTGGTCTCTGGCTGTTCAAACTCAGCCTCCAGGCGCTGAGCCTCTGCAGTCCAGCCCTGAGTGAAGCTTTCACCCTTCCCTTCACAAATATTATGGAGCGTACAGCATGCGGCTATAAGCATAGGAATATTGTCATCGGCCAGGTCCAGCTTCCCATAGAGGTAGCACCAGTGGGCTTTTAAATGGCCAAAAGTACACTCAACAGTCATTCTGCACTTGCTCAGCCTGTTGTTGAACTGCTCCTTGCTGCTGTCAAGTTGCCACATGTATGGTTCCATAAGCCACGGCATTAAGGGGTAGGTGGGGTCTCCCAGGATCATAATGGGCATCTCGACTTCCCCTACGATGATCTTCTGGCCCGGGAAGAAAGTCCCTGCTTGCAGCTTCCTGAACAGGCCAGTGTTCCGAAAGATGCATGCGTCATGCACCTTTCCGGACCAGCCTGCGTTGATGCCTGTGAAACGCCCACGGTGATCCACAAGCGCCTGGAGAACCATTGAGAAATACCCCTTGTGATTAATGTACTCGGTGGCTAGGTGGTCTGGTGACAGAATTGGAATACACATGCCATCTATCGCCCCTCCACAGTTAGGGAAGCCCATTTGTGCAAAGCCATCTACAATGTCACGCACGTTGCCCAGAGTCATGGTCTTTCGGAGCAGGATGCGATTAATGGCCCTGCCCATTTCCGTCAACATGAGTCCAACAGTCGACTTTCACACTCCAAACTGATTAGCGACCGATCGGTAGCTGTCTGGAGTAGCCAGCTTCCACAGTGCAATCGCCACGCGCTTCTCCAACAGCAGGACCGCTCTCATTCTTGTGTCCTTGCGCCGCAGGGCTGGGGCGAGCTCATCACACAGTCCCATGAATGTGGCTTTCCTCATCCGAAAGTTCTGCAGCCACTGCTCGTCATCCCAGATGTGCATCATGATGTGATCCCACCACTCAGTGCTTGTTTCCCGAGCCCAAAAGCGGCGTTCCACTGTGATCAGCATCTCCGTGAATGCCACAAGCAATCTCGTATCGTAGCTACTACGCGTGGCGAGATCAATGTTGCACTCCTTTTGCCTTTGTAATTTAAGGAAAAACTCCACTGCCACTCGTGACGTGTGGTCAGAGTGAGCAGCATACTGGTCAACAGTTTGGGATCCATTCCTGCAGCCTGAAGATGCATCTGTTGAAAGATGGCGCCAAATGTGTACGGAAGCACAGGGATTGCTGGGATGCGAAGCAATGCATCATGAGGCATTGGGACAGGATCCAAGATGCCCCGCAACCCCCTCTGCCTTCCCACATCTCTTGGCGGCAGAAGAGAAAGAGGTGCTGCCCAGAGTGCACCGCTCCGAATACCGCTGCAAGTGCCGCAAGTGCTCATGAACATGCTATTGTGCAGGCAGCTGATAGTGTGAACACACAACAGCGGTTTCACTTCAGCGCTCTCTGAGCGGCGCTGTAACTGCCGGCGCTGTAACTCTGCCAGTGTAGACATGCCCTGAGTTTCTGTTATTTGTCTGGTTGAGCCCCTCAAAGTTCATGTGCATAAAATGTGTGCATTTTGTACTTCTGTGGCATTGCATTCTGGGACCACTAGTCTCTGTGGACTGCACCACTGCTTACAGATGAAGGTGTCTGCAGTCTGCTCCAATAGTTGTGACCTTCACATCCCTGATTAATTTCCATTTTTCTCCTTGTTTGAATTAAGTTGGGGCAGCCCCTGGTTTACCGTAAGTACTGTTGCTTGTTGTAACTAACAAACATTACCAACATAGACACCACTGTTGTCAGTGGAGATTGAACCTGGAACCTTCAGCACCAAAGTACAGGCCTCTGTCAGTCAAGGTAAAAGAGAGCTCCTATAGCTGTGAAAAAGTAATAGACTAAGTCATGGGACCAAGTAGTAGGGAACACAATTGTAGGAGCTATATTGCTTGCATTATGCTGTATTTGAGTTTCATGCTCCCATTCCATGACCTAGAAGTTTGACTGTTTTTGTTGTTTGTTGTTATATTTTGGTTTTGGTTTCTTCTCTTTGAGCTGGCATTAAACCGCGTTTAGTGCCACTTGTACTAAAAACTTTACAATAATCAGTTAGATCAGCGAGTTTTCAGTATCCGTATGATTGGAACTGATTGGAACCAAAATTCCTGCCACACGCTGCTGCTTCAAAGCAACATAAGAATGAAAGATGGGTTTGTGTTCACTGAATGTTTCTTTTTTTATACAGGATTTGCATCCTACACTGATGTGATTATGGGCCTGGGTGACCACTTTTAGTAAAATGTGGCCTCCTGCTGGGGGTTTGAGGGAATATTTTTGCTGTTAGGTACATGAGCACCTATTAGTCAGAGGATGAATCACTGAAACCCGAAGAAAAGTGTTTTATAACCAGATCCCCATCTAAATGTTAACTGCATTCAAATCACTGTAAAATCATCAAAGTCCCCTAGCATAAATTATTGACATTATTCATACTTCTTATCCCTTATTAAAATAGAAAAAAGACTCAACTTTGTCTTCAGCACAGGAAACTGACAGAAGCATTTAGTATAGCATTTATAGCTATTGTAATTTGGCTAAATTTGAAAGTATGTCTGACTTCAAATAATTTAAATCTGAAGATACTACCTGCATCCAAGAAGAAGTTTCATTTCCAGACCACTTGTCAGATCCATCAGCTATTTCAGGGCTCCCAAGTGCTCTAGACAGAACTAATACTAGAATAAATGGGTGTTCTGTGCAGAGGAGAAGAGCTTCCTATGAAATGCAGTTCTTCTTCTGTTCTTGTGGAGCAAAATTCTGGCCTCCCTTGCACTGTGCAACCACTGTTGTCTCCCCTAAACTGTGGTGTTAGATCTTCAAAGTAGTTGGTCAGCTCTCCTTTCATTTGTATGTTGCTGCTAGTCTCAGATCTCCATTCTTGGCTGTTTGCATGTTAAAATCTAGCAGAGCTATCCTGAGGGATCGATCCTGTTGGATGCTGAATGCCTCATGTAAAGTTCTGAGAGCCCCCTCTATACTCTTTGGGGGGAGGGATAGCTCAGTGGTTTGAGCATTGGCCTGCTAAACCCAGGGTTGTGAGTTCAATCCTTGAGAGGGCCACTTAGGGATCTGGGGCAAAATCAGTACTTGGTCCTGCTAGTGAAGGCAGGGGGCTGGACTTGATGACCTTTCGGGGTCCCTTCCAGTTCTGTGAGATAGGTGTGTATATATATCTCTATATATTCTATTGGACTCTAAGTGGAGTGTGTATATGAAAATGGTGGTGGAAAGGTTCTGGATGAGGTAATCTTGTGGCAGTACTTACAGCTGGAGTGGGCTCAGCTGATGAAATTTCAGTTTGGAGATGGCAATCTTTCATCTGCTTTAGTGTATAGTAATAGGATTACATACTGTTGACTTCAGAAGAGCCTGTCTGATCTAGGTAACATATAGCAGGAGCACTGAGTATGCACCTATTAAGAGTTGCTGCAATGTGGATATAACTGTATGTGTTTAAGGAGAGGGGGGGAGATTAAAAGGTGGGTTAAAACACTGTTTGGACTAACCCAGAGCTTGAGTTAATAGTTTGGGGCAGGAAATAACCTATTAAATAATATATATGGCTGGGAGAAAGTGCACAGTCAGATTCCTACATCTCTCCTCCGACACTCAAACACTTAACTATGGATAAGGAGTAAAGAAGATGTCATCTGTTGGGTGATCTTCTCTGTAGTGCTCATCCATCCATTCTGGCTTCTTATTCTTTCCAGAGAGGAAACAAAGGGAAAAAATGGGAAAGTGTTGGCTGTATCAGAATGGGTTTATTTATATTAATGTAAAATGGAATCAGGCAGAGCCCAGGGAGTTTTCAAGATCCTGAGGTGAGAATTTATTTTCAGAAGAAATACAGGCAAGTTTGGAAGCCCATCACTGGAAGTGAAAGCTGCCAACCCCTCTTCTCTGGGCTTCCAACTCTGTATCTTTTGGCAGGAGAGTCTGACGAGAGGTGTGTTTTTCATAAAACCCCAAATAGGTGAACTTGAATAGCATATAGTGAAGACTTTGATTCCTGGGTGGGTTTTATTACACAACATGGTGTCTACAACTCATTGCTATAAATCAAATAAACAAAAAAGTAGCAGTTGTTATACAATAATATTACAGTTCTTAGGTTGTATAGTGCAACATTGCCCTGGGCTCTAAAAGCTTCCAGTCAGTTAAGGTCAGGCATAATTGCAAAGAAGCTATCATCTCATTCATGCTTGTTAAAATAAATAGTAAATAACCTACCAAGAGCAGATATGTGTGCTCAGTGACCTAGGCATCTGGGATAAGGGGAAATAAAGACATAACAGTAATTAACTTCCTTGCACTCCAATATTGATTTTCATAATTAATTAAATTAAAGCATAAATTAGATTGTATGCTATTTTGGGAAAGGACCCTGACTCTGCTCTGATACTCTGGTGTAGGTCAGAAGTAACTCCACTGGAGTCAGTGAAGTTGCATTGGTGTAAAATATTTTAGATCAAAATGACTTAATTCTAAGCATGATAGTTTTTTTTAAAGTATTTTAACGTTTGTGGGGAATGTCTGTGTGAACAGTGGTATTAACCCACATGATACTATTTATTTTTAGTCTCTGGACTGTTCTTATATTACAGGGGTGATTGAAAGTACTGTCAATATTTACTCAAGATTACACAGTGGGGTCTCAGTACATTAATGTGAGTTAATGCTTTTGTGATAGGCAGGCTTTTTATCGTTGTCCTCTAATGACTGGCTATGCCAGATCTGTTAATATACCTATTGGCTCACCTAAGTCTGCTTCTTTGAGCTCACTCAGTGAGATTTACCTTTATTTTTGGAGCCAGAGATCATGAGTTCTATTCCCATTGCCATAGGGATATGGCTGGTTTGCTACTATGGTGCTTGCATCTTTTTGGCCATAGATGATAATTTTAATCTGAGAAGAAGAAGTATTGTATAATAGTTGAAGCATCAGACTAGGAACCAATGGATCTAGGTTCTGTTTCTGGCCTCTGTTGTTGACTTAGTGTTTGATTTTGGGCAACTTACCTTCACTACCCTTGGTTTTACCATTTTTCTAGAATAGGAATAATAGCAACTATCTAACTGAGGATTGCAAAACTGTATTTAATTAATGTTTTTAAAGGGCTCGGAGCTCCTCAAATAGAAAGTATTATGAATGCGCAAAGTGAAAAATAAAGTAAAAAAAAGGGCCCAATTCATTGCTTGTGTAAACTGTTGGGATTACACCATGGATGCATTTGGCCTAATGATGTCTAATAAACCTGTCAGTGTAACTCATTAGGTCATAGTTTTATCTATCAGTCCTCCTAATTTTCTAAACCGTGATTATATCATTCTGGAATCTCTAGAGCAGTGGTGGGCAACCTGCAGCCCGCAGGCAGCCCATCAGGGTAATCCACTGGCGGGCCGCGAGACAGTTTGTTTACATTGACCGCTGCGGGAAGTGGCGTGGGCCGCAGGGACGTGCGGGCTGCTGCTTCCCGCAGATCCCATTATCCAGGAACGGCAAACCACGGCCACTGGGAGCTGCGGATGGTCAATGTAAACGAACTGTCTCGCGGCCTGCCAGCAGATTACCCTGACGGGTCACGTGCGGGCTGCAGGTGGCCCACCACTGCTCTAGAGGCACTGGATATTCTTGTTTAGGGGCTGATTCAGCAATGCACTGTAAGCACATGAGTAGTCTCAAAGTCAAAGTCTCCTGTATTGGGGTCTTACTCTTCAACATCAGTAAATTGTGACAGTTCCTTGAAAAAAAGAGGAATCAAAAAATTAGGCCAAATTTCTTAAATCTGGGTACCTAAAATTAGGGTTGTAATTCCATGTATCAAAATTTAAATAGAAGTGGCCTGACTTCCAGAGATGACTCCTGCAGCTCCCATTGAGGAAACTCTGAAGGACATCATTGCTAAATGTAACTAACTGAAATTTGAAGGGATCAGCAGATGAAGGAAAACACCCATGGATGATGTGACTGGGAATACAAATGGGAGATTGGAGTTTCCATATAACAAGTGCAGGACACGGAAGGGGGTTCTTCCTGGCAACCTACTGAGAATTTTCCAAAATTGAGAGTGTGAAGGGACATTGGGACAGTCAGTGTAGCGCAGAAGAGAAACTTTAGGGTGAGTGAGGTGAAATGGAGTTGGAAATATTCTGTGGGATCCAGGAGACAGGATATGGTGTACCTAGATATGCCATTGGGAAAGCAGGAAGTTGTGTGTGTTTGACAATAAAACCAGCCGTGGTTGTGGATAGCAATTCTCAGTACCTTGGTACTGAAACTCAAAATTAACAGAAGTTTTCTCTAAAGTTGGATGTGGATGGGGATATTGGTCAAACAGAAGTAAAGCAGTCACCTGAAAAAGGCAGTTTTAGAAATGAATCTGCCTAAATAGGATTATAAGAATGTGTTTAGAAGTACAAATTTTTCATCTCTCCTTTAAACTGACTCCTCCTTTAAAGTTATTACATTGCAGAATGTTTACATTTTCAGGAGAAATACTTCAGACACATTAAATTCACAGGGCAACTTTCATAGTAGGGGAAAAAATGTCTTCTACAAAAATGAGGGACATTATCCTGAAATCAGACTCATGAGTATGGACCCATGCGACACATACACCCCACCCGCAATTAGGTTGCTAATTTTGGTTGGACATATTCCTGGAGGTTTCATCACATGACATAACATTTAATTAAAGATTAATCTTTAATTCCTGGAGACTTTACAATAATCCTGGTGGGTTGGAAACCCTACCCTCAGTATGTAGGTGGGGTTGGCCAGGATCCTGTCAGTCATTTTCCAACTTTAATAATGTCTTTGCTACTCCCAGTTCAGCTTCAACATGCAGAGAAATTGTTGCCCTCTGACATTCTATTCTGCTGCAATGCAAAGAAAAGGGACACCACAAATTCAGCATTATGATTTCATTGTAGGGTCAAGTAAAGGGAGAATGTGGGTCTCGGAGAGAGCAAACCTTTGATCCAACACAAAACGCTTTGGTAATTAGTAAAGATGGGCTGTTGATCAGAACTTCCAAAAAGTACTGGTATATTCAGTTTTGGGAGGATGGTTTGGACCCCATCTCTAGTAGTTAGCAAAAGTGATTAAAGGAATTTATATGTGGAGAAAAATGATGGAGCTGTAGAAAGTTAACAGTCTTTCCCAATATGCAAGTCTCTCGTCAGTCAGTAGGAATATGATGCTATGTTTGTCCTATTTCACTTATCTCTCTGGCAGACCCCCCAGAGCGCTGAAATGTATTAAAGCCCCATTCTTTCACCTCAGAGAACTTGGGTTCAAATGAATCTTAAATCTGCAAAATGCAATAAAATGGATCGTCTCTCCCTAATCCTTAGTGGATAATCGATCACATCAGCAGATGCTGAGAACTTTAGCTGTAATTGGCACTGACTGCTCAAGGGAGTTCCAGCATTGACACGGCAGGGGTGGAGCAAGCTAGAGGGGCATTGGCAGAGCTGTGCAGAAATGGCACCTGTCTGTTCACTGCGTCATTGTAGCCCATGCCGTCAGAGCTCCTTACACTCCTAAGCATGCAAACACGATGGAGAGCTGTAGAAATGTCAGCTGATGAGGATGTTAGTAATAATGCTGTACGTTTGCAAAATGCTTTACAAACAGTAAATTATAACCTCTCTCACATACACATCCTCCCAGCCTTCCCTGTGAAGCAGTTATCATCCCCAATATACAGAAGAGGAAACTGAAGCACTGAGAAGGGTAAGTGAAGGCCATATACAAAGTGTCCAAGCTGGATGCAGCATTATCCAGCGTAGGAAGTAGGAAACTGGCAGTTAGGAGATCTGGGTCCTATTTCCAGCTCTGCCATACCCTCTGTGTGACTTTGGACAAGTAACTTAACTTGTCTGTGTTGTGGCTGAGGAGACCACAGTACAGCACAGGAAGACAGGGAGCACAAAGATGGCTTTACCACCTTTTTGCTCCCTTTATTCTGTGTTGACTGAGTATCAGGCCAGTCCTCAATATACGAGCAGTGTGAGGATTACTCTCAAATGCATCAGGTGCCAGTGGCTCCAATGGCCAGTGTATGAGCTAGGTATCAGAACCAAACAAATAAAACCCTACCTCAAGCAGAACGTTGACACTGAAAAGGGAGAAGTGCCAGAAATTCCATGAAGTCAACTAGGGGTTTCACTATTGATTTGTGAGAGGAAGGAGTTGAGATACTGGGGAGGGAGGCAGCAATATAAAACCCTTAGACAGACAGACATGATCAGAGTGCAAGAAAGTCCTGGCCATGACCCCAACACTGGCCACAGGGAGGCAGTGGGCTGACCTTTAGTGCCACTTTATGCCAGCAGTGCAGTGCCAAGCAATTGCAGTGTGGCCAAGGCTGGGTACCAATGATACTATCTATTTCTGTGAGGAATTTTGAGATATGTAGATGATAAAAGTGCAAAGTATTATCATCAGTGATTCAGGAGTTCCTACTCCTGTTCTTGCACATACCCGTGCCTTTCCCTGCCATGCTGAAATATTGTGTGGGGGACCTCGGACTAAACAAAGTGGTTTACATATTTGTCCAGTGTCCAGGGACACTTTAAAAGTGAAAATCATTCATATTTATTGTTTGATACACTTTACATCTATCTCTCTGCTTTAACGGAATTCCATGTAATGCCCAGGGGTCAGGCTAGTCAAAGGGCAGTCCCAATCAATGGTCAGAGTTCATGCAAGAGGTCTGATTGCCTGGAGGTTCAGTCCAGTGGGAGGTACAGCGAAGCAGCTGATGGGTTAGGGTGAGGCAACAACTCTGCGTCAGACAGACCTATAAGGCAAAGTCAGGTGAGTCCAAGTAGCAACTAGCAGGCCATGGCTCAAACAAAGCCAGAAGGGAAGCTAGAAGTTTATATATAGTCACCAGCCAATCAGGGTCAAGCCCATGTGGCCAATCAGAAAACAGGTTGCAGAATCCTAGAAACTGGTCCACTCAGGTCTGTGAATTCCCTGGTGCACTAATGCATTGGTGTGGCCTGAAAGCCAAGGGTTGCTTCCTGAAAACCCAGTAGCCCTCAGTGCAAGGGCAGGCTCCTGACTTTCCGTTTCTCCAAAAGCATATGATTCTGCTTGTAATGTACTGTACACATTCTGCTCTTCCAGTAGTAAATTTGACTAAGTATCTCCTACTCTGTGATAAGAAATACATAGAGTGCTCTTTGCGTGGCATTCATTTCCACAGGCAGATAAACAATGAAGGGCTTGTGAGATTGTTGGTTGAACAATACCTCAGAAAAGCTCCTTCTTGCCTGGCTGTCATTTCTGTTGTTGTACTTTGCACTTGGTGACATCACTGGTGACAGCTAAATGGAGTGTATTAATAATTAGATGTTCTTTGACCAAGGATGTTGATTATTCTGGGCAACCAAAATCATGGACCACAGCCAGTTGTATGCATAAAGCTGCTATTCTACTACAGTACAGTAATTTTGTTACATACTGGGTAAAAAAGAGGACGGTAGATTTAAATAAACAGGAGATATACAATTAGAACAAAATTGAAAAGCAATTATGTTTATCTTTTACATTTGAAAAAAAAAAAAAAAAAAAAAAACCATCCTGAATCACCAACATAGGCTTAAACAGCCACTTTTACTAAAATAAATAAATCTGCTTCTATAAATCAGACCTCTTAATGGTAAATAGTTATTCATATCACCTAAGCTATGAATAACAAGAAAGATAGCAAGAAATAATACTTTGAGCTTATATAGCCTCTTCTCTCTGAGGATCTCAAAGTTCTTAATTAAAGTCAATGGATTGATACTTGCAAAGTGCCTGCTTCTGCTCCCATTGAAATCAATGGTAAAACGTTCATGGATTTCAAATGGGAACGGGCAGGTGCAGACTAAGGGCCCGATTGTGTCCACCAAGATCTGCTCATCCCTTGGGCATGCTTTAGGGGGGGGGGGTCAGATATTTCTGCATCACTGTGCTCTACTCTCCAGATCCTGCAAAGCCTTCATCTGTATCTGGTTATCAGCTGGGCAAGGGGGGAGATGGGCCAGAGGAGACTTTGATAACTTTTTTGTGTGTAATCCTTCCTAGATTCTCGGGGAGTTGCTTTGGCCACGTGGTTCTAAATAAACCATGCTGTCTGTGCAAGGAGTCAGAGACCAGAACTGCTGACTGGGTCCTGCCCTCCCACGTGTCTCCTGGGATCCACCGTCTTTGGGGGCAGCTTTTCTGGACATCTCTGAGGGGAAATGCTCACTGAATTTTCCTTACAAAACGTCCCCTTTTATTGTTTTGTCCTCCCCTGTGGGAAATTTGGGCTTGAGGTAGCTCAGCATCATTATCCCTGTTTTATAGAGGGTTGTGTGACTTGCCTCGGTTAAAACAAAAAACTTACGGTGGAACAGGGAATGTAACACAGGCCTCTCAGTTTAAGCACTTTGGAAGTGTTACAGTGTGCCTTAGCCACAAGACTCCCTTCCCTTCCTCACAAACATGCTCCTTATTAAAACGAAGGAATTGGAATAATTGACTGGATTGAATGTGGATAATTGGATGGGATTGTACTCTGGCAGCTAGCCTGTGCTGCGGCCCAGGCTGCGGGGGCCACACTGCCATTTTAGTGTGCTAGCTCGATCAAAGCTAGTGCATGTACTGAGCTGGAAATTACACCTCAAGCTGTAGTGCAGACATACTCTAAAACTATACTGTGACTCCCAGCAGGTATTGCTGCACCTGTAACAACCGAATACTAGAGGATTTATTTTCCTTCCACTCCGTGGATGGAGGTGTGGGGGAAAACCCACTGCTTCACAAACAGTGGTGTCTTTAATCTGTAGATCTCTACGCCTTTTGCACAGAAGGGTAAATCAATAATTTCACTGTAGAGCTGGAGAAATTGAGGCAGAGAGAGGTGACGCGATTTGCCCAAAGTTCCACTCCTAGACCCGGACTGTTGAACCAAGCTGCCTTCATGGTACTGGCCCATTCTCTCCTGGTAACAATAGGTGATGCACTCACTGTGCAGACCTGATAGGGAGAAGAGAAGGATAAAATAGGGACAATGGCATCATTATGCTTGAAATCCATCTGATTTGTATTGCTTATGGGGTGTTTGCATATTCAGAGCAGAGGGATTATCTGACACTATTTCTGCTACAGGATCATTACTGTATGTAGCTGCGTTGTTAGGGAGTATAAAGATATCCAACAAAGAAATGCGCTCTCAGTGCTTTTCAGCAGTACTTGCCCTGTGGCTTGGGACTTGGCTATCACTTTTATGTAACTGGTGCTGGATTGACAGCCCTGAAAAGAGTGACATTCCCATAGCATGAATTGTGGTATGGTAAGCTTTCCCACCCTGCCCTATCCAAGTGTTTCAGTCCTGATCGGAAGGTGACCTTTGGTTGAGAGGCAGCTCCGTTTCCATGTGCCATCCAGTCCTTGGCCTCTGCTGAGATTGCCAACAGTCAAATCCTATTCAGAAGAGGAAAACAGAAAGGTAATGCTCAGTGGTGGTTGTGCTGAGAGCTGTTCTGCCTTGGTAGGGAAAAGGCAGTGTCATTCCATCCACCCCATGCAGAAATGTGCCTTGCCCAGGCCCCCTGGTTTATCTGCAGGACCCCAATTCTACTGCCATTGAAATCAACACTTACTTTGCCATTGACTTAAGTGAGACAAGATCCAGTCCAAGGACTGAGCCAAGTGTTAAGGTGACAGTGATAAATTTAAATTCTTTCTATTCACGGGTCTGAAGAATGATGGGCATGAAACCATGGCAGATACTACTGACCTCTTCCGTTCATAGTTATAGAGCTGTTGAACTGATTTGTCCTTCTTGAATGGGTCCCAAAGATTAGCTAGGGCTGTGGTAATGCAGTTCAGAAGGGGTTGAGTTGAATTGCGGAACGGGCAGCACTCCTCCAACAGAGTGAGATGCTAATGGGAGGGAAGTGACGATGCCCAACCCTATCATCTTTGCTAAACCCAGTGCAGCAGGATATAACTAGGTACACTGTGAAGCTTGTCCAGTGCAAGAGGCAGTGGACCCACACAGAGGCTGATTCACAAGGCTATGGATCATTGCTTGCTTGTTGTGCAAGTGCTTGTGGTTGTGCCACCTGAAACAAAATGCTTGACACTGTTGGGGAAAACTAGCACTTGCAATGGAAGGAAGCATGTCCTGAGAGGGCTGAATCTACACCAGTGGTGGGCAACCTGTGGCCCGCGGGCTGCACGCAGCCCGTCAGGGTAATCCGCTGGCGGTCCGCGAGAGTTTGTTTACATTGACTGTCCGCAGGCACGTCCTCCCGCAGCTCCCAGTGGCCGCGGTCGGCTGTTCCCAGCCAATGGGAGCTGCAGGAAATGGCAGCCAGCACATCCCACAGCTCCCATTGGCCGGGAACGGTGAACTGCGGCCACTGGGAGCTGCGGGCAGCCGTGCCTGTGGTCAAGGTAAACAAGCTGTCTTGCGGCCCACCAGCGGATTACCCTGATGGGCCACGTGCGGCCCATGGGCCGCACGTTGCCCACCACTGGTGTAGATTCAGCCCTCTCAGGACATGCTTCCGCGGGCCACTGCCCTAAACAATGTTGCAGACATTTTTAATACAGTTGCTCTAAATATTACTGCATCATTTTATCTGTACTTTTCCATTCTAAGTGAAAGTAGTGTGACGAATTTTGTGTGATGCAGAGGGAAATCTTTACAGCACTGTAACTTAACTTGGATATCAAGAGATTAGACCCTGCCTTCTAGTGATCTCAACAAGGAACTTTTAAATACAAACAAAAAAATCTCTTATACTTTGGGCAGGAGATGGACTCTTAAGCTCTCTGTTGCTCCATCAGGCTCTGATTGAGAGGGATCAAGTTCTTTAAAAGTTTCATTGCTAAAACATGAACTGGAAGTTCTTTCATTTATTTAATAAAACTTGTCGTGCCCTAAGGCCTTTAACTTGATTCCTGGAAGATGGAATTTATTAATTATACATGGCTGATGCCTCTCCTCTGAGGAACTGAAAGCACTTCACAAACATTAATGAATGTAGGATCACAACACCATGTTTCACAGAGGTAGACAGTTAAGTCAGTTACTTGTCTATGGTCTTACAAGAAGTCATTGGCAGAGCCCAGCATAGAACCCAGGAGTTCTAGTTCTCAGGCTTGGGGTTTAACCATTAAACCATGTTTCCTACCCGCACACTTAATTGGACTCCTCTCCCTCCATCCCCCTCCCCATCCATTAGTTAAGGTCCTTGAATGATCCAGATCAGATTGTGCAAACTCTTCAGAAATCTGGGCTTCAGCCCCAAGACACAAAAGACTGAGTCTTATGATCACGCCTGTAAACAGGCATGAGCCCCACACCACTCTGAACTTGGTACAGGCACACACCCAGTGGGTTATGATCCAAATTTAATCCCTTCCTGGAAGTTTGCCTTTATCTTACCTTTGCTACAAAGCATTGAGGCAGGATTGCACTTGTAAATGTAAACTTTAGCCTGAGCTCACTGTTCCTAGGGTTTCTCCTTGCAGGTCCTCCTGTCCCTGTCTCTAGCTTTTTCCTGTTACATAGAAGCTCTCTAGCCTCTGTGCATTGGGTCTGGTGTGGCCCATCTGATCTGCCTGCCAGGGTGAGTCAGCAGAACAGCTCTCCATCTTCCCACATACTCCTAAAGCCTGACATCCAGTCTCATCACTATTGAAATTCAGCCTTCACCATCAGTTAATGTAGTTCTTCATAAAATTGCCTCTGCATATCCCAGTTGAATGGAGTCATTTGCTGTCCTTCAGTGTTCCACTCAGGAAAGATCTGCAGAAACAACTTATTTGTAGAATGCTAGCATTGGTAAGTAATCTTTTTTTCCCTTTGTGGTAATATTTGTCAAATGTTATCTTTTTAATGGCTTCTACCGTTGTATGACATTAAATCAAAGTAGCCGATAAAGATTATATGATGTCTCTATTTTATCTGCGACAAGGGTTAAAGATAAACCCTTCCTGGGATTGTGTGATTGTTCTGTTGAAAGCACAGTATTTTTATAAGACACAGATGCCTCTTACCTGTGTGCTTTTTTTTATTTGCTGGGCTGGTTATGATTTTATGACCGGAAATTCTTGAATGTTTGTGCTAGGGGGACACACCATGTGATTTTATGATTGTAATGTAGAAAGTCTTTTATGTGTAGAATTTTATGAAGGTGTAACAAGAGAATGCTCTTGTACCTTCCATACTGGCCTAATTTCTTATAAAGGAAGTGTTTTTGTCCTGGAGGGTTTCGTATACGTTTTAACTAGGAATAAATCCAGCATGTTCATTTCACCATAAAATACTTGCTTCAGCACTGACTGATTCTTAGGAATAACCATAAACACGTTTATATAGAGGCACTGTTATTATATTATTGATATAGCAAAGCTTGGTGTAAAAAATGTTCCCTGGGAAGAGCTGGGGATTGTAGTGTATTTTAGGGGGACTCTGTTCAAGATTTGCAGGGCTCAGAATGTGACCTTTTCTTCTTCATTCTTCCATGTGTTTTTGTTTTGTTTTAACTAAATGCTTCATTTGCTCTTTCTCTTTCTCTTTTTAAAGTACACCTCTAACTCGATATAACGCTGTCCTCAGGAGCCAAAATATCTTACCGCGTTATAGGTGAAACCGCATTATACTGAACTTGCTTTGATCCACCGAAGTGCACAGCCCCGCTCCCCCAGAGCGCTGCTTTACCACGTTATATCCGAATTCGTGTTATATTGGGTTGTGTTATATCGAGGTAGCGGTGTATTTAGAATCATAGAAATGTAGGGCTGGAAGGAACCTGAAGAGCTTATCAAGTCCAGCTCCCTGCACTGAGGCAGGACCCAGTAAACTTAGACCATCCCTGACAGGCGTTTGTTCAACTTGTTCTTAAAATCCTCCAGTGATGGGGATTCCACAACCTCCCTTGGAAGCCTGTTCCAGAGCTTAACTCCATTATAGTTAGTTTTTCCTACTATCTAACCTAAATCTCCATTGCTGCAAATTAAGCCCAATACTTCTTGTCCGACTTAAATGCCAGGAGCTCATGTCTTAGGATAACATGTTACCATCCCCTACAGTACCAAGCCAGTGTGTGCCATGTTCAACAGCAATCCAATGTGTGCGACCCAGCACTTATAAACAACGCTACCATAACAATCCAGGCTAAGATTTAAAAAAATAGAAGCCTAGAGGTAGTCTCCCAAATCCATATTGAGGCACCTGTTTAAACGATCTGATTTTTTTGAACAGGGCTGAGCATCCAACAGCGTATTGAATGCATTAGTGTAAGGCACTTAGCAGGAAGACCACTTCAAAGCTTCAGCAGGCATCCTACATGTGCAGTGGGGTTGACTAGAAAGCACTGTACTCCTGTGCCATATAAACTGCATTTGAACTTCCGTTTAAATTTGGGGTGCATTTCAAGGTGATCCATGGCGCCCTGTGTACTTTGGTCCCTTTCTGTCTTTCTTCCCCCCCTTGCACTACTGTGGTAATTGTGATCGGTTAACGCAGTCTCGCTGATAGTCCTACATTTGAATATCAGCACGTTCGGAAGTAACCGAGGGGCCATAACTTGATAATTCTCTTTGCTTGTTGGTCCAGCTGAGCCCAAAACTATTAACCTTCAAAACTCATTGGTTGGTTCAGGCTTTTGTCTTGAATGTGGGAAGTGAGCTGTGTTTATATCTAGTTGTTAGGTGGGGAGTGAGATTTGGTTAGCTTTTGTCATATACTCTGTATCACTTGGATTTCTACATGCACGCACAGAGTTTGGGATTGGCGCATGATTAAATATGGACAAAGAGCAATTATTTTATTTTATTTATTTTAGGGAGCTTTTACCTTTCTTGGGGTTATTTTTTCCTCTTTAATGAGATGGATTGTTAAAATATGTTAATCCGACACATGGGGAAGGGTGAGGAAATACATTGAGAAGTTGAATAATTAGATCATCTCCTATGCAGGAATAAATCCAAGTATTAGACAGAAACAAGAACTCCCTCTCCCCAATCTAACCTCCTCCCACATCAGATACATGGGATCTGGATCCTTTCTGTAAGCAGACGTCTGATCTTAAGTATTACTTAAAGTTTGTAAAGTGCTTTGAAGATTCTAAGTGACAGATATCATTCTGGTCTTTTAATCTCCTAACTCTTATTTAGAAGTTGAAATCTTGATTAGGGTGGCTGATTATGTAGAGCTACATGTCAGTGATAAAACCAAATAAAAAACTGCCACTATTACTGGACGAAATCCTTAAATCCCTGAATTGTTAATCAGTCCTTATTCCCTGAAGACAGTGTGAATTTTGTCTGAGTAAGGACCTGATAATTTGGCTCACAGAGATCCAACATTTGATTGCATTTTCAATTTAAAACACACAGAGTTCTGTATTTCTTTAAAGGTACATTTCTAGTTACACCACTTGAGCTGCGGTTTGCTGTATTAGAGATGTTTGTGGATCTGAAATGACATTTTTGTAGGATCCTGAAAAGTAACTGTTTAATAGTCTGTGAGGTTATCAACCTCATGTGATCTTAAACTTGTTGGAAAGCTTATTAAGGTCTGATCCTGCAACCTTTACTTACATGAGTAATCCTACTCACTATATTAGGCTTATTTGTGGAGTAAATATTATTCATGTAAGACTTTGCCTTTATTTTCTCTTACTTTAACCTATTCCTTCAAAGAGTTAACTTTCTAAGCAGCCGCAGATTAGTTCTCTTCGTTGTTTTAATTATTTTTCTCGTCACGCACAGTGCAGGTCTAGGGTTTGTGAATTTTTTTTGTCCTCTCTCCACTGCTGTTTCAAATATGCTGGCATTGAAAGCTAAATTGAAATGCTGCCTATTTGCCATCTTATTTTGGCAGATCTTCACCTTTCTCACATTTTAATATTCTAGATTTTTATTGCTTTTCTTCAGGATAGCTTGGGCATGCCACAATTTTACATTTCTAAAATGCATGCATGGCACTCTTAAGCAGCTACTCACTGCCAGTGTGCTTTCATGTGCTTGCTACTGACTAATTTCCTTTTCTGTAGTTGACAGGTGACTCAGAGTAAAAGCTGGCAGATGGCTATATCATTTGAATGTGGCCAGAGCCTTCTGAGATGAGTTTTGGAATTTTCATCAAAGTGGGAATTAGGTTCAGGATATACCAGTGGCACACAGCACACCGAGGGAGTGTAAAATAAGAGGAAATACTTCACAACGAGTCATCTTTTGGTTGGATGATTCAGGGGTCTGCTGTTGGTGGTCAAAAAGACACGTGGCTGACTACAGAGTCTTTGTATGCGATTCAGAATGCAATCTGTCTCTAAAAATTAATTCCACCATTCTGATTCTTGTCCAGTGAATCATTTCCAGAAATGAATAGCTGCAGTTGCTGGAATGGATATTGTGAAATTCCCTTCATTTACAACGGACGGGTTTTGAAATGATGACTTATCGGGCAAATTTTTTCAGGATTAGAATTAAAACTACTTTAAAATAAGTACATATGTCCTTGTGTATTTTAATGAGAGGCAGTAAAAGCCTCCCAGTTTCCGAACGATGAAGGACTATCTGAAAGAGCTAGTTCTTGGAATAGTAGATCTGTTGGCACTAGCTGGTGATTTCCTGTGCATTTCCTGCAAGAAATGTTCTGTGATGTGAGTAGGTGGTAGTTAAGAGGTTGTTACGAAACCAGTTTTCAACCAGACGTCTTGAGTCGTGAATTGGAAAAAGGGATAGAGCTTGAGTGTTGTCTCTTTGTTTGAGCAGGGCAGTTGTAATGCACATGCTGTATAGTCTGTGTTTCTATGGAGCAAGAAATATTTGGAATATATCTAATATTCCTCTATGTATTTTTCTTTATGTCGCTCCACTTTATAGTTGAAACATGAGACTGTGAGCTAAGACAACTGGAAGCAGCGGGCATGGTGGAAAAAGGAGGATTTTCCTGAATGTATCTTTAACTGTAAGTATTTTCTGATAGTTTTCCCCAGTCATGAGAGGCAAAATGGAGTTTCATCGATGACTAACGGCTGTGCCAAAACAAGATGGTTATTTGGAGCGCGTTTGTTCTGTTCAGAAAGCAGATGGACTACCAGCAGCAGGAGGCAGTAGGCTTTTCCACCAGAAAAAGGGCATTTCAGGGAATTGCTCTGGCTCCCAAACTGTAGGAATTGTTGACCTACTGACTCAGTTATGAAGAATTGGGAAAACAGCCTTATTGTGGTTTCCTTTGTTGATGGCAGATTCAGAAGACATATGTGATCATGTGAATGTGGCTAGAAGAAGAGAGGTGGCTCTAGTTCATGTTGCATTCTGGATTTGTTTTCTGCCTGCAAGGAGTTGAATTCCTGATCACTGGAGAAGATCTAACCATATTTGCACTGGCTTTGCTCATGACAATACAGTGGTAAGTTTAATGCATTTCTCATTTCTATTGGGTCATTGATCCCCTCTTTACTAAACTTGTCATTCTTGAAAAGAAAGGCTGTAAGTACAACCGCACTAAAGAAACATAGCACAGGTGGTATTGACCTTTATTCTGGATTGGAATATTTTGGAAGCTAAATGAACATATGCTTCAATGCTTTGGATCAACTTTTACAGGGAAGACCAACTGGTGTCCCAGAGTTTGAGGGTATTTGATCTGGGGCCAAACTTTGAACCATATTATTGCTCTTTAGGCTGTTGTTTAGTGTTGATTAAACTATTCTCTAGTGGTCATGGTAACCAGTTGAAGGGACGGCTGAGTATTCCATCCATCAGGCTTGGAATAGATATTCTCATAAAGTAGCCATCATTCCTCTTTCCAATGTATTACAGATAAACTGAAGAACATGCATTAATCCTTTTGAATTAGATATCAAAAATGGATGCCCATGTATGGACATCAAAACCTGATGATACTTTTCATAATAGTAGGATATGCCCCACGGGCTGTCGTTAAGTATTTCAGTGAGTTCCAACATAGACATTAACAATTAATGGTTTATTATATAAGCATTAATAGTGTTCGCTAACAAAGGGACAGAATATTCTAATAGATAGAGCAGGGGGTGAGAATCAAACTTCCTGAGTTCTGTTACTGACTCTGCCACTGTTTCTGTTAGTGATGTTGGGCAAGTTATTTACTCATAGTTACCCCATCATTAAAATGGGAATAATGATGCTTATTCGGCTTTACTACCGTGCTTTGATATCTACCAGTCCTAAGTATTATATTTTCCTTCTGCATAGAAAGTTTATTTTCTGATACCCAAAACACTTGTAGCATTTTAATTTACAGAAAACTGTTTACAAGTGTAAACTAATAAGTAGTACATTACAGGGTGATAGGGCTAAGCATGGAAGTGATATTTACTCTATCTCGTTACTTGGAGTGTTGTTGTAGGCATGTTGGTTTCAGGATATTAGAGAGCCACGATGGATGAGGTAATATCTTTTATTGAACCAACTTTTGTTAGTGAAAGAGACAAGCATTCAATCTTATACAGGTCTGGGAAAGGTACTAAGGCCTTGGCTACACTGGCGCTGTACAGCGCTGCAACTTGCTGCGCTCAGAGGTGTGAAAACGCCCCCCCCCCGAGCGCAGAGAGTACAGTGCTGTAAAGCGCCAGTGTAATCAGAGCCTGCAGCGCTGCACGCTCACTCGCAGCACTGCAAGCTACTCCCCTCAGAGAGGTGGAGTACATACAGCGCAACTACACTCGCGCTTCACAGCGCTGCCGCAGCAGCGCTGTGAATTCCCGAGTGTAGCCAAGGCCTTAAAGAGTCACAGCTAAATATAAGGTGAAACAGATTTTTAGTATAAGGAGTTAACACATGTTGCAAGACATTATTCAAGGTGAAGTGGGCACTTAACACCTCTGCAGTCCTAGGACAAAGGAGGGTTAGTGGGTTACACTCCCAGTACCTTTCCCAGACCTGAAGAAGAGCTCTTTGTAAACTAGAAAGCTTGTCTCTTTCATCAACAGAAGTTGGTCCAATAAAAATATTACCTGGCTCACCTTATCTTGTTTCTTGATATTTCTTCTCTTTCCATGCAAAAGTAAGTCACTGCTGATGATATATCGTAGTGGTCCCAGACGAGGCTGGGAATTCACTATGTATAGTTTTTCTTCTTCTGGATGTATGCAACAAGGAAGCTTCGTGTTTCCAGATGCAATTGATTGCTGAGTTGCAATAAGGCTGTTGTATTTTCTTTACTGAAATGGCATCAAAGAATGCTGTATAGCAAAGGTCCCTACAGAACTGTGAATTAAGCTATCAAGTAAAAATAGTAAGATATAGCACATGTCCCATGTCTCCTTTTATTTGATGCTTCCTTCATATTTTAGTATAAGAACTTAAACTATCCACTAACTTTCTAGTGAGTGATTCCACCAGAAGGAGTAGGCGTCAAGGTCAAAGAAAAGTCACTTGCTGTGTGGTTGCTATGTGGGTGTGAAAAGCCTAAGAGGAAAGGGTGGGGAAAATGTTGCTTGAAATAAACAAATAAAAAAGTATGGTTAGTGAATTAGACTTTCTGGATTTTGATTTTGCCAAGTATCCTATTGAATTAACTGCATATCTCTAAAATCACACAGTTAATTGTAAACTTATCAGAATGTTCTCAGTGGAGAGTGTACTTTTAAAAACACTTTTTCCTTATCACTTTAGATTGAGAGAGAGGAAGTTGTGAATTTTTATAGCCCCTAAATTCTTAACTGTTAGAGATAAATTGGAATGGCAGATCAAATTTCCTTAGGCTTACACAAGAACAGACTCAGTTACTGAGAAATTTTAAGCCAACCACATGTAAAGAAAAAAAATTGATCTTCAGTTAATTGTCGTTTATCCACCTGCATTGCACAGTTGGATACAGAGTTTTATTGCTGCTTTTTAAAAATCACCTGTTCTTGGGAGAAGGTGGTATTGTATGTATGGGGAATATTGTATGTTGCTGCACCGCAAATAACTTAAGTGAAAACATTTTTTTTTTATTTGGAAGATTAATGATCATTCAGTTTTGAGTTTGTGTTTGTAGCATCTTCACTGTATTCTGGCTTTTACAGTGTGATCAAAAGTGATGTGAGAGGGGGATTCCAAAGATACGTCAACTCCAGGTGACTTTTTTTCTTGCTTCTTGTGATTGTCCTTATAAATACAGCAGCACATAGTCAGTGTAGACTATTTTGCAGGGTCTTCGGAGTGGAAAACTGCCTGTTTGCATGCGCTGTTAGTAGATGAAAGGGTTAAAGATTTCTTACTTCATTGTTGCAGCATAAGCTATGGGACTGAACACAAGTCAGAAATTGGATACGAAGAAAACACAGCTATGATTTGAAATTAGATAGACAAGGTGGGTAACATGATCCTTTTTATTGAACCAGCATAGTGCCTGAACTTTCAGATCCACACAGGTGCCTTCTCCCAGTGTGGAAGGGTCATTTGAAGAATGAATCTGTCTGACTAAAATTTGTCTATTGTAACCATATACTCTTCCTGACTGCACTGAAATCAAAGGGGAAAATTCTCATTAACTTCAATGAGAGAAGAACTGGACCTCACTGTGCTGTTCTAATAAAAAGCATCCATCACCTCTTGTGCTTTATTCATTTAAGGCTTGATACTGAGAGCAGCTGAGCGGCAACAGCCCCTAAAGTCAAGTCAAACGAGCCCTCAGCACCTCTCAGTATCTGCCCCCACAACACTGACTCTTAACCTCTGATATTCCAGGCTCCGTTCTTGTACCTTAAAGTTCAAGTGTAGAAATGGCTTCATAGTATGTTATGCATGTTTGTCTCTCCAGATTAAATCTGCTCAGTTTACAATTAAAAAGATAGTTGTTGGAGTTTTTGGTTTGCTTGCTTTTTTTGTTGTTTTCTGTGGACCCTACAACCTCCACCTGGAATCTGATAGTCAATCTGGGCTCTTTCTGGCCCATACGTAATCAACAATAACTCTGTAGTTGAAATTTATGGACAGCATTGGTAGCTTACATATGATCTGGAACAGAAGCCAGCTCACTTTCCAATAGCATCTGTAGTGCTAACAGGAATAACAAGTGATAATTTTGGTCAGTAAAGAAAACAGAAATGGCAGAGCATATACACCAGGACCATGTCGAATGAGCAAGAAGGCACAATTTTTATCTAATTATCATTATCTGCATTGGGTCCCAACTCAACTGAGCTCCATAAATTCCCATTCAGTTGTTTGCAAGCTACCTATGTGGAGCCAGGGTTAGCAGACTGTGGTCATGAATCTGGAGGTGGGGGTTATCATGCACAATAGAATTGGTGGTGGTGGGAATTTTATCAGGTTTGATAAAATGGTAGAGTTGCCCCAAGAGTTTGGGAGATACAACATTAAGGACCAAAACGGCTAATGAAATTCCTTGTATAACCTGTCATTACAAGATATCAGAGCCATAACTAGGCATTTTAGCGCCCGGTGCAAGCATTTGCATTCCCTACCGGGTTTTTTTCTTCATTTTTTTGCCCCATTTTTCTGCCCCTGTGGCTTTGCAGCCTGGGCGGCTGCCCCACATGCCCCAGCCTGGTCACAGTTCTGCAAGATACTATGAAAGTGTACATATTGCCAAAACATTGTCCTAGGCAAAAATAACTCATAACTGAGACCTCAGCTTTAGTCAGACAGTATACTCTTCGATATACTTTTATTCACTAAAAATAAAATTTCCAAGAATACAGGCAGACACATATTATTCTCCTGTTAGGGCAGGACTCATGTTGTCTCTAAGGTATATTTGTAACTCATAGGGTGTATTTTCAAGCTTTTGGGTGTAAAAAGAGGGAGTTGTGGCTATCGTTTTCTTTCTGTTTGTTTCCTTACTGAACTGGTGCACTGATGTCCAATGAACTGGATTCAGATACTGAAGATGACCAGCCAGAATGGTCTCTCACTTTCTGCAATATCCTATCTCAGTGATATCTTTTCTTTCTTAGGCTTTATTTACAATGAAATCATACTACAGTGTACAAGTGTGGAAACTCAGCTGTAGCTAGTAGAGTTCTACCAAAGTGGATATGTTTGTTGAAGAAGGGTGGTCTTGTGGTTAAGACACTGGATGGGGACTCAGGAATTCTAAGTTCAATTTGTGGCTCTTTTACAGACTTCCTGTCTGACCTTGGGCAAGTCACTTAATTCCTCTGAACCACAGTTATCTGTTTATAAAATAGGAATGCTTCCTTTCTCTCTCATTTTGTCTGTGTTGTCTGTTTAGATTCTAAGCTCTTCAGGGCAGGGACTGTTAACGTTTTTGTATAGTGCATAACAACGTGGTGATCCCAATCCTTATAAGTAAGTAGTGTTGGACCTGTGGGTATGTGAAGTCTGCAATCACATGCTTTAATCTAGCTAGCTCAGGTCCCAGAGTGGTGAAGCTGCGACGCCACGTGCTTCAGCATGGGCTAGCCCTGCCAGTAATTACCCAGGGTTCTGGGCAGGCTTGTACAGCTCATTCCGCAGTATGTGCTGCTGCAGCATCACTGCTCCGGGACCTGAGCTTGCTAGAATAAAGCAGTTTGGGTATGTCTGCTTGAGCTGCAGTCACATTCTGTGTCTTGATGTACCTGCAGATGCAATACTACTTACTTATTTATACTATGGGAATCCCTATAACAGGAGTAGTCAATTATTTTTTGTCAAGGTCCAAATTTCTTGGTCAAGGTATAGTCAAGGTCCAGACTCCAGAGACAATAATTAAAAAGACCAATAATAATAATAAGTAAATAAAAAGATGTCAGAGTCCATTCAAAAGGACCTGGTGCCTGTTGACTACCCCTGCTGTATAGGCTCCAGCAAGGACGACATACCTTGTGTTTATAAAGTCTTTTAGATTCTATATAGTTGACTTTTTAGCCAAACTTTACTACAAAGTATTTCCTAACACTTCTCATTTGAAAAAAAAAATCCTTGTCCACTCCGATCATGAGATTTGCACATGGGTTTAGTTCACATGGTTCTGATCCCATTGTGATCAAGGCCTTAATGAAGGAGCTGCTGCTGCTCATGTAGAAGCTCTAGGAAAGATCAACTTGCAGATAATAAAATTGTTCAGGCAAGGGACTCCCACCAACCACAGAAGAGTTCTTTGTACTGGAAGGAGTTACCTGTTCTGCTTTCTTCTGTTTCTCTCTCCCCTTCCTTTGTGGTTTTTTCTGTCTTCTACTTTTTCTCTACTTCTTTACTTCCTGTCTCCTAAACTTACCATTGTTATGGTCTATTTTCTCCTCTGCAGACTTATAAATAGGTGATGCTCTCATGCCACGTGTTTTCTCAAGCTTTCTCTCTTCCTATGTTTACACTTACCTAATAACTTGAAAATAGCAAAGAAAATACATAGGCGGTTTAGTGGAGAATCTGGCATTTCACCTTAAGGGAGGAACTTCTAACTACAAATTTCAAAAGGAACTAGTTGAAAGTACCACATATTAACTATAGGTCCATTCCTGCAAAGATTTACATGCCTGGATAAAAATACTTGCACATGTAAGTGTTGGCAGGGTTGGACTCTGTATTACCAGAACACCTTTCAGATAGTAACACTGGGCACTTTTTTAGAGCGGAGATAATTATTTCTTTACTTACTCTAAATTTGATGCTGCTTACTTAATGGAAGGCATATACAGCTTTGGACTGATTACAGGCCTGCAGTTCATACCAATGTTTTTAATGACATAAATTCAGAGCTGTGATGCCAGGGTGGCATAGTTATCACAGGCAGATGTTAGACCAGTGGTTTTCAACTTATTTACCATTGTGGGCTGCATACGCAGCTCTCTGTGTTATATGGGCTGCATCCATGCAATATATATACTACCTTATGGCCCTGTGGATGTCATATGTGCCGCAGCTGTGTGCTGATTGGGCCGCAAGCAGTTATGTTGGAGCATCATATGTTAATTGTACATCTTGATTATAAACTTGATTATCAGGAGGCTAGGAGAGTGGCTGCTAGTGTTTGCCAACCCTATGATAAGGACTGATGTATGGAATTACAGAATTATAGACGTTAGAGATGGAAATGTCTATTAGATCATACGGACTATCTCCAGGGCAATTCATGTTCTCTACAGAAAATTTTCTACAGTTTATTCCACTATAGTTACAAATATTCTAAGTGCTGGTCTTTTACCTCTTTCCTGAGGAGTCTATTCCACAGCCATGCAGACCTCACTGGCAAGATGATTTTTCCTGATATTCAGC
Organism: Terrapene triunguis; assembly: GCF_002925995.2. NCBI lineage: Eukaryota > Metazoa > Chordata > Testudines > Emydidae > Terrapene > Terrapene triunguis. The sequence continues at coordinate 5,323,781 of NW_020664419.1, forward strand.
CTACACTTACCATTTCTTAGTTTCACCATATTATTCCTAGTTTATATTCCCTTGTTCCATCCTATATCATATCCCCCCTTAGTAATAATGTCCTTCAAATATGAAAGGGGTAGAGCATGATAGTTTCCCAATCTTAGAAACCACTTAACTAAGCTCCTTTAGTACTTGTCTACAATAAGAGATGGTGTGAATTTAAACCCCGATAGTTATACCAGTAAATAACTCCCTACATGGACACTCATTCTGGTATGATTGTACTTTTTACTGTTTTAGCTTATATCACTTTGGAAGCCATTCTTATTTCTGAATAAGAGTGTTCACATTAGCAATATAACTCCCCATAAGTATATACTGGTATAACTGGAAAAATCTCCCATGTCGATGAGCCCTTAGAGTGCATCTACACTGGGAATATTTGAACACATAATTCTCCAATTGTAGCAACAATGGAAGCTGTAGTGTAGACAGATTGCAAGTGTAGAAAATGACAGAGAAAAACAATTGTGAAGGAAAAAGATATACACTGACTAATTCCCGTAATACCCTGAGAGATATCAACCAGACCAGCTGTTTGTATGTGTTCAAATTTTCCAAGTATCCCCTTACCTATTTCTTATTTTTACAAAGTCAACTCCCTTCCGAATTGTCCTTTGTTATCATTGTTTCTCTTGTTGAGGACATTTTTTTAAATGTTGGTTTACTGTATGGCTATACAGAGAACTAATTCCAGGCTGCTGTGCTACCAGCAGGATTGGGTGCCTACTCAGTTTGGACCCAGAGAATTTAGCAAAATGTTTTGTTCACGAAGAACTAAAGGACTGGCTCCACAATAACTGCCTCTCCCTCCCCCAAAAAGAGGACAGCTGTCGTGCAAAGCTGGACATTGGCCAGAGGGATCCATGAAGCCCACACAGCAGCATAATTGAGTAGGGTCCATTTAGAAGTGCGCGCTGGTTTAGGTGGTGAGAGAGGCTGGGCTACGTAGACGGTAGAAAGTACAAGATTATAGGTGAATGAACCGAAGGTGTTTGAGAATCAGATTGTGTAACTGAATGGGAAAGTGAATGAAAGAATGTGTGATTGGGTGGGTGAGTGATTAAGAGAATATGTGCGTGGGCGTTTAATTAGTTTGGCAAGGGAGAGAATGTAGGAGTGGGTGAATGGATGGGCAAGTATGCAACTAAAGAGTTGAACCAACTTTATTAGCATTCTTCATGGTGCAGCTCGGTAATGACACATAGAAACAGTAGAGAACAGGAAACATTTGGCAGTACTCCAGGCACACTAGGCAAGATCAGATTGGCTGACTTCATGACAGGGCTAGCATGGTTAGAGGACAGGGCTAGGAATCAAGAGACTTGAGTTGTGTTACCCACTCCATCTCTGACTCACTACGCAGTTTTGGCAAGTCACTTAACTTCTCTGAGCCTTAGTTACCACCACCACCCCTCGTAAAATGGACATCGTAATCTCCAAAAACGACGAGGAGTACTTGTGGCACCTTAGAGAAGGCTCCTCGTTGTTTTTGCAGATACGGACTAACATGGCTACCTCTCTGAAACCATAATAATCTCCAACTTTGTAAAGCGATTTGCCGTCGTTTGCTGAAAGATTTTATGGAAGTATGTACAATAATAATTACTGATTATTTCTCATTTGGCCACGGCACACTAACAAGGTGGCACAACGAATCCGATATTTTTAAATTAGTATATCCGTAGTTTACGGATATACTGTAGGTATGCCTGGCACTTTAGAGACTATGTAAATTGTCCCTGTACTGAACATGGGAGGGACTGATAGATCAAATCTGGGCATTCCTACTGTTTCCTCACCCTCATACATCAAACTCAGGAGATATCAGCAAGGATACAAGCATTTTCCAAACTTCAAAACTGTCTTTTTTCAATGAAGTAGGTCTTGAATTTTCAAAACCTTTTTTTTAAAATTATAAAATACTAATAGAAGTTTTTTTTATCTTTATTACATCTACTATAACACTGGAAATAGTTTACTGTGACTAATACATAGTTGTTGTTTTTTAATTCACCATGTCAGTTACGGACCTAGCTATGACCTTCCCATGGCAGCTACAATTGGGCTATTGTTAAGATGATTGCTGGGCTATCCTGTTAAATTATATTAAGTTGTGCACAGTACATTTTCAGTTTTTATTGTAATAAAGCTGAGACCTTTTGAACCTTAAATGGAGGTGAATGAATACTGTGGGAAGTCATAGGCTTTGTCTTAACTGCCAAAAAGATGTGTGTTTACTGTGGGATAATTAATGCGCATTAGCTATCCCGCTGTAAATTCTAGTGGAGACAAGGCACCATAGCTTTTACCAGGAGGTAGCTAGGCAAAATCAAACTTCAGTGCCTTGAATCCACTAAGATTTTACAGCAGGGTAGCTAATGAATGTTAGTTAGCCTGCTGTAAAAAAAAAAAAAAAAAAAGAAGAAGAAATACACCTTTTTTGTAGTGGAGACATGGCCAGGCAGAAGTTTGTGCCCACCAGTAGATTCAGTAAATTTGATCTGCTATAGACCTTTTGTTATCAGAACTATTTAAAAAAGTCTACAGCCATTTAATATTTGGCGTCTGGTAGTATGCTGTTTTTTAAAATCCTATGACCCTGAAATTGACCAAAATCAACCCTGAATTTGGCAGGGCCCTAATTATACAACTATGATTTTTTTTTATTATTATTGCTGCATTTCAGCCTTCTCCTCTGACACCAACCCACTGTAGGAATGGGTTTGCTGGGCCAAATGTTCTGCCCTTAGCTGCAATCAATAGGGTTGCATGTCTCTTTTAGAAATACTAGTAATTGTAGCATTAACTAAGGAGAGAATCTTGCTCGCTGTTGTGTGTGATCTTAAACCTAAGAAAGATGATCTCAAGAGTGGTCTGATAGTCGTGTGTGTCTTCAGTAGGAGACGCACAGTTGTGAGGTTGTGCAGGTTTAGAGAAAACAAACCCGGAGTTTTTCCTTCTGTTCCATCTAGTGTTGTTTGTCTCTGCTAGTGACAAGGTTTACAAAGCATTGCAGTCAGCATGCCTCATCTTTTGCCATTTTTTTCCATATGGGTGTGTGCTTCCTTTTCATCGTGGTTTTTATATTTTTTTGATGCAACTACTCCTTCCATTTTAAGAATAAGAAATGAACTTTAGACTGTGTGTGGGGGTGGGGTGGGGGGAACGTTTCATAAACACTGTGGTTCTGATCCCTCTAATCCTTTACTACCTGTAGGGGCAGGTAACTGCCAAGAAGGAACTGGGAGGCTCTGACTTTTCCAAGGCTCAGGATTATGCAATGAAGAAGAATATTTTAGAAGCTAAAGAGAGAGGTCAGAACACACTGGTCAGAAGGTGCGTTGCTCAGAAATCGATCCCTTCTTTTTAGTATCTTTTGTTTGATCGTTCCCGTGTAGAACTCCTATCACATAGGTTGTTGCTTTAAATATGAAACTGAAGTGTATGGTCTGTCCGTGTATTTTTCATTGCATGTTCAGTACAATGTATTTAGCGTCTGGAGCTGTTGCTTCCTAGCACTTTTATTACCTCCTAGCCTGGTTTCTTGGGTGTGCAACATGCTTAAGAGAAAGTGAAGGGGAAACATTCGATCGATTTCAGGAGCAAGGAAGCAATTACATGTTGTCAGTTGTATTGACCGTGTAATGCTGAGATAGCGTCTGTAAGAAAACAACCAGACAGCTTAAAGAAGAAGTCAGAAATATTTTTAGCATGTTGAAACTGTTTAAAATGCTGAAAAGGGAGGTATGGGGAGGAGAGAAATACAGCAGCCTTCCCTTGTGATTCTGTGGTTTTGTCTGAGTTGCTCTTATTTCTTTTTTTCTTCATGAGATCAGCCACGTGTTTCAGTGGCAATTGCTGTCTTACCCTGTAACTGCATAGAGGATGTTACATTTGCTTTCATATTTAAAATGGGGATATCTAATAAAACCGTGCACTTCTCTAACACCTTTCCATTGAGGGGTCTCAAAGCATTTTACACACATAAATGTGTTCGGATTCATGGCATCCCTGTGAAGTAGGTAAGAATATGTGACAGGTTTCAGAGTAGCCGATGGAGTGGGCTGTAGCCCACGAAAGCTTATGCTCAAATACATTTGTTAGTCTCTAAGGTGCCACAAGTACTCCTGTTCTTTTTGTAAGAATATATATTATTCTTGTTTTGTAGATGGGGAATCCAATGCACAAAATGCTTCGCATACCATTCTAATCTGAAAAGCAATTCAGAATAGCATTTAACTCCATTAACAAAAATAAGATTTTACTATTCTTCTATCCCTGTGAGCTCCACAGAGCCAGCAATCAGAGGTGTGATTGTAGCACATGTAGACATACCCAATCTAGCTTTGCTCTAAATAGCAATGAAGCCAGGACAGGCTAGCCACCCGAGTTCCTGCTCAGAGTCCCAGGCAGGCTTATACAGCCCATGCTGCCACCGCTTGACTTTTTTGTTACTAGATCGAAGGTAACTTGGGTGCATCTATGTGTGCTGCAGTTACGCCTCTGACTGCAGTGTAAACATACCCATTATGAGAGCTAGAGCTGGAATCTATTCCAGCTGATGCATCAAGAGAATTGTTAACAGATGAATCCTGAGAGATACCTAGTATTTTCTTCTCCCATCAAGGTCAGTAGTTGTTGGACGGAGCTCTAGTGCCTTTTAGGGTTTGGTCCTCAATTACAATTGCAGATCAGATCATAGCCTCTGATACTCCCATGCAGACTTACTGAAGAATTGTGTCTGAGGTGATGCATCAACTACCAAGTAACAATATTGAAAACTACCGCTGATTGTTACACAGTCATTTGCATGAACACAGCCATGTTCTCCCTTGAGAACTGTGCAGAAAACCATTTTTAAAGCTTGGGATAATGATTATACATCTTCATCAATGACCAGGTTGTCTCGCAAAAGTTTTATTCTGGATGATGATGCACAGGCCAGAAAAAAGCCCAGCTTGACCTTCAGATCTTGAATTCAGAGTTTGACAGAATGACTTTTGATTATAAGTAGGGCTTCTAATTTTAGGTTTTAGCTGATAAACACCGATTAAACACCCCCGGTTAAAAAAAAAATATATATATATATAATGTGTTAACCTAATAAACACTGGAAAAACACCAGAAATGGTTACTTGTATCTAAGGGCTTGTTTACACAGAGCAGTAATGCAGACTACCGGAGTGCACTTCAGAAGTCACACTCAGTGTCGCACATTAATTGGTTTGAATAGACCCTTCTGGTGCTCACTAAAGATTCCCTACTGTGTTTTAACAGTGCTGTTTTGAAACAGTACTATGTTAAAGTGCACTAGGGAACATTACAACGAGAGTTCCCATTACGGTAATGTATATAATACATAATGTACATTACTCGTTATAATATACACAAAGAAAACCCTGAAAACCCCCCATTTTTGGATATCTACATAAAACTCAAAAATTGCTAAAAATAAACCTTGAAAAAATGAACCCTGAAAAACAGAAACGCGAATAATAAACGTTTTAAGGCAAGGATTGTCATTTGTTATGTTTGTACGGTGCATAGAACAACAGGGTCCTGAATAATTGAGCCTTTTAGGGTCTGTCACAATGTAAATGATTAAGTATAATATTAGGAAAAAATCACATCTTTATACTTGTTCGCTGAACAAAGTTGAATTAGGGATATTGAAACAAGGAACTGCACATTGTCCCTTTTCATGCTTCAATGGCCAGATTTTCAAAAGTGCTTAGCAGCAAGCAGCATCCATTGTGCTCAATCCTTGTTTGCAGTGACAGCTGCTGGCTGCTGAACACTTCAGAAAATCTCGTCCTGTCATTCAGGTGTCTGAGAGTTGAGCGCTTTAGATATTCTGGTGCCAAATGAGTTATCCAAGGTCACACAGAAAGTCGGTAGCAGGGCTAAGAGTAGAATCCCAGCCTTGTGCTCTGAAGCACCAGAACATGTTCCCTTTCAAACTGCTTTAGAAACAATCATAAATTAAAACCTCCCCGAACCCTTTGATCCATATGCTTGGCTAGTGTCTATCAGCATTCCTCCACTGACTTCAACCAACTGAGGATCTGACCCAATATCGGTATTAGAAGAGCTCCATAAAATTCTTCCCATGTTTCCAGTAAGTCTCCAATTTATTATTCTTTTGTCACAATCTAACTGATACATCAACATATAACTTTTAAGGACTTGATTTTGCTTCTGATATATGGGTGTATATCTTGTAAGATCAGTGTAGCAACTGCATTTACAAGTTGCGTGTCACTGTACATGCTCCTATCTGAGAACCGGTTCAACTGAAATTGGGACTTTGTCCAAAAGATAAAATACTGCTCTGAACCTATTCACCCAACTTCTGTTAATACAGACAAACACTAGAAGGTGTTGGGGGCTGGTGGAAATGGGACTTGGTAATATGAGTTGTTTAATGGCTCCCATTCTTAAGGATACCTTGTGATCTACTGGAACGGAAGCAGGATGCTCTGACCCACTCACTGTATGACAGCAAGCCCTGTCACCTCCCTGTTAAATAAATAAAATCAGCCCAGCTGTAAAAATATATGAAATTAAAAATATATATTTAACTTATTGTACAAAGGCCTAATTCTATGTGGTACTGAGCCTTCCAACTTAAGTTCACCCCAATGGGAGTTGGAGGAACTCAGTATCTCACAAAATTAGGATTTAAATAAGTTTAACAAAATGGATCTCTGTGGTTTAAGGGCTTCTGTTTCATTCCCTCACGCCTTCTCCCCTGCTGTTGTCAGCTGCTGCCTGGCACCTTTTTATCCATCCAGAATGCCCAGCTGCCTTCCTGACTGTTACCAGTTTTGATATGTCATCAGTGGGCAGGTGGTCTTCCTGTGCTGAGTCATGTAGCCTGCTTCATGACTCTGGAATCCATTTCTGGATGCTTGTCTCTTAACCCTGTGATTTCCACTTCCCCTTTGTGCAGTGCCCATCTTTCCTAACATGCCATACTTGTGTATCATCCTGGTCTTGAGCAAATCCCTCACCTTACGTTACAGAAGAAGAAAATCTCCAGGCCTAAGTAACATTTTCAGATTCGGTATAGTGACAAACAGATACTTACCATGCTGAGAAGGTAATAGCACCTTTCATCCCTTAAGGATCCCAAAAATGCTTCACGCACATTTTGGGCCTCATTCTCTACTTTCTTATATCAGTTTTACTCTACTGTAACTCCACCGAATTCAGTGAAGTTACATCAGCTTTATGGTGACAGCCACTATGAAATTTTAGCCACCTCTGGAGTGAAAGCAGCAGCCGTGCAGCGAACAGGCACACAAAATACTGCACAGCAGTAGGGAAACTTTGGAGGTATAATAGTAAATATTTTAAAAAGCAAACAAGATTTGGAAGTGAAACAAACCCTCAAATTTCAGGGCATAAGCCAGCCTTTAAGGCCTAACCCGTATGTAGTTTTGCCAGTAGGTATAGTATGGCAATTTCTGTGTTCCAGTGGGCAAGGACTTAGAGCAAACCTTTTTATGGAAAGCGCAGTGAGGCCTTTATTGTCCATACAGAGACAGGAACTTGGATTTTAAAGTCTTCCTTTTTTTTTCGCACACACAGCAGACTCCATGAAGGATGACTGGCTGAGTTAAACAATGCTGGGATTCTAGACTGATTCCAGGAAGTCTGAGTATTCCAAACCTGGGACCTGCTCTTGCTGTCCTTATACAGACAAAACTTCCATTGGCTTCAGCAGGAGTCTTGACTGCATGAAGACTGCGGAAGCAGGGTGTCCTCTAAGCCAGATGCTGGGACTGGATGACAGAGGATGGATCACTTGATAATTGCCCTGTTCTGTTGATTTCCTTTAAAGCATCTGGCATTGGCCATTGTTAGAAGACAGGATACTAGGCTAGATGGACCACTGGTCTGACCCAGTATGGCCATTCTTACGTTCTAAATTTAGACCACTATATTATCCCCTGTGATAAATCTGATTAAACAAATTATAAGTAACTTTAAGAAATAAAAGCATTATAAGGGAACACTACAGTTTCGCACAGATCCCTACAATGATTATCGTGTCACTACATTTTTACTGAACTATTGGAGTGTAGCCACACCTAATATTTTTGCTGAATTGACAGTTTGTCCAGAAGAAACTAATCGGACCAATGGTCAATTGGATTACGCCAGGATTAATATGGCCCATTGTCCATACTTCCCATAATTGTTGCTATTTTAGAAAACAAATTTATTAACCACCAAGCATAATTTAGTATAAAATAGAATTTTAGATGATTTTTGCCATAGTTCTAGGGCAGTGGTGGGCAACCTGCGGCCCACGGGCCACACGCAGCCCGCCAGTGGATTACCTTGATGAATTATCCTGACAGTACCCCGACGCTTCCCGCAGCTCCCATTGGCTGGGAACGGCGAACCGCAGCCACTGGGAGCTGCGGGCGGCCATGCCTGCGGACGGTCAATGTAAACAAACTGTCTCACGGCCAGCCAGCGAATTACCCTGACGGGCTGCAGGTTGCCCACCACTGCTCTAGGGTATTAAAATATCATTGCTTCAGGGAATAGGAAAAAAGGATGAGCTTTGAATCAAAGATACTGTAACACCTAAGAAAATTCAGCTTTTGTTTTTAATTTGCCAGTTTTCTGCTAGCCTCTCTGCTATCAGCTCTGTGTTGGAAAAAAAGCAACAAAGCCAGTGTGACACTTTTCATTAGGTTCCCTCAGAGATTATAAATGTACAGTGTCCCTTTTTGCAAGGAGTTTTTAATTAATGAGTTAAGTGTACTTGCTAATTGCATTTCTGAATGGAAGCGGAGCTGACCTCATTCTAAAATTTGTCAGTCTCATGATCCTATCAGTCAGTCTGTATTTTAAACAAGGATCCATCAGCTGATCTAACTTGGATAAGCTGCTTTGGAAATGCTTTCCAACTCTCTTGTTTTAGTAGATCGGTCATTTAAAAAAAAAAAAAACAACTGCATTATCTCCTAGGAACGCAAGACTTGCAACATTGGCTCAAACCAGTGATCCCCATCTAGTCTGATATCCTGCCTCCAACAGCGGCCAGTACCAGATCCTTCCCAGGGAGGTTTTAGAATCCCTGTGATGGATAATTATTAAATAACTTTGCCTAGAGTTAGGAAGACATTTCCCCTATAGGAGTTAGCTGTTGACTTAAGCCCTGAAGCATGAGGGTTTCTACTTCTTCCATCCTACCCAGTGTAATAAAGATGGAAGTTTATCATTATCCATATAAATGTCTAATCCTTATTTTTGAATCCTATAAAGCAGAGGTTCTCAACCTTTTTTCTTTCTGAGCCCCCCCCCCCAACATGCTATAAAAACTCCATGGCCCACTTGTGCCACAATAACTGGCTTTCTGCATATAAAAGCTAGGGCTAGCGTTAGGGGGTAGCAAGCAGGGTAATTGCTTGGGCCCCCCCCACAGGAGTTCCCACAAAGCTACATTGCTCAGGCTTCAGCTTCAGCCCCAGCTGACAGGACTCAGGCCCCTGGGTCCTAGCGAGTCTAATGCTGGACCAGCTTGGTGGCCCTCCTGAAACTTGCTCGAGGCCCCTGGACCCCTGGTTAAGAACTTCTGCTATAAAGGTCTTTGCGTCGATGGGCTCTTGTAACATTCAGTTCTACAGCTCAATTATTAGCTGTATAAAAATATTTTAGAGTGCATTTCCTCTCTAAACTGTAAGTTCTTGAGGGCAGAGGCTGTCATTTTCTATATATTTGTGAAGGACATGGCACAATGGCCCTCTGACATGGTTGGCCTCTAAGCTCTATCACAATATAAATGTTAAATAATAATAATAATAATTCTAATTTCATTGAATATCCTCTTGCTCTTGTCTTAAGAGGATGAATAGGAGTGTCTGGCTTATCTCTTTTTTCCATTAATTATTTTGTATACCTTTATTCTGTCTTCTCTTATTTGTCTCACCTCACTAAACTAAATAGTTCCAGTCTTTTCGAGCACTTCACCTCATCCAAGGCTTGATGTTGCCAGTGTATCAGCTACACAGTAAGACTGTTGAAACCCATTAATTGTTACACAGTTATTTTCATTAGCACAGCTGTGCAGTAAAGTAGGCTCACAACTAAAGTTATTTGAATTTTTGATGACAAGAATACAGTGTTGGAATGAGGTACTTGGTCTTTAATCAGGCAAACTCCTGTTGATTTTAATCACTTTCCTTTTTACTGTCTTTTTGCACATCTCAAGCTTCTGGACTAGTCTCTTTAAAGCTCCCAAACCAGAGCTGGACTGAACAGTTTGCCAATAATTCCTTTACCAGGGAACTAAAAATGCAGCTGTTTTGTTTTCTAGAATTGGCCTGGAGAAACCTGTGAGGTCAATGAGCTTGATAGGGTTTAATGGGCCTTCTCACCACTTTGCAAAACATGTTGTGAGCTGTGGTCTGGAACTCCCAAGTTTACCTCACTTATTTGCTTTCTGGTACTTATTACAAGGGAGAGTTCAAATCTTTGTGGTTTAAATGCCAGTGCAATCCAAGATGGTTTTCTCTTTGCTGCTTTCCAACCTTTATTTAGGCAAAAGGAGCATTAATTTCCCTAAAATAAGTCACACTTTTCAAGATTAACTGTGAGAGCCGGACCTTCAGTGGTGTAAATTGATATAGCTCCATTTGCTTCACTGCCAGTTTTTACAAGCTGAGGATCTGTTCCCTGAGTTCAATCTAATAGTCCAAACTCCGGTGCGGGACTCTGAACTCCTGCGTCTAAACAAAACTCTGATACAAACTCTCTCAGTGGCATTGGGAAAATCACAGAAACTCTCTTGCCATCTGTAAAATGGGGATAATGCATTTACTTGAATGGGTTATTGTGAAGATTAATTAGTGTTTGTGCAGGGCTTTCAGGGTATAAAGTGCTGAGTATAAGTATTACCAAGCTTTAATATCCCACAGTCCAGGGTTTTTTGTTTGTTGTTTGTTTTTTGTGTTGTTTTCTCTCTCTCTCTCTCAAGTCTCTGGACTTTGGAAATGATTCTCCTATTCGTTTGTATCTTCTCCATTCTCCAAAGATCTGAGTCACCGCACAGGATACATCTGCCCTCTGGAGGTTGGTTCAGAAGAAAGAGAACCAAATTTTCAAAGGGACCTCAGCTTGGTCTCTGAAATTGTGGGTACAGTGCCAGGTGTCTGGGTTCTTGTGCATACAAAAACCCAGCACTGTGAGAACAAACTGCTTTCTTGTGGGCAAAAACTCAGGGGCTGAGACTTGTGCCTGCATTCTTAGAGGCTGCTGTTGAAAATGTGGCTTTTCAAAGAGATACTTTCATGGTTGAAAAGAAATCTATCAGACAGCTTGATTCCCAGATACCAAGAGGGGAAAGTTCCCTATCCCACTATAAAGGCACAGAGGGCCCTGACAAAAATGGAACCGCACAGTTCCACTGTGCAGGTGGTGAGGTAGGATGCTGGGAACTTACACAGAGAAGAGGAACAAAGCTGTGACCCAGCATCCAGGAAACTTGTGGGCAGGACGGATCCTCTGGACATTGTTTCCTACAGAGGGGCATGCTTTAGCAGCAGAGGGTATTGCTGCACTGAGAGCATAATGGTACCCACAGAGCACTGCCCCGGGGTGAAGGGCAGATTCTCGTCCTACACATCCCCACAAATCTCCCCAGGGCACCACCCAGCTACTCAGGCTGGTGGCTTTGTAAAGTATTTGGCATGAAAGACCACAGGTGTACCTAGGATTGCAGGACAGCAGCCCGCACAGCACAGTCCATTCATATGCACCAGGTGAGCTCTTCATGTCTGATTTTGAATGCACACATTTCACTCAGGCAGATCTGGGTCTTGATTAAAAAAACAACAACTTAAACCGCCCTCCATCAAAAATCAATGACTGCAAGAGAATATCAGAGAATTGAGCAACATGTGAAGGACATGTTGTTTCCTTTAGGGTACTGACTAAAGGTTACGTCACTTGGATACTTTGGATGTTTGTGAGCACTACAGGACTTGGAAAGGGAAAGCAAAAAGGAAAAACACTGGGGAGGTGAACAATTTGTTTTATTTTATGACTCTTAGTAGTTTAACGAGGGAGCGATTACTCATACCCTGTCACTGCGGATCTAGAAAATTCCACTGGGCTTAAAAACTGGCAGGAAAAAGTCGTTTCCTAAAAAACAATGAATTAATTACACAAAGGCCATTACTCAGGAGTCCCTGGTGACTAGGAAGGGACAGAGTCTGACTTGTGCAAGAGTCAGGATCTGTTTTAAATCTCTCCCCCCAACCCCCCCCACTGCTCCCATGACAGCCCTTTTCAGCCTCCTCAGGGGGGAGGGATAGCTTAGTGGTTTGAGCATTGCCTGCTAAACCCAGCATTGTGAGCTCAATCCTTGAGGAGGCCATTTAGGGAGCTGGGGCAAAATTTGTCTGGGGATTGGACCTGCTTTGAGCAGGGGGTTGGATTAGATGACCTCCTGAGGTCCCCTCCAACTCTGATATTCTATGATTTCAGGGGAAATGATTGATAGGGCCAGCACCTTCTACCAAATCCCTTTTCCCTGTTTCCCTCAAAAATGAGATGAGAGAGTGGGTGAGCCAGACGTTTCCTGAAGAGGTAGGATCGGAGGACAAGTCTCCCACCCACAAAAGATAAAACAAGATAAAGCATTTGTGGAGCTTATGCCATAGGATGGGTGAGAGACGGGGACTGTTGGATCTCCTCAGCTCTCCAAGGCAAGAGAGAGAGAAGGGGTCAGAAAAATTCAGTTCAGTTTTGGTGTAAAGATTTGTTGGGGGAGGAAGGGCAATATTTTTTTATTCAGCTTGTTCACACATCTTTAAACCTACCCTCAGCTGCATGACCCACATTCCCATGCATTTTAAACTTTCCACTGCTGCATGAGCATGGGTTCTTGTAGAAGTTTGCAACAATGTATCGTGAGTACTTGTAATTCACATCTGGTCTACTATGTCCACTTATGTGCAGCATATGCACCACTTCCCTCTATGCTGGAAGCCTGTTGCAAGTTTTTTGGGACTGGAAAACAGATATGCTGCTGTTACATGTTGGAGTTTTACTGTGGAATGTAAACAGAGGGCTTCTGTAATATGCAAACACAAATTATGTGCATTTCATACCAAAATCCCCAACATTATTACAGTAGAACCTCAGAGTTACGAACACCTCGGGAATGGAGGTTGTTCGCAACTCTGAAAGGTTCATAACTCTGAACAAATCGTTATGGTTGTTCTTTCAAAGGTTTACCACTGAACATTGACCTAAAACAGCTTTGAATCTTTGTTATGCAGAAGAAAAATGCTGCTTTCGACCATCTTAATTTAAACGAAACAAGCACAGAAAATCTCCTTGCCTTGTCAAATCTTTTTTTTAAACTTTCCCTTTATTTTTTAGTAATTTATGTTTAACACAGTACTGTGCTGTATTTGCTTTTTTTTTGTTTTGGTCTTTGCTGCTGCCTGACTGAATACTTCGGATTCCAAACGAGCTGTGTGGTTGACTGGTCAGTTCGTAACTCTGGTATTCGTAACGCTGAGGATCTAATGTACTACCATATTGGCATAAGTTATTGGGTTTCTTTTGCCTGCAGTGCAGATCACCCAGGAGAGGATGGGAAAAAATGTGTCCAGCATAATATACTTCAAAAGTTTGGTATAATCATTGCAAACTGAAATTAACCAGGCACTCTAGGGGTGTTAGTGCTGTATACAATATGTCCTGAACTTATCCTACTAAGACTTTGTTCTATTTCCATGCTGTGTAGCCTGAATCATTTCCCCCTCTATCATGTAAGTTACAGAAATTAGCTTTGGCATTGTTAAAGTCATTCTTTTTTTTTTTTTCTTTCTCAGCTTCAGTCCAGGATGTTATCAGTTTTACAGGGAAATCCAAGGGTAACGCTGCAAAGCTTCTGGATTTTAAGCGTATGTCTGGGAAGTGCAAATCTGTGCCTCTTGATTTTGGAATTCACTCTCATCCCTTAAATTTATGGTGCTGATGTGGTTTTGAATTTCTTCTTTCAAAAGCACTAATGTTAGCTTATGTCTTTGTGTTGGATCTTTGCCCTTGGATGTAGGACCCAATGCCTTAGACAAAAATACAGAGTTCTTGCTACATACACTATGAAAAAGTGTTGAATCTTAAGCCAAAATGCCAGCTCTTAGCTTTACGAATGACCTCCTCAGAATAAGCTTCAATATAAAGCGAGGCGTTTGAACTGGACCTGCCATGGATTGGGAACTAGTTAAAGGTGTTTTGAAGATAGGAGTGATGTGAACAGCATCACTGATTACGCGGGGTCTAAAAAACGAAGAGGGAGACACTAGAAAGAGGAAGTAGTGCGTGTAGTGGCTGGAGCAGTGGACTGAGTATCAGAACTGATGAGTGTTACTTCTGTCTCTGCTACTGACTCACTTCTGGCCCATTGGGCAGTCTAGTTAAGGTGTGGCTGGGCACCCACTGTTGCGATTGAAATAACTGCAAGTTTATTAGCACCTCTGAAAATGAGCATCTTATCCTCTCTGGGGAAAATATTTACTTACCCCACACATGGGCGGGGAGGCTTGATTCATTAATGTCTGTAAAGTGCTTTGAGATCCTCAGCTGGATGGTGCTATATATGTGCAAAGTATCTTATTATTATTTATGTATAATTAAATAATTAAATGTGAAAATTAACTGTATTAAATATCTACCTCAGAAGAGGTAGTTAATATTTGTGAGGTGCTTAGAGATCCTTGCAATAAGGGGTACAATTCAAATAGGAAGGGACGGTTAGGATGAGGCTTTCATTACAGAAGTCGAGGCAATGCAGTGTATATAGCATAGTGCAGTTGAGATCCCAAACTCTATCCTGGTTGCCAGGAATCCTATGATCCTTTATTCTTGATAAGTATATCTCCCAACCCCTCACCGCCACCTTGTCCTCCACCTACACCTTTGGTGTAATGTACCCTGGCTGGTAGGAAGTGTTCTAGACCAGAGTGATCTTCTTCCCTGCAGGTCTCACATGCTGAACTGTACATTTCTATCCCATAATGTACTATTAACAGCTATGGTTCACACTGCTAGTTCAATGCGTCCCATTTGTTTATTGTGTCACTAAAACATTTTGGATCTGATGTTGCTGTTAATTGTAAGAACATTTGCAAATCTGCCTTAGATAGAGTTAAACCTGCTCACATGAGTAACTGATGCAGGGCCAGGCATATAATACAAGCCAGATATTGCTGTCACTTACGCTTGTGCAGCTGCACTGGTTTCAGCTGAGAGCAGACGTTGGCCTGATACCATTTGGGCATGGAGAACACCCAGTGAAGCTATGTCTTAAAGAGAATCATTTGTGAAGCCATGTCTTAAAAAGAGTTTCCAAGTCACTATAAATCATCTGTCTGTTCCTTTTTCCTTTCGTTGTAAAAAATTCATGACCTAATAAATATTTCAAATTTAAACTATAACTTTTCCTGGGTAAAGTAACTTGGTTTAATAAAAGAACTTGACACTTATATTCTTGTATTGGTTTTAGAGCTATGTAATGCTCAGAGGAAGTGGGCAATATAAGTGCAAAAAAAAATGGTCATTGTATTATTCCATCTCACACAGTACCTGAGAAACTCCAGAAGGTAGTTACTGGGGATTGAAACCAGCAACCTACTACAGAGATGCAAGACTCCATAGTCCAAGTGTAAAAAGATAAATTAGGGAAGGGTTTATTTCCAAGCTGTTACCAATAGTGGAGAGAGAGAAATATGTATAGAGCACTTGATACTAGGCCTGGACTAGCACACCGCTTAACACCATATGGAGGACCCCTAGTTTAACACGTGCGGTCCATTTCCCTAGGGCTGAATGGGCTAGAAGAGCCCTTCAGGGAGAGGGTGCATCGCGCTACAGGTACCCTCTCTGCCCAACGCTAGAACCTTTCTGACCACTTGCACAGGCTCCAAGAATCAAAGTGATAGTCTGCGAGGCTGAGGCCTGTCAGGTTTGTGAAGAGTGAAAGGAGAAAATGGTGTGGGGTAAAGAGGAGGGAGAGACTAGGGCTCCTAAGAATCTCCCTATTTTCTCTCCCCCAAAACACACATCCAGAAGGGAGGGGCAAGGGAGAAAGGGACAACGTCACAAGCTTTCCATCTGCCCATGACATGCTGTGGCAGGCTCTTTTTGTGAGGCCCTTTCACTCAGAACACACTGGAATATAAAAAAAAAATCAATATTTTCCCTTTTTTGAAAACATTCTCTAGAACTCTTATATAATAAACTCTGTTTACACAAGCTGACAAGTCACCTGATTGAAAGGCTTCTGATCTCACTGTATTTAACACTCAATACATTGTCATCGTTCAATGTATCAATGTTTGCTGAGTCATGCAGTCAACAAAACTGTTCGCTGTCTGACGATGTGAACTTTTGAAGCCCCGGATATATATATTCAGTGCCAGTAGAGAAGATACTGTCCAGCCTCTGTTAATGTTTAGCAAAGCTTATTTAATTTTCATATAAAAGATCCACTCCGTTTATTCTGCTAATACTATCACTGTGCTGTTTGTTTTCACTGGATGTGAATTCTTCACTATTTTTCTGCCGAGAGGAAACACCAGCTGAAATTGTCAGAACTGCTACAGAGATGTAGTGTAGTTGAAAAATTACTGTATGCCATCCTCCATCTGATAGGTATGTGATTAAAGGAACCTGCAAATGCTGACTGTCTAACACTATAGTGCCACAGTCTGTTAATAGCGGTGCACTTGTTACCTATTGCAAATTCACGCCTTTATTTGCAGACCTATATACATGCTATATTTAAGTTACCTAGAAGTGTAAAACTTGACAGTCAATCTTTATTTTTTTTAGTAAGTGTGTCTGGGCCAGATTTTCAAACTACTTTGTCTAAATTGTGCCGATAAATCATTCATTTGCTCATGTCAGTGAGCACTTCGGTCATAACTGTCCATTTTATGGCACCGTATAGACTAACAAATTTATTTGCCACAAGGACTCCTCGTTGTTTTTGCTGATATAGACTAACACGGCTACCACTCTGAAACCTGTCCATTTTATGTTCAGAGTTGCCTCTTTAGACAGCCAATCTTCAAACTGAGCTCACAGTGTTACCTTAATGAGGGCCCAATCCAGTTCCCATTGACTTCGGTGGGGATTGAATCAGGCTTTTAGCAATCTGCAAAAATGTGCAATTTCATTTCTAAATGTAATAAATCTCAGCTGTTCGCCATAGCTTTCAGCTTTATAAATCCTCTGCTGCTTACTCCAACTCTCCCTAAAGGCTCACCATACAAACTTATGCCCTCGTTTTGCAAAGACTTAGGCACGTGCTTAACTTTATACACTGCATAGAATTTTGCAGGATTTGGGCCTCAGAGGGTATATATCACATTACATTAATCTGTAACACTTTTATATTTTCAAGGTGTTATATTAACCAAACTTCACAAAATTCCCTGGAAAGTAAGTTAGTATCCTCCTTTTACAGGTGGCGAAACTCAGATACAGAGACAATAAAGGCCAAATCTTTCTCCCACCAAAGTCAGTGAGAAGGTTTCCAACAGCATTAATAGGCACAGATATGTGTGGTAAGTGCTGCAGAGTAACTCAGTGGCTGATTTGGGATTAGAACTCAAGATTTCCTGGCTTCCATGCTCAGACCATGACATGCTGACTTTGATTATGTAGCATTCATTTCAAATGTAGTTTCTGTTATAGGCGGGGCCATATTTGGCTACTAGTGAAAACCCTGAAATTAACCCACCTAAAGTGTCTGAGTAAAGCAGAAAATATTCCGCAAGAAAGGGTATTTTACTCAATATTCAACAGCCATCTCTCCCATCTCTAACCTCATTGTATTTACTGTGTGGAACATCACATTATACTAATTTAATCAGATCTAAAACTTGCATGGTGGGTGTTAGCATCAGTGAGCATTATTGTATTAGGGTGTCTGTTTTTATTAATATGATTTCTTTTGTGCAGCAGCATTAATCAAATACACTAGCCAGATATTAAGATGCTGGATAACAATAACCAATAGCATTTATAGTTATATGCATGTCGAGATAGGGGTAATGAAATCTTGTGCTTCAAGACTTCCTCTACTTGGTCTAGGGGATAAGAAGGAATCTTTGTCCCATGTACAGCATTGAACAGAAGGGTATTTTCCACCTCCCTCTATTTATTACAGGATTACAGATTTGATGGACCGTTGATGTGATAAGAATTTAAGAATTGCCATACTGGGTCAGACCAAAGGTCCATCTAGCCCAGTATCCTGTCTTCCAACAGTGGTCAATGCCAGGTGCTTCAGAGGGAATGAACAGAACAGGTAATCATTAAGTGATCCATCCCCTGTCACCCATTCCCAACTTCTGGCAAACAGAGGCTAGGGACACCATCCCTGCCCATCCTGGCTAATAGCCACTGATGGACCTATCCTCCATGAACTTATCTAGTTCTTTTTTGAAACCTGTTATAGTCTTGGCCTTACAACATCCTCTGGCATAGATTTTCAGAGGTTGACTGTGCATTGGGTGAAGAAATACTTCCTTTTGTTTGTTATAAACATGCTGCCTATTAATTTCATTTGGTGACCCCTAGTTCTTTTGTTATGAGAACACTTCCTTATTTACTTTCTCCTCAGCAGTCATGATTTTATAGACCTCTATCATATCTCCCCTTAGTCATCTCTTTATTCCAAGCTGAAAAGTCCCAGTCTTATTAATAATCTCTCCCCATATGGAAGCTGTTTCATACCCCTAATCATTTTTGTTGACCTTCTCTGTACCTTGTTCAGTTCCAATATATCTTTTTTGAGATAGGGCGACCACATCTGCACACAGTATTCAAGATGTGGGCGTACCATGGATTTATATAGAGGCAATATGATATTTTCTGTTTTATTATCTATCCCTTTCCTAATGATTCCCAACATTCTGTTCGCTTTTTTGGCAGCCGCTGCACATTGAGTAGATGTTTTCAGAGAATTATCCACAATGACTCCCAAGATCTCTTTCTTGAGTGGTAACAGCTTATTTAGATCCCATCGTTTTAATGTATTGTTGGGATGATGTTTTCCAATGTACAGTACTTTGCATTTATCAATACTGAATTTCATCTGCCATTTTGTTGCCCAGTCACCCAGTCTTGTGAGGTCCCTTTGTAATCTTTGCAGTCTGCTCTTGATTTAACTATCTTGAGTAGCTTTGAATCATCTGCAAATTTTGCCACCTCACTGTTTACCCCCTTTTCTAGCTCATTTATTAGTCATTGAACAGTACAGATCCCAGAACAGACCTGTGGGGGGGACACCACTATTTACCTCTCTCCATTCTGAAAACTGATAATTTATTCCTACCGTTTGTTTCCTAACTTTTAACCAGTTACTTATCCATGAGAAGAACTTTCCTCTTATCCCATGACAGCTTACTTTGCTTAAGAGCCTTTAGTGAGGGATCTTGTCAAAGGCTTTCTGAAAATCTCAGTACACTGTATCGCCCTTGTCCACATGCTTGTTGACCCCCTCAAAGAATTCTAGTAAATTGGTGAGGCCTGATTGCCCTTTACAGAAACAATGTTGACTCTTCCCCAACAAATCGTGTTCATCCATGTATCTGACAGTTCTGTTCTCCTGTGGTATAGCTGGTGCCCCATTACCTTCAAAACCAAAATAACAAACCAGAATAACCAAGCTATTCAACTGTCATTCTGTGATTTGGACTTCACAGATTGACCTAACCCAAAGAGGCAAGAATGTCTGAGCTGAGAATATATATATGATTGATGGATCTATGTATTCTGATCTCCAAGAAAAAAAGTGCAATTATCATAGGATGTGCCTCACCCTATGTGCTGAGATATGGAATATCAAAGAGGCACTGGCAGGCTTCCTGATTTAGGAATAAAGGAAGAGATCAGGTAGAAATATAGGGTGGGAATGTGGATTTTTCTGCTTTTATGGTGGAGAAAGTTAGAGTGAAAGCTACAGGCATTCATTTGAATAATCCCTTATGTAAATTCCAGGTACCAACCTTGTGAGAATATCCTGAGTGTGCCAAAAGGAGAGCATATTGCACGGTGGGAAAACCTGTCTACAAATTGCTACGAACTGAAAGGTAAATAGTTTGTTATTCTTAAGAATCAGAAGAGCATAGCATCTGTATGGATTTTGTTTCCAAATAGAAAGTAGATAGTCTGAATATGTCTGGTGTACCTTGTGTTTGACACTGTGCTGCATAGTGAGAGGGGAAGCATATGACTTTTAAAAATTGGGCTTGTGCCCTTTCTTTGCTTCTCTGTTGAGTACTGAAGAACAATTGAAAGGGTTTGGGGGTTTTTTTAAAGGCATTGTTCTGATTTTTTTTCTTTGCCTACCTTTTGAGTTATCACGCCTCATAGAAGGGATGGGAATGTTGGAATTTTTTAATGAAGAGATCCTTTCTCTGAAGTGTTTGGCAGCCATTGGACTTAAATAGATGTTAATAAAAACAAATATATTGAAACATCTCAATAAAATCTCTCCTGCTCTCTTACTTGTTTAACATCACAACAGACTGAAAGGTATCATTTTACTAGCTCTACAATCATAGAGTCTGCCAAAGTAGTCATGACCTGAATTTCTAATAATAAAAAATTAAGAACAAATTTGAACTTTTTTTCTTAGGGAAAAAAAACCTTGCAGGCCTTCCTTATCCACCATAAAAACCGCACAAAAGCAGTGCACAAGGGCATTTTTTCCTTTGCGGGTCTTCTTTAACTATCTCTGGCAGAAAAATTAGGATGGCTATTTATTTAGCAGTGTTAGTGAACCTAACCCGATAGGTAATGGAGAGGTGCCAAACGATCAAGAGTCCCTGCTTTGAGTTTACAGAGTAAAAGAGGCACTAGTGGATGCAAAACAGTCCACTGCCCAGTGAGTGCGGTTCTTGAGTGTTTCATGACATGGCTATCTGTTTTAGCACTGGAGACCCACCAAACTTTACATATCAACAGCATTTTGTTTAAGGACGTTTTTTAAAATAAAGAGGAATCAAATTTTGAAATGGCCATTGGTTTGTGCCCAGTCCCTAACAGGAGACCGCAGAATATTTATGGGAGGTGTCAGTGAGAATTTTATTGGTGCAGTAATTAAGAGATGGGTAAGGTACAAATGAAGTAACAAATTGGCTTTTTATCTCTGTATTGAGCACTGTTGTGAAGAATTGTTTTACTCTTGAGCCTTAGGAAGCATTAGAAAGGAACTGCCACTGTTTTTTCAGGGAATCTTACAGGATCTCCAGTACCCTGCATTTGCCACTCCCGCTCTAACAACACTTGTCTTAGTGACCCTCTGTCCAGCCAAGCAGTGCTAATTACAGGGCCGTCCAGAAACCATCAGCACGGCTCCTTCAGCTTACCAGAGAGTGCATTTGACAACAAAGTGGTCTGATACTGTGACAATATGTGTGGTATGAGAACCTAGTCAGATAGTGATACAAGGTAAGAGGACCAGGAAGCCCATGGCACCTTTACTGCTCCAGTACCCCTTCCTGGTTCTTGCAATGACTTGTTGTATGGCCTTGTTATACTACTTCACCATTCTCTGTCTCATTTTTCCCCAGTTATAAAACAAAAAGAATAATACTTAGTTCACAAGAGTGTTGCAGAGCTTAATGCTTCTACGGAGTTATGGAAGTAGGAAATGTTATTTCTTGCAATAATACTTGTGGTTGTAATGTTTGAATTTGGATCTCAGTGCAAACCATCTTTTTTTCCCCTTCAGAATGTATATAGGTTTTCAGTAACACATAATCCATTTGTTAAGGACTCTGTTTTGAAGACAGCTAAATCAATGTTTTACTACCTAGAACCTGCTGTAATAAATATGCCCTTTTTTTTTTTTTAGGGTCTCTACTTTCCTCATTAGGTTTCAGAAAACATGACCCAGAGTAAATCCAAGTCAGCTTGTCTCTCAAGAGGACTCTTGTTAGTGCCCAATGATACCCTCTGCTTACACAGCGATACTTCTGCCAGGTTATATGGGGATGGGAGCCAATGTACAGGCAAGGGTCAGCTGCACCAGTGACCCATGCCTCAGACAAGTCCTCTGAGATCCATGGGTTGTGTGCCAAACCAGCTACTTCGTTCACAATTGGATGTGCAGACTCCACATATCCCCAGTTGAAAGAGCAATGGCAAACTCTCCGACTTTCCAGTCACCAGTGTGAATTATTCATGGGTTGGGGACCCTGGGGTCCAAAGAGGAGCAGTAAACATGGTCTAAAATCCTGTATCTCCACTTCACACCCAAATAAACCCTCCCCATTTTATATTCAAAACACAGAGGTGATAGCTAAAATTGTTACATTCTGTATGTGACCACTGGGGGGAAAAGAGGATTATGAAGCTGCATGTCAGCTCACACCACAAACAAGAATAAAAGCTCCATCAGCTTTAGATGCTTTCTGAATGCTGAGATTGAGCCTTGATGGCAGTAATGAATTGTTCCAGAAACGCACAGAGAAAATTGTACACATTGGAGACTAATTTTCATTTGTGCTGCATACCTGCAGCTCCCTTTGATGTCAGTTTGAATAATATTTTGAATAATTAGCAGCTTTTACAATCCGCTTTTGGGTTAAATATTTTGAGACTCTTTTGCAGCCCTGAAATCCATCTACACTGTGTTTACATAACAGGTAAATTGGAAGTTTGATTAGGGGAAAACCTCGGCCCATAATGTAGGGCTGTTTTTTGGAAACAAGGTTTTGCTGGTTCCTAAACATTTCTCAGACTTCTTAACTGATAACTGTTTTGTACACTTACATGTAGGACATGAGAGGCAAGGAGATTGTATGAGTCTAGAAATTTTTAACATGGTTTGTCATGTCATTCTAATCCCCAAAAATGACTTTTAGCTTTGTTACCAAAACACTTTTTTCTTTCTGACTATTCATATAGACCCAAACCCTGATCTCCCACTGCAAGCTCTGGAGGTCTTTATTGCTTCTTGCTGTTTACCCTAATTAACTTATGTAACCACCTGTAACATAGTAGAATTGTTCAAGTAGCAAAAACAAAGGAAAGTCTTAGGACACAACCCCGGAAGTTTTGCTTTAAGTTAGGACTAAGTAAAACCTGAGTAGTGAAACCCTGATTTGGCCCATTGGCTTTCATGGAAGTTGAAGATGCTCAGTTCATTGTGAAATGAAACTCTCATCCTTACTCTAGTTGTATTCCCAGTGACTTGCGTGAGGAGTGGCTGTACGATTTGGCCCTGACTGAGTGAAATTGTTTCACTTGCCACTGTGAATTTTATTGCCATGATTTATTTCTTATTTTAAAGAAAGACTAAGCTTTGTCTCAGTTTTCTCAGACATACCTCACCAGCAACAGATACGTCATCTTGGTGAGAGGTAAGGTGGCTGTGTGGGTGCCTCACCCCATGAATCATAAAAGTCTTGCCCCCACATTAAGAATAGAATGTTCCCCTGTAAATGCTCACTTAGCCTAGCCAATTAAAAATACTGCCTCACACTTGTTTTCTGACTGGAGGAAAAATAACAACAGTTCACACAGTTGATGAGCTTTCTTATTAGTCAGAGGGTATTAAGCAAGTGGTGGTGAAAGTGATGGGAATGGATGGCTCAGGGAACTAATAAAGGGATAAGGAACCTTTTTACCTCTAGTGGTTTGAATCCAGACCAAATACGCAGTTACTGAGAATTGTTAGTGTCAGAAGGTTTTTGTGAAATGACTCCATGGTCTCAGTTTGTGTCATAGTGGACAGATTGGCATCACAGAACATACACTCCACTTAACATTAATTGGTATCTCAGTGGAGGGCCATGTTCACAATGGCCCCGGAGACTGAGGGCTTGTCTATACTTACCGGAGGATCGACGAGTGGCGATCTATGCATCGGCAGTGGATTTAGCATGTCTACTGAAGACCTGCTACATCGACTGCAGATCACTCTCCCGACGACTCCTGTACTCCATCGGATCGAGAAGAGTAGGGGGAGTCAACAGGAGGGCGTCTCTCATCAACATCGCATAGTGTGGACCCTGCAGTAAGTAGATCTAAGTTATGTCGATTTTAGTTACGCTATTCACGTAACTCAAATTGCGTAGCTTAGATTGAATTTCCACTGTAGTGTAGACAATGCCTAAGAGCATAGGGATTCTGCCTGCAGGTCAAGGATGAGATATACTGGTGGGGCATTGTGTGGAAAACTCACACTACCACTTCCTATGTTGTATCTGTTCTGTGAATAGAGGACTTCTCCAGGATTGTCAATCTGACATCTTTCACCAGTTCCACATTTCAAACAAAATTGAAGTAAAAAAAAAAAAGTTAAAATAATTTGAACAATTTGTCTGACATAAAGTACTTACAGGCTATTGTCTGAAAATTATAGGCTGACTTGTTCTTTCACAATCTCATGGGTGGATCCACTAAAGCTGTCATACGTAAAGCTCCAGCAAAGTACATTTACACATCTCCTATTAGGGAAGTGTATGAAAAGGAAGTAATAAAACTCATTTTTTAGGAATTTCCAATACGGAAATGTTACTCCTTTTGGAAAAGCTTTCCAAGTCACTGCCAGAGAAAGTTCTCTATGATTAATCTTGGAGTCACATTTTATAATGCCCACAATTGTTGTTTGCATTAGCAAAAATAAACTGATGGGTCACATTTTATTTTGAACTTTTTACCACAGGCATTCTTTTACAAGGGGTAGAAGGGATGCCTCACTATAGAGACCTTGAATGCTTCTGACTGGCTATTCACTTATCTAATCACATTAGATAATTAGTGGAATTGTTCAGCAACAAAAACAAAGCAGTTTTAGGCCCTAATCCTGGATTGATTTAAGCATGTGCATAATTTTACTCATGTGAGTAATCCCACAAGTCAAATAAAGTTATGTACATGATGATGTCTTTTAAGAACAGGGCCTACATCAGCAAATCTCCTTAGCATTTACTCTTGGAGATTAAAGAATAGTGTTTACATCAAGAAAAAATATAACCAGGAAGACTCCCCATCTTGAGGTTTTACCGAGTTCTGTGAATCCTGGGTGTGAACTTTCCCTCTTCTGACTCCCAAACAGCTGCTTTAAAGTCCTTCCACTAGACCTTTTCGTTTCCTATATGCCCTTAAATGTCTTTTAACCTCTGACAAGTATTCTCTTGCCATTTTTCCTGGATTTGATGCTGTGAAAGGAGGCAAGTCATTTCTTGATAGATTGGGGGTTAGCACCTCTCAGCTTACATGGACGCTTAGTTATTAGAGCATATCATGGGCCAGCATCTCTTTTATCTGATTATCTCATGATAATTGTTCTGTACTTTTATTACATATTTGAATTTACAGCCTTTATTTGAGAATGTTTTTCATTATCAATGCTCTGGAAATATTCAGAGTCACTATTACAACACTTAAAAGATTTTTTTTTTCTTCAAATAAGTTAATTTACACATACAAACATTGTTAACAGAATGACACCCAAATCCTGCTGTCTGAATAACACTTTCTCTGTGGGTTACACTTACTGATAAGCTCAACTACCTGCCTCCTCTTTTAAGCCCCATCAACATTTTACTATGTATGACACCATATTGACTTGGATTTGCCTGCATGGACAAGATGTCATAATCAGTGTCATAATCATGTTATGTCATAAGCCTGTTACCCTTTCCTTATAACACAGTGTGGTTCTGTTGACATATGATCTAAGCTCTTCTCCCAGGTCTTTTGGAATTCCTCTTGGATGGTGAGGTGGATGGCGAGGTGTTCCATCTTTAAGGATTACCCCTCTTAGGCCTGGTCTACACTGGGGGGGGGGGGGGATCGATCTAAGATACGCAACTTCAGCTATGAGAATAGCCTCGCTGAAGTCGACGTATCTTAGATTGATTTAGAATCACTTACTTTGCGTCCTCGCGGCGTGGGATCGACGGCCGCCGCTCCCCCGTCAACTTTGCTTCCGCCTCTCGCCGAGCTGGAGTTCAGCAGTCGACGGGAGAGCGATCGGGGATCGATTTATCACGTCTACACTACACACGATAAATCGATCCCCGATAGATTGATCGCTACCCGCCGATCTGGCGGGTAGTGTAGACGTACCCTTAAGAGCTGTCCATACTAGGTGCAGAATCATGCTAGTTACAGCACAGATGTAACTAACTAGATATTTAGCATGGTTCCCTGACCAGTGTGAAGAGGGACTTTTGTCTGAAGGCCTTCGATTGTCTCTGTGTGGCCCTGGGTTGGTCCACTGTAGATCCTGTCCATACTTATGTCCCTTCCACACTATGAAAGTGCTGTGTTGTGAGACCTGGTTACAGCACGGTACTGCCAAAAGCAGTTAAAACTCAGTTCAGTGTTACAGCATAGAAGGGACCAAATTATGTTTTAGCTCTGTTAATGAATTGTGCCATAGCAAAGCCCAAGGCTCTGTAACATGTTTTGAGAACACCTGTCTACAGGGTTTAAACTGTGTTAACTGTTAGCATTTTGTATCCAGGCCCTGTACACATGGTAGATTTGGGAGCAGAACCCTGGGAGCAATCTATAACCATGTTTAAATCCAGTTGTTCCTAGCAAGGTTATGTTATGGGTTCTCTGATTTTTACGAACAGGCACTTTTTTGTCTGAAAACCTTGTACTAAAATTGTGTCTATGCTACAACCTTTCACAGAGTTGATAACCAGGTAGTGGCATGGTTTCCTCTAAACATGGTGTGTGGCGGCTGTGCGTAAGCTATGGTTTATAATTCTTTTAGTAACCATGGTGACAGACTATGGTGCACACTTGCAAGAGGCCTAGACTGGTACATTGTTGTCTTGCTTGTTAACACCGTTGTTTTGCTGTGCAGATGGGACTCTTAACTGTGCCTGCCTGCATAACCTGTTTGGCCAATCCTCCTTCCTCTGAGCTACCTGTGCATGGTAACAAACCGGCCAAACATTGCCCCACAGGGTGCTGTTGCCATGCTGTGTGCATGTCCTCTGGATAACTTATTCCTCTGCTGATGCATTATGAAACAGCTGCCCAGCTGTTCCCAGAATGCATCAGTACAGACATCGTTAGGAAGTGTGGTCTGTGTGGATCCACATATGTGATCAATGCATAGTTGTATTGTGCATAAAGCTGCTATATGGACATAATTCAAACAAGTTTGTTCTAACTGGGTTAGATGGACAAAATTTGGATCAACTCTAAGGGAGTAAGTAATCTGTAACACAGTTGTCTACCACTGTTCTAAGAAGAAATCCCTGCCCACACTTCTCAGGACATTTGCTTGAGCCCAGCTGCCAACAGCCGTGTTCTGTCAGGCTTGTTCCTACACTTTTTTCCTTAAAAATTCCTACTACTGCTAACACTGGTTCAGCTCTAGCAAGGGTGAGAGCACTAGTGTAATCCTGTCCCTTGATTCTGTCATATTACTCTGTGTAAAGCAAATTAATATGCTGCCCCCAGTCCACACTAGTGCTCTGGCTGTTACTATCACCTGTGGAGCCACTGGGAATTGAGTGAACTCAGCCTCTGACAGGAGATATTCCACACCTTTAGGTTCACACGTTTGCCACCACCATGGTGAAGATCTGCAATAATGCCAGTCTCATTAACACATTTTGTGATAATGAAGCTGTGGGCACGTGGATTGCAGAAAGAATGAGGAGAAGAGGAAAATAATGGGGCGAGGCTATAGATCAGTCTTTCGGTATTAATCCAGCACATAATGAAATCCTGATAGACATTCACAGGTCTTGAGTAATAGAATCCTGCAGCATGGGCATTCATTTTGCTATCAGTGATTCTTGTCTGCATTGTTAACAGTGTAAATGGGACATAAAAATTCTGCATTGAATGGATCAATCCAGAGTGAGGAAGGAATATTAAAAATCGCCATCTCTTTAATGTAAAGGAAATAAATGCAAAACAAATTGTACGTGCCTGTTTTCTAGGTCATATCAAGTTCACTGTAGTAACAGGAAGTCTCATCTAAGATGAAAACTCTCTGAAGCTCCCTCAGGAAGCTGGTTTCATATGGTGGTTTAGATTTAACTACTCCGTGTCTAGCACCATTTGAAATCAGTGTTCTTGGAGGAAGAATGGCTGCCCTTCCATCAGCGAAGGAAGTGAATTCTGGGAGACCTTGATGGTATATGAAAAAAGAAGATCAAGGCCTATGACACATGCTTTGAATAAAGGATATAGCTGCTAGATCTGAGTGTATTGTCTGTCTCCCACCCGCCTGTGACTGCAGCGTCTATGGTTAAGCTGAACCAAGTGAGCACAATCCCAGTTTGTAATTCCACAGACAAAAATTGCTCTATCACAATATTGAGCAACAGCATATTTGTAATGTTTGTAGACTGTGAACTCTTGGAGGCAGGAATGTTGTTTACAAGAGGTGAAAATGGGACATGTGGAATTACAACACAGCATACTAGACATAACTTGTCATTGTTGTTTCTGCTATGATAGGATACATCCAGTGTTATCATAGATTGTAAACTCTTCAGGACAGGAACCTCATCTGTTCCATGTTCTTTATAGCAATGAGCACATTGCCAGAACTCCATGGATACTGTTAAATTTATTAGCTCTTACTTTGCCCTTGTAAAATAATCTGTATCTTATTTATTGAAGAGATTGAAATGACTTTGTGTATGTAATATGGGAGTCAGTAGATCTAGATGCTGTTCCCAGCTCTACTACTGATTCACTGTGTGACTGTGATGCAAATATTCAAGAGTTGTCTCATTTTGGGAGGAGGGTCTTAAATTTTGTGCCTTTAGCCACCTGTGATCTGATTTTCATGGGTTCTGAGCACCTACAGTTCCCATCATAGTCAATGGAGGCTGCCGGAATTAGTATCTATGAAAATTAGGTCACTCATTTAGTTGGCTAAATATGGATTACGGTGCTTAATTTCGGCACCCAGGGTTGAAGGATTTTGGCTGAGACGGCTAAAGTTAGTTATACAAAATTTGAGGCACACACAGTGAGTACTTCTGAAAATTTGCACCCAGACATCTTTGTGACTCCATTTAGACATCAATAATAATGTGTATAATATTTGTCTAATGACAGTAGTGGTGTGATGATTAATTAATGGCTGTAAATATAATATACTTGACTTGTTCTTCTTCGCAACATTTCTCAGTGACCCCTTTAGAGGATGACTGATTTCTTTTGGTGTTCAGAGTCAATACTATTTTCTAGCACCATTTGAAATCGGTTATAGTGACTGGGGAATTGCATCATGTGAATTTCTGCTGCAGAGAGGCTCCAAGGAGATTCTTAAATGCTGTTACTCAGAAATGTGCTGGAAACCTAATGCCGGTGCACAAGGTCTTGCACGCACAAATGTTACACATGCTTGAGTTGCAGTAGTGTAAGGCTGCTTTTGATCTTCTTGCAGTGACCCAGCTATGGCAGAGAGACAGCACCATCTGGGGGATATCGCTAGCAACTCTGAGTTGAAAGATACTGGTTGTATTCCCAACTGTGCCATACAAATGTAGGAACATGGCCATGCTGGGTCAGGCCAATGGTCCATCTAGCACAGGATCCTGTCTTCCAACAGTAGCTGATTAAAGTGATAGGTTACATATCCCGGTTAGTAGCTCTACGATTTCATATTTGAGTTCCTTCAGAACTCTTGGGTGAACACCATCTGGTCCTGGTGACTTATTACTGTTTATTTTGTCATCAATACAACGTCTATTAACAGCTCTGTCCAGGACAGTTCCTCAGATGTGTCACCTAAAAAGAATGGCTCAGGCGTGGGCATCTCCCTCATTTAGCTTCTCTGCAATGGCTTTGTCCTCCTTGATTGCTCCTTTAGGAGCTCGATTATCCCCTCTGATTGTTTAGCAGACTTCCTGCTTCTGACCACAGTTTTGCTACTAGTTTTCGTGTCTTTTGCTAGTTGCTCTTCAAATTCTTTTGGGGCCTTTTTTTGGAGAGAGTTTATCTAAATCGCTCTTCAGTCTATCCAGGTTCTAATACCGCACTCATCAGTGTGGAATTTGAGCATTTAACTAAAATAAATAGAACCGAGGGAAAAGCATGCCACGTGTCTCTGAAATATGAACTAACCTTTATTTTCCTCCATATATTTATTTTTATAATTTGGTGATTAATGTTTATAAAGGATAATATGTTGTACTGAAATGCTGTCTGGCTGTAATCAATGTCTATCACTGTGAGGCTTGTCTGGTGCTGAAATACCTCTATATATACCAAACTACAACAATAAACAAAGTTATATGGGGAAGACGAATGTGCCTGTTATGTTTCCAATACAGAGAGTAAAATCATGTGCTTTCAGTCTGTAAAGCGCTCACCTTGAATTAATTGATCTCTAGGTGTTTATACTGGGTCATCACTATGGGATCTGAATGTCTGACAACTCTGTCCCGTGCAGACAGGCAGGCAGACATCTTACATTTAAAGGAACATGGTCAGCTTGAAAAAACCACACTTCAGTCTGAAATATTTTGATCGATTGTTACAAAGAACACCTAAAATGATTGCATAGAAAGAGACGAGAGGAAATTATTTTTCTCTGTTTCTGTTTGTATGTATTTTAGTAGCTTTACTCACATGAGTGAAGTTACATATGTCTCTAAGGACTTACAAGAGTGAGCCCCTGGTTTCTCCTGTTGTTTGTATGGGTCTTTCACACACCACAGGAAAGAGAAAAGCAAAAAATTGGAAAACATGCTTGTAAAATAAAATCAGAGGCGCTAAGGGGATTGTGTAGGACCTGAAATTTATTTTTTAACTGACTAGCTCTCAAGTTGTTGGTGTCCTTTTAAATGTGAAGTAAATATAAACCAGCCATATGGTTAGATAATGGGTATGAGGGGAACAGGGCTTCTGGATGTTAGGACATTCACTAAATGCACTCTGTGTTCTGTACTAGGTAACTTAATCCATCTGTCTGCAGGATCTGCTCTAGTCTATCATCTGATACCCTGCAGCAACTGTTAAGTTTGATGTTCAAGAAGGAAAAAAAAAACATTCAGTTGTCCGTGTTTCTCAGATTGCAAGTTTTCTGAGGGTTCTCTGATAACCGAAGAACCTTTTTTATTGTGTCAAGCGTATCAGTAGAGCTGAACAACAAGATGAAGAGCACCTGACAAGGAGCTGAAAAATAGGAAGCTTTTGTTAGGAAAACATAACAGAAAAATATTTTAGTAATTATTTTTAAAAACATGCTAAAATTCTTTTAATTTTAATGTGGCTTTCATTCAAATCACTTCAATTATGACTAATGAATCATTCATACATCTTTAAATGTCAGTCATACATTTGTTTGAAAGATTTGTGGCCTTGTTTAATTATCTCAAAAAACTCAATCTACTGCACTGAGGAACTGTGTCCAGGGAGTTCATTTCTTGGGTGGGAATTGAACTTGGGAAGAAAATCTCTGGATCGTTTTAGAGAAGAAAGTTGGGTTGAGGGCATAGACATTACTTATCTTGATGGCAAATGGTTAAGGCGCAGAATAGTTCTTACTAATCATTCCTTATTTTATTTTCATGATGAAGTTTAAGGCTATCACGATGACTACTTGCGATGAATGGATCATGAATTAGATAAAACAGATCTCAGACCACTTTCTAATTTCTTGAGCAATAAATTGAGACTCCATAGCCAAAAAGGTAACCCATATGCTAAATTAAGTGAGATAGAACCATAGAAGTTCTGAAAGGTACTTCAGGAGGTCATGTATCTGCTCCCTGCCCCATGCTGAGGCGGGGTTAAGTATACCTAGGCCATTCCTGATGGATGTTTGTTTAACCCATTCTTCGAAGCCAAGTCCACAAATGGTGGGGACTAGGTAACCTATCCAGTGCTTACGTATCCTTCTAGCCAGATTTTCCTAATATCCAACCTAAGTTTCCCTTTCTGCAAGTTAAGCCCATTACTTTTTGTCCTACCTTCAGTGGACATGGAGAACAATTTATCACCATCTTCTTTATAACAACCTTTAACATATTTGAAATCTGTTGTGTCTCCTTCAGTCTTCTTTTCTCTAAACTAAACGTGTCCCATTTTTTAAACTTTTCCTCATAGGTCATCTTTCTAAACTTCTCATCATTTTTGTTGCTGTCCTCCAGTTTGTCCACATTTTTATTAAAGTGTGGTGTCCAAAAATGGACGCAGTGTGCCAGCTGAGGCCTTAACCAGTGGCAAGTAGAGTGGGACAATTACCTCCAATGTCTTACATACAACACTCCTGTTAATATATCACATTTGCCTTTTTTGCAACAGCATCATGTTGTTGACTCATATTCGATTTCTGATCCACTATAACCACCAGATCCTTTCCTGTATTACTACTTCCTTGCAAGTTATTCCACATTTAGTATTTGTGCATCTTATTGTTTCCTTTCTAAGTGTAGCACTTTGCACTTGGCTCTGTTGAATTCCATCTTATTCATTTCAGACCAGTTCTCCAATTTATCAAGATCAATTTGAATACTAATCCTGCCCTCCAAAGTGCTGGCAACCCTTCCCAGTTTGGTGTCATAAGCAAATTTTATAAATGTACTCTCTATTCTGTCATCCAAGTCATCAATGAAAATATTGAACAGTACCAGACCCAGAACCCTGTGGAACTGTACTTGATATGTCCTCCCAGTGACCCATTGATAACTACCGATTTGAGTAGTTTTTCAACACGCGTGCACCCACCTTATAGTAATTCCATATCTGACGTATCATTCCTTGACTGCAGTGGCGATCACCGATATGTTCCCATTATCTCTAGAATTTCTATCTCATGAGCCAGTTTAAAAGATCTAACTGTGATGCCTTTGGGATGAAAGTTGACATCAGCCAATATCCTCACTGCATCACAATCAAGATTCAGACCAAGGCACAGCACAAAGACTGCTCTGGTAGCACTAAACAATGATCTCATCACGGTCATAGACAGGTAAGAATTTCATGCTCCCACTGTCTATGATCTTTGACAAGTGAACCACCAGGGACTGATAATGTGCCTATGTGACATACCAGGAGTAGACGGCCCAGAAATATGGTGGCTCCAATTGTTCCTCTCTAGCAGAACTCAGCAGAAAGTGGTGATGCGTATCTGCTCCTTGTCTCCTGTGGTGTCCCTCATGGAGCCATTCTATCCCCACTTCTCTATCATATTCACATGACACTATTGGGAGAGATTTTGAGACTCCATGGGCTCAACTGCCAACAGTATGCTGATGACACTTAACTATATATCTCACTAATAATTGATTTTAACCACCACTACTAAAATGTCAGAGTGCCTACAGGAAATTTGCTTTTGGATGAATAGCAGCTGGCACTAGCTGAATTTAGGCAAGACTAAAGTGCACTTTGAAGGCCGATACATCATCTCTACTTTCCCGTGAAGGCATACAGTCCCCATTCGTCAAAGTGATAGGAAACTATAGGGTCCTATTTGACTCCTTGCAAAGCTTTGATGACCCATCTATGAACACCCATGACAGCTGCACTCTTCTGGGATAATGCAGATCAAAGAGACCAGGATGAGCCACGTGAGAGCTGGGGAGAAAGCCTGGTGAGGGGATCCAGTTAGGAAACAATCTTCCAGAGATCAGGCAAATCCAGAGTCTGACCATCTTTAAGAAATGTTGCAAAGCCTTCCTCTTTGAGCAGGCCTTTTGTACCATAAGGCTCACAACTTAAACACCTTTTTTATCCCCAAACGTCTCCCTACTCCTCAAAAAACCCTACCCCAAGCAGAGTTATCAATATTTATTTGTATTCTCATAAACTGCCCCCCTAATGTGAGAAGTGCCAAAGATCCATGAAGTTCACTATGGACTCTGCTACTGCTATTGGTTTTACATGGAAGACACTCAGATACAATGGTGATGGGCAGCAGTATAAAAATCTAAAATAGATTTCTGTAGACACAGATATCTTAGCTAATCTGTCATTAATCTCCGGAGGTTCACAAACCAACTCTTTCTCCCACCAGATTCAGACACTAATTATTTTTAATTTTTGACCTTCTCTTTTACCTTTCATGTAAGGAGATTTGGAGGAGAATTATAGGATAATCCCAAACCCCTTCATTGCTAGAAATGCTTTGGCCAAGGCTTCCACATATCTGCTACGGAAATTGAATAGCTTGCAGATCAATGTCTGGTCCAACCAAACCTGTGGAGTCTCCCAAATTGTCCAGGAGATTCATGGATCTTAGCATTCTTTTCCAGGCTCTCCAAAATATTATAAAACTATAGTTGATTTTGAACGCAACCACCTAATAGTTTCCGTTATATTTTCAATGTGAACTTTATAATATGAAACCCTATTTATAATGAAGTGGAATGAAAGCATCTACTTGTTTCAGTGAAAGTCAATTTGCAATTTCAGTCATGCAAATCACAATTCCAATTAGAGAGAACCTCTACTTGAGTGAAATTGTTTTATGAAAAGCTGACTTCAGGTTTCATGGTGTGCAATTTAGTTTAAGTTTCGCTTGGCAATGTGACGGGCCTCGTGAATGATTTGTAAAACTATCTTCTGACAGATGACTGACAGTACAACAGGATAGCTACATTTGTCACATGACCAGGATGCTTTCAAGTAACCTTGGAATTATTATGAAGCTTTTGGAAGGTTCTGTTCACAGCGTAGGTTTTAATTTTCTGAATGTAAATAAGGCTGAGGAAATAAGTTTTAAAAAATGTTTGGTCGGGAGACATTAAAGGAAGAAGGAACTTGTGCACTGTAGTGGCAAGTCTGAGGGGAAGCTATATTTTACAGTAATCAGAATTAGGTTATTTGAAGATGAAAGATTGGGTAGAAATTAGCAGATTAATTTAGCATATATGCAAAGTCACCCAGCAAGTCAGACAAAGCTGAAGAAAGAACTCAGGACTTCTGAGACTCTGTCCCCTGTTGTTAAAAACATCAATGATTAAAATTGAAATTTTTAACATCTAATTTACTTTTCACCATATTATTTACTTCCATTCTCCTTGGATACCTGGCACAAATCAGTTTCATTGTTGTTTAATTATGGTCAATCTGGTCCTCACCCAACAACAAGGCAGGTGTATCTGAGTTCCAAGCACTGTAGGGGCACATTTAAATACAAGCAAAAACCTGTTTTAATTGGAATAACATTTTAAAAACCCAGGCCGATATTTCTGTTTTTAATATTAAATCCAGCAAAATTTTCTTTTTCCAAATCATAAATTTGGGCCTAACTTACCTGTTTAACTCTGAGTTCCCGGTGGATGTGTGGTGGGAACTGGCTAATGATTCTTTTTGGGGGGGCACTTTGGCAGGATGGAAGCACAGGTCCTTCGGAAGGACTGGAAGGAGGTGGGGGTTTGGACTCATGCCAGCAGTGAGCCTCAATTGGCACCTCATCCCCATTGCAGAAACCCTTCCTCTTCCCTAGCCAACCCACTACATGTGAGACACTTCCCTCTATTTGCCTTGTCCTCCTACCTCCCTCAGCCCCAGAAGCAGCAGAAATCATGTGGCTCATTTCAGAGGCTGAGGGTGGCGAGAAGCTAGCAGAGAACCCAGAAGCAGCTATGAAGGCGCAGCTGATGGGTGAGTGGACTCACCGTCTACCTAGGGTGAAATCATGGAGTGCGGAAGGTGGGAAGAGGCTGGAGAGATGAGGAGGACTTGTTCTTGGAGTAACTCTGCGTTGTCCCACTTATGGGTACTGCACTGCCTGGTGGGTGGCACTTCGTGGTAGAACCATCCCCAAACAGTGCCGGATGGAGCGCACATGTGCTCCCCTTATCCGTCCCTCCCAGTGTCTCCAAACGTTCCAAGGGCAAGGCTATAAGAGGAGGCGCTGCATCCTCTTGTGCCTCAGTTCCTTCCAGTCACTGTGGTAGACGGATCTGAACCACTCCAGTCCCTTGGAACTGGGGTTTTCTCCATTTTAAGTGCCTTTTAGTCTTATAGTTAGGATAGATAGGTAGCGTTATGGAGGATCCGCAGAAGGAAATTCTCCTTTTGTCCTTATTTCCTATTATAACTCTTTCCTCATTAGGCCCTCTCTCTTACTGTCCATTTTAAATCTCATTCCCCATCTCACTCCCCTCTTTCTCTGCCTCTTCCCCATTGCTGTTCCGTCTTCCTCTGACCTGCCCCTGAACTTTCCCACTGCTATTTCCAACTGCCATGCAACCTATAGACCAAACAATTCAGCTGCATCTTTTACAGGGATAGTACCTTGTTCACAGCTCATTCAGTGCTCTCTGACCAGCAAGTGAGATGGAATCGCCATTACTGATGTTGTTCCCCATTTTAGAAACCACCCTAGACCCTGGTTAATTCATATGTAAATAGTCATGTGGGTATATCTGATTCCATCAGTCCCTAATCCCAACTCTACCTGCTGACGCATTAACAGCAACAGCGCTCAGTGAATTTCCGGTTTGTCTGTAATTATTTCAGAGGGGACCCAGCTTGCATCTTCAAATCCCCACTATCACCTTTTAAGTTTCCTTCTCGGACTATAATGTTCACTGTTGCCATAAGACTGATGAGATCTGCCAAGTATTGCAATGAAGAATGTGACGATAAAGCTATTACTCAGGTGAAACTACCTCAAAAAATGGTATCACTCCATGGTCACCCCATAAACAATGCTGTAAAAGGACCATAAGAGAAATACAGTATGGAACTGCTTAGAGGCTGGTTTATGTAGCTAATGATCTTTCAATCTCCCCTTTGCTCCAGCGTCCATACATACAAGAAGAAGTGGGTATTCACCCACGAAAGCTCATGCTCCTATACGTCTGTTAGTCTCTATGGTGCCACAGGACTCTTCGCTGCTCATACATACAATGTAAATTTAAAAAAAAAAAGTATAATTTGCTCACAATATGCAAGGCAAACAATGCTCTATCCAGCCACACCAATAGTTCTGCAATGGTCCATCCCTTAACGAATGCTTGGCCAAAAAGATGAATCTTCTCTGAAGGTCACTACAATTGGCAAACCACTAGAGAAAGCAAGTTCCACAGCTGAGGAACTTCTGAAATCTCATTGCCTCTGATCCTTAAAAGTGACTCATCAGCCAGAAAGTATCGGCAAAGAACCTCAGCTGATCTCAAGGTGCACAGCAGAAAAGACTATCCCCAAAGTATGTAGGTCCTAAACCATATAGGGCTTTTACTGATTAGAACCAACACCTTGAAACAAACCCCAGCAGCAAACAGAAAGCCCAGATGGGATGTTTTCAAGCCTACCCACACCAGTGGCACAGTTGGGATGCCATATTCCCAACTAGCTGAAGGTCCCAAGAGCAGGCACAAGTAGGCTGCAGTCTGGAGGGGACAAAGGTATGAATGGCTGTGATGAGAACTGTATCAGTAAGGGAAGGCTACAATCTCTTAGCTATGGATAGATGGAAGAGAGAACAAGTCACCAATGCAAGCTAATGGACAAAAAAAGGGGGCAGAATAATGGAACAGCTGGGACAGAACTTGACTAATAAGAATTAAAATGAGGGTAATATAATTAGTGTCCGGCACTGGGGGATTTGGTACCAAAGAAATTGGCATCACAGTCTTCAAATTCTTTTTCAGTAATGAGAACATCTTTTACAACGCATGAGCAGTGCAACAGCTATGGTGCCAATTATGAAAATACCACTGTGACCTGCTGCTTCTGTGGCTGGAGAGCTTCTAAATTCTAAACAGATTGTTCCAACATCTGGAGTAGAAATAGAAAAATACAAAAATTTTCTCCATCTTCATCAGCTTGAGTCGAGCAAAGCACCTTCTCCAATTCCTGATAAGAGCTCCAGACATTATAAAAAAATGTCTTCGCAAATACACTAGTAAGGAATCGACCACATGGATGTCAGTACCTTGGAATAGTGGGCCTTACCCATATGGATCTCATTCCTTGCCCTACTGGCCTCCTTGGCACCATGCAATTCAACAATTTCCTCCTCTCTCCACTTCAGGAGGGAGATGTCCTCAGAGGGATTTTCCTCTACCTGCACATTCTCCCACAAAGAATATGGTACTGGAAACAGCAACCTCTTTCTGAAGAAAAAGGAGAGGAGACTTGTGATGAACCTTCTCCAGCAAGAGAGTTTTCATCTTCTTCTCCTGATGAAACGATGATATCTTCTCTTCCTATGCTGGTAGATGACTTAAAAACCTTTCAAGAACTTTTTAAAAGAATGGCAGACATTAGAAATTTCTCTGGGACTAGTGCAGGAATATACCCATTTGGATATCCTGCAGCCTTTTACTCAAAATAGGGTAGCCCTGCTCATTATCAAGGATATTTTTGAAGCATTAAGGAATTGTGGACAACACCAACTTCCATAGCGGCAACTTCTAAATAGGCCAATCAAAAATATCAAGTCCCTGATATGGGATTTGAGTATTTTTATACTTACCCAGCTCCTTTGTCACTTGTAGTCACTGCTGTCAATGAAAAATCCAAGCAGATTTTGAGCTTTACCCAGAGAAAGACAGAGATTAAAAAAAAAGCTGGAGTTTTTGTGGAGAAAAATTTATTCCTCTGCTTCCCTTCAGGTCAGAATCTCAAATTATCAAGCAATGCTGGCTAAGTATAACTACATACAGTGGAGTCTTTCTGGAGTTGGAAGTAATTGTCAGCTCAAATGAAGCTTGGTTCCATCCCAGTCAATTGAATTCATTGGAGCTGTTCTGGACTCCAGAGCAGCAAGAACTTTTCTCTCTCAATAACAAGGAGTCTTTGTGGCACCTTAGAGACTAACAAATTTATTTGGGCATATGCAAGTCTCTACGGTGCCGGAAGGACGCCTCGTTGTTTTTGCTGATACAGACTAACACAGCTACCACTCTGAAATCTCTCTCAATAGACATTTCTATACATCTGCTAGTTAATTTCTGATCTGGGCACTCAACCACAGAATCCTATGAGAGTCTACCTAAAGCTGTTAGGCACATGTCCTCTTGTACTTATGTGGCCCCCATATGCCAGGCTCAGAATGAGATCTTTTCAGTCTTGGATCAAGTCAGAGTTTCAGCTAAGCATCCACTCTATGTAAAAAGTAAAAATACCACAGCAAGTTCACAATGTCATTTCAGTGGTGGCTGAATCCTAACATGAGCCAGGGGATCCGGTTTCAAACTCTGCATTCCTCCAAGACTCGGATTACTGATGCAACCTGAAAGGGATGCAATGCTTATCTAGACCAATTTTAAACACCCAGTATGTGGTCAATAAAGGGTTCCTTGGATCACATAAATGTCTTGGAACTAAACATGCAGGTCTTTTATCCAGCTACAAAGGAGACTATCAGAACAAGTGCTGATAGACAGTTCCACAGCCATGTGTTAGGCCTGGTCTACACTACGAGTGTAGTTCGAATTTAGCAGCGTTAAATCGAATTAACCCTGCACCCGTCCACACAACGAAGCCCTTTACTTCGACATAAAGGGCTCTTAAAATCGATTTCTGTACTCCTCCCCGACGAGGGGAGTAGGGCCGAAATCGACATTGCCATTTCGAGTTAGGGTTAGTGTGACCGCAATTCGACACTATTGGCCTCCGGGAGCTATCCCAAGTGCACCATTGTGACCGCTCTGGACAGCAGTCTGAACTCGGATGCACTGGCCAGGTAGACAGGAAAAGCCCCGCGAACTTTTGAATTTCATTTTCTGTTTGCCCAGCGTGGCGCGCTGATCAGCACAGGTGACCATGCAGTCCCAGAATCAAAAAAGAGCTCCAGCGTGAACCCAACGGGAGATACTGAATCTGATCTCTCTATGGGGAGATGAATCTGTTCTATCAGAACTCCGTTCCAAAAGCCGAAATGCCAAAACATTTGAAAAAATCTCCAAGGCCATGATGGACAGAGGCCAGAACAGAGACTCAACACAGTGCTGCGTGAAACTTAAGGAGCTGAGACAAGCGTACCAGAAAGCCAAAGAATCAAATGGACGCTCACGGAGGGAGGGGCGACTGACGACTGTAGCTATCCCACAGTTCCCGCACTCTCCGAAAACCATTTGAATTCTGGGTTGCGCTCCCAATGCCTGAAGGGTCAAAAACATTGTCGCGGGTGGTTCAGGGTATATGTCATCAGGTGCCCCCCCCCCCCAGTGAAAGCAAAGGGAAAAAAATCGTTTCTTGCCTTTTTTCACTGTCACCGTATGTCTACTGGATGCTGCTGGCAGACACGGTGCTGCAGCACTACACAGCAGCATCCCCTTGCCTTGCCTTGCAGATGGCAGACGGTGCAGTATGACTGGTAACTGTCATCATCGTCCTTTGGGTGCTCCTGGCTGGCCTCGGTGAGGTCGGTCGGGGGCGCCTGGGCACACATGGGTGCTCCTGGCTGGCCTCGGTGAGGTCGGTCGGGGGCGCCTGGACAAAAATGGGAATGACTCCAGGTCATTCTCTTCTTTAAGTTTTGTGTAATGGAGATTCAGTCCTGCCTGGAATATCATGCCAGCTGGAGGCTTCTGCCTCAGGCTGCTCTCCCAGTCGGCAGCACCGCGCAGTCGCACCTACCCCAGCCTACCCCTTGCTCTCAGGGCTCACAATCAGATACTTACGTTTTGCTGCAAATAAAAAAATAAAGCTGCCGTTTAGAACTGTCCCCCAACATACATATCCTGGGGCATTTTGTATTTTAACAGTGTCAACCAAAGGCCCCCACACAAATGGAGATTCAATCCTGCCTGTGCTTCTATCCTAGTGCTTATCACAGATTCCCATTTTCATAGGGTTACCATATTTAAAAAATAAAAAAAGAGGACACTCCACGGGCCCTGGCCCCGCCCCTTTCCCACCCCCGGCCCCACCCCAACTCCGCCCATTTCCCGCCCCTTCCCCAAAGTCCCCGCCCTAACTCCCCCTCCTCCCTCCCAGCCACGCGAAAAGGGCTGCCCGAGCGCTACCGGCTTCA
>NW_020664419.1:5365152-5386044 GCF_002925995.2 Terrapene triunguis
GGGCTGCCCGAAGCCGGAGTGCTCGGGCAGCTCGGCTCTTAAACAGAGCCGAAGAGTCAGAGGAGAAGCAGAGCAGCCGCGGGAGGGGAAGTGCCCGGCCGGTATTTTTCCCGGACATGTTCGGCTTTTTGGCAATTCCCCCCGGACGGGGGGTTGATTACCAAAAAGCCGGACATGTCCGGGAAAAACCGGACGTATGGTAACCCTACATTTTCAGCTATAGGCTGAGCAAGTGCAGAATGGTGGTTCACTCGACTTCGCTGTAAGCCAACTGCCCTCCCCTCCCCCCTTTGATCTCTGCTTGCAGAGGCAATAAAGTCAGTGTTGTTTCAAATTCATGCATTCTTTATTACTTCATCACACAAAAGGGGGGATAACTGCCAAGGTAGCCCGGGAGGGGTGGGGGAGGAGGGAAGCAACGGGTGGGGTGGTTGTAGGGGCACCCCCTAGAATGGCATGCAGCTCATCATTTCTGCGGGATGTCTGGGGCTCTGACCCGGAGCGGCCGTTTGCCTCTCTGGTTCTTTAGTAGGCTTGCCTGATATTCTAGGCAGGACTGACTCTCCATTAGACAAAATTTAAAGAAGAGAATGACCTGGGGAGTCATTCCCATTTTTGTCCAGGCGCCCCCGACCGACCTCACCGAGGCTGGCCAAGGGCACCCATGACAGCAGCAGACGGTACAGTATGACTGGTAACCGTCTTTGCCAACTTGCAAAGCAGCAGACGGTACAATATGACTGGTAACCGTCTTTGCCAACTTGCAAAGGCAAGGGGATGCTGCTGTGTAGCGCTGCAGTACCGCGTCTGTCAGCAGCATCCAGGAGACATATGGTGACAGTGAAAAAAGGCTGAACGGGCTCCATGGTTGCCGTGCTATGGTGTCAGCTCGGGCAATCCAGGGAAAAGGGCGCGAAATGATTGTCTGCCGTTGCTTTCACGGAGGGAGGATTGACTGACGACATTTACCCATAACCACCCGTGACAAATTTTTGGCCCCATCAGGCATTGGGATCTCAACCCAGAATTCCAATGGGCGGGGGAGACTGCAGGAACTATGGGATAGCTACCCACAGTGCAACGCTCCGGAAGTCGATGCTAGCCTCGGTCCATGGACGCACACCGCCGAATTAATGTGCTTAGTGTGGCCGCATGCACTCGACTTTATACAATCGGTTGCCAAAAATCGAATTTTGTAAATTCGGAGTAATCCCGTAGTGTAGACATACCCTTATATAATAGAGAAGAGGGCCAGGATCAGATCCTCTTTGTCAAGAAACCATAATGTTGTGGGATTGGTGCATTTTGATCATGTCAACATCATAGCACTTTATGTGCCAGGACAGCTCAATATTTTAGCAGATCAGTTAAACAGAAAAAACTTGTCATTCCTTGAGCAGTCACTGAAGAATTCAGTTCTTCATCAGGTTTTCCAAGAGTTGGACTTTCTGCAAATAGACCTCTTTGCAACTGGGGCCAGCAGAAAATGTTCCCTTTTCTGTTCTCAGGAAGGGATGAGTTGAAGATCTCTGGGGGATGCCTTTATGATTCCATGGACAACACCTCTGTTGCATGCCTTTCCCCTATTCCTAGTGATCCCAACAGTGTTAAGAAAAGTAAGACAAGACTAAGCTGAAGTCATCCATCATAGTTCCAGCATGGCCTCATCAATTCTGGTTTTGGGATTGTAACAGGGTGGCACCCACCTCTCATGAGCGCCCCCTTCTGATCAGGTGTGTCTGCAGATTTTCATTTCTGGTGACCCCTATCAGTGGTTTCTCAGGGAGTTTTTCAGGGACTCTGAGTCACACACACACACTGTCTGAATGTGAACCAGAACAGAACTCTTCCGGGGTACCCAGTCCACCAGAGCATATCTCAGTACCCCTCAGTTGGTATCTCTCTAGCCCTCCCTGGGTTCAGTCTTTAAGTAGTCCTGGCCTTGGTATGGGGCCGTACTCCCAGGACTTCCTCCTTGGAGACACTACCTTCCTGTGGCCCTCCCCTCAGTCCTTACTCTGTCCTAGCAGCCAGCCAGGAGCGCCTTCATTGCTACCCTGAGAGTCTGCTGGTAGGGACTGGGGGATGTCTACACTTGCAGAGTTTTTGCGCTGTAAGTTTCACCGGTGATAGGGAACTAGTGAAAGTAAAGGGCTGGTTTGTGTACTCATTTCATTCCTCAGGCATCAGAGAGTGTTTACATTAGCAGCACTTCCATCGCCCAATGAGAGCAGTGCTCTAGGACAGCTATCCCACCGTGCAGTTCTCTCCAGTTTGACAATGGACCTTGTGGGAAGGGGGTGGAGGGTGATCACGGGGCATCCTGGGTCCCTGCACAGCCTCCTCTCCCCAAACACTGATCAGCTCCAGTAGCTCGGCATTGCTCCAAGCAGGGGACCGTTTGCTCCGCGGAGCAGGCATTGTCACCTGGCCAGATAAGTGAGCACTTGCCAAGACAACAGGAAGGGGAGTTCAAAGTTCCCAGGGCTTTACGGGGGGACGGTGGACGTCTGTTTACCTGGCAACAGAGCAGCAGAGCTGCTGGCTAGAGTGGTTGCCTAGGCACTGTGGGATATCCTCAGGAGGCTAAAAGCTGTGTAAACAGGAAGAACGTGTCTTCACTTGCACATCACCACAAAAGCATCACCGGTAAGAGCTGTACGCCTCTCGTGGAGGTGGTTTTCTTTTAGCGGTGAAACTTCCGAGTTTCACTGCAAAAAGTCATT
Source organism: Terrapene triunguis (assembly GCF_002925995.2). Taxonomy (NCBI): domain Eukaryota; kingdom Metazoa; phylum Chordata; order Testudines; family Emydidae; genus Terrapene; species Terrapene triunguis. The sequence goes on from NW_020664419.1 coordinate 5,367,879, forward strand.
GGCAAGTGTAGCTGCTCCCATGGCTTTTGCGCAAAAAAGGGGACTTTTTCTGCTTTAAATGGCAAGTGTGGACATGCCCTCAGGCTCAGTCGCAGCAGCTAGCCAGGAGCGCCTTCTTAGCTTCTCCAGTCCCTGCCTACACTGAGCTGTCTGTGGTCCTGCTGCTCTTTCAGCCAATCCAGTCCTCTCCCTTCCAGCTCCAGGCAGCAACTCTGTTCTGCAGCTGCTTTTATGTGGCCCTGCTGGGCTCTGATTGGCTGCTTCCTGCAGCCTCTCTCATTGGTTGCTTCCCCGCAACCACTCTAGGCCACTTGGAAGACTTCTCTTTTGCTCCTTTCTGGGATAGGGTGTAGCAGGACCCAAGGCCTCCAGTGGGAGGTCTCTGGGCCTAGTCCACCCCGTCACACATCTCCCCCCTCAGACAGGATTGGCCAGTGGTTCTTCCATCCTCTTTTGCCCTGCTTTGGCGGAGTCTTCTCTCTACCTGACCTCTGGGCTCAGTCCACCCCGTCACAGGGATCTACTGAATTTTTCAATGGACAAACTAATAAATCTTCCTCTTCATATCCCCAAACTCTAGTCCAGTGTTTCATCGAGACCCAGTGTCTCTCTGCTTGACAGCACAGAAGATTTTTGGTTAATGCCAACGAACAAGGAATGTTCACTGGAAGTGCAAAAGTATTGTTACAGAGTAGGAAGCCTTCTACTAAAAAAACATACATGACAAAATCAAAGAGATTTTCAACTTGGTTGAAGACAAGAGGATGTATTTCTACTTGCTCTTCTGTTCCTCTCATTCTGGATTATTTTATATATTTAAAACAGTCAAGTTTATCTTTAAATTTCATTAAAGTACATCTAGCTGCCATTTCAGCTCGCCACTCGCCGATTACAGGTTCTTTAGTTTTTTTCCCATCAAACAACTATGAGATTCCTAAAAGGTTTAAACTTCATGTTTCCCCCAATCAGAAAAATAGCTCCTTTGTGAATTTAGTGCTTTCAGCTCTAATGGAACCTCCTTTTGAACCATTCTCATCTTGTTCTATTCATCACTTATCAATGAAGGCTGCATGTCTAGTAGCTATGACTTCTGCCCGCAGAGTCAGTGAAATCCAAGGTCTCGTGTCTAAACTTCCATACATTGTTTTTGATAGCAATAGAGTCACATTAAGATCTCATACCGAAATTGGTGTCAGACTTCCATATTAATTAATATATCCACTTACCAGTTTTCTTTCCTTGGCCCTTTACTTCTCCTGTGGAATCAAAATTTCATATTTTGGATTTCAGAAGAACCTCTGATGCTACTTAAATAGAATGAGACCATTAAGGAAGATCTTTAAGTTATTTGTAGCATATGGTGACAGAGCTCAGTCTGAGTCGAAGGAGGTCTGTCCTATCTAAATGGATTGTGAGCTGCATGAGAACTGCTTATGAGGTCAATAAATTGGACCCAACCTCAAACCTCTCATCTCATTCAACCTGAGCTTTTGCCGCTTCAACAGCAGACTTCTGCAGAATTCCATGCAGAGCGATATGTAGGGCAGCTATTTGGTCATCAGTTCATATGTTTACTAAGCATTGCTCATTGGAGGCTTTATCAAGGGTGGACGCGCAAGTTGGAAGGTCTTTGTTCAGATAAACTCCTAGTCCCCATTTCCAAAGAGTCAACCTGCTTGCATTTCATTGCCATGAATGGGATCCACATACACAGGAGCTCGAAGAAGAAAACATGGTTATTTTCCTTTAGTGGCAGTTGTTCTGCAAGAAGTCCTGTGCACATAGATCCCGTGACCCACCCTCCATTCCTGCAGTTTGGAGTCTTATCATTGAGGCTCTGGGTGGGGACGTAACTGGCTGGAGGTTGGGGTTGTCCCACCCTCTGTGCTCTCAGGAGGGGGAGTTCAAGAGCATGTTGGGTGCATGAGAAGCCCCTAGTGGACACTGGTAGAGAAAAGCTTTCCAAATTCCTGTGTGCAGGGCATAAGTGTGCCATGAATGGAATTTACATGCACAAAATATTTAGAAGAATCATAGTTACAGTAAGGTAATAGCCATTCTTTTTTATCATTGATCAGGAAGAAGATGTAAAATTATTACTGATAAAGTTTGCAAATGACAGAAAGTTTGGGGGAGTGCACAATAAGGAAGAGGACAGGTCACTGTTACCACTCTGATAGAGAACAATCTGGGTCAGTTGATAAGCTGACTGCAATCAAACAATATGTGTTTCCATATGGCCAAATATGTAAGGTAGAAACAAAGAATGTAAGAACATAAGAATGGCCCTAGTGGGACAAACCAAAGGTCCATCTAGCCCAGTATCCTGTCTTCCCACAGTGGCCAGTGCCAGGTGTCCTAGAGGGAATGAACAGAACAGGTAATCAAGTGATCCATCCCCTGTCGCTCATTCCCAGCTTCTGGCAAACAGAGGCTAGGGACACCATTCCTGCCCATCCTGGCTAATAGCCATTGATGGACCTATCCTCCATGAATTTATCTAGTTCTTTTTGGAACCCTGTTATGGTCTTGACCTTCATCACATCCTCTGGCAAGGAGTTCCACAGGTCGACTGTGCATTGTGTGACCTTTTATTTGTTTTAAACCTGATGCCTATTAATGTAGGGCATTCTTACAGGATAGGGACTTTATCCTGGGAAGCAGTGACTTTAAAAAAGACTTGGGAGTGATGTGTACACACGTCTTGCTTGCATGATCTATGGTCAGATAACTGATGACAGCTCGTAAATAAGTTGATACCCAGAGACCATAACTTCCTTGTTTGCATAAGCATATGACAGAACTTTTTGCAGAGTATTCATGACCTACACAACTCTCCAGTCTGTTGTATAAAATCCATTCAGAGTGGCTGATATCATGGGCCTGGGGTTTATCCTCGGCACAAAAGAAATAGCTGATTAAAAATCCTCAGTGTTGCAAGGAAAAGAAAGCCGAGGGGAAGGAAGAGCTGCTGCAGAGAGTGGAAGGAGGAGAGAAGCCTGGAAGGCAAAAAGGAGCTGTAGGGAGAGGGGGAGGGTGGTAGAGGAGCCTGGGGACAAGACAGCAGAAGATATGCGTGATGGCACAAGAGCTGGATGTCAACAAATCAAATCAGCGGTGAGTCAATTCATTTTGAGAAATGGATACATTAGCTACAGGGGAACAATGGAGAAAAATCAGAGCAGCAAATGAACTGAATATTCAGAAAATCAACGGAATGATGAATTACTTAATTGAAATACCAGTTTTACAGAAGCAAGAAAATTATGAAGCAGATAATTAAGTGGCAACAGAAACAATCAATTATGTGGAACGTATAAGTGAGCTGATAAATTAATATGCAGAGAATCAGGTGATCAAAGGGATAATGAAGTATTCAGCAGATCAGAGCAGCCAGATAAATAAATGATGAGCAAGCGCAGGCAGTGTGTCACAGGCATGAGGGGTCTCCAGAGACAGCCATTCAATTAAGTTTTCACTAGTGAAGGTGCTGTGATGTTGTCTAGGAGAGATGAAGAATGTTCTGTAGATGTTCCCTTCAAGTCTATGTGCCTGTCTTGTGCTTTCTGGGACAAGGAAGGTGGTGGTGGGAGCTGATCAGCTGTAAAGACGATGGAGAGTCCCATTGGTGGGGGATATGAACAGCGTCATGTGAGCTGAAAGGTCTAAGGGACCACAAACAAAAGGTAATGCTAAATGCAGAGTTGGGAGTGAGGGGTGCATTGGGATGGTGCATGGAATAGTATAAATTCTGGTCATAGTTAGGATTTTCACTAATGATTTAGAAGGCAGAGTAAAAATGAATGAAATGTACGGATGAATCTACCTAAAAGGTGGGGTGAATACCAGCAATGCCAGAGACATAATACGAAGTGATAGAGCTTAGGAACAAGGGATGAAAATAAAAAAAGGGTGATTCACTTTGGAAACATGCATGCTATTCTAATACATTTTGGGGTAGAATAATCTGCAACAGGGGTCAGCAACCTTTCAGAAGTGATGTGCTGAGTCTTCATTTATTCACTCTAATTGAAGGTTTCGCGTGCCAGTCATACATTTTAACGTTTTTAGAAGGTCTCTTTCTATAAGTCTATAATATATAACTAAACTATTGTTGTATGTAAAATAAATAAGGTTTTTAAAATGTTTAAGAAGCTTCATTTAAAATTAAATTAAAATGCAGAGCCCCCCGGACCGGTGGCCAGGACCCCGGCAGTGTGAGTGCCACTGAAAATCAGCTTGCGTGCCGCCTTTGGCACGCATGCCATAGGTTGCCTATCCCTGATCTACAATGTAGAGAGAAACCTGGGAAGCAGTTAATTACTATGGAGACGGGTGTTATAGAGAACTTCAAGATAGATATAATAGAGAGATCATGAGGGCAGGAGACAGGAGAAAAGGGCAATAATTTGGCTATGAATTTGCAAGGTGATTTAGTCACAAGGATGGAAAGGAGGAATTATTTTGGAAGGAACAGTATAGAATAACTGGGATGAAACTGAATGTGATACAAAACTTCCTGACAGGGAGATCTATTAGACTGAAATAGACTCCCAAGGGAAGTGGTGGAAGATCCAGTCCTATGGGACATGTAAAACTAGACTGCTGTGTAGCCAGAAGCAACAGCATTTGAGAAACTAGCTGTAACGATCTGCATCAGCCCCCACCACTGAACTGAGAACTGCCAGAGCTAGAGCTGCTGTATAATACATCCAAAGTGACTGCAATGCTGCTATAGCCAGGAGAGCCATTTCCCAGTGACTCCTTACCTGTACAGGGAATACAATTGTGGTAATTTTCTGTTGCACGTCCCCATGGATGTTCCAATACTTCAGGAATACAGGGCAGTTCAGGAAGGCTCTGAAACCTCAACATGGACACCTAGAATATCAAGGGGAAAATAAATTGACACTGAAACACTGGGGCATAGTCTGAAGGAAAAAAATCCAACTGAAATCATATGATAGAATCATAGAATATCAGGGTTGGGAGGGACCTCAGGAGGTCAGCTAGTCCAACCCCCTGCTCAAAGCAGAACCAATCCCCAGACAGCTTTTTACCCCAGTTCCCTAAATGGCCCTCTCCAGGATTGAGCTCACAACCCTGGGTTTAGCAGGCCAATGCTATTGCCCGAAGTGCCAGGCAAACCCTAAGGTGTAGATGCTCAGCTGTGTACATTGGCAAACCCCGACTGGAGTCAATGGAGTTCTGCTGATTCCCACCCGCTGGCCCCAATAGTTTGTGGCCAGAGAAGGCCTGTGAGGGAGGCTCTTGGAATCAGAGGGCAGTTTGCAGCAGTCGTCTGAGTCCAGCCATTCCAGTGTTTTTGGGTAGAGGCTTCAGAGCCAGTCCCCACCTGCACTGCTCACTGACAACAGTCACTCACAGTATCTTTGTGGCCCCCTACAGAATCACCACGACAATTATACGATGTGCGTCCTTCCCAACCTCACCATCACCAGGCATTGCACAGACATGTTTCTTCCCAGGGGGACTGGGGTATTTCATTTAGATTTCCTGTGTGTGATATGACACAAGTCAAATATGATGAGATTTTCAAAAAAAAAACCTCGGAATTAGGCACCCAACTTCCATTGATTTTGGAAACTCTCCTTGGAGAGGCTGTGCATTATGTCAGCACGCGATGATAGTTTTATTTGAGAGTGGGTGAGGAGTCAGTGAGGCAACGAAACAAAAAAGGCCGTGGTTACATGCTTTATACTGCAGGAGACACATTCCATGACTGGGCACTGCCCAGCAATGGCATAGGAACACGTATAATGATAGAAACCCTGTATGAGTCACATGCTTGGCAGAAGTATAGCATGATTGGTCATCTAATTAACATCTTGTCTTCAGTAATCACCTCACAGGACTGAAGGTTGGCTCAGCTTTTGGGCTACAATCACTCCTTGAAGTTTTCTGACAGGCCCAGTCCAGTGACATAAGGGACTTGCATCAGTCAGGTGAAGAACAGCTGGGGAAAGATCAGCTGCATTGCCTTTCTGCTCTCATTCAGACATGCCAAACCTGTGAAAAAAACACGGAAATTGGGCTTGTTTTTGGCTTCATTGGCTTGTGAGTTGCTTGTTGGCAAGTTTTTGGCTTGTAGCTTGTTGCTTGTTTGGCTTGTAGCTTGTTGCTTCTTTTCTTTGATCAGCTCCCGGCAAGCAGGGGCAAGGGGTGTGTGTGTGCAAGCAGGGACAAGGGGGGGAGAGAGTCAGGGGTGCACAGCGGGCCCACCACAGTCCCAGACTGCACGCCGGGGGGATCTAGTCACATAGAGTGTTGGGGTTCTTAGGGATTGGCTTGTTTTGGCCTTGTTTTGAAATGAGATGAGCTTGTTTTTTGGCTTATTGTGAAAGTCGGGTGCTTATTTACCACATGAAAGTTGGCAATTGTGCTCTCCTTGCCAGAAAACAGCATGCCTGAAGGAGGGAGAAAAAGACCCCCGTGTAAGTGTAAAGCCCTCTAGCTCCCCCAAAATGTGCACGAGCACCTCTCCTCCGGAGGGGTCCCAAACTCCTCCACAAGCTGTGTGCATAAAGTACCTCTGAAATGCAACCACCTCTGAGCTGCAAGGTTGGACCTGGGCAGACAGCAGTGTGAGGAAGGCGGGACTGGCCCAGGCTACAGGTGCGAATGGTTACTCTTACAAAAAGTGCCGTAAGTTCATTTCATTTCCACCACAGCCCCAGAAGGGAAGAGAACTTGGTGCTGCCTTGATTTAAGGTACAATAAGGGTGCTGCACTTTATACCTGAGTGGCCCAGACAGGAACAGGATTACTGAGTTTGGGTTTTGTCAGTATTGTAAGTAGGGTGACCAGATGTCCTGATTTTATAGGGACAGTCCTGATATTTGGGGCTTTGTCCTATATAGGCACCTATTACCCCCCATGCCTGCCCTGATTTTTCACACTTGCTGTCTGGTCACCCTAATTGTAAGTGCTAGGAGGCCTGGACTTACTTTTTATTGTGTACAGCACCTAGTACAATGGGCACCAATCCCTCACTGGGTCTCTAGACCCCCGGCACAGGGAGTGAGTCCCATCTAGTCCCATTTCTCTTCCATCTGGGGAAGGGCTGGCCACCAGCCATGAGGAGGAGGAGCCTGGTTGGGAAGGGACTGAGACAGGGGACCCCTCTTGGGACTTTCCCAGAGAGTCCTGAGCAGAATGAGGACTACAACACCTGAGGTCTGGTGTAAGGCCTAAGGCCCCAATGAAGTTTTCACTAGTGAAGGTGTTATGATGTAAAGTGAGACCCTGCTGATAGTTGCTGATAGCAAAGTTAGCAAGAGTCAAGCTATGAGCAGAAGTCAGGCCCTGTTACGAAGCAGATGCCTGCTTGCAGGTTTACTATCTGATACAGGAACTTGGCAAGAACAGGTCTGGCATTGCAAAAACACAAGCACTCCTAGGCACTAAGTATTCACTTAAGCACATTCCAGAAGAGTAGGACTAGAAGACCCCGCTATGAAGTTATGGTGTAAACACTCTCGCCGAAGATGATACAAGGACACACTGACCTCTCTTAAAGATAAGGTCAGGATGACAGGGTGATGGACAGAGATGTTTTGATTGAACCAGCAGGTACAAGGTAAAGGGTGGTAACTAGCCATGTCAGAGGGGCAATATGTAACTTGTTTGTATCAGTGTATAAAAGAGGGATCCCAGAGGGGGTCTCTTTGTCTGGCCGAGGCGGGAACAGAAAGTACCGCTGTTCACTGAGCTGATCCATTGTAACGAGCATACTTGTGTTAGTGTACCTGTAACCATTGAGCCAGGGCACTAGGACCATGCTTCATTGATGATAAACCTGTCCAAGCACCTTTGCTACTGAACCAAGTCTGTGGTCTTCTTGGGCAGTTTGAGCAGAGTCTGCTGCACTGGATACCTGGCCAGAGACGGTGCAACACATCAAGAGAATGCGCACACAGCCAACACCTGACAACACCGGGCATGAGGGCACTCAGTGCACATGCAGCCCCTACCAACACTGCTGGACAAAAGATTCCAATCTCAAGTGCATGGGCCGCATGAACTCCAAGCATGGAATATATCTGGACAACACATCTCAAAGAACCATGGTTGTTGTAAAATAAGCACCCATTTCTTCGGCAAGCACCGGTTTCTGTTGGTTGAACCAAAAGCTGTTCCCCTTCGCTGTAAAAATGCTTAGGAATGATGTAGAGTACAGCTGCCACTAGAGGGTGGCATCGTCACACGTACTTGAGCTGGTCTCTTGATAGCTACTGCATGAGCCCAAATCCACGATCAGCAGCATCACTGCTTAGAGCAAAGAGCAGTTCCTGCAAGTCCTCCATCAATAAATGGAAAGGCCCAGGCTTAGGTAACAGCAAAAACCGCATCACGTGGGGCTATCCTGGAGCCAGCGTTGGCCTTCGAATACTCCTGATTTATGTGCCTCTGGCTGGCATGTGTCCATTTCATCACAAGCTGCTGTTGGTTCGAGTGTCATTTCCATTGTAGTACTGTAAGCTCCAACATAGGCCTCGTTCTTCAGATAGAGAACAGAAGCCAGCTCTTGAGGCTTAGTTGGACAGGAACCTTCTGAAATTTTTATTAAGATGATAAAAAAAAGTGAACGGCACAGAGTTTAAGCATAGAAGATTCTGGTTATCAGGGAATAACATACAGATTATCGAGGGTGCAAAGTTTGGTTTAAGATCGGGTGTCATAAGGAATACATAATCTGCAATATCCCCGACTGGGGATAAAAGGTTGATGGGTCAAAGTACAGACATTGAGATATGAGGGTATGAAATTCATAAAGTGGCTATGTTCAGGTGTGGAGTATAATGAGTGGATATGATGATGAGGATGGATTGACCCTCATTTGGTGAGATTTCATGTTCAGAGAGTTAATGATTCCAGTTCATATGATCCAACGGAGAAAACCTCTTGGTCCCTTTCTCGTAGTCGATTAACAATATCACTCTACACTACACTACACTATTGTATTACCATCTGTAAATGGACCCCTGCCTGGCATTCAAGTGTGAGAGGGCAGTCCAGGGCTGCAGCCTATTGCTCAACTTTATGGCCAAGAGACTCAGGTAGGATATGTAACCTGTGACCCAGTTGGACAAACTGACTGCAGAAGAAACAAATGACAGATATTTTCATTTGGTGAAACGGATTCCATCAGCACAAAATAAATGGCTCCACCAGGCCTCCCTCTCAATGTAAAACTGTTCGGAACAAGCTGCCTGTAGGGAGAAGCCCCGCTCCTAGTGCATGCTGGCACTGACCTCTTCAAGTGCTGCCACTCACAGAAACTTTGCCTCCACCCCAGCCCCCACCAAGACTCCTGTAGCCTTCTGTTGGCACGCTGGCCTGCGTAACAACTTGAACCAGCCCTCCCGCCACCATATGAACAAGGGAATGTATAGAAACAAAGGGCTAGAAATCTGTGGGATGGATCCCCAGCATTCCGTGGCCAGAGGTAGCACTGCAAGTCCCCTCCTTGGGAAGGGGATCCTCCCAAACCCACGGCCTTCCCTTTCTCTTAGGTCAGTGTCCTGCAAGTGCACCAGTGACTTCTCGCTCCCCCAGTTACCGCGTGTTGACACTGGAATCAGACCGAAGGGAACTAAGCCTGTTGTACTGTTTTCAGTGAACACCACCACACCCAGGCGTCTCACTCCAAAGTCACAAGCAGTCTGAGAAAGGGCCAGAAGGGGGAGCTCTAGCCTTCAAAAGGGAGGAGAAGCCTGGGAGAAAGAGTGACAGCAATAGGCAGGATGGTGCAAGGCGCAGTAAAGAAAAATCACCGTGGAGAAAAGGCGAGCGCTTTGTTGCCTGGGCGGAAATGTGAGAAGTGTAGCAATGGAGACCACAGGACAGAGGAGGTATGCGCAGCTGGTGGAAGTATATACAGCAAGTGTAAGAAAAAAGGGCTTGGGGGCAGGTCAGTCACAGTAAGGGATCAGAGGGCTAGTGCAAGCAAGGGTGTGTGATGCCTGTTCCCTGAGGTCTGGGTACCAAGACAGCATTCAGAAACAGGCTTTAACTACTGTCTTTCAATTCTATTGTTACACTTAAAATGGTTCCAAGGGCAGAGATGACTGTGATTTGTAAAGACACTCTTAAGGAACTGAGATCTTGTTCTAAATTGAGGGCAAGGGTAGTGCTCAATAGCCCAGGGTCAGGTAAGTAGCTTGGGGCAATTCAAAGCCCATACTAGCTACAAAAGCAGGTAATGTGCATTTGATACTGGTTTTGATTAATGAGGCCACTGCTGTCACTAGCCAACTAGCCTGCACTACAGCCACTGAAGTGGGCCTCATAAAATGCAGAGGCTGTTGGAACGGTACTTAGCAAAAATGGACTGCTTAAATGAGAATCAATGTGGTTCCCACTGTAAAACAGACATACCCTATGTGCTTAGAGGGTACTGACCCCAGTGCTTCCTAAAGTGAAGACAGAAGACTGGAGTTCTCAAGTGCATTACCGAACCAGTAGAGCAGTGGGACCCCATGAAACCTGTGGTGACAGAAATGGGCAGAACTTTACCTGCTTGGACTGAAAGAGATTCACAGAGGCAATAAGGAGGGAAAGATGTAGTCTTCCTTTTGTGAAGGGATTCTCTGACCTACTCTGCTCCCTTTATGCCATTCAGGCGGTACGGAGGGAGGAGAGAGCCTGTGAGTCCCATGCTGGGGCTACCGTTGATGTGGGAAGTCTCTGGTGAGTCTAGAGTTGGCATGGCTGGCTCCTAAACCTCCCTCCCATCAGTCCCTGGAATAGAGTGAGTGAGTGTTGGTGGGAAGAGGTGACAAGTGCAGTATGATCCAGCTCTCCTTGGCAGATAGTGTCTCCCCAAGGGAATGTTGCCACCTGATGTGGGGTGAGGCGAGGGCCGAGAATCAGGAAGCCCTGACTGGTCCCCTATGCCCTCCCTGCCATCACTGCACTCAGCAGGAACTAAATGTAGCAGAGGATCTGGCCCCATATCACCAAGTTTACTTCTCGAGGATTCTTGGATGAATGGGAAGTGTCAGTGAATGATGCAAAATGAGTTTAAGGACCAATTTTAGTGATCAAAAGAACCGCTCTCAGAAAATAGAAATCTGAAACTGCATTGTCAATCCAGCATGTCACGTAAAGTAACTATTGCCCAGGAGAAAGTGGTGCTGGTGCGGTAACCTTTCTGGACCGTCAATGCCCAGCAGCAAGTCTACAGCCTTGACACCAGAGGAGGCCGCAGCCCTGCAGAGCACCGTGGGGCAGCTACAAATCAAAGCAGAACCATAGAATGTGGAGATCTGAGAGTTAAATGGTTATTCATCTGCAACAGTCTCGGAATTTAGTTTACAGATGGAAGATATCGGTTAAAACCCCATTGCTGATTTTGTCTGGGTAGTGTTTCTTGCTGATATTAAAAGATCTTTTGGGGGGGAAGGGAATGATCAATTTGTTGCTGGATTTTAGCTCTACAGTAATGGCTGTTAATGAGTAGTCATGTTTTTAGGCAAACAGACTTAAACAAGACAGAAGAGGAGATGGAATGGCAAAAACAAAGGAAATGTTCTATTCCTGAAAAACCTCAGAAAGAAAAGTAGCCTCCTCTAGGTAACAGCCCTGGCACTCTGAACAGTATTACCTCCATCTACCACATCAGCAGACCAGACCACGTGTGTGTAAAAGGATGTGTTATCTAAATATCTATAAGGGTGACTTCAAAAAAAAAAAAAAAAAAAAAAAAGAACAAGAAGTGCTAATGAATTTCTTGTTATTTTAAAAAGGGACTTTCTTCTCTCCCCCTTACTGAGAGAGAGCTTCCTGCAGCAAAAACAAGTACAGCGGCTGGTGCTTTTAAAGAGAACAATATACTGAAAGATAAGTTTGTATCCATTTGTTCCTTGAATAGCAATGAACAGATAATAATACTTGCATGGGGACAATGGCCCTTCAGAAGAATTAGGGCCTAATTGGCCCACAAGGCCCAGCAGCTGCTGCCGGCTGGGGAGAGCCCACGAGCGGGAGAATAGGCCTCTGTGGAGGCAAGCTGTGAAGGCGGGCTTGGCGTTGACAGTGAGAGCCCCAAGAGAAGTGCCAGGGTGCCTGGGGAGGGAACCCCTGGCAGCATGGCACCCTGACACAAGGGGACGAATACACCACCTTGCAACTACTAATTAGGACCTCCCTATCAAATGTGCATGTTCAAAGGACTACGTCGCCATTAATTACAGGCTGATACTATTAGCTCTATCAGCAGCCTTTGACACTGGTGACTAATGAGGTTGACTAATCTGTGGAGCCAGTAGGAGCAGATGGGACTGCTTTTGGGAAGCTCTGTTCTTTACCTGCAGAGAGTAGTGTGGGGCAACTACAGTCCCATCATAAGGGTGCTGGTGTGTGGAGTTCATCCAAGATGATGAACCCATAAGACCTAAAAGGCCTGGGAAACTGGCCTCCAGTCACCATGATTGAGTCTGTACTCCTGTACAGTCTGACCATAGAAGTGGTTACTGCCTGCCCTCTCAGCAGCAGAACAAGGCTGCTCAGAGAACGTAAAGCTCTTGCAGCTACTGATCAAGAATGCCAAGACCACAGCTGTCTTCATCAACAGTGAAAGTGTATGGCTCAGTGTGCTCTGGATATACCCCTGAGGCGCTTTGCGACAGAACTCTAGACCAGCATATGATGCACATCACAAAGGACTCCTACATGAATATAACCACACAGATGGAGGTCAGGAAACAACAGCCTGCATTAATGTCAAACGTCCTCCCTTTGCTTAACTGGGCCCTGGATCCATTACTTGCTGCATTAAAGGAAATGGACTTTGTTAGTCTCTTTGGAAAAATCATTAGCTTCTGCAGACAATTTTGTGCTTCTAAGTAAATCTTGGGAAGGCATGACTAAGAATATCCAGATTCAGGAAGCCTTCTGTGACCTCTCTGGCCTCAGAGTTCGATCATGGAAATACCATGGATTCCTCCCGACACTTGCTCACAACTCCGAAAATGATCAACAACCATGAGCCATGGAAGATTGTAAAGGATGAAGTGGGTAGGATTCTACCTGGAGAGCCCCAGAAATATCTTGGAGAAAAGGTGAACCACTGGGTAGGTCTTACAAAATCTGACAAAAGATGAAAATAAATTGAAAGGATAAACAAAGCACCTCTCAAATCAACCCAGAAGGTCCAAGCCCTCACAATCTGCATCACTCCCAGATTAATCTATTTAGCTGGTCTCACAAACTCTCCCAAATGAATGTTTATAGCAATAGATAATATAATCAGAGAAGCAATAAGAATATGGCTTCACCTGACTATTAAAATGTGCAATAAACTCTGTATTTCCAGGACAGAGATGGTATGGTCTAGGACTGATTAAATTGGCTCGCCTCTATTCAAGTCTTTCATCTGCAAAAAATTGCAGACTCCACCAATCCCACAATCAAATATCTTGCAGCAGAGTGTGAACTAGAAGAGGAATACAAGAACAAATGGATCACTGCAGGAAAACTGGAAAGGTTAAGATCCCTGTGTGACATTGCACTCCATATGCTTTATAAAAATATGCTTATGAATGTGAATATGATGTAACTGGAATATGCTTTATGCAAAAGGTCTCTTGTAAGGTATCATTACAAAGCTTATAATCTACTGAGTGTGTTCATCCTATTTGTTTGTATGTATTATTTCTATGTCTGGAGTTAGGAGAATAGGATACAAACTTGTATTACTGATGTAAACATATTAAGTGGACACCATTAAGGGTGCTTCAGAATTAACTATAAATGGCTCTGTTTACTTGCAAACCTTCCTGTGTACGTGTGGGCCAGCCCAGGAAGAATGGAGGCTGGGGTCTCACAGGACATGTGATCATGTCACCTGAAACTGGAATCTATCTTAAATCTGGTACTTTTCCATTTAGAAGGAGGGGTGGGAACCCAGAGAGACAAAAGATTCCTGCCTTGTGCAAAAGCTATAAAAAGAGGGTGGAGCAGGACAAAGAGGTTGCCAGTCATGAGAAAACCCCTAGTTACCACCTAAGATGTCTGCTGGAACTGACAACGATTGTACCAGGGGAAAGGATTGGGCCCAGACTAGGAAGGAGTCTAGTCTGTGAAAGAAGCTTATTGGAACATCACTCAGGGTGAGATATTACCTATAATCAGTTTCTTAATGTATTAGACTTAGACTTGTGTGTTTTTGCTTTATTTTGCTTGGTGACTTACTTGTTCTGTCTGTTATTACTTGAAACCACTTAAATCCTACTTGTTATACTTAATAAAATCACTTTTGTTTATTAATGAACCCAGAGTAAGTGATTAATACTTGGGGGAACAAACTCTATCAGTGTTATAGAGGGCGGACAATTTATGAGTTTACCCTGTATAAGCCTTATACAGAGTAAACTGGATTTATTTGGGGTTTGGAGCCCATTGGGAGCTGGGTGTCTGGATGCTGGAGGTAAGTAAGCTGCTGAGCTGTTTTCACTTGAAGCCTGCAGCTGTGGGGGTGTGGCCCGGACCCTGGGTCTGTGTTGCAGCAGGCTAGCATGTCTGGCTCAACAAGATGTTTCTGGAGTCCCAAGCTGGCAGGGAAAACAGGCTCAGAGGTAGCTTTAGCATGTCAGGTGACAGTCCAAAGGGGGTCTCTGTGACCGAACCTGTCACACCCTGAATTTATTAAAGGAAGTTGGTGGTCAAGTGACTTGTACCACAAGGTTGAAAATATATGGGAAGAAACACCTGCCAAACGAACGTATCCTCTTCCTATTCCACGCCACTGGGCAGACAGTGAGTTTTTACTATGGTGGTGGCTACCCTCTCTAGTAGTGGTGAAATCTTTACAGACAATACAGTCAGTAGTGAATGGATCAGTTCTGTTCTGAGACTCCGTGTGGATGTGTATTCCGTAGTGTGACCATGGGTCCCATTTTGGCCGGGACAGTCCCGTTTTTAAGCCCTGTCCTGGGCGTCCCAATTTTTATTTATTTATTTGCAAAACTGGGTATTTGTCCCATTTACTCTTGCCAAATGGACAAATGCCCAGTTTTGCCAAAAAAGTGGGTCATGCCTCCCTAGTGGGGTGTGGAGGAATGTTTGGGGTGGGGGGTGAGCGGCAATGCCAGTGATGCCAGAGAGCTCGGGCCAGCCCTGCACATGGAAAGGGGGCCCCCCAAGGCCAGCCTTGTGAGTGGGAGGGGGCTCGGGTGAGCAGCATGGGCCAGCCCCGCACGTGAGTGGGGTGTGGCTCCAGTGAGGAGCACGGGCCAGCCCCACGTGCATGGGTGAGGGTGGGTGCTTGGGCCAGCCCTGCATAATGTCCCATTTTCCCATTGGGAAATATGGTCATCCTAGTATTGCGTCAGGGAGATTTTGGGACGTGGCACAGAAGAAGTAAAGGTGTCCTGTCATCACTGTTAATCAAAACCTGAGACTTGTTCGCACATCCTAGGACAATGCTCATGTGTTTGAGGACCAAGGATTAAAAGATACAAAACACCATGTGACATCTTGAGAAAGGAGGTGAAAAGACAAGAGGCGCAAACCTCATGAAATGCAGCTTTGAACAAAAGATTGACATCTCTGAAAACCGAAACAAGTTTTCATAAAAGGCAAAGCTGTTTTGATGATTGATATTATTAGATGTTTTGAGTACAAGAACACTGTATTGAAAGAAGCTGCCTATGAAAAGATGCAATACTGCATCCTTGTAGAATCACAGATTAAGGACATAATGGGGGCCCTGGTTAACATTCTCAGTTTCCTTGGCTGGAGAGCAAATAGCTAAAGAGAAAATTACATTTCTTCTCAGAAATGGCACTTGGAGGACAAACAAGGAACACTTGCTTGCTGCAAAGCCTTTTTGTACTGAATCAATGTACTACAAGCCTTTGCCAATGATGGCCTGACCAAAATTCACTCTCAACTTTAACAAATGATTAACAATAATTAATAAATTAATAACGAATTAAAGTGAAATCAATTATTTGTAATGTGGCAGTGCTTAGTTGCCCCAGTCACGGACCAGGTCCCCATCCTGTGGGTGCTGTACAAACACAGCTCAAAGGCAATCCCTGCCCCAAAGAGTTTACAATTGAAGTAATGAAGTTTCTTGTTAAACCTATTACTATCTAACAAATACGCTCCCTTTCATATCTCCACCTATCTCTTTGCATGCCTTTTTACCCTTCCCCAATCCAGGTTCCCCAAAGAGCTCACATTTACCATGAGTGGAGACCCCTGAGTTAGGGTCTCCTATGAGTGAAAGTGAGGGGGCTGGTCATGCAACATTCTCTGCATGGGGCCCTCAGTTGTGGAACTAGTTTCCACAGCTAGTCAAAAATAGTCCACAATTATTAACCCTTAGGTTGTGTCACAAGACCTATATTTTTACTTGCACTTTTTTGCTGTCAGCTGAGCCTCCTTAGCAACTGTCCAAGAAAACGTCCCAAGCACCAGCTCATCTCAAGAAGGGCTGGGGCAAGATCCAGCAATATGGCTATGTTCCCATGAACTTTCACACTCCAGTAATTATTTTGTTGAGAACAGACCTATTCAAGTGACATCTGAAACGTTTAATTTTCCACAGTGGATGGCAGACATTTCACTGATAAATACTATAAAAGAGTACTACAAAATGGCGAAGCTCTCAGTCAGGCGCATTCCTGTGCAGTGGACAAAAGTGTTCTGTTCTCCATGCTGTCTATCTGCTTCAGCAGCTCCCAAGGCATCTAAACATCATGAAGAAGCTTTCATAATGGTGTGCCAGACTGGAAGAAGTTGGCACCTAAACTAAAGAAGCATGAGGCATCAGAGGGTCATATGAACTGTTACTGAGCCTGGAGAGAACTGCACAGCCATCTCAAGCTTTCTATGACTGTTGATGAAAAGGTGCAGCAGGAAGTTGAAGGTGAGAAACACCATTGGCGTTTAATACTGCAGCAACTTCTACATGTCATGCTATTGCTTGGTGAAGTGATGTTGAACACTTAGGAGACAGATGGAATGGAAACTTCCTGGGAGTGACCGTAACTGTCTAACTATGAGCCTGTCTTGGCAGATCATTTGGATAAAGTGAAGTCAGGTGCAAATGTGCAATATCTTAGTAAAGACACCCACAACAAGTTCATTCAACTCTAGGGTCAAAATATTAATCAACAAATTCATGCGGAAGTGAAAACTGTAAAATATTTTGCATTGTTGCTCAGCTGTACACTGGATTGTTCACATACGGAACAAATGTTTTTAATTCTTCAATATGTAAAAGCAGACGAAGAAGAAGCTCTATTAAAAAGTCTTCCAATGCATTCCTGTGTGTCAAAGCCACTACTAGGGGAGGACTTGCTGAAACTGTTTTGAAGCAGCTAGAAGACATGGGATTTATAAGAATAGATTGCAGAGCCCAATGTTTTGATAATAATTCAAACATGAGGGGCAAGCACAAGGGTTTGCAGGCACAAATTAGGAACACTAACTCCTGTGCCATGCACATGCCTTGTTGTAGTCACTACTCAAACTTGCTGATCTCTGACACTGCTGCTTCTTCCCTTGAGTGGGAAATTTATTTGGTATATTGCAAAGAATGTATATTTCTTGGTGGATCTACTAAAAGGTGGGATAATTTTTAAAAAACATGGATATTTCCCTGAAACCTCTGTAGGAAACAAGACATGCGTAGATGCTACAAAAGCTACTCATTAACCGCTACCCCATATTTGTGAGGCACTCCAGGAGCTACATGACTCAACCTCTGACAGTATGATTTGCTCAGAGGCAAAATCACTAAGAGAAACTGGCTATATATTCTTTCATAGTAGCCCTCACTGTGTGGTAAAGGGTGCTGAAAGAAATTAGCACAATTAACAAAAAGTGTCAGGGGAATTAGGGTGACCAGATAGCAAATGTGAAAAATCAGGACAGGGGGTGGGGGTTAATAGGCGTCTATATAAGAAAAAGCCTGAATATCGGGACTGTCCGTATAAAATTGGGACATCTGGTCACCCTAAGGGGAATGATAGGGTTCTTAGTATGGCACTCAGATTAAGAGACACAGCAGCAGCAACTTTCCAGTATTACTGTGAAACATGTTTTGATATAGCTCTTGAGAGCAGGGCCGGCTCCAGGGTTTTGGCCGCCCCAAGCAGCCAAAAAAAAAAAAAAAAAAAAAAAAAAAACC
>NW_020664419.1:5396044-5424959 GCF_002925995.2 Terrapene triunguis
CTGGGGTATTTCGCCTTCCTCTGCAGCGTGGGGCACGGGTCACTTGCTGGAGGATTCTCTGCACCTTGAAGTCTTTAAACCATGATTTGAGGACTTCAATAGCTCAGACATAGGTTAGGGGTTTGATAAAGGAGTGGGTGGGTGAGATTCTGTGGCCTGTGTTGTGCAGGAGGTCAGACTAGACGATCATAATGGTCCCTTCTGACCTTAAAGTCTGTGATTCTGTGACTTTGTAAGTGGAAGAAACCATTCGCTTCTTCCACCACTTGAGCATCGAGATATAGCTATGGGCGACCATGTGAGTTACTGTGTTTACGTATTATCATACTTTTTGTCTAGCTAACATTGATAGTCATTTGTACTTCTGGCTGGCATTGTTCACAGCAGTAAGCATATTCTCAAGTTCTTCTCTAGTAAAAGTGATGCAAACTAGGTGATCAGCATATCTTATGTTGTGGATGTATATGCCATTGACCTATATGCCCCGGCTGAGCTTCTAAACTTTCTCCCATTGTATCTTCTACGTATATGTTAAATAGTTGTGGAGGTTCAACATAGCACTATACCGTGTATAATGTGATAGCACAGCCCAGAGTCTGTTCATTGTGCCCCTTAAAAAAGCTAAATCATATACAAAAGAGTTTTTAAGGTGAACCCCTTGGGGCCGCACCACTGATACCTTTTCATATAAAGATACAAAAGCCCACCCTCTGTCCCCGGCCCTGCCCCCACTCCACCCCTTCCATGAGGCCCCGCCCCACCTCTTCCCACCCCTTCCCCATCCCATTCCAACCCCTTCCCCAAAGTCCCCGCCACAACTCCGCACCCTCCCTGCCTCTATTCCAACCCCTTCCCCAAATCCCCGCCCCTGCCCTGCCTCTTCTCTGTCTCCTCCCCTGAGCGCGCGGCTCCCCGCTCCTCCCGCTCCCTCCTGGAAAGCGCTAACTGCCGCCAAACAGCTGTTTGGCTGTGGGAAGCACCTGGAGGTAGGCAAAGGAGCAGGGCCGCAGCGCACTGGTGGGGAGGGAGGGCAGCGGGTGAGGGGAGCTTGGCAGCCACAGGAAATAACTCTGGGGGTGCAGGGGGCCAGCGGGGAGCTTGACGGGCTGCAGCAAATAATTCCGCGGGCCATATGCGGCCCGTGGGCCATGTGTTTGAGACCCCTGCTATAGGGTATGTCTACATAGCAATTTAACACCCATGGCTGGCCCAGGTCAGCTGACTCGGGCTCGCAGGGCTGGGGCTGCGGGGCTAAAAATGGCTATCCTCAGGCACGGAGTCAAGGGCATAAAGGGGTGTCGCCACAGCCTCCAAGTTCCTTCTTGCCACCAGCGGCAAGAGTTGGAGCTCCCTGTAGCTCTTGAGCTTAGTTTTTCCTCTATTAGACAGCGTCTACATACCATTTGTACATAGTTCTTACTAGTGATCTTTTAGTGTTAGATAGCTGTATAGTTTAGATAGCTCTTCTTCAAGTGATGCCCCCATGGCAATAACAGTGCCCGTCGGACCGCACATGCACGCCCCCCTCGCGCTGCGTGTGGGATGTATATATAGCCCTGTGTGGTCCGACTGCCCCCAGTTCCTTCTCTACCGCCTGCAGTCTGGAACGGAACAGTTAGCAGAGCCCACGTTGTTATCTAGGTAGTCTCTTACCTCTTTTTCCTCTCATAGTTAGTTAGCTCCTTGGTTTCCTTTTTCTGCTTCTTCCTCCTTAAAAAAAAAAATTATTAGTTTTCGTTCCCCCGTTTTTCCTTACTTCCCCTCAGGGAAGCTACTCCCTCACCCTTATGCCCGATTCACCCGGGTTTAAGCAGTGTGTCTCGTGTGGAGCCACCTTCTCTATAACGGATGGCCACGCACAGTGTATCCACTGCCTGGAAGAGGGACGTGTTCCTCGGAAGTGTTCCCGCTGCCTGGGTTTGAAGCCTAGAGCAAGAAAGGACAGGGGCCTTAAACTCAAATTAATTCTCATGGAAAGGTCCCTTGCAACCTGCGTCGGACCCCGTCGGACTCTCTGCAAGGTCATCTATCGACCCTCACTCCCCTTGGCCAACCAAGAGAAAAACATCCTCTGACCAGGGTGAGGGTAAGGAGGCCCTTTCCTCAGCTTCTGAGGCACAAATGGCTTAAATGCCATCCCCGGCTAGATCCATGGCTTCAATGGCTTCTGACAAGGGGCACAAATCTGCTCCCAGACTGACTACCTCATCCCCTGAGAGTCAGTCTAAACAACCTTCTGTTGTTGGTGACCGAAGCGGGCCCTCTACCTCATCCACGGCTCCAGGACCATTTCTGGCACCGAAGAAGCCGTCAACACTGATGTCAGCACTGACATCAGCACCGGCAAAACAGCTGGCTCCAGTGAAACCCTTGGTTCTGACGCTGCCCATGGCACTGAAGCCCTATTCACACAAATCCTTGGCACCGAAAAAGCCATCTGCACCGTCCCAAGCCCTAACTAAATCCGCAGCTCTGAAAAGCTCTCTGGCGCCATCTGCTAATTCTTTTTCATCTCAAACCTCGGCACCATGCTCCGCAAGCACCAATGAGAGCCTACCCATCACAGGAATTCACACATCTGTCAGACCTTACTATATCGGACACTCCGGATTCTCCATTCCTCAGACAGGATGTATCCCAAGCCTCACCCACTTCACAATCAAGACACTCCTCACGCTCTCCTACAGGGACGGCACCTCCTTTCCCTAGTGATGTCGAAGATGAGGAGGACAAATATCAAGAGTCTCTTGCCCCATCAATGTCAGGCCACTTGACATCAACTTACCAGCCTTACCCTGCCACAATTCAGGGAACCCAGCCTTTTCTGGGACTCCCATGGATGCAACTACATAGTCCCTTCCCACCTAATTGGCCATATTGGGATTCCTGGGCCATGTATAGGGCACAATTTGGTAATCCCCCACTGCTTCAAACTCACAGGCCTCCATCTATCCCGTCCTCAACTATCTCCCGATCTCCTGAACCACAACTTTTGCGAATACCACACAGGAGGAGGATCTGGAAGGAGAGCAGGATGAGGAGGTACCTCTGGGCCTTCACTTCTCTTCATTGTCACCTGATGATGCTATCATACCACCACCTCTGATGATTTTAGGCACTTTCAGGAGTTGTTTCGTAAAGTGGCTGACTCCCTAAACATTCTACTCGAGGAGATCAAGGAACAACAACATGAACTTATTGACATTCTCCACACCACCTCAGCAACAAAAATTGCCCTGCCTATTAACGGTGCGCTACTTGAACCTGCGAACCTGCTTTGGAAGACTCCAGCCTCTATCCCACCTACTTGCAAACAGGCGGATAGGAAATATTATGTACCAGCAAAAAACGCTGATTTCTCTCGTGGGGAATGCAGTACAGGAGAAGGGCCATCCATATCAATCACGATCCACCCATCCTGACCAAGATGGGAAGCGCTTAGATATCCTGGGCAGAAAATCTTATTTGTCTGCTACCCTCCAATTTCGAATTTCCAACTAAGAGGCCCTTATGGCCAATAAAACTGTATAAATTATTCTACGCTGGAGGAGCTTTGCCAGGACCTGCCAGAGGCAAAAAGGGAACAATTCCTGCCCCTCATAGTGGAAGGTCACTTAATAGCCCACATGGCTCTACAGGTCTCCCTGGACTCAGCTGACACAGCTGCCCAATCCATTGGTACTGCGGTAGTAATGCACCGTGCATCATGGCTGCACCTTTCAGGATTCCCTAAGAAGGTGCAAACTACAGTCGAGGATCTCCCGTTCGATGGACAAAAACTCTTCTGAGCACATGGACAACTCCTTACACTCATTAAAGGACTCCCGAGCCACTCTAAAGTCCCTGGGAATATACACACCACAGCCAAAACGGAGATCAGGAAAATATCAGCTCCCCCCATAATCTCGACCTCAGCCATACTACCCACAATGGCAGTTTGACAACCAACACAGTTGTCAATGACCTCCCAACAGGCACAGACAATCGCCTGCACAAGGCGCATCATCCCAAACACCCTTTAATAAACAGCAAATTTCAAAGTGTGGTCGAGATTCAGAGAACCTCCCACCTGCTCCAGTTGCCCCTACCATCTGTAACACCATCTACACATCAACAGTTTGGCAACCGCCCAGATCCATTTTTACCATCTTGGATGCTCATTACTTCAGACAATTGGGCCCTGTAAAGGAAGGTTACTCCATCCCCTTCCTAGCAATACCATCCCACCAACTATCCTCCCTGTCCCTCTTCAGGGACCCCTCTTATGAGCCCATCCTAGAGTGGGAGGTGAAACATCTTCATCTAGGAGCCATAGAACCGGTCCCTCCACAATACAGAGGATGCGATTTCTACTCCCACTACTTCCTGGTACAAAAGAAGTCCAGCGGTTGGTGACCCATCTAGACCTTCGCAATCTCAACAAGTTTGTCCAACTACAACGGTTCAAGATGGTCACCCTATCCACCATCATCCCAGCACTGGAACTGGGGGGGATTGGTTCTCGGCCCTCGACCTACAGGACACGTACTTACATATCACAGTACACCCTGCTCACAGACGTTTCCTATGATTCATCATCGGCCACAGTCACTACCAGTACAGGGCACTACCCTTAGGATTATCTAAGCTCCACAAGTTTTTTCCAAGATACTCACAGTGGTCATTGCCTTCCTATGAAAACAACGCATCACCATTTTCCCATATGTGGACGATTGCCTTCTCAAAATGCCATCTGAGACCGAAGCGCTCCTAGCCGTCCATACTACAATCACCCTCTTCACAAAACTGGGTCTCCTTATCAAAAAGTCCTCACTAACACCAGTGAAAACACTGGAATTCATTGGCACTTTACTCGATGCCAAGCAGGCAAGAGCATTTCTACCATCTCACAGGTTCACGGCGATGAGACAACTAGTCTTAACCGCCCGAGCATGTCCCCAAATCCCAGGACATACATGTCTCCAACTCCAGACGCAAAGGCACTGCTGCATCTATAGTGGAGCACCCCTGGGGACCACAGATCTCAAAGAACCTCAGTTACTGCTCAAGGTGAGTAACCCTCTTTTATTGGTTTATCCTAGTTGCCTCTCAAAATGCAACTATTCCCAGGATTTAAGCAGTGTACCACTGAGAGGGCAGTAATACCTGTGAGTGAAAAATACTCAAGTTCTTTAATTTCTTTGGAAGAGGGACATGTCAGGGATAAATGCCCCATTTGTTCCTCTTTCCCAACAAGAACAAATCTAGGGAATTCCACCTTAGGAAGTACTTTTTGGAGGGAGTACTCAAAACGGTGATGTGTCCCTCTTCAGAATTTGACCTGAATCACAAGAGGATGGAGACCTCTTCCACAAAGATCACACCTCTGGATACTTCGACCTCAAAACCAAAGACTGGAGAAAAGAGCCGCTTTTCTTCTTCTCCTGTGGTGTCTTCGAAGCAGAAGTTCTTCTCTGAATGGTTGTACATGTCCATTCCACTTCAGGTGTGTGCAGGGGCGGCTCTAGCTTTTTTGCTGCCCCAAGCACGGCAGGCAGGCTGCCTTCGGCGGCATGCCTGCGGGAGGTCCCCGGTCCCGCGGATTCGGCGGCATGCCTGCGGGAGGTCCGCCGGTCCCACGGCTTCGGCGTACCCGCCGCCGAATTGCCGCTGAATCTACGGGACTGGCGGACCTCCCGCAGGCATGCCGCTGAAGGCAGCCTGACTGCCGCCCTCGCAGGGACTTTAGGGGCTGCAGCCTAGGAACCCGGGCTAAGGGCTCAGGCAGGCTGCCTGCATGCCGTGGCCCCACGCGGCTCCCGGAAGTGGCTGCCTGCTGGCACGTCTCTGTGACCCGTGGCAGAGGTTGCCAATGGGAGCTGCAGGGGTGGTTCTTGTGGGCACGGGCAGCGCACTGAGACATGCTTCCGGGAGCGGTATGGGGCTATGGCAGGTAGGCAGCCTGCCTGAGCCCTGCTGCGCTACCGGCCGGGAGCTGCCTCTGGTAAGTGCCTCCTGGCCTGAGCCTGCACCTTGCACCCCAACCCTCTGCCCCAAGTCAGAATCCCCTCCTGCACCCAAACTCCCTCCCAGAAAGAAACTAATATAACGGATGTTCTAAGGTAAGAAGTAGGCTGTTTTGATTAATATCTTGGGCTCTGTGGGGCCTTCTTCAGTGGCACTCTCCATAAATTAGGCTATTCTGGAGCCCATGAAAGTATTGTAGCACACACCATCTTCCCTGCCTCCTACAGCTAGAGGGACTGAGCAGAGGTGTTATGTCCCCTCGCAGTGATTTGAACATTTTTACACCCTCCCACATAGGGTCTTTGATGGTCTAAGCTAGCGGTTTTCAAACTTTAGCAACCTGAGGACCCCCATTTTGATTTAAAATTTTTCACGGACCCCCCAAGCACCCTGCTCAGGCCCACTCCACCTCTTCCCCCAAGGCCCCACCCCCACCCCACCTCTTCCTGCCCCAGCTCCACCCCTGCCCCTCCTCTTCCCTGCCTTTTTCCGCCTCCTTCCCCGAGCGTGCCTCGTCGCCGCTCCTCCCCTTCCTTCCCAGGGCCTCCTGCATGCCGGGAACAGTTGTTCCCGGGCGTGCAGGAAGTGCAAGGAGGGAGAGGGAGGAGTTGAGTTGATCAGCGGGGCCCACGGACCCCCTGGAGTGCCCTCATGGACCCCCCAGGGGTCTGTGGACCCCAGTTTGAGAAATGCTGGTCTAAGCTGTTAACAAAAGAGAGCACAAGGGTCAACCAGTGTCTACTCCTAAATCAAAAGATGCAAAGAACTTTGATATTTTTGGCAGGAAAGTTGATTCAACAGCTGTAATGTCTGGTGGCTGAGGCAGGCTAGGGGACAGTGCAATGAACAGGTGGTTGGGCAGCCGGGAGGTTGATCGGTCTCAGAGGCAGTGGTCGGGGCAATGGTCAGAGTTCTCACAGGGGTCAGTAGCCAGAAAATACAATCCAAGGAGCTGGGTGAGCGGGTTAGGGAGACAAGGTCGGGCAAGGTGGCAAGGCAGGGTTGGGAGAGGCAGCGACCAGCAGGTAATGGTTTGTTATTCATACAGCTTCCTCCTTCTGTTGGGGTCTTTATATAGTCCCGGTAGCCAATTAGAGTGCTGCCTGTCCATCCAATCAGGGGCCTAAGGGATGGCTGCTGTGGGTCTGCAGGCTTTTGGCACTAAGGCTGTTGGTCAAAGGTGATGGTTTGTGCAGCAGCCAAAGACGCCATTTAAAGACATGGTGGGCCTGGCTTCAGTAGTGGCATCCTAACATCACCCCCTCGTTGGGATGCCAAAGGACCAGACTTGCTTGGATAAGCTCTGACTCTTTACGGAGCATGCACATGATGGGCTGATTCCCAGGACCACTCTTCCTGCCTTTCCCAGTCAACGAGGTACCACGTATCTTCCCTCTTCTTATCTGGGAATCTAGGATCTCGTGAACAAAGTACTCTTCCTGGCCTTGGACTGGTGGAGGAGGAGGTTGTTTTTGTTTGGGAAAGAGTTTGTCAGAGAAGGGTTTAAGGAAGAAGACATTGAATACAGCATGCACTTTAAGGTAGCAGGGAAGTTAAAGTTCAAAGGTTACTGGGTTGATTTTCCTGCAGATCTGGTAGGGTTCTAAGTACTGATGGTCCAGTTTACGTACAGGTTTGCCTGTCCTGAGGTGCCTGGCCAATAGCCCTAACGTTTGTCCTACTGCATATACATATGCATATACATAGGGCTCTCCTACTGGTGACGGTCAGCATGATGTTTGTATGCCGTCTTGGGTGTATCTAGGTTTTGTTTTAACTCTTCCTGTGTTTGATGGATTAGACAAACCAGGTCTGAGGCTGTGGGAACAGTGGGTGCTGTGGGCAGTGTGGGGGTAAAAACGGGAGGAAGCCACAATATGCAAAAAAAAAATCCAACAACCGAAAACCAAAAATGGGCTCATCTTGGTTGAGACATGGTCTGCGTTGTTGTATGCGAATTCTGCATATGAAATCAGTGAGACCCAGTCATTTTGGTGGTAGTTTGTGAAACATCGCAGATATTGTTCCAATACCTGGTTCACTCTTTCTGATGGGCCATCGGTTTGTGGACAGTAGGTGTTGATGCATGGATACACACCTCTAGGAAATGGAACATCTCCTTCCAAACCCAAGGCACAAACTGGGAACCCCATTCTGAGGAGATGTGGTCCAGAAGGCCTTCGAGGCCCAACACATGTGTGAGGAGGAGACTAGCAATATTCTTGGCAGTGGGAAGATGTGCACTGGAAATGAAGAGTGTTATCTTCATCAGTTGATCCACTACTGTCAATATGGTATGTCATCCCTCAGATTCTGGTAATTTGACAACGAAGTCTATTGTAATGTTAGCCTGAGACCTGGTGAGGTCGAGGGGGTCATAGTGGGTATTAACATCTCAAAGTGTTTAGTGCAGGGAACTTTGGTATGGCCACAGTTATTGCAAGACCTGATGTAGGCCTGAATGTTGGACCACAGTTTTGGACACCAGAAAGACTGATGTGCTGTGTGAGTGGTTGTGACATTCCCCTGGGGTTATCTGGACCGGTGATCTGCTAGGTCACTCCAATCCTTGACTCTCGGAGCCAGCCTTACCCTGCTCTCCTGTGAGAACCCCCACTCCTGGGCTGTTCACGCACAGCCTCTAGCATGTAAGCTGCTCCTTGGATTGTGCAACCAAATGACACAATATCTCCAGACCCAGACACAACCCTAGGAACTTCTGCCTTGCAGTGTCCAGTTATGCCTGCTGGATGCTGCAAGCTTTTATGAGTTCATCAATTTAACAAAGAAATTGATATGCACCAAGCTTGTTATCCCAAGGGGAGTCTCTGACATGCTTCAAACCAAATGCACTGCTTCAGGTAGAAGAAACAAACAAATTTATTAACTACAAGGGTAGATTTGAAGCAATATTAAGTGATAGGTGAAAAGTCAGAGTGGTTACCAAAACAAAATAAAATAAAATATAAGCACACAGTCTAAACTCTCAACTCTATTAGACTGGGCAACATCTAGATTAAGCAGTTTTTCTCACCCCACTGGATATTGCAGTCCTTAATATACAAGTTTGTTCCTTAAACCTGGGCCAATCTCCTCTGTTGGAGTCTTGTCTTCTTCTCAGTGTCTTAGTTGTTTGAGCGAAGATGGGGGCAGGAGAAGGGCCCAGTATGTGTCAACTCTGTCTGTTTTATACTCTCAGTCTATATGTGTGGAGAACACAAGTCCAGGCATGGCTGGGGGGCATTGCTAAGTCTCTCCAAGCAAGGTTGAGCAATTCCCCTGGTGTGGCCTCATGCAGGTGAGTCATTGCATTGTAGCTCCCTTGCTGGACAATGGCTGTTGATGGGTTGTTTGACACCCCGCCCGGGTGTTGGTTACTTTCCTTGCTGTTGCTTCTGGGGAGCTAATATCTGGCTGATTTCCCCAACTTACAGCATGTTTTAATGACCACCATGCAACACAATTCTCATAATTTCATATGCATTAATGATACACATATATGGATAGAGAAATGACTTTCAGCAGATCATAACCTTTCCCCTGATACCTTACAAGGCCTGCTTTATATGTAATATACAATTATATGAAAATTAGGAATATGGGGGTTACAGTATGCTCCCCAAAGGTATAGAATGTCACAGTAGTCTTTGCCTAGTTAAAGTGTCCAACCCAAGGGATGTCATGGCAAATGCACAGGGCTTCCAAACAGAGCCATGCCTCAGGGACATAGAGGTGCCTGTGAACTTACCCTGGGGTTGTAGAGCTGGCTGAGCTCAATGTATTCCCTGATTCATCTTCCACTGATCATGTTCGTTTGAGTGCCCACAGAAGTCTTAGCCTCTTTGGACTGGTAGGTGGATCCAACCAATGTATGTGTGGGAGTTCCCTTTGATCACCCACAACCTACTTTGTCTCCGGTTACAGATACTTCTGCCCTCGGTTGGGGAGTCCATCTGGGAACTCTTCAGACTCAAGATCTCTGGTCTAGCCAAGATTTGGGTCTCCATATAAACGTAAGAGAGTTGAGAGCCATTCATCTAGCTTGTCACACTTTCCATCCCTACTAGTTCTTATGGACAACACAACATGGATGTTCTATGTGAAAAGCCCGTGATGGGGCCAGATTAACACTTCTATGCCAAAAGGCAATAATGCTTTGGGAGTTTTGCATCTCCAACTCAATCTATCTCTAAGCCTCCCAGTGTCCAGAAGAGTCAGGCAGATCGACTGAGTAGATATTTCACCAGTCACCACGCGTGGTCTCTCCATCCAGATATAGTCAAATACATTTTCCAAATCTGGAGTGTCCCCATATAGACTTGTTTGCAAGCTGGCACAACAGGAAATGTTATCAATTTGTTCATGAGTAGGTCACTGTCTAGGGTCTCTGACAGATGCTTTCCTGTTGCCCTGGAAAGACAATCTAATGTATGCTTTCCCTCCAGTTCCGTTTCTACCCAGAGTGCTGTTAAAAATCTAATAGGATTGTGCTCACATGATACTCATAGCACTGGCATAGCCTCACCATCATTGGTTTTCCACTCTGCTGACCCACTCAATCAGGGCTTCATTGACAGTTCCACCAGACCCAGACCTGATGTCACGGGACCATGGCCACCTTCTTCATCCCAAACCAAAGGTCCTTCACTTTTCAGCCTGGATTCTCCATGGTTAACATCTCAGGATGTGATCTGTGCAAAACATCCTCTTAAAAAGCAGAAAACTGTCTACTAGGTACGCTTACCTGTTGACGTGGAAAAGATTCTTCTTCTGGTCTCAGAGAAAAGGTGTTTCTCCTGGCTCCAATACAACATGTGCTGGACTATTTGTTATACCTGAAGCAGCAAGCTCTTGCCATTAGTTCCATCAGGATGCACCTAGCAGCTATCTGTTATTTTCACCCACCGAATAATAATCACTCACTTTGCTCCAATTCCATGTCTCTCGGGATTTTGGAGGGTCTTGACCGCTTATACCCCCAGGTAGAGGATCCTATTCCCCCTTGGGACTTAAACCTGATGCTAGAAAAGCTAATGGGTTCGCCCTTTGATCAAATGTTTATGTGTTCGTTGCTTCATCTTTCAATGAATGTATCATTTTCGGTGGCAGTTATCTCTGTAAGGAGAGCAGGAGAATTGAGAGCCCTGGTATGACCTACTATATACAATCTTCGACAAGGTATACTTATGCCTTCATCCAAAATTTCTCACCAAAGTGATTTCTCACTTCCATATCAATCAAGCAATTTACTTACCAACTTTCTTCCCTAAGCCTCGTGCTCATAAGGATGAGGAGAGATTCCACACATTGGATGTTAGGAGAGTGTTAGCATTTATTTGGCTAGGACTAAACTATTTAAGTCATACTCACAACTGTTCATAGTGGTTGCAGACAGGATGAAGAGTCTTCTGGTTTTATCCCAAAGAATGTTGCCATAGATTTCCTCCTGTATACGTTTGTTCTATGACATGGCCAATGTAACTCCTCTGATCAAGGTACTAGTTTAGCACAGTCAACAAGGTCACATGCAGCCTCTGCAACCTTCTAGCTCAAGTGTCTATACGGGACATTTGTAGAGCTGTAACTTGATCTTCAGTGCATACTTTTGCTTCTCATGATGCCATCTCCCAACAGTCTAGAGATTATACTAGATTTGGACATGTAGTCCTTCAATCATTATTCAGGTAGACTCTGATCTCACCTCTGGATTGAACTGCTTGTGAGTCACCTGAAGTGGAATGGACATGTGCAATCACTTGAAGAAAAAACAGTTACTAATCTGTTCTGTACCTGTTTGTTGAGGTGAGTCGCACATGTCCATTCTACGACCTCCCATTCCTTCCCCTTTATATTGGAGTCTGTCCTGTAAGCAGAGCCAACAATGACACTGTAATAGATAATGTAATAGACAATGTAATAGATGCATCCACCATGGGCTGGGGTACCCAGCTTCAACATCTTCAAGCTCGGGTGTTACGGACAACTCAAGAGACTATGCTCCATATAAATATCATGGAACTTCGAGACATCTGTCGTGCCTGCAACACATTACTTATCACCATCAGAAACCAAGTGGTTTAAGTTCTGACTGACAACACCACTGCTATGTTTTACCTAAAGAAGCAGGAAGGTGCAAAGTCAAGTTGGCTTTGTCAAGAAGCAATTCCCTTGTGAAATTTCTGCATAAAAAACAATGTTTCTTTCAAGGCATTTCACCACCCAGGCGTGAGAAATGCCTTAGCAGACACTTCTTAGACCAGTGGTTCTCAAACTTTTGTACTGGTGACCCCTTTCACATAGCACACCTCTGAGTGCGACTCCCCCCTTATAAATTAAAAAAACTTTTTATATATTTAACACCATTATAAATGCTGGAGGCAAAGCGGGGTTTGGGATGGAGGCTCCCCCCTCGCAGGGTCCCAGAGATTCAGCTCCAGCCCAAACATCTACACCACAGTTTTACAGCCCCTTGGCCTTGGGCCAGCTGTGGGTGTTTAATTGCTGTGTAGATGTACCCTTAGATAATAGTCAGATCTCCTTTAGCTTTCAAAGACTGTTGGTCCTTTGAGGCACATGTAGCCCAACTAAGACCAACTGTCAGTACCTTGGTGCCCTCTAGAACATTCTGTTCCAATTACTTGATGACAAGGAAGGTAAGAGCCCCCCAAATTTTGTCACCATAGTGGACATCCAAAAATATTTATAAGATAGGACAAGACCACAGGGAAAAAAATGAGTAACTGAAATTATCATCTTCCCAATTCTGATCAAAGGTAGATGGGTAAGCAGGAATCCAATTAAATAGTATCTTCAGAGAAATAGAATTATAGATGAGCAGATAGCCATTCTTTAAAAGTATCCTACTGACTGGATTCCAGCTCTCGGAGACTAAAGGCTGAGTGCTCAAAAGGAGTTAGGCACCTAAGTCCCAGTTTTGGCTCCACTTTGATGCACAGAACTCCTGCTGAAACCCTGTAGGTGCCTAAACTCGGTTGGTATTTAAGGTTTTGTATTAAATGTTCCACAGGCTCTAACTCACCTGAGGGGCCTGATCTGATAGCCATGCTCAGGGGCTGCCTGCCAGATCAGACCCCCATAGGCAAGCTTACACAAAACTGCCGGGGGCGGAGGAGGAGAACTTCTTTCCTGACTTTTAGCCCAGCGGTTAAGGTGCATACCTGAGATGTAGGAGACCCCCTTGTTCAAGTCCCCCCTTTACCTCAGGGGGAGAAGGGACTTAAATAGGGACCTGCCACTTCTTGGGTGATTGCTCTAAGCCAGTGATGCCCAACTGGTGTGCTGTCAGGCCCAAACTGGTGTGCTGTGGAATTTTTTGAAAAATTACACGTGAGAACAAAAAAACTTCCCTTGTATTTTAATTAGTGTCGTGCTGCACTATTGCTCTTTGGGATGAGTCCCCTTTTAAAGACTATGCACACATCACATTCCATTCCCCAAAGCAAGGTTATGAGGGATAAAACGTAAAGATGAGGTGCCCTGATGAATGCACTGCGCTGCACTGAGCCTTTGATGATGATGCATATAAAAAGCCATGCAATTCAAGCCTAAGTCTTATATTTACATTTGACTTGGGCTAAAAGCTGGAACAAGCCAGACCCGGAACGACATTATAATTAATTATATTGCATTTTAAAACAGTGGAGAAAGTGACACACACTTGGGAACACTATTTTGGGAATGAGAAGAAACGATTATTAATTGCTTGTCATCTCAAAACATTATTTTCAAGTGTGTGTCATTTCCTTCACTTGAGCTTGCTTTTGTCCAGAGTTCTTATATTTTGCTGTAATGGAAATTTAGTTTCCACTGTTGAAAACGTTAATTCTGGCACAAAAAACAGGTTGCGATCTAATGTTAGCCTCTATGGTTGTTTTGACTTTAACCCTCATTCTGGATTTGCTCATAAATATTCGTGAGACAAAATTAAAAATGGGCTATGATAGATGCAACATTTTGCTATGCTCATATGAACTTGACTTTCTGAGAGTCACATGGTGGTCAGTGTGTTTTTCAAATCTTAAAAATCTCAACCGCTACAGTGGTGAATTTCGAATTTATGACCCAAAAACGGACAAATATTTGAAGAAAAAAGATGTTAGCAGTTCCACATCTACTTGCAGTGATGAAGCTGAACATAAAACTAAGAAAGTGAAAGTGGTAAACCGACACTTCTGTGAGAGCTATCTGCAATATAGATTTTCATCTACAGGGGAACCATCTTGCCTTCTTCCACAATGTCTCGTGTGTGGGAAGAAACTCTCAAACAATGCCATGTTAAGCTAAAACCACCTTACAAGCAAATAGCCATCCCTTGCCAATAAGGACATACTTGTTTTTAAGTGTTTGAGGGATCAGAATGAAAAGAAAGTGCGATGGATGATAGGCTGTGCAACTGTTTCTGACAAAGTGGATATAAACTGTTCAGGAAGGACAGGCGGGGTAGAAAAGGTGGGGGAGTTGCATTGTGTGTAAGAGAGGAGTATGACTGCTCAGAGCTCCGGTATGAAACTGCAGAAAAACCTGAGGAGTCTCTGGATTAAGTTTAGAAATGTGAGCAACAAGGGTGATGTCGTGGTGGGTGTCTACTATTGACCACCAGACCAGGGGGATGAGGTGGACGAGGCTTTCTTCCGACAACTAGCAGAAGTTACTAGATCGCAGGCCCTGGGTCTCATGGGAGACTTTAATCACCCTGATATCTGCTGGGAGAGCAATACAGTGGTGCACAGACAATCCAGGAAGTTTTTGGAAAGTAAATATAAATAAATGGAGATATCCTATCTCCTAGAGCTGGAAGGGACCTTGTAAGGTCATGGAGTCCAGCCCCCTGCCTTCACTAGCAGGACCAAGTACTGATTTTGCCCTAGATCCCTATGTGGCCCCCTCAAGGATTCAACTCACAACCCTCGGTTTAGCAGGCCAAAGCTCAAACCACTGAGCTATCCCTCCCCAGGGACAGTTTCCTGGTGCAAGTGCTGGAGGAACCAACTAGGGGCAGAGCTCTTCTTGACCTGCTGCTCACAAACCAGGAAGAATTAGTAGGGGAAGCAAAAGTGGATGGGAACCTGGGAGGCAGTGACCATGAGATGGTCGAGTTCAGGATCCTGACACAAGGAAGAAAGGAGAGCAGCAGAATACGGACCCTGGACTTCAGAAAAGCAGACTTTGACTCCCTCAGGGAACTAATGGGTAGGATCCCCTGGGAGAATAACATGAGGGGGAAAGGAGTCCAGGAGAGCTGGCTGTGTTTTAAAGAATCGTTATTGAGGTTGCAGGAACAAACCATCCCGATGTGTAGAAAGAATAGTAAATATGACAGGCGACCAGCTTGCTTTAACAGTGAAATCCTTGCTGATCTTAAACACAAAAAAGAAGCTTACAAGAAGTGGAAGTTTGGACAAATGACCAGGGAGGAGTATAAAAATATTGCTCAGGCATGCAGGAGTCAAATCAGGAAGGCCAAATCACACTTGGAGTTGCAGCTAGCAAGAGATGTTAAGAGTAACAAGAAGGGTTTCTTCAGGTATGTTAGTAACAAGAAGAAAGTCAAGGAAAGTGTGGGCCCCTTACTGAATGAGAGAGGCAACCTAGTGACAGAGGATGTGGAAAAAGCTAATGTACTCAATGCTTTTCTTGCCTCTGTCTTCACAAACAAGGTCAGCTTCCAGACTGCTGCACTGGGCAGCACAGTATGGGGAGGAGGTGACCAGCCCTCTGTGGAGAAAGAAGTGGTTCGGGACTATTTAGAAAAACTGGACGAGCACAAGTCAATGGGGCCGGATGCGCTGCATCCGAGGGTGCTAAAGGAGTTGGTGGATGTGATTGCAGAGCCATTGGCCATTATCTTTGAAAACTCATGGCGATCGGGGGAGGTCCCGGATGACTGGAAAAAGGCTAATGTAGTGCCCATCTTTAAAAAGGGGAAGAAGGAGGATCCAGGGAACTACAGGCCAGTCAGCCTCACCTCAGTCCCTGGAAAAATCATGGAGCAGGTCCTCAAGGAATCAATTCTGAAGCACTTAGAGGAGAGGAAAGTGATCAGGAACAGTCAGCATGGATTCACCAAGGGCAAGTCATGCCTGACTAACCTAATTGCCTTCTATGAGGAGATAACTGGCTCTGTGGATGAGGGGAAAGCAGTGGATGTGTTATTCCTTGACTTTAGCAAAGCTTTTGATAAGGTCTCCCACAGTATTCTTGCTGGCAAGTTAAAGAAGTATGGGCTGGATTAATGGACTATAAGGTGGATAGAAAGCTGGCTAGATCGTCGGGCTCAGCGGGTAGTGATCAATGGCTCCATGTCTAGTTGGCAGCCGGTATCAAGAGGAGTGCCCCAAGGGTCGGTCCTGGGGCCGGTTTTGTTCAATATCTTCATTAATGATCTGGAGGATGGCATGGACTGCACTCTCAGCAAGTTTGCAGATGACACTAAACTGGGAGGAGTGGTAGATATGCTGGAGGGTAGGGATAGGATACAGAGGGACCTAGACAAATTAGAGGATTGGGCCAAAATAAACCCCATGCACTGCTATAGACTAGGGACCGAATGGCTAGGCAGCAGTTCTGCAGAAAAGGACCTAGGGGTTACAGTGGATGAGAAGCTGGATATGAGTCGACAGCGTGCCCTTGTTGCCAAGAAGACTAATGGCATTTTGGGCTGTATAAGTAGGGGCATTGCCAGCAGATTGAGGGATGTGATCGTTCCCCTCTGTTCAACATTGGTGAGGCCTCATCTGGAGTATTGTGTCCAGTTTTGGGCCCCACACTACAAGAAGGATGTGGAACAATTGGAAAGAGTCCAGCGGAGGGCAACAAAAATGATTAGGGAGCTGGAGCACATGACTTATGAGGAGAGGCTGAGGGAACTGGGATTGTTTAGTCTGCAGGAGAGAAGAATGAGGGAGGATTTGATAGCTGCTTTCAACTACCTGAAAGGGGGTTCCTAAGAGGATGCATCTAGACTGTTCTTGTTCTGTCATCTGATACCACTGAGGAGTAATTGTTTCAAGTTGCAGTGGGGGAGGTTTAGGTTGGATATTAGGAAGAACTTTTTCACTAGGAGGGTGGTGAAGCACTGGAATGGGTTGCCTAGGGAGGTGGTGGAATCTCCTTCCTTAGAGGTTTTTAAGGTCAGGCTTGACAAAGCCCTGGCTGGGATCATTTAGTTGGGGATTGGACCTGCTTTGAGCAGGGGGTTGGACTAGATGACCTCCTGAGGTCCCTTCCCACCCTGATATTCTATGCTTCTATGATAAGTGCTGGAAGGCAAACTATGTGACATG
Source organism: Terrapene triunguis (assembly GCF_002925995.2). Taxonomy (NCBI): domain Eukaryota; kingdom Metazoa; phylum Chordata; order Testudines; family Emydidae; genus Terrapene; species Terrapene triunguis. The sequence goes on from NW_020664419.1 coordinate 5,413,354, forward strand.
AATTTTATCAACTCATAAAGAAATCGTGAGAGGAATGTTAGGTGCACAGGCAGTCAAGGACATTGAAAAGTTCCCCTTTCAGATAACACAATAAGTTGCTGCATTGGTGACATGTCGGGTGATATTAAGATGGTGGTCTAAGAAAAATTAAAATCAAACGGAAAATTTGCATTGCAGCTTGATGAATCGACAGATATCAGTGGCCATGCTCAACTCTTGGCTAATGTAAGGTATGTTGACGGAGATAGTATCAAAGAAAATTTTTTGTTTTGCAAAGAACTACCAGTCACATGACTGGAGAGGAAATATTCAGCGTGACAACCGCCTACCTTGAAGAAGAACTTCACTGGAAAAATTGTATCAGTGTTTGCACCGATGGGGCAGCCTCCATGACTGGCAAAGTGAAGGGGTTTGTAAGCAAGGTCAGGAACAAAACCCAGATGTCTGGGTGACCCACTGTTTCCTGCACTGTGAAGCTCTTGTTGCCAAAACACTGCCAGAAGAATTGTCTTTCATGTTAGATGGAGCAGTAAAGATAATGAATTTTATAAAATTGCGGCGCTTAAAATAACGCTTTTTCTCCTCGCTGTATAAGGCAACAGGAGCAGAACACCAGAGTTTACTTGTGCACATTGAAATACGCTGGCTTTCCCATGGAAAAGTTCTTTCTAACTTGTATGAACTGAGAGAGGAGATCAAAATGTTCCTAACTTGAAAGAAAGCACATGGACTTGATCGCGGCTATGGCATGGTGCACAAAGCTTGCCTACCTGGCTGATATATTCTGCCACCTCAATGAAACGAGCAGGAAAATGCAAGGTAGAAACAAGCATCTTTCCTCCACCACAGATAAACTGCATGGGTGTAGGTCTAAGTTAGCCCTCTGGTATGAAAAAGTGGCCAAAGGAACAACAGAAATATGCCCCTTGGCAAATGCAGCAGATCTTGCTGGCGGTATTTTGGTCAATGTCGTTTGAGTATTTGGAAAGTCTGGAAGAAAAATCCAGGTCGAGATGTCCACCTGGTCTGAGACCCAATGCAAAGTGCGAAGAATGTTACAATAACGGCTCAAGGTCAGCTTGCCGAATTAAGGATGGACTGCACTTTGAAAATGAAGTCTGATGACAAGCATGGGCAGCGGGTATAATAGGCCAGGGAAGTGGCTAAGTGGCTCGGCCCATGCTCGGGGAGGGCTCAGCCCAGCGCTGGGACCAGGCCAGTGGCTTGGCCCGGTGTGACTGGGGCGGGGGGCTGGGGCTCCTCCTGTTAAGGGGTGGGGGTTTCAGAGCTACAGCCTGTGGGGGGCAGGGCCTCGGGCAGAAGGGGTGGGGCCAGCAGACTAGCCTCCCCAAAGCAGGGGTTCACCTGCCGCCCATGATGACAAGCCGTTGGACTCTTTCTGGATGAAGGTGGGAGGCAAATATCCTGTCATCTCTGACCATGCCATCTCCATTCTGTTGCCCTTTTCAGCAACATATCTGTGCAAGCTACGTTTTTCAAGCCTGACTAATCAAGAACAGAGCATCTGAGGTCGGTGGAGCAAGAGCTCAGAGTGGCCCTGTCAACATTTCCTCCCAGGATAAAACGACTCTGCGCATCAAGACAAGCTCAGATGTCTTATTAAAAGTTATTTATTTTAATTTTTGATCATTCATCACAGTGTGCAGCACTGCTCTATTCATCAAATTCAGGGCAGCATTTTGAAGTTGCATTCCATGTCAGATAGTCCTAGGCTCGGATCTCTGACTTGGAGTTTGGCTTTTGATGTTGCTCACTTTGTTGTTCATCACATAATAAAACAATTTTGTTTATTTGGTGTCTTGTTGGTGTGAATGTGTGAGGCCACTGAAAATACTTGTCACAGACTATAATAAAGTTAAGGATGTTAGAGTCTTCATTGTTTGGAGGAAAGGGGTTTTACTCTCAATACTTCCTGACCCCGAAAGCAAAAGGGGGTCTCAGGCCTATTTTAGATCCAAGAGAGTTAAATAAGTTCTTGAAGAAAGCAAAATTCCAGATGGTCACTCTAGCTTCCATCATTCCTACCCTGGAGCCAGGGTATGCGGCTCTCAACTTAAAGGATGCTTCCTTTCATATGGCAATTCATCAGAGCCACAGACAATTTCTAAGATTCCTTAACAGCAGTTTCCATTATCAGTTCACAGTGCTCCCTTTTGATCTCTCGGCTGCCCCTGTGTATTTACAAATTGTATGGCAGTGGTAGCAGTGCTCCTTTGGAGGTCAGCAGTCCACATCTTCCCTTACCTGGATCACTGGCAGATAAGAGGTCAATCCAGGTCGTAGGTGTTATCCAGCATGAACATAACCAGATCCGTGTTCAATGCCCTCAGCCTGCTGATCAACACAGAGAAGTCAGTCCTGTCTCCTGTACAGAAAATGGAATTTATTGGGACAGTCCTGGAGTCTACAATGACCAGGGGGTTGGGGGCGGCTCCCCGCTTTATGTCTGCGCGAGGCAGCAGAGAGTGCTCGTGCTGTCCTTACAGGTACTGTTAAGGGAAAACCCTCAAACAACTGTGCACTGGAGCACACAAATCCCTACAGTGGAATGGACATGTGCAACACATCTCGAACAACAACAGTTCCGGAAAGGCTAGAACCATTTCTCAGCTGTTTTGCTTCACATTTTCAACGAGTCTTACATGATTTAGGCTCCTCAGTCACTTTTGAAAATGGGGCATAGTCGCATAGGTGCTTTGGAAAATGTTACACCTTGTCTTGTGATGTTTCAGGAAACACCTTTGATTTCCAAAAAATTCTCCCGTCTCTTGACTTGTTTCTATTTCAGTATTGCCACCCTAAAAAGGTGAAAAATCATGAGTCAAACCACCCACCAAATCAGGAGATTGCCCCCCCCCCAAATCTTCAGTGTGTGTGTGTGTGTGTGTTATATAAAATCAGGGATCGTCAACCCTTTGGCATGCGGGAAGCAGTGACCAGCACATCGGCCCACGCCGCTTCCTGCAGCCCCCTTTGGCTTAGAACGGCAAACAGCGGCCAGTGGGAGCTGCAATCGGCCAAACCTGTGAACGCTGCAGGTAAACAAACCGTCCCGGCCCGCCAGTGGATTTCCTTGATGGGCCACGTGCCAAAGGTTGCCGATCTCTGATATATATGGTGGGTTTTAGTCTGTCTTATGATTTTTGAACTCCCTTGCCTACCCGCAGTGTGTGTGTGCTTGTGGGAGACAATCTTTCCCTCTCCCAAATTCATTGAGCAAGGTGATTTTGGCTCCCTCTGCAGGAACTCTTGCTCCTGCCTCATAGTGCAGAGCTTTCAGTGTCTCCTCAATATTCTAATGAATTCTGTGCCCCCCAAACCCACCTCTGCTCCAGGGGTTCTTCACCCCACTCCCCCTCACTTAGGCCAATGGAGCAGCTGCACAGGAGTCCTCTTCTCCTTTCTAAGGACTGAGTGGAGGCAACTCCAGGGGTTCTTCATTCTCTTCCAGACCTGGTGTTGCTGGAAGTCAGAGGGACGAAGCAGAATGGCCCATTTTTTCAGAGGGGATGGGAGGGAATAGAGCCACTATAAATAGTTGGGCTCTTTCTGCTCCCCTCCTGTGAGAATGGTGTTGGCTGCTCCCCCTCCTGTACCCAAAATGCCTCTAGGCTCTGGCAGGGGAGGGATCATGCAGATCCCTACATCAGCTCTGATTAGCTGCTCTTCCCTTGGAGGTGGGGAAGTGGGGGAAAGCAGCCAATCAGTGGAGGTTTTCCCCCTGACCAGGCTACAATTTGCACGGGGGCTAGATTTTCTAGCATCATTGCCAGACAGGCTCCCCACCCACACACCCACCCCAAAAAATACTCACTATTAAATTATCAAGGTTGGCAACACTGCTTTCTCATCCCTTCTGTGGCAGCCAGGGAATACCCTGACACCCTGCTTTGGCAGCACTTTTCCAGTAGCAAAACGCCGTTCTTTGGAAAGTGGTAAAATTCCTTCTGCAGCCTAGGGGTTACAAGGCAAGCTCTCTGTGACATTCTAAATCTTGGGGGAGCGTACTGTAACCCCCATATTCCTCATTTTCTTACAATCGTGATCTTACATATAAAGCATGCCTTGTAAGGTATCAGGGGAAAGGTTATGATCTGCTGAAAGTCATTTCTCTATCCATATATGTGTACCATTAATGCATATGAAGTTATGAGAATTGTGTTGTATGGTGGTTACTAAACATGCTGTAAGTTGGGGAATCAGCCAGATATTAGCTCCGCAGAGGCAACAGCAAGGAACATAACCAACGCCCGGGCAGGGTGTCAAACAACCCATCAACAGCCATTGTCCAGCAAGGGAGCTACAATGCAATGACTCACTTGCCTGAGGCCACACCAGGGGAATTGCACAGCCTTGCTTGGAGAGACTTAGCAATGGCCCCCAGACATGCCTGGACTTGTGTTCTCCACACATATAGACTGAGAGTATAAAACAGACAGAGTTGACACATACTGGGCCCTTCTCCTGCCCCCACCTTTGCTCAAACAACTAAGACACTGAGAAGAAGACAAGACTCCAACAGAGGAGATTGGCCCAGGTTTAAGGAACAAACCTGTATATTAAGGACTGCAATATCCAGTGGGGTGAGAAAAACTGCTTAATCTAGATGTTGCCCAGTCTAATAGGGTTGAGAGTTTAGACTGTGTGCTTATATTTTATTTTATTTTATTTTGTTTTGGTAACCACTCTGACTTTTTGGCTATTACTTAATATCACTTAAAATCTACCTTTGTAGTTAATAAATTTGTTTGTTTATTCTACCTGAAGCAGTGCGTTTGGTTTGAAGCATGTCAGAGACTCCCCTTGGGATAACAAGTCTGGTGCACATCAATTTCTTTGTTAAATTGATGAACTCATATAAGCTTGCAGCATCCAGCAGGCATAACTGGGCACTGCAAGACAGAGGTTCCTAGGGTTGTGCCTGGGACTGGAGATATTGTGTCATTTGGTTGCACAATCCAAGGAGCAGCTTACATGCCAGAGGCTGTGCGTGAACAGCCCAGGAGTTGGGGTTCTCACAGCAGAGCAGGGTAAGGCTGGCTCCCAGACTTGAGGATTGGAGTGACCTAGCAGATCACTGGCCGGATAACACCAGGAGAACATCACACTCTCCCACAAAGTGTGCTTGCAGTTTCCAGCCACCTGAGGTCTCTGTTATTTCCAGTCTAGCAGTTAGCAAGATAGGGGTATACATTTTTATATTGGTTTATAGAATATGCTGGGGACTCTCGTGAATTCGCATGGAGACTTCCTGGGAGCGCTTCAAAGCAGATGGATTCCAGAAAAGGGTAACTCACTGCCCACCTCTCAGAATCCACCTCCATCCATATTTAAAGGTAAAGAGAGTTTTTCAAAAGCAATGAGAAAGCTGCATACAGGGCTTCTGCATATAGGGCCAGACCAGGCAAGGATATAGACAAAATAAAAGAAAAATTTACAGCTAAGATCAGAGTCTGGCTGTGCATTAAAAAACAAGATGGCCCCTGTTCAGCATTCCCCTGAGGGAGCTGATGGGCAAAGAGGAGAAGAATCTGCAATGTTGCTAGCAATTAGGGAATTCAGAATGAGATGTACGACGTCAGAAGAGACTCATCTCTTCCCTTCATGACGTACATAAGTCAATAACTGGAATTAAAGAGTTTGGCCAGACAAGAAATTAGAGTAGAAGCTCTGCAAAGATCTGATTTAATGGAGGAAGAAACCTCTGAGAGGGACAAAGCTCTGATTTTTCTCAATACAATCAAGTAAAATTAATCCCGGCATCAGCACCAAATACTGGTCCCTTGGCTCAGCACACTTATGTGTTTAGGGTTTTGATCGGAATAACTGAAAAGATTATTGACAGCAAATAAACTTTGCCAACCACAAGACAACAAGAACATGTTTAAGGAGTAATATTAGGGGATGGGCGAGTGACAGCTAACCGCCCATTCTGTGTTTAAAACCAGAATCCCAACATGAGAAGGTTCTATTTAAAATTCAGTGTCATAATAGTCTGATTGCACTTTCACACACCAGCTAAACTCTAACATAAAATTCTTGTTCTTCTCCAGGGAAGTTTTGTTTTTATGGTGCAGAGAGCTAAAGAGAACTACCTAGATTTTTCTCTTTAAACCTTGAAAGCTTTTTATCTCTTTCCTCCCCTCTTCCTAAGATTGTGTCTGTAGAGACACTTAGCTGAGAAGTGCCGGAGATCATGAGGGATGGTGCAGTAAAATGGTGGCAGTGATGGAATGTGTTCTTCTTCACAACGTTCTAGAAAAGCATTGGTCAGTAATAAGTCAGGGAACAATAAGAAGGCAGGTGGAGAGCACTTCACATATTCATAGCACAGTTCCAGTAATAACTGAGTATCAGAACACCTGTAAATCAAGCTTCAGTCTTACAATTTTGCAGATGGGGAAACTGAGTCACAGAGCGGTTAAGAGATTGTCGTAGGTCATACAGCAAGTCAACTGCAAACTTCAGATTCAAACTCGGGGATCTCCAGATCATAGGGACAAGTGTGTAGCAGATAGAGGCAATTGCAGGTATGAGCTTCAGTATAGTTCAAAGATGGTATATATTTGAAGCTTCATCATTTTATTATTAACAAAACTATAACACCTGCACTAATGGAATAAACAGAGGCCACGCTTAACCAGAAACAGTGAGCTTGTCTATTTTTCCCATTGTCTATTTGGGTTCATATAAAAAAACCCATCATGAACTGTCAGGTTGTGGCTTTAAAATCTTGAACGTAGTTGTACTTGATAGCACAAAGAGGGACAAACACCTTTTTAAAAAAAATAACAATCCATGTAACATTAAAGCACTGCAATGATGCTACTTAGCATTTATCTTACACTTTGTACATTCAATGTTTTTTTTTTTGGGTGGTATTAATAATATACTGATAGGGAAACCGAGGCAGAAAGATTAAATGGTTTGCAAGTGGTCTTGTAATGCCGACAGACCCCGGTTGTCGTTGGGCGGGATTGAACCGTGGGCCTCTGGAGCTTAGTGCATGAGCCTCTACAGCCTGAGCTAAAAGCCACCTGGCTGTTAAGCAAGCTCATTTTATCTCTCTCTTTAAGTGGTCTCGGTGCCACTAGATGGGACAGAATGCCACACCCAGAAGGTGTGTGGGTTACAGTCGCACAACAGATAGTTGTCAAAACTGAGATTAGCACTCAGACGATCTTAGCTCCTATTACTGTTTAACAAAAGTGTTGTTCTTATCAGTAGAACCCCCGCGCCCCCCAAAATAGCCAAATTTGATATTTCATGGAGACATTTTCTTCTTCTAATTGGAACTGGTATTATATGAATTCCATCATCATACATCAGAAAACCAGGTACCATTCAGCTACTGTCCTATTGAACAGAGTTTCCATCTCTATAGCTAAATGCAGACTTTTTCTATTTTTAGGTTAAGCGCCTGCTCCTGCTAAAACTTCACTCTCTGTATTGATACACATCTGAAATGAAACTGCTTTGGTGTAAGTAACTGCAATGTAGTATGTAGTGTCAAGCCACTTCCTACAAACTAAACTTTACCACATTTTGCAAACAGCATGACTTCCTGGATGAGGATTACTACTAATATCTGAGCAGAGGAGCTTTATTATCTCAAGTAGATTAAGGCAGCAAAAGAATGATTTGTTGACCACAGAGAAATGTCAGCTGTGGCCTCAAAATGGCTTTCCCTTTTTCCGTCCTAGTGCAAATGACAGATCATTGATTCAACCAGTGAAAGCCCCTTAGCCTTTGAGAAATCATCTCTGACACTTTCTCAATGTTGTCTAGAAAACATGTGAACAGGTTACATGGAGCTCACTTTCTTTGTGATACAGGGCACGCTCAGCTCCATAAAGATGGCTGGAGATGAAAAAGCCAAGAGACCATTTTGTTACTTTCTGGAAAGTAAAACCTGGTTTACTATTGCTTGATTGTTGGTGTAGATTAACTGAAACCCTGAGCGCTTTAAGGAAAGAAATTAGTAGTTTAGGAAATTCCGTATTCTAAGGAAGTAAGCAGCTTTTGTGCCCACAAACCAACAAGAAACAATCCAGAATAGGTACATGAGATTTTTCGTCTGAGTAATGCATGATTTCTCTAACCCATCACTGTAACAGTAGGCAGATCAAAGGATCCTTACAACTTGTCTGGCCTAAATAGTTCTAAGACATCTGTATTTTCCTGTAATGCTAGGAAATCTAAAATTAGAAACAGCAGTGTTAGTAAACCCTAAAATCACCTGCAAATGAATAGGAGTTTCATGCTAGTAGTTGAAAGACAGTCCCTGTTCACTAGAGATACTAATCATATTTATTGCGATTTTTCCCCCAATCAAGAAATGCTATTTATTTATCTCAAGAGATTTTAATAGACCTGCAGCAAATCCTGTAAGTTTATTTTGGGTTAAGGAGAAGACCCCAAGAGTTGCTATTAGGTTATGCATGTTCAACAACATGAGTTGGTTGCATTTCAGGAAAAGGTTTGAAATGTACTAGTATGTTTTGAGTTGGAACTGGTATGTTTTCAGTGCAAAATATCTTTAAATGATATGGTGCATACATATGCAATTTTCTCTTCTGAAACTCCCAAGGAGTCTCAAGACCAGAGGTGAAAGCTCATGAACACACCACATGATATAGGCAAAGACTGTTGGATGAACTGAAGACTTCACTGCAGAAATAACTGGAATTGCTCCTCGGTATTTGTGATCTTTATAGAAGACAGACTGTGTGTTATGGAACAGTTAGATTAGGCTGCTGCCCCAGATCCCTTGTAAATGGGGGATGTGTGACACCTCATGGAGGGTTTATCCTCATTAGAGAATTGCATCTTGAAAGATTTTCATCTTTTTATTAAATGGACAAATTTAAGGGCAAAATTATGTCATCGTCCCCAGCATGTTTTCTAGAGGATGCATTTAACTATGTCTGTGTGAAATGTTCAGAAACCAATATGTAAATAAGGTCAGTAAGGGCTGGTCTACACTGGGGGGGGGGGATCGATCCAAGATATGCAACTTCAGCTACGCGAATAGCGTAGCTGAAGTCGAAGTATCTTGGATCGAATTACCTGGGGTCCAGATGGCGCGGGATCGACGGCTGCGGCTCCCTCGTCAACTGCGCTACCGCCGGGCGCTCTGGTGGAGTTCCGGAGTCGATGGTGAGCGCGTTCGGGGATCGATATATCGCGTCTTAACGAGACGCAATATATCGATCCCGGATAAATCGATTGCTACCCGCCGATACGGTGGGTAGTGAAGACGTACCCTAAGGGGATGAGTCAAGTTCTGTATATCCTATTCTCTGCATTACTGTGCCCTGGGATGCAGTGTGAGAGCTAATGCTCACAGGTCTGCGCTTATCAGAAACCTTCCTTAGAACAGTGGAAATACCAAGGGCGGTCAAACCCTTGCATTTTGTGCTGAATTCTGTGATTTAATTATGTGCTTAACTTCAAAATACACACTAGAAACCTATTGAACGGGTATTTTCCATGTAACTATCACCTTCTTTCCTTCACTTCCTGAACTTATTTTGAATGATTGTCATCTCTTGTATAATTTTAACATTGTTATTCTTGTTTATAATAGAAATCAGAGGTAAAAATCTAGCGTGTTAATAAACTCTTTTCCCCTTCATGTTTGTTACTGTAGCATTGCCTGTGAGCTCCATGGCTACAGGGATTTTTGTTTTTTAAATGTAACCGATTAATGCAAACAGCTGTAACAAAGAGAGGGCATGCCAAATTCCAGGTCAACCTTTTTAATCACTGCTAATACAGTGTCTGAGGTGTCCTATTATAGTGGACTAGCAACACTATTATAGTTAAGGCTGAGACTAGCTCACGGTTTAACAGCTGAATTTTCTAATTTTATCCTCTAGTTTCTAGCGCTCCTATTATTGTAAATTCAGCTGTGTACACAGTTTATGTTGCACAATTCATATGGCATAGAGCACAGGTTCCAGGCGCAGGTGTGACTCCACTAATTAGGTGCCTGCACCCTGGAGAAGATGCACATGTAAGGCGAGGTGGTGACCTTGGGGAGATTAGAGGGTGGAGGGAATTTGGGAAGTGCAAGGCTGTGGCGGACAGAGAAAGAGGCAACTTTCCCCAGCTCCAGGCAGGGCCGGCGCTTCCATTTAGACGACCTAGACGGTTGCCTAGGGCACCAGGATTTGGGGGGGCGGCAATTCTGTGGCGGGGGGTCCTTCCATGCTCCGGGCCTTCGGCGGCAATTCTGCGGCGGGTCCTTCACTCGCTCCGGGACCCGCCGCCGAAGTGCCCCGAAGTCCGGGACTGCGGAAGGACCCCCCCGCCGCAGAATTGCCAACGATGACCCGGAGCGCGGAAGGACCCCCGCCTAGGGCGCCAAAAACCCTGGCGCCGCTCCTGGCTCCAGGGCTGCGGCTGTCGGGGAGGGGCTGCGGCTGTCGGGGAGAGACAGCCCGCCTTCCCAGCCTCAGCTCTGTGGCTGCTGTGGTGGGGGAGATATCCCCCTCCTTCCCAGCCCCAGCTCAGGGGCTGCTGCAGTGGGGGAGAGAGGGAGAGACCCCCCCTTCCTTCCCAGCCCCAGCTCGGGGGCTGCCGCAGCAGGGGAGAGAGGGAGAGACCCTCCCTCCTTCCCAGCCCCAGCTCGGGGGCTGCCGCAGCAGGGGAGAGAGGGAGAGACCCCCCCTTCCTTCCCAGCCCCAGCTCGGGGGCTGCTGCAGCAGGGGACAGAGGGCACATCCATTGCATTAGAAAGGTAAGACTCCTGATATTAAATATGAGTTGTGTGCTTTTATTTGTAGAACAAAAAAACGTTAATTATTACGTTTATTTTATATAGCGCTTTATCCAAAGCGCTTTACAATAGTTAGCTAATGGTACAAACAACATTTGGAAAGATCATTAAGTGGTCCACCGAGACCCTCAGCAATTTTCAAGTGGTCCACACAAAAAAAAAGTTTGAGAACCACTGGCATAGGGTTTTGGAGCAAATATATATATAATAAAAATCTCCTCTTAAATCTGTAGTGTAGTTAGCAGTCCATTCCATGACTACGGCGTCCAGGCCAGACTTTAAACAGTGCAGTCTGAGCAAACCGCTGCCTTGCAATTGGTGGGGTCATTTATACCTGCGCTAAGTGAGTGTAAAAAACACTACCAAGCAGAGATCTCTACTCACATACGCCACTGGTGGCATTTTACCCTCATTTTGCTTAGGTGCAAATGACTACACGTGGCACAAGCATATGGTGAATCAGACCTATGTTTAGGCAAGCTAGAGAGCCAGCAAAAACTATGGCATGTTTGGGTCCAGTAACCTGAACAAAAACCAACAAATCACCCGAATATTCATTACAACTGAGGGTACGTCTTCACTACCCGCCGTATCGGCGGGTAGCGATCGATTTATCCGGGATCGATATATCGCGTCTCGTGAAGACGCGATATATCAATCCCCGAACGCGCTCACCGTCGACTCCGGAACTCCACCAGAGCGAGCAGCGGTAGCGCAGTCGACGGGGGAGCCGCGGCCATCGATCCGGCGCCATCTGGACCCCAGGTAATTCGATCCAAGATACTTCAACTTCAGCTACGTG
>NW_020664419.1:5425059-5442467 GCF_002925995.2 Terrapene triunguis
CCCCCCCCCCCCCCCCCCAGTGTAGACCAGCCCTGAGACTTGTCTCTTTTCTACCAGCAGGGGCACTACAAACCTACTTCTGCCACAGCTTTCCAATGCTGATCTCTGCTGCTGTTAGCCTATGCTCTTCCGCCTTTTCCATTCATGTGTAAAGTATCTGTGTAAGTTAGATTGAAAACTCCTCAGGGAAAAGATTCTTGTTATCTCTCATGTTTTCATAAAGTGCTATATAACCTCCAGGGATGGTCCCCACTCTAACCCCCCTGATCCAAACATCCCCAGATGTGGAACAAAGGGTATGTCTACATTGCCTCTGTGAGTGAGGCTCCCAGCCCAGGAAAAACAGGCTTACGCCAGCGTGCTAAGAATAGCCGTGTAGGTGCTGCAGTTTGGGTTGTCAAGCCCACCCCTCACAGCTTGAGAGCCCAAGCTGCAACACCAAACCAACATCTATGCAGCTATTTTTAGCATGAGCTCAGATATCACAAGCCTGTCTACGGGGCCGGACGGCTTGCTCCCAGAGGCAATGTAGACATTGAGCGGCTCAGTGATTTGCCCAAAGAGGGAACTGAAGCCAGGTGATCGAAGTCCAAGGTTAGTGCCTCAACCACTGTTCCGTTTCAGCCCAGCATATGGTACTTGTTCTCCCTGAGGTTAATCTCAGTTTTGGGAGCCCATGTTCTAGAGAGGCTATACAGAGGATTTAGAAGCAGCAGCAGACTCCTTGGGGATGTGAACTGTAAGGGTTTTTGGGTTGGGCCTTCTCGATTTTGCCACAGGGTTGGCCCCTACCACCTTTTGGGAAAGTATTTCTTCATTTCTGAAGAGTGTGGCTCTCTATGAATTATTTACTCAAATGTTTTGTGGATAAATCTTCAGAGCTGCCAACTGCATACTGTTCCCTTTCATGTGTCACTTGTACTTGGAAAGAAACATACTAGACTGTACGTTGCAGTTTTAAACTCTGCATCAAAACCATGTCACAGTTAGAGCCCTCAACCCACAAAAGAGGAAATCGGAGTTCAGATTACCATGGTGCTTGGCTGACAGTATCATGTTGACATCTTACTGGAAATACCCATGTCAAATTTCCCCACTCATGTATTTTGGACACCTTTTTTTTTTAAAAAAAATTCCCTCTCGTCGCATACACAAAATGATCCTTTAACTAATTCCCCATCCACTTGTCAGATTTCATATACACAGCAGTAAAAACCTTGGACGGAAGACCCCTAAGGAAAATAGGTGATAAAGGAAGCAGTGTTTTCATGGTGGTATTCCTTCTTCTAAGACAATGTCATGATCATAGACTGCTGCAGCGGCACAGGAGTCAGCAAACAGAGCTGTCAACAGGGGAGTTTGAGTGGGACTTCTGTTGGAGGAGAAGGTATTTGTTTGAGTGGGAGTTTGCAGGGGGAGTTTGGGGGAAGACTAAGAGGCAGGCAGAGGAACAGACTGGCGAGTGAAGGGAGTGTGCAGTGTTCTAGCCGTGTTTTGGTGCTTGTTGGGGGTTTGTTTTGCTGTGGGTGGTGGTGGTGTGGTTTGGTTTGTATTTCCCAGATTTACAGGATTTAGGTTGGAAGCCTATGACAGATACAGAGGAAGCAGTAGTAGTGACCCAAGCAGTGGAAGACACAATGAAGATGACTGGATGTGGAAGCTGCAGCATGTACATGATCCTGGAGGGGGTACCTGATAAGAGTTTCAGCTGCATGAAGTACCGCCTTATAGAGCTGATGGAAGAAAAGATCCAAGGATTGGAGATGCAGGTGGAAACTCTGGTTGAGTTTAGAAGGGGGTTCGAGCGGATGATGGAGCAAAGACATGAGGAGTCTGAATGGAAAAGCTCAGACTTGCAGATGGAAGCAGGACGAAAGAACTCTGAGGGGAGACTGCTGGGTGAGGAAAGTGGACAGTGGAAGCATGTGACTAAGAGAACCAGGCAGAGGAAAAGACGGGCTAGTGAAGGAGAAATAGAGCTCAGGAACAGGTTTGCGGAGTTGGAAAATGAAGAAGGGGCACAGCAGGTGGTCGCTGAAGGTGAGAGGGCAAGGAAGAAGAGAAGAACAGCTAGTCCTATAAGAAGAGGGGAAGAGTCAATGGAGATAACACCAAATATGAGCCCCAGGAGGATACAGGATGGGTTGCGGAGGATTGCAAGGGAGAATAGGAATCGAGAAGACTTGAAGCCAGAGGGAACAGGGGATAGACCGGAGAGTCGCACCGTCACCAGGAAAAGGCAGGTCTACATGATTGGGGACTCCTTACTGAGAAGAATAGACAGGCCTGTAACCAGAGCTGATCCAGAGAACAGAAGGGTGTGCTGTCTGCTGGGTGCTAAGATACGGGATGTGGACCTGATGCTGAAGAGGATCCTAACGGGAGCGGGAAAGAATCCACTGATTGTCCTTCATGTGGGAACGAATGATATGGCTAGATTCTCGCTGGAACGTATCAAGGGAAACTATGCCAGGCTGGGGAAGACTCTTAAGGAAATTGAGGCTCAGGTGATCTCTTGTTCCTAGAGAAGGGCAACAAAGGTGTGACAAGATTATGACAATCAACAGATGGCTCAGGCAGTGGTGCTATAAGGAGGGCTTTGGGATGTATGACCATTGGGAGGCATTCATGGACAGAGGACTGTTCTCTCGGGATGGACTTCACCTGAGAAGGGAGGGAAATAGACTTCTAGGATGGAGGCTGGCACAACTGATTAAGAGAGCTTTAAACTAGGAATTGGGGCAAGATGGTTGGGAGATGTCCAGGTAATCTCCACACCAGATTTTAACATTGAGAGGGAAGAAAATGAAGTAAGAAAGGACACAGCCGTGGGTAGGAGAATGGACATACGGAGGAAGGGTAGTGTAGATACCAGTCTAATAGGTGATACTGGTGATAGAATGTCTGGGCCTAATCGGGTAAAGAATGTGAGCAAAGCCAAACAGCAAGAATTAAGATGTTTGTACACCAATGCGAGGAGCCTAGGTAACAAAATGGAGGAACTAGAGTTACTGGTGCAGGAAGTGAAACCGGATATTATAGGGATAACAGAAACATGGTGGAATAGTAGTCATGAGTGGAGTACAGGTATTGAAGGGTATATGTTGTTTAGGAAAGACAGAAATAAAGGCAAAGGTGGTGGAGTAGCATTGTATGTCAATGATGAGGTAGATTGTAAAGAAATAAGAAGGGATGGAATGGATAAGATAGAGTCTGTCTGGGCAAAAATCACATTGGGGAAGAAAGCTACTAGAGCCTCCCCTGGGATAGTGCTTGGGGTGTGCTATAGACCACCGGGATCCGATTTGGATATGGATAGAGACCTCTTTAATGTTTTTAATGAAGTAAATACTAATGGGAATTGTGTGATCATGGGAGACTTTAACTTCCCAGATATAGACTGGAGTACAAGTGCTAGTAATAATAATAGGGCTCAGATTTTCCTGGATGTGATAGCTGATGGATTCCTTCACCAAGTAGTTGCTGAACCAACAAGAGGGGATGCCATTTTAGATTTGGTTTTGGTGAGTAGTGAGGACCTCATAGAATAAATGGTTGTAGGGGACAACCTTGGTTCGAGCAATCATGAGCTAATTCAGTTTAAACTAAATGGAAGGATAAACAAAAATAGATCTGTGACTAGGGTTTTTGATTTCAAAAGGGCTAACTTTAAAAAATTAAGGAAATTAGTTAGAGAAGTGGATTGGACTGAAGAACTTGGGGATCTAAAGGTTGAGGAGTCTGGAATTACTTCAAGTCAAAGTTGCAGAAACTATCAGAAGCCTGCATCCCAAGAAAGGGGAAAAAATTCATAGGCAGGAGTTGTAGACCAAGCTGGATGAGCAAGCACCTCAGAGAGGTGATTAAGAAAAAGTAGAAAGCCTACAAGGAATGGAAGATGGGAGTGATCAGCAAGGAAAGCTACCTTATTGAGGCCAGAACATGTATGGATAAAGTGAGACAGGCCAAAAGCCATGTAGAGTTGGACCTTGCAAAGGGAATTAAAACCAATAGTAAAAGGTTATATAGCCATATAAATAAGAAGAAAACAAAGAAAGAAGAAGTGGGATCGCTAAACACTGAGGATGGAGTGGAGGTTAAGGATAATCTAGGCATGGCCCAATATCTAAACAAATACTTTGCCTCAGTCTTTAATGAGGCTAATGAGGAGCTTAGGGATAATGGGAGGATGACAAATGGGAATGAGGATATGGAGGTAGATATTACCACATCCAAGGTAGAAGCCAAACTCGAACAGTTTAATGGGACTAAATCGGGGGCCCCAGATAATCTTCATCCAAGAATATTAAAGGAACTGGCACATGAAATTGCAAGTTCATTAGCATAAAATTTTAATGAATCTCTAAACTCAGGGGTTGTACCGTATGACTGGAGAATTGCTAACATAGTTCCTATCTTTAAGAAAGGGAAAAAAAGTGATCCTGGCAACTACAGGCCTGTTAGTTTGACATCTGTAGTATGCAAGGTCTTTGAAAAATTTTTGAAGGAGAAAGTAGTTAAGGATATTGAGGTCAATGGTAATTGGGACAAAATACAACATGGTTTTACAAAAGGTAGATTGTGCCAAACCAACCTGATCTCCTTCTTTGAGAAGGTAACAGATTTTTTAGACAAAGGAAAAACAAAGTGGATCTAATTTACCTCGATTTCAGTAAGGCATTTGATACGGTTCCACATGAAGAATTATTAGCTAAATTCGAAAAGATGGGGATCAATATGAAAATTGAAAGGTGGATAAGGAACTGGTTAAAGGGGAGACTACAACGGGTCATACTGAAAGGTGAACTGTCAGGCTGGGATCGGTTTTGGGACCAATCTTATTTAATCTTTTTATTACTGACCTTGGCACAAAAAGTGGGAATGTGCTAATAAAGTTTGCGGATGACACAAAGCTGGGAGGTATTGCCAATACAGAGAAGGACCGGGATATCACACAGGAAGATCTGGATGACCTTGTAAACTGGAGTAATAGTAATAGTATGAAATTTAATAGTGAAAAGTGCAAGGTCATGCATTTAGGGACTAATAACTAGAATTATTGTTATAAACTGGGGACGCATCAGTTGGAAGTAACAGAGGAGGAGAAGGACCTCAGAGTATTGGTTGATCACAGGATGACTATGAGCTGCCAATGTGATATGGCCGTAAAAAAAGCTAATGCGGTCTTGGGATGCATCAGGCGAGGTATTTCCAGTAGCGATAAGGAGGTGTTAGTACTGTTATACAAGGTACTGGTGAGACCTCATCTGGAATACTGTGTGCAGTTCTGGTCTCCCATGTTTAAGAAGGATGAATTCAAACTGGAACAGGTACAGAGAAGGGCTACTAGGATGATCCAAGAAATGGAAAACCTGTCTTATGAAAGGAGATTCAAAGAGCTTGGCTTGTTTAGCCTAACCAAAAGAAGGCTGAGGGGAGATATGATTGCTCTCTATAAATATATCAGAGGAATAAATACCAGAGAGGGAGAGGAATTATTTAAGCTCAGTACCAATGTGGACACAAGAACAAATGGATATAAACTGGCCATCAGGAAGTTTAGACTTGAAATTAGATGAAGGTTTCTAACCATCAGAGGAGTGAAGTTCTGGAACAGCCTTCCAAGGGGAGTAGTGGGGGCAAAAGACATATCTGGCTTCAAGACTAAGCTTGATACGTTTATGGAGGGGATGGTATAATGGGATAGCCTAATTTTGGCAATTAATTGGTCTTTGACTATTAGCGGTAAATATGCCCAATGGCTTGTGATGGGATGTTAGATGGGGTGGGATCTGAGTTACTACAGAGAATTCTTTCCTTGGTGTCTGGCTGGTGAGTCTTGCCCACATGCTTAGGGTTTAGCTGATCAACATATTTGGGGCTGGGAAGGAATTTTCCTCCAGGGCAGATTGGCAGAGGCTCTGGGGGTTTTCTGCCTTCCTCTGCAGCGTGGGGCACGGGTCACTTGCTGGAAGATTCTCTGCACCTTGAAGTCTTTAAACCATGATTTGAGGACTTCAATGGGTCAGACACAGGAGTGGGTGGGTGAGATTCTGTGGCCTGCGTTGTGCAGGAGGTCAGACTAGATGATCATAATGGTCCCTTCTGACCTTAAAGTCTATGATTCTATGATTATATTCTGTGACCTCCATCACCTTAGTATCTGAGCAACTCACAATCCAATGGGACTTAGGGAAGTATTATTCCATTTTACAGGTGAGGAACTGGGGGGCTAAATAACTTGCCCAAGGTCACACAGAAAGTCTGTGTCGGGGGGAATTGAAGTTGGGTCTCCCAAGTCCCAGCTTACTGTCCTACCCTTTAGACCAGCTTTCCTCTCATGCATAGAGTGAGCGGGAGTGGAACTGCTGGAGTTGCCATCTTTCAACTAAGACCTAAAACAGAGCTCAGGCTCACATATGATCACTAAATATTCTGTCTTGCAATGGGGACTTTCTGCTGTTTCACAGGTGTAAGCAGTGGCCATAAAATGATATAGGAGCCTGGTATTTTCAGAGAGCTTGTCACTAACTTGAGAGTGTGTCAGGTGCCAGTGATGCCAAATCCAGTGCAAACTGGGAGATCCTTCTAACAAGCAACAAAAAACCTCTTCCTCCAGAGTGTATCTGTTCCTAGACATTTCTAAGAACAATGGAGCCAACAACATAACTGCTTCTACAAGATGTTTTCCAATCTGTAATTACCATCAGCATTTTAAAAGGGCAATAGCATAATCTTTGTGTCTTGTGAAACATAAATTTTCCTTACAAATACATATGTATGTTTGATGTCCTCTAAACATCACACCATCCACCTTCAGTAATGCTCTGACTATGCTCCAAGTCTAAGTCTTCTGTATAATATATAACGTGTGGCTAAAATAAGAAACTGGCTGGAGTTGTCACAAAAGCTAGGCTCAAACCTATCTGAAGGCTGGTAAATATTTGGATAATTTCTCTTTTAATTTTTGGTAACCACTCAATTTCTTGGCATTGGCCAGAGAAGCGGAGATGCCTCAAAGGCTCTTAAAGAGACAAGGTGGGTGAGGTGATATCATTTGTTGGACCTACTTCTGTTGGTGAGAGAGACAAACTTTTGAGCTTACCTAGAGACCTGAAGAAGAAATCTGTGTAAGCTTGAAAGCTTGTCTCTCTCACCAACAGAAGTTGATCCAATAAAAGATATTACCTCACCCACCCTGACTCTCTAATAGCTCTTGACCAATGTGTCTACAATAAGACCGCATACATAGGCGTCGACTTACCAAGTTGCCAGGGGTGCTTGACCCCTGCTCCAGGCCCTGCCCCCCACCCCTCCACTCCACCCCTTCCTCCAAGCCCCCACCCCACCTCACCTCACCTCTTCCCACACTGGTGTAGCTAGGATAGGAAAACTGGGTGGGCAGGCAATGACGGGGGGCAGGAGGGAGGGAGGCCCGCCTCCAGCCAGCCCTTACTGCTCAGCAGGCACCCAAAGATGAAGATACCCAGGGCACACAGGCTGCAGGACGTACCCATGGGAAGGAGCGGGGTCCCCGCCAGGGCTCAAGCTCCACCTGCCCCTCCAGACACCGTCTCAGTGTCTGGCTGCCCGGCCGCATCCCTCTTCTGCCGGCGCCGCTTGCTTCTGCCCTGGTCTCCAGCCCCATTGCTAGCCCCACCCAGACCTAGCCCCACGAGGCACACTCCAGACACTGGGGCCGGAGACTGGGGCAGCAATGCGTGGCGCTGGCAGGAGAGGGATGCGGCTGGTCCAATGGACACTGAGCCAGGGTCGGGAGTCCCAGCCTGTGGATTCGGGGAGCTCCGGCCCCAATTTGGGAGGTCCTGGTTGGATGCTAAGTGGGTGGGTCATAGCCCACCCATGGCTATGCCTCCCTGCCTCTTTCTGCCCCCCCCCCCCCCCCTTCCCCCCCCCGTTCCCCCCCCCCCCCCACCCAAGTGCCTCCGGTATACCGCGGAACAGCTGATCCATGGCAGGCGGGAGGCACTGGGAGGGAGGGGAAGGCGCTGACCCGTGGGGCTGCCAGTAGGTGCTGAGCACCCAGTGTTTTTTTTCCATGGATGCTCCAGCCCCGGAGCACCCACAGAGTTGGCGCCACTGACTGCATACATCAAAAGCTCTCAAGACAGATAAAAGTTGATGGGAGGAAGGATGGCCCATCTAGCGGTTAGAGCCCTGCCTTGGGATGCAGTGATGTGAGCCTCAGTTCCCTAGCTTTAAAATAAGGTTACTAGCACTGCCCTACTTCACAGGGGCATTGGGAGGATAAACACACTGAAAATTGTAAGATGCTCAAATACTATGCCAATGCGGGCCCGTGTATGTACATAAGACAGGTGATGCGCTGCTTAAAAAAAAAACACAGTTGATCTCAGGGAGTGTAATTGTAAGAGACTCTTTCAGAAATACCAGTCAAAGGTGCATTTAGTAACCATTTTGCATTTAGTACATTTAACAAATATTGTCTTCTTGGCCTTTTAAAAAATATATATTCACAAACCACCAGCTCAGATCAGTTCACATAAAGTCCAAACTGGCTGTGAAATGTCAGTAGTATAAACAAAGTCATTTGTACAGTATAGCACTACAAGAGAAAGCATTGAGAATTTTACTTCCCTCATGCAAAATTGTGTGTCGCCATGTGAATTCTCCACACCCAATGGATTTTTCCCCCTTGCTTTTTGGTTAGGGTTATAAAATGCAGTCAGCTTTAATCTGTGATGCACCCAAATGCCAAAGCAATGGATGCTCTGTGGGCCCGCTGTTCAAAACTGGACTTTTATTTGTGAATGAGCAACTTTTGAGTGTGAAATCCATCTGTGTGCACTATTGTTTGCTGCACAACAGCCTGGCAGACCCAAAGTTCTTTCCCTGCTTGTCAATTAAAACAGCAATGGCCCTTTACTGTACATAGACAAGTACTGTACAAGTGTTGTGGGTTTCCCTCGAGAACGATTTTAAGAGGTTTGAATCCTGCTGAGATTTTGATCTACCAGCTGCTTCAAAGAGGTGATTGAAGTCTCTAGGGGAATGTGCTTTTAGCTTTAAGGGAGAGCGAGAGAATATGCCCACAAGACATTTCTAAACCTGCATACCCTTTAGTTTTAATCACCCCGACAGTTTGTGGTGAAGCATGTGGTTAACTATTTCAGGTAAAGTAGCTTCTCTAGAAGCCACAGTCTGCTACTAGATTGTTAAAGTGTACAGTGTAAAGCTGTAGGAGCATTGAAAATGTTAAACAGTTCAGATCATTTGTACACAATGGTTCTCTTTATCTGCTTCCTCCCTTTCCACCTCTGTGCTCACTTGCTCTCAACTTTCACTAAGGCAGGAGGGTACAAAGAAGGAAATGAAAACAAGGAAAGCAACAGTAGGTGACAGGGAAAGTAAAAAGGGGGCAATGTGGAGTATGATATTCTGCACGGGGTTTAGAAATCGCTGGTCTCCATGATCTGGGGTAATGTCAGCAAGGCTTATCTTGGGAATCGTGTAGGAGGCAAAAAGAATTAAAGATGGAAGGCTGTCTCGAGCTTGAGGCCCTTTCCCAACCCTTCTCCTCTGTGGGGGCAGGTGGTTGCATTATTGTTTATTGTCAGAGGTGGTGGGGACAGAAATCTCAGCAATCTGCGGTATTAAAAGAGAAATGGCCACTTTCTACAATATTTGTGTTTGTCTGTCTCTTTCTGCATGTACCCAAGGCCCTCTGTCCACTAAACGCCCCCGTTTCTGGGCAGGATTACGTCTCTAATGGCTCCATCAATTAATCACTTGCCTTCTTAACACAGCACCACATACCAAGGTAGCCCTCCAGGTCCTGAATCCCATCCCTAAGTTCCATAAGCTTCAGGCACCTTGAGCAAATAATTCCAAAACTTCACTGGGCCAATGCATTCATCTAACATTGGCCCTGCATTGGGGCTTGATCGTGGCTCCTCACCAGCATTAAAATGACCCATCCTAAATAATTCTAATCCCAAAAGGTTTCAAGACACAAAAACTTCTTTGCTAATCTTCATCCATCCTCCCACCCACAATAACCTATGCTGGTGCAGCCCCCAGCATTGTCTTACATGCTGCCCCAAGGAATTTGTGAAGGAGCTATCAAGAAACTCAGAGAGATTGTAAAAATTGATGGTATGCCCTGACCTGGAATACTGTATTTAGTTCTGCTCATCCTATCTCAAAAAGGATATAATAAAACAGAGGGAGTTCAGAGATGGGTAACAAATGCATGAGGTACATGTTTATATAATGATGCACAATTAACATGTGGAACTCATGGTCACATGATATTAATTGAGCTTATCAGGAAGTGAAAAAAGGATCTGTCATTTATAAAGGTAGAGAGACGAGCATGTGGTCCAGGCCATTGTCAGAGACAGACTGCTGGACTTGGTGGATCAGTGATTTGCGGGGGTATGATAATTCCTACGTAGAAACATACTTTCATTTAGAATTCACCGTAATATTTTCTACACAGTGCTTTTTAACAAAATCTACTAATCGCAAAATCTACTAACCACTGGAGAATGAGCCAACTGAGGAAATGCATTATCCCTTCTATGGTCAAACAGAAGACTGGGTACTTTGCATGAAGTATGGAGGAGAGTAATCTATCAATATTTACAGCATATCACATACACATACAATGCATACATCATAATCTGTTTTTAAAAAGAACGCACTTTATTCCCACTTCAGTTTCATGCAGGCCTCCAATGGTCAGAGTGAAGGTTAAAAATTCTGTTTGTAGCTGGATTGCAGAGCTATACTTATTTTACTGGGAATGTGTGCTGTGAAGACAATGGATTATGATGGAGAATTCTCCTTGGGTGTCATTTGCTGATGCCTTACATGTTGATTGCCCTGCTTTTAACAGATGTGTTCGTTGAATTGTATTTAGGTTAGCAATCTTAACTTTCTCACAATGCAATTTAAAAAAAATTCTAAGGTTCTCTTATTACATGTAATATATTATGAAATCAGTTCTGGCAGATATATAAATCAAGGCTAAATATCAATTGTATTTTTTAAATTATGTAGTTATTTAAATTCTCCAGGTACAGGTAAACACCAACATGTTAGAGAAATGCCATTTTTAATTTTAAAATGGCATTATTTTCAAATGAAATTCACGTTTTTAAGTGTCCAGACTAAAGTAAATGAATTTGTATTGTCCATAGAATAATGCAAATTTGAAGCTTAATGTTAAATGGTTGTTCTGGTGGGGTACTGGTTTCTTTTTTGGCTGACACACGACTATTGAATAGGGCTGAATGAAGACTCTGCTTTCCATAAACTGCTGTTAATTGATTGATTGATTGACATAGTTTGTTTCAAAATCTAGGAAATCCAGTTAACAAAAAGGTGCCCCAGAACTGTACTGTTTCACGTTGGGTGATGGACTGGAATCAGATGTTGATGGTAAGTATCTGCTTCAGTTGCTAGGGATCGCAGGACCCTGCATATTCGACTGCCAGACCCGGACTGGCATGACTGGAGGCAGAAGGAGCACAGAGCCTTTGTGGATAACTGGACCCAGGAATCTGAGCAGCTGGAACCAGATAAGACTCGATGCTAGAAGCCTTTTTATCACTGGAAGAATCAGGAACCGACGAAGGATGTCCTCGACACCCACACAGATCTAACAGGTACTCAGCTGCTTCTCTAACGGACAGCACCCGACGTCCGTGCATGCAACCCTTATATAGTCTGTGAGCGCGCAAAAATTCTAAGCAGAGTCAGTTGCGCTAGTTCCATGGGTGACCGTTTATTCCCGGAGTTCCTTCATTAAACAATTGCATTAAGCACCTAATTAACAACAAACACTAATTTACCCATTTGTGACGTTATGAGTATAATATAATATCTCATGGAAAGGTGACAGGGCCGGAAAGAGTTAATTAACTCACAGACTGACCTGACCCATGGCTGACCTGTAGAGACTGGTTAGGAAGATAGGTAAATGAATAGAGCTTTGAAATGTAAGTCTGTATTGCTAGAGGTAGAAGGGTAGGTGTTTGCTCAGGTCTTGTGATGTAAGCAAACAAGTCTTGTCTATTGCTATAGCTTTAATTCAAAGATTAAAAAAAAGGAATATTAACATTTATGATGATACTTGAGTGAAAGAGTATTACTGTCTCTATGTCTCTTTGAAGGTTGTGGTAACCTGTATCTGAACTGTTTAATGGATAAATTACCCTGTGCTAATTGCCATGATGTTTAGAGGAAGGAAAGTTGAACCTATTGTTTTCTCAGGCCAAAAGACTGCTGGAAATGTATAAAGACCTTGGGACACGATCCTTCTGCATCTCAGATCTGCTTTGGGTTTCAAGAGGGGGAAACTTTAAGCCACAAGGATTGAGATCCCCAGTGATTGACTGGAGCCACCCTGAATATGGACATTGGACTATAACCTATGGACTATATCTAAAAGGACTTCTGGCAACTACAAACTCACCTCTGCTATGTATCTGAACCTCAAGAATTAAATTCAAGTCTGTATGTATATTGATCTTTTAACCAACACTCTCTCTCTTTTCTTTTTTAATAAATTTTAGTTTAGTTAATAAGAATTGGCTATAAGCATGTATTTTGGGTAAGATCTAAGTTATAATTGGACCTGGGTGTGTGGCTGATCCTTTGGGATTGGAAGAACCTTTTCTTTTATATGATGAGATAAGATTTTCAGTAATCATCATCATATCTGACGTGTGTGTCTGGACAGAGGCCTGAGGCTGGATACTTCAAGGGAACTGCGTTGTTTGAACTTCTAAGTAACCAGTGAAGTACTCTAGAAGCTGTTCTGTGCTGGCTTGGTAAATCTAAGTATTGGAATAACCACCAGCATTTGGGGTTTGTCTTCCCCATTTTGTTTGCAGTTCACCCTGATTGAGTGACCTCAGCTGGCTCCCACGGGCAGCACCGTCACACCATTACATGCATGCATAGATTAAAACACAAACATATAAACTGGTAAACCACATTACAACCTAACCAGGAAGAAGAGGTGGATGAGGCTTTTTTTAAACAACTAACAAAACCATCCAAAGCACAGGACTTGGTGGTGATGGGGGACTTCAACTACCCAGATATCTGTTGGGAAAATAACACAGCCAGGCACAGATTATCCAACAAGTTCTTGGAATGTATTGGAGACAATTTTTTATTTCAGAAGGTGGAGAAAGCTACTAGGGGAGAGGCTGTTCTCGATTTGATTTTGACAAATAGGCAGGAACTAGTTGAGCATTTGAAAGTGGAAGGCAGCTTGGGTGAAAGTGATCATGAAATAATAGAGTTCATGATTCTAAGGAATGGTAGGAGGGAGAACAGCAAAATAAATACAAAGTATTTCGAGAAGGCAGACTTTAGCAAACTCAGGTAAGATCCCATGGGAAGCAAGTCTAAGGGGAAAAACAATTGAAGACAGTTGGCAGTTTTTCAAAGAGACATTATTAAGGGCACAGGAGCAAACTATCCCACTGTGTAGGAAAGATAGGAAGTATGGCAACAGACCCCCTGGCATAACCAGGAGAGCTTCAATGATCTAAAAATTAAGAGTCCTACAAAAAGTGGAAACTAGGTCAAATTACAAAAGATGAATATAAACAAATAACTCAAGTATGTAGAGACAATATTAGAAAGGCCAAGGCACAAAAGGAGATCAAACTAGCTAGAGACATAAAGGGTAACAAGAAAACATTCTACAAATATATTAGAAGCAAGAAGAAGAGGAAGGACAGGCTAGGCCCATTACACAATGAGGGTGGGGAAATAATTACAGAAAATGGAAATGGCAAAGGTGCTTAATGACTTCTTTGTTTCGGTTTTCACCAAGAAGGTTGATGGTGATTGGATGTCTAACATAGCGAATGTCAGTGAAAATGAGGTAGGATCAGAGGCTAAAATAGGAAAAACACAAGTTAAAAATTACATAGACAAGTGAGATGTCTTCAAGTCACCAGGGCCTGATGAAATGCATCTTAGGATACCCAAAGAGCTGACTGAGGAGATATCTGAGCCATTAGCGATTATCTTTGAAAAGTTACGGAAAACGGGAGAGATTCTAGAAGACTGGAAAAGGGCAAATATAGTTCCAATCTATAAAAAGGGAAATAAGGACAACTCGGGGAATTACAGACAACTCATCTTAACTTCTGTACCCAGAAAGATAATGGAGCAAATAATTAAGCAATCAATTTGCAAACATCTAGAAGATAATAAGGTGATAAGTAACAGTCAGCATGGATTTGTCAAAAACAAATAGTGTCAAACCAATCTGATAGCTTTCTTTGATAGGGTAACAAGTCTTGTGGATAGGGGGGAAGTGGTAGACATGGTATATCTTGACTTTAGTAAAGCTTTTGATACTGTCTCGCATGACCTTCTCATAAACAAACTAGGGAAATGCAACCTAGATGGAGCTACTATAAGGTAGGTGCAAAACTGGTTGGAAAATCGTTCCCAGAGAGTAGTTATCAGTGGTTCACAGTCATGCTGTAAGGGCATAACAAGTGGGGTCCTGCAGGGATCAATTCTGGGTCCGGTTCTATTAAATATTTTCATCAATGATTTAGACAATGGCAGAGAGAGTACACTTATAAAGTTTGCGGATGATACCAAACTGGGAGGGCTTGCAAGTGCTTTGGAGGATAGGATTAAAATTCAAAATGATCTGGACAAAATGGAGAAATGGTCTTAAGTAAATAGGATGAAATTCAATAAGGACACATGCAATGTACTGCATTTAGGAAGGAACAATCAGTTGCACACATACAAAATGGAAAACGACTTCCTAGGAAGGAGTACTGCGGAAAGGGATCTGGGGGGTCATAGTGGCCCACAAGCTAAATATAAGTCAGTGTAACACTGTTGCAAAAAAAGCAAACATCATTCTGGGATGTATTAGCAGGAGTGTTGTAAGCAAGACACGAGAAGTAATTCTTCCGCTCTACTCCTCGCCGATTAGGCCTCAACTGGAGTATTGTGTCCAGTTCTGGGCGCCACATTTCAGAAAAGATGTGGACAAATTGGAGAAAGTCCAGAGAAGAGCAACAAAAATGATTAAAGGTCTAGAAAACATAACCTATGAGGGAAGATTGAAAAAATTCAGTTTGTTTAGTCTGGAAAAGAAAAGACTGAGAGGGGACATGATAACAGTTTTCAAGTACATAAAATGTTGTTACAAGGAGGAGGGAGAAAAATTGTTCTTCTTAACCTCTGAGGCTAGGACAAGAAGCAATAGGCTTAAATTGCAACAAGGGAGGTCTAGGTTGGACATTAGGAAAAACTTCCTAACTGTCAGGGTGGTTAAGCACTGGACTAAATTGCCTAGGGAGGTTGTGGAATCTCCATCATTGGAGATTTTTAAGAGCAGGTTAGACAAACCCCTGTCAGGGATGGTCTAGATAATACTTAGTCCTGCCATGAGTGCAGGGGACTGGACTAGATGACCTCTCGAGATCCCTTCCAGTCCTATGATTCTATACATTAACAGTGAATAATATACAGTCTCGATAGAAAAACTATTCTTGAATAAACTGTTCTCTATTTAAGCTTTATGTTATAGCACTTGCTTGGCCCCAGTCCCCTGAGAGTTAAGGGTTAGTTCATGGACTGCAGCAGGTCTGGATCTAACACTAGAGAAATCTGGGGAGTTCAAGTGCCAAATATTAGAAATAATGGGAAGGGAAGGATAGAGAAAATTCCTGCACTCAGATTCCTGAGGGAATGGGATTCTCTCTGTACAGATGCCCTGGATTACATGTGGATTACACAGCAGATATGCCACTCTCTATCTGACCTAATCATGGCTTCCCCCGGGCAACCCAACACTCAAATTCCCCTCCCTCAGTATCCCAGATACAGCAATCAAGTACTTCATACCATGCAGCGTTGCCAACTAGTGGCCACATGTACTCATTACACTTAATGCATCCTTTATTCCTAGAGAGAGTCACAGTCAGCCTTTCCTTGACTTCCTCTGTTCTGCGGGCTTGTACACATTAGCGCTTACTTTAGTATCGCTTAAGTCGCTCAGGGGTGTGGAAAAGCCACCTCCTGAGCAACATAAGTTACACCGACATAAGCGCTGGTGTGGACAGAACTATGTCGGTAGGAGACGCTCTCCTGCTGACATAGCTACCGCCGCTCAAGGAGGTGGAATAATTATGCAGACAGCAGAGCTCTCTCCCATCAGCATACAGTGTCTGCACTGGAAGTGCTACAAAATCAGTACAGCTGTGCTGCTACAGTGATTGTAGTGTAGACTAGCCCTGAGAGACAGCTCCATAAGCCACTTTAGTGGTGTAGGAGACCTTTCCAATGGAGCCCCTGTTGAGCTGGATCATAATCAGTGTGTGTGTCACCCGACCCATACCTGTCTTTAAAAGGGGGAACAAAGATGACCAGGGGAACTATAGACCTGTCAGCCTAACTTGGATACCTGGAAAGATACTGGAACAATTATAGTAAACAATCAGTTTGTGAACACCTGGAAGATAATAGAGTTAAGGAACAGCTAGCATGGATTTATCCTGAACAAGTCATGCCACACCAACCTAATTTCCTTCTTTGACAGTGTTACTGGCTTAGTGGATAGGGGAAAGCAGTAGAAGTGATATATCGTGATTTTAGTAAGGCTTTTGACACAGTTCCAGATGCCATTCTCATAAGCAGACTAGGGAAATGTGGTCTAGATGAAACTACTATAAAGTGGGTGCACAACAGGTTGAAAGAGGGTACCAAAAGAATATTTATCAATGGTTCTCTTTCAAACTGGGAGGGCATTTCTAGTGGGATCCTGCAGAAGTCAGTCCTGGGTCAGGTACATTTCAATATTTTCATTGGTAATGGAGTGGAGAATATGCTTATAACATTTATTGATGACACCAAGCTGGGAGAGGTTGCAAGCACTTTGGAGGACAGGGTTTGAATTCAAAACAACCTTGACAAATTGGAGAAATGGTCTGAAATGAAGATGAAAATCAATAAACACAAGGAAAAAATCAAATGCACAACTACATAATTGGGGAATAACTGGCTAGTCAGTAGCACTGCTGAGAAGGATATGAATATGAGTCAACACTATGATGCAGCTGTGAAAAAAGACTAATATCACTCAGGGATGTATTAACAGGAGTGTTGTATATAAGACAAGGGAGGTAATTGTCACACTCTACTCGGCACTGGTGAGATCTCACCTGGAGAATTGGGTCCAGTTCTGGGCACCACACTTTAGGAAAGATGGGGACAAATTCGGAGAGAGTCCAGAGAAGAGTAACAAAAATGATAAAAGATTTAGAAAACCTGACCTATGAGGAAAGGTTAAAAATGTTTAGTCTTGAGAAAAAAAGACTGAAGAGGGACCTGATACCAGTCTTCAAATATGCTAAGGGCTGTGTGAC
>NW_020664419.1:5442477-5484338 GCF_002925995.2 Terrapene triunguis
CACTAGGCCGTGCTGCCCTGTAAGGAGGGGCGTAAACCCTCACAGGCTGCTATAAAGAGATATGTGATCAATTGTCCTCCATGTCCACTGAAGGTAGGACAAGAAGTAATGGACTTAATATACAGCAAGGGAGATTTAGGTTAGATATTAAGAAAAACTTTCAAGCTGTAAAGGTAGTTAAGCTCTAAAATAGACTTCCAAGGGAGGTTGTGGAATCCCCATCATTGGAGGTTTTTAATAACAGGTTAGACAAACACCTGTTAGGGATGGTCTAGGTTTACTTGGTCCTGCCTCAGTGTAGCAGACTGGACTAGATGATCTCTCAAGGTCCCTTCCAGCCCTGCATGTCTCTGATTCTATATCTTAGAAGTGTAGTTTTCTAAAGCAAGACCCCCAATCGCTGCCACTTTGGGCTGGATTTTCCCAGGTCTGTTTTTTGTCTGTCTATTTAAACATGGGACACCCATTTGCAGTAATGGAACTAGTGCAATACCCTCCCTGGTTATCTAAGATCAAAGTTATTCTAAGCCCTCCAGCCATGTACTGTTATCCTTATGCGCCCTCTTTCTCTTTTCAGAAAAATGTCCCATAGTCCCACATGTAACTGAGCTTGCTGAGTCAAAAGGTATGTGGCAGGCAGTAATGGGCATTACATCTGTGAAGATGGATATAAAAGGAAACCCAGGCAGAGTGGTCTTATTGACAGTAAAAATGAATCTGGGCATATTCGCTAGTTCTACAGATCCTTTCAATGTATTATTCATAGTAGGTATAAACACAGGATTCTTAATTTCTCCTATGGAAGTACATTGATTTATGTCAATGAATTACGCTTTTGCATTACTACCTTTAACTTCTTACCCACGCAAATCTCCCACTAGTGTCCCATTGACTTCCACTCACACTACAAAACCTAATATAAATAGAGATATTGACATGGAATTAACATAGGAACATAGTACCAGAGGGGACCTCGTAGGTCATCCGGTCCAGTCCCCTGCTATCACAGGCAACTCCATCATATAATCCTGTTCATACATTTATCATCAGCTGAGACAAAGTATTTAAAAAACCTACATAGTTATTATTTAAACATTCTCTGCAGACCTATAGAAACTCAACAATGCTGGGCCAGTGCATGAGAATCAGAAAGAGAAACTGTTCAGTCTAGTTTCACTCTCCAAGCTGAATGAAACTGAAAGAGTGAAAGCAAACCACATAGAAACCTGACGGATGGGGATTCATAAGATACTGGCTAAAGTATTATCCTATTAAAAGTAACAGATGAGTCCCTACTATCCTCCCATTCTGGACATCCTTGAACATTGGGGTAGTTTGGATCTGAATCTATAACCAAACTTCTATTTAATCAATCAATCTAGGCATTTTTACCATGCTCATCATCAAGTCTGAGCAGTCTGAGACTCAGGCCAAGCTCTGAAATCACAGGATAATAGGGAAATTTCTGAATGGAATTATCTATTCATTAGAGGTATTTATATTTACTATTTATTTTCTTAGGCCTGACCGTGAGATTTGCAGTGTAACGAGTGCAAAGACATTATTCCTGTTCCGTGGAGCTAATATTTCTAAAACCATACCAATCAATTCAACCTAACCAATAACACACCAGAAATCCCTCTTGACCTGTGTAGGGAAAGGATGGATTTAACGTATTTGTGTTAAAGTGAAAGCATGGCAACACTTCTGTGTTTAGCAGATTATGCTGTGGAATAGTCTCAGGAAAAGTGGTCAGATCCACATAATTTATTAGTAGTAGTAGTATTACCACAGCACCTAGAAGCCCCAGTGATAGACCAGGACCCGATTGTTCTAGGTGCTGTAGAAACCGCAGCACCACAAGACCACACACGGCTGGTGTTATCTTTGGAGTTTTTTAAAACTGCACTGCTACACTTGCTGGGAGTTGGAGTAGATGACCTAATAGAATTTTCCCATCTCCAACTTGTATTAATCTGTCCATAATCCATTCCATAAAGCTGATGTTTCTTATAAGGCTCTTAGATAAATGCTGCAATGCATTTACACCTGAGCTGCATGATGTTCCTCATGACAGATTTAAAAAATGCAGAGCTTTTTAAAAATAACTTCCAGATGGATCCCAGGCAAGAACAGAATTGGCTGCTTCCACTAATGAGGAGATTGTGACATTGTGTCAAGGAATCTCAGGCCTTTTCAGTTATGTGGTTTAATCTTTACCTCTCACTCAAGGTTACCACCAATTCCAGCATCTCACAAGAGTGAATCTAATAGCCTGTGGTGTGGGATACGGTGAGACAGACACTGCTTCACCAGGGCTCATATTCTTATTAGTGTACAGGCTAGTTGCTACAGGCTAATCCTCTAGCCTGGTCTATTGTACTGGCACAGGAAAAAGCATGGTCTCCATGTAGGACACACTCTGTTCCTATTTACACCAATGGGGTGAATTCAGTGGGACTGCACAGACGTAAGTAAGGGAATCATCAAGTCCAGTATCTTGTGAATCATAGATCATGTATATTGCCAAGGATATCAAAGTGTTAGCTGCCCCCTAATGAATGCAGCCAACTTAAGTTCACACTTCAGTGCAATGCTTTTTCTACTTATTTTTCATTTGCTCATATCTTTTTTGCTGCTGCTTGGGTTTATTCTCTTCAGGCCACAATAGCCACCTCACACCTCTTGACCTATTTAGCAGCTGTTTGGACATTTGTTTTGCTGTTTGCCTGGGGACCATTAGCAATGAGGCAAGGGGATTTTATCACCAGGTCTCTCTCCATCACCTTGGCCCCATCGCATGGTCATTCCGGTTTAAAACACCCTCTCTCCTAGTATAACCACAAAAGCTATTTTTTGAATATTTCAAGGTAATCTGGCTCTGTGATCTGGTACAGAGAACATAACGCTGTCCCTGTGATACAAATCTAAAACAACACATGAACACATTTAGTTGTGAAACTGTTTGCTTTACCAACAAACGAAAAGGGAGGATTTAGGCTAAAAAATAAAAACAAAAATCAGGAAAATTTCCCAGTGCTGAGATGCTGGGTATTAGACTATGGAATAGTTTCCCTAGAGCAATGGGGAAAGCCCTGTTTCTTGTGACTTTTAAACAAGATTGGACAAGACATACGAGTATGTTCTACAGAGAGTAATTCTGCATTGACCAGGGTTGGGCTCAGTGCTTAATTTGTAATGGAAGAGGTGCTGGGGCTCAAACAACTTTTTTACATTCAGAACTGATGCAACAAGCCCTTAGCAGGGCTATGAACTGCTAAGCCCAGGGGTGCAGGCGCGCAGGCCTGGCAAGCCCTGGCACAAATTAAGCACTGGTTGGACTGGACAATCAAATGGAGCTTTTCCATTCCTAACTCCTACGATTCTATAAAATATCATCTTGTCTAACAGAAGAGATGAAACAATCTTCTCCACAGGGGATCACAGATCTACTCTGCCCAGACCTTCATGTCAGTCAGAAACAAGAACATGGAGCACAGTTACTGAGAACCCACTAGCCATGGTCTAGTCTAACATGAAAGGTAAAATAAGTACTAGTCATTAATTACTGTAACATTTCATCCATTGACTTCCATAGGAGCAGAGAAAGGCCAGTGATGAGTGCTTTCAAAAATCCCACCCTTTAATGTTTTGTGTTAGACAATATTTCATAATCATTGATTCAGAAACAGTTGCTACTATGTGATCTAATGGCAGTATTTTTATATCACCCCGAATAATTGGGAGAGTCTGGTTTTTCCCTGCACAAGCACATTTTGTATCAGTGCAAACTGCACTGATCTGATAATAGCCACAGTGGGGTACAAGTAGTATCTAGATAACTGCCTGCCTCCTTTGGATCTCTTTGGTTATTGTGGGATGCCCAGGCCCATGCAACATGCCAGAGCTATTGTGACAGGATATCCTATGGGGCAGGAACTGCATCTTAAGTGTCTGAGTTATAATGCTTGCCCCCCCCCCAACCTCTGACATCAGCATATGTAAGGATGACAGTGGGAAAATCTGGACTAAGCTAAATCTGCAGTGCATTAATGACAGCAAGCATGGAGAAGAGTCAACACAGCAGATTCCCAAAACAGGTGTGATGGGGTGCACTGGTACTGACTAGTCCCTGATGAATGAGGTGTTAGCTACTTTTACCCTACCCCTTATGTAGGTGCTACAGGGAAGTGGCTGCTGGGCTCTCAGAGTGAAGTGACTGCTGTGGGGAATATTGAGCTCCATATCCGGGGTTGAATCCCAAGCCAGGAAGATCTGTTTCCTTTCTGATTATATTACATACTTTTATTTTTATAAAACTGACCCTTAAGGGAAAAGCCTCATTGGCTATAGCTGTTATATTTCTGCCAAGTCATTCCAGGGCCTTTCAGATGGGAAATCTGCATCAGGCATGTCCATTCCACTGACAGTATCCCAGGCACATGATCAAGGAATACTCAATAAACCCAACTACTAAAGTAACGGCAGGACTCCTGTATTTCAGTCCCTGAGACACTGAGAGCACCATTTCATAAATCACTCCCCTGAGCTGTCAGCTTCTTGCACGACGCAGGAGGGGATTACCACAAAGGGACTCGAACGTGCCAACTTGTGGCTAAACAGAGCTGACTAAGGGCATGTCTTCACTAGTGAAGACGCGGTAAAATCGATCCCTGATCGCTCTGCCGTCGACTCCGGAAATCCACCTCGGCAAGAGGCGGCAGCGGAGTCGGCGGCAGTGCGGCAGCGGTCGACTTTCCCGCGTCCTCACCGCCAGGTAAGCCGACCTAAAATACGCAATTTCAGCTACGGTATTCACGTAGCTGAAGTTGCGTATCTTAGGTCGGACCCCCGCTGTAGTGTAGACCCAGCCTAAGTCAGTTATCAGAGTCCCTCATCAAGCAACAGGACTTGCTATGTGTGCACTTCCCATACGTTATCTCCGGCAAGTCTCAGAATGGGTGTTTTGTGGACTGTAGACAGCATTAGGTGAGGTTCTTTGGCCTGTGTTATGCAGGAGGTCAGACTAGGTGATTATAATGGTCCCTTCTGGCCTTAAAACTCTAAGGATCTATAAAAACTCTATCAGGTGAGTTAGAAGGTATCCTCTTCCTAGGCAAGGTAGTAGGAACCATGCTAAGCCTGTCTCAGCTGGAAGTGCCTCACTGCATATCTTAAAGGATGATATTTAAAGAAACTGACTATCAAAACATTCAAAAAATTAGGAGCTGAATACAACAAATGATGCAAAGAAAGGATTACATCTTCCACTGTCACCAGGTGGAAAGAAAATCACATCCATTTTGCACTCAGGGGAGCGCTATATAGCTTCAGTGAGAAGCAGGGGGTCCAGAGTCGCAGTTCTCCACTTAAACTCGGCCCACAGTCCCAGAATACCTGGATGTTTCTGCTAAAATATTTGGCAGAGAAATAGTTAACAATATTGATACTTAAAGCCCAGTTCTGCTCCCTCTGAAGTCTGAGTGACAAATCTAGACTTTAATGAAAGTGTCTCTCCGGGAGAGCTCTCCCAGCACTGCTCTCTGTGGACTAGAGGCAGGTTGCAGTTTAAAAAAACCTAATATCATTGGCTGACAGTGGTCACTATGGGTCATATAATTGAGCTGGGGTCTGGCTGGAATTCCAGCAGGTGATACAGAACAGATTTCTCTGTCCTTGTGCAGTAGATGCACTACAGGCAGATGAGACAAAAATAAACAATCTGCTTATCTTGGGTTGAGATCCCCAAAGCCACCCTTTTTAGCCACAGATGAAAGCTACAGGAATAGAAAGACATTGCTCTGTCTCATTAAAGTCAGTAAATCAAGAGTAAAACAGGAATATTTATCTCTCTTGTAGGTGTAATTTTCCATCTGCGATGCTTCCTGTAACAGGTACCCTGGGAATTCTTCATTAATGAGGATAACTCTTCCTTCACAAAAGTGAGTTTCCAGTTTTAAATTAATGAACTTTCCTCAAGAGAATCAACACAACCAGGGTTAATGAATGTTTTGCAAAACAATCATTCTCTACTAATATGTGACAAATGTAAATTCCCAGGAGGGAGATGAATTGCTTAGGGGAGTCATGAGGGGGAACTAGGAGTAATAGGAAGCCATTAAGAAAAGGAAATGAACAGCACCACAGATGTTTACCATGGCAGGAGCATTGGTATCCCAGGATTATTTTGCAATCACTCATCCAGGGGCTGGATACTGTCCCAATGAACTTGGTGAGAATTTTGCGATTGACTTTAACGAGAGCCAGATCAGACCTCTTTGGTCTCTCTGACTTATCCATACGAGCTCTGCCAAAGTAAAGAACATTGCGGTGGTGCTGAGATATTACTATGTCCCTCCGTATGGGCAAGAATGTTCGTTCATATCCCACTTCCAACAACTATTTCTCTAAATGAACTGTAGCGAAACCTTCTTTCCTTTAGAACTGTAGTAATCACTCTGCTGTTACAGACAAAGCCATCTGCTAACAGCTTTGATTTTGGGGTCTTAATAGCTGCTGCAACTACTGCCTTCTTGATTATTGTCTTCATTTAGGGTGGATCATTGTAAAGAAACAATAGCAAGCAGCACCGCATCAGGGTTTTGCAGCATCCCCTTCTGTCACCCCTCTTGCTAACTGGGTTTGTGGGGCTGGTGAGGGAGCAGGTAGTCAGGAAATACGGCTTGCGAGTCTTCGGTACCCAGCTTTATATTTCCATCTCTTCTAACCCTGAAGATACAATGGGGCCTCTTGCCCTGCATCAAAGGAAATTGAGGACTTGATAACAGCTAACTGGCAAGGCTCAATCCAGATAAGGCAGAGAGAATAGTTATAGGATGGAGAAAACAAGATACTGTAGCAGAGCCCCTTATAAATGTCCATCTTTTTTCCACCCAAGGCTTGTAGTCTGATATCCCTAGCTGTTACTGGATTTTCAGGTGATAGTGGCTGCCAAATGTCCCTCTTATCACCTGAATTTGGCAAGGAGGAGTGTCCTCTGCTTTTGGAGGAGATACATGGCCAGTTCTCCATGCTTTTGACATCTCAAGGTCAGATTTCTGCAGTGTGATCTGCAAAGGGCTGCACCATCCAGCCCTGTGAAAATTGCCATTCAGTGGCCCAGTCTCATAATTTTTGGGCAAAGGCCCTCGGTAGCGTCCCCTCTGACGACCATACCATTCGAAACCTTGGCATGACCTTTCTGTAGGCAGCCCAATTCGATCTAGGATGCCTGCCTTTATGATATAATCAGCTGTGTTTGCCTCACTCAATGCCATATATGCGGTTTGGTCTTCTCCCAAGAGGTGGGGAGCCAAGCAGAGGGCCATAGCCTGTTCTCCCAGCCTGCTCCTGATGCCACCCTCTCAAATGTTAATAAAAAGGCACCAGGGTCATCCATCAGGCCCATTTTGCACTGTCCTATGCCCACTACCCAGTTATCATCCCAAGGACTTACCAGCTTCTCCATGGGCTTTTTGCTGCCCCTGCGCTTGGCCTGTACTAAATTCTGGATTCTGCTCTGCCTGCCAGGATAACAGGGTCTGTTTCCTCTTGTCACTGGGTCTGCTGAAACTTTTGGAGAGTTTTCTTTCATTCCTGCTGCTCCGCTATCCAGCACATGAGTTCCTCCATGCTGCCCAGGCCACTGCACCTTCTTGTCAGTG
The DNA here is from genome assembly GCF_002925995.2 of Terrapene triunguis. Taxonomy (NCBI): domain Eukaryota; kingdom Metazoa; phylum Chordata; order Testudines; family Emydidae; genus Terrapene; species Terrapene triunguis. The sequence goes on from NW_020664419.1 coordinate 5,450,142, forward strand.
CCACTCTCTGGTCTTTCTCCTACACCTGGACACGTCTCCGCATTGTCACCGGGCAGGGTTCTCTCACGCTGCATTCCTCTCTGCAAACAGTCCTCATGCACACAAGTTCACAACCAAGTGCTCTATTTACAGCGTGCTACACAAGTCCGTGGCCACCCACAACATAAGGCTTTTACCTTCTCTGTGGACACAGGATGAGAGAGTTCTCACCTGCCTGAGATTTTGGGCTTCTTCTTCCTTCCTCCCTCCCTCTTCCTGTCTCTCTTTTAATTGACCTCAGCTGACGAGTTGAATTACCTTGTTAATTGGTTAATCATCCAGTCCTTAACCAAATATCTACTCAGTTTGGCCCATGTGGGGATGCTTGTCAAGTGCACAGAGGAGTGAGTCTATTCACACTCTGTCACATCTCCCCAGTCCCATCTATCCACTGGGATCTGGAGATCACAGCGTATCACACATTATTCTCCAGATACGGTCCAGAAACAATACTTTTCTTCCCCCATCCACTGTCCTACAATGAGGAAGAAAACCCACTGGGCCCAAACCACCCATTCTATCTGGACTGGAAATCCCATTATCTCATTCTTCTTTCCCAGTGTGGATGTAAGCAGGAAGCAGACAATGGATCTTACACTTTACCAATCCTCCAGTCTGTTCACTCACCCCAACCCATGGAATTGGGGAATTAGGACCATCATGTATTTTGTAATTATTTATAGGTCAAACTTTGAAGATGTTATTTAGGATGCAAGTAGAGAGAGACAGAATGGGACTGTGGAAAAAGCACTGGGCTGGGACTCAGGAGCTCTGTCTTCAGCTCTGCCACAGACTCCCTGTATAACCTTGGGTAAGTCACCTACTCTCTGTGCCTGAATCCCTCCACTGTATATTTGGGATAATTGCACTTCCTTTGCCTGTCCTGTCTATTTACTATCTGTTTGTACAGTGCGTTGCAGGATGGGGCCATGGTCTTGGCTGGGAACTCTAGATGCTACCATCATACACAAAAAAACCCCAAAACAATATTTATCCCTCTTTGACAGTCCCCACACTAAATAATTATTTTTAAGACTTGTTTGCAGTAAAAGTGACAAAGTGATTACATGCTCTGAAAAAGTGATTGTGAAATTAGCACGTCCTTACCCATCAGATTTGCTCCCTGTTTGTATTTCAGCCACATCTGCTGGCTTTATTGACAACAACACTTTTTTTCCTGCTTTTTACACCTGCAGGGACAACACAGGTATGGTAAAAGTGAGCTGGAGTCTGTTCCTTTGGTGCATCCGGAGACTAGTTTACCAAGTTCCAATAAGTTACATCGCTGCAGATCCACTGAAGGAAGACGCATTTGCTGGTGCTCTTGAGGGAAGGAGAACTCCAGCCAAGAAAGAGTCAAAGGAGGATGAAGGGGACAGCCTGTGTTCAGGGATAGGGAAGGGCTCGGCGTTAATGTTCAGTGTACAGAGAAAGCTGTGGTCTGCCTCTAGAATGGAGCCACAGAAAGACTTGAGGATGCCAGTGAAGGCACAAGAGGGCCCAACTGACATCAGGGTAATGGTCTCTCTCTTTTGCTTCTTTTCCTTATTCTCTCTCTTTCATTGCATCAGTCCTCTTTGCACAGTACCATTCTCTCCATTAGGCTTCCTCCTCTCTCTATAAAGCTCCTTTCGTCTCCTTATTCCCTACTATGAGCTTTTCACTGCTCCCCTTCCCTAGACTACCCCCATATGGAAACCTGCATTGCAGCCTCTGATGATTTTGGGAATCTACAATTTATGAATTCTGTTTGAGATTATGAGCTCTCTGTATGTTTAAGCCTTTATGGTTGTCTGCACTAGGTTCTTGCCTCATACTTCCCGTGCTAAGGACACAGGGGAGCGGCACCTCCATTTCTGTCTATGAATAAGTTAGTTGTTGAAGACTTTCAGCACCTGAATAGATCTAGATAAAACCAGTTTTCTCCAACTCCTGTACAGGGGGCTAGGGTTTGAAGGAATGGAATTTCCCCAGGAAGGGGAACAAAGAGATGCAGTGTTAGGGCATGGCTACACTACAGAGTTTAAGCTCTCTAATGTGGCTGCTCTGAGCTGACGGGAGAGAGCACTCCCCTGTCGGCTTAACTACTCCAGTCCCCGCAAGCACAGTAGCTATGTCGGCGGGAGAAGAGACGGTAACTCACCTTGTGCAGTAACTGAAGTTCTTTGAGGTGGGTGGGAGAAGAGGAAAGCTACCCCCCTTTGGTGGGGACGTAGTACTTCCTATCCACCCTTTTGCAAGTCAGCAGAATCGAGGCCGGGGTCTGTCAGACCGTCTCTTCCGGTTCCATAATTGCGTCATTAATAGGCAGAGTGATTTTGGAAGTTGAGGAAGTTTGCAGAATTTGGACCAGTTCATGTTGGTTTGTCTGAACTTCCTCCAACGGAATGTCTTGGCTTTGGGCAACTTGCTTGAACAGTTCCTGGAACTGTTTGAAGTCATCTGCCATGGTAGGAGGTGGTGGCATGATTGCTTCGTCCGGAGAGGAGGAAGAATTATGTGTAGGAGATGTGACTTTCTGATCCGGGCCTGGTTTGGTTTCATCCTCAATGTCCTGAGCATCCAACGTCTGTGGGATGGGGGAATGTGGGATTTGATCTCAGCTTGCCTCTATGAGCTGTGGGTGGCCTGGAGTGATGTAAGCTGCCCATTGTTCCCCTGGTGCCTATTGGATAGGGAAGGCCATCAGTGAGTACAGCCACGGGGCTCCATACCATGGTTGAGCCGCCTGACTATAGGAGTATTTAGGTCCCATATGCCCCCAAGGTGATCTTCATTCTTTTGGAGATGACTGATGTGCTGAGAAGGTGCACGGCTCCTGTTCGTCATCATCTTCACTAGATGAATGTAAAGCAGTGAGTGAAGTATGTGGACCCACGCTATAATGTCCGGGAGAGCCCTCGGTACCAAACAAAGGGGACTGCGGTGCTGAAGAGACCGTTAAATCTCTATGTTGCAGCAGATTCTGTGGTGTATCTGGTGCCAGTGCCAATGGGGGCACTCTTGTCGGTGCCGACAATGGTGCTGTCAGATGCTCTGGCAGTTTAGTCGGTGAGGTCAGTGCCGATTTGGCTTTCTCTATCGATGCTGACTGTGATGTTGGTGACAGAGGCAGAGGCATGCTGCCTGAGGAGACGCTCGGCACCACGTCACTCACAGGGGAGGTCGGTGCCATGGAGGAGGCATGTCTCCTATGTCTCGACTACGTCTCCTTAGCTCGGGACTTGGCGGTGCCAGAGGTGTCCGGAGCATCTTAGGTGCTCACCCAAGCATGGGTCGGCATTGGGGGTCGCGACCTGGCAGGAGACTACCATTGTTTCTGTGGTGCTCTCTGTGATGATGTTTGCGCCCTCTTCCTCAGTCTTTTAGAGGAAGGCATGTCCCCTTTCGCCAAAGGGGGGGGGTGCCCAGAGAGGTGGTCCGTTGGTCTGTGTCTGTTCCCTGTCATGCCAGGCTCTCGCCTTCAGGTTACTACAGTGGACACATTTTTGCAGGTTATGCACCTCACCAAGACATCGGACACACTGCGAATGTCCAACGGGCATTGCTTTGCAGCAGGAGCCGCACCTCTTAATGCGTGGGGAGACAGGCATCTTTAGCGGTTACCCGACCTCACTGAGGGGAAACTACGGGGAGGGGAAAAACCAGGAGAAATTAACAGTTTCTTTTTTTTGTTTTACTACTAAAACTAAAACTAAAGCTAACTATAACTTTCTAACTAACTACGTTAACTATTATTTCCTAGGGTTTGGCAAGACTGGTGAATGTTGCCCCAGAGCTCCCGAGAATGGTTGAGAAGGAACTGGAGGGATCGGGTCACGTGCGCACTAGATGCAGCACTGTGAGATACCTACTGAGTATGCATGACCCGCATGGACACTGCTACCGTAAATCTCCGATCGACGGCACCAGGATGCACCGACACCTGACGTGGAGCACCCACAGGGACAGCACTCAGAGAAGAAACTCAGTTTCAGATTTTGCCCCAGGTCCCCAAAAAACCCTGAGTGGCACTGACAAAGTTGCTTAAGCAACTGGGGAGTCTGGGAGAGCTGGCATTAGACTCAGGGGCTAGGCAGTTTGACTATGGGGGTCTCAGCTCTCAGAAGGGGGTGCTAGAAAGAGACTCTGCACCTTAAGACCATGCCTAGAAACCCAGAGCCAGAGGTTGTACCTGAACTCTGTGCAGACTCAGTAAGCCAAAAGAACATGGGTCCAGTGTGTGGAATCCAAACACGGCGGCTTATAGATTCATAGATTCTAGGACTGGAAGGGACCTCGAGAGGTCATCGAGTCCAGTCCCCTGCCCTCATGGCAGGACCAAATACTGTCTAGACCATCCCTGATAGACATTTATCTAACCTACTCTTAAATATCTCCAGAGATGGAGATTCCACAACCTCCCTAGGCAGTTTATTCCAGTGTTTAACCACCCTGACAGTTAGGAACTTTTTTCTAATGTCCAACCTAAACCTCCCTTGCGGCAGTGTAAGCCCATTGCTTGACCAGGGTTGTGATACAGCCACTCCTGTTGGTTCTCACTGCTGCCTGTTTCCATAGAGTGCTGAGAGCTATTGTCCTGGAGCTGTCGTCTCCGCTCTGCACAGATACGAAGTATGGCACCCAGCACAATGAGGCCCCAATCTTGACTGAGACTTCAGGGCATGACAGCAATACAAATGATAAATAATAATAATGATTACCCATGCTGCGTGCATAGTTGATGGGCTCGCAGCCCTTCAGTAACCTCTGCTTTTGTCTGCTCACGTCTTCTGCTAACCCTTTTTTATCTGTGGAAAGCAGACAAGGTTATTAACATTCAGTCAGTGCCCAGAGGTGTGAGGCTGAGGTGAAGAGAAAGAAATCACGATGGCTCAGCAGTGCTGGGCCAAAGCTGACAATGACACTGAAATCAAAGGGCAGCTGCTGTTTTCGCTCTCTCCTCCCCAGAAGCACCCAAACTAACCTTTGTTGTATCTTTTAATTCGCTATTGGTTCTTTTGTTGCATTGGGGTGAATAAACCCAGAATAAGAGTTTTTTCTGGAGCTGGAATGAGCAGGCATCTCAATCTCTCCGTGCTCCCTATGCTCTGTGAACAGCACCAGCCACGTTCAGCGTTTTCTCTTCGTGTTCAATTCCTTGAGTAATGTCGGACCAGGCCAGCCAAGGCAAGGCCTGTCACCCCATCTCCTCCTATCCGCTGATGCTGGTGGGACTGGCCATACCATGACATAATCTCCAGGAGACAGGAATCTTCTGATTCTGGATCTTCTCCATCTTGCATGAGTCTGGGATTCCTTCCTCTTCCATAGACGCCTCATTCTCTGGAGCATCCTGCAGAGCTTGTATGTGGATCTCATTGGTGTATGCCCTTTCAGGTCCAGTGAGGCCTATATTTTCCCAAGGAGCACCAGCCTGCCCTTGTATGCCGTGCATCCACAAGACTCTGTAGAGTGGGCTGTCCCAATTTTTTCAGTCCCCTCCAGTATGCTGCATGTCCTGAGGTAGACAATGAAGGAGCTTATGGATTCCTGTACATTACAGGAAAGGTTAGATGGTTACTAATGATGGAACCCCTTAGTGCTGTTGATGAGCAAGGCAAGTCAATGCTGCTGATCATTTTGTTAACTTAGTCATCAGACTAGAAATGGGGGTCACTCGCTTTTACGTACCTGAGACCAGGAAGTACAGGGGGTGTAAGATTTCCCCTTATTCCTTTGTGTGAGCTACACCCACCTTACTGTCCATGTACAAGAGCGAGAGGGCGTCGTAGGGCACAAATGGACAAAGAGGAGGAGAGATGGTGAGGGGAGCCTTGGCTGTGCCCTCCAGTGCACTCCCCAGCAGAGCTGAACTGGTGCAGATAAGGAAATAATCTGCTATTCAGATAGGCCAGAAGGATCTTACTTCCCTCCTGGAGCAAGGAGATTGGCAGGGAGACAACTGTGTATTTCTGACTTGCAATCCCTTCTCTCGACTGTTCCTGAGTGGTGCAGCTATGCAATACCCCTTACTATGGGCTAGAAGGTAAGTGACAAGCCAGCCGGGAGTGAGCATTTAACAGGTTTTGAGTGACCAATAGAGAAGTTCTGGAAATGATGTTCTGTCTCTGGAGAGGACCCTGACAGTGAAGAGCACAGTACTTTGGTATGTACGGCAGGTAAGCAGCATGACCCCTTGGAAAGCTCTCTTTGCAGGTAGCACGTGAGCACTAACAGCAGCACTCGGGCCAGATGCTGCAGTGCAGCTCTCAGGAGACTTTATGCTTGGCTTCAGAGGGACTTCTCATGTGCTTATGGTTTTCTGGGTTGGGGCCAGAATGCTCGGCACCGTGCGGGATCAAACTTTTCTTCCCCTATTGAGATGGTACCTAATTTCTGTGGGAGGATTCAAGGCCTCCCTGAGTAAACCAATTTTGTGTTATTCCTAAGAACTGCATTAAGATTTTGTACTGAGATATTTCTCCATTGATTAGAGTCAGGCATGAGCCAAAACTGCAGGTTGGAACCCTGAATCCTGACATGGGTTTGGATCAGAGTTTGTAGTTTGAATCTCTCTCTAAAATGAGTCCAACCCAGTTGTCAGGTCCAAACACACTAGTATCTGGGAAAGTTCAAATTCACATCTGGAATTTGAACCCCTAGGTTCAGGAATGTTTGGCTCTGGTGTTTTGTTTTGGCCCATTACACAGATATGAAGTATGGCTCTGGAATTTGGACTTGGGGGTTTGGTTCCGGTCAATATCTATTCTAGATTCCCTTGAGATCAGACAGAATAAATATTTGGATGCCAGTTCACCTGGGCAATTCCCTTGGAAGTAGCATGGAAATTAATTGAACTGTTTATCCTATAAATGAGTTGATGTGGCCTTTAGACAGAAATATCTCAGTGAATGACCTTGTGAAAGGACTGTGGAATAACACACAATAATTCTGGCACCAGCTTTGCCCATGGAAAACTAGACTTCAACCCCCTTGTAGAGAAATATAATAATTTACCTACTTACTGTTCTCCCTTTTTTCTGGACATATATAAGCAGTTTCAGAGTTCTAGTCAGTGCACACACTAACAGAGGTGTCTGTTGATCCATTGTTGTCAACAGGAGTTCTGTTAGTGACATCAGCAGATCCTGGGTCATGAACAACCTACATAATTCCTCTGAAAAGAGTAAAGCTAGGAATAAGGAACAGTCAATGGGGCTACAAAATGGACTACTCAAAGATCAGGCGTGGGGGAGGGGTTGGCTTTAAAAAAAACGTACAGTCGTGTAAATAAGGAAAGTGACCAAATATGAACACAGCTCCTAACGTTGATAAAGAGAAAAGGAGTGCTAGCGAAAATTGGCCATGACTGACTGAGAAGGGGGTTGAAATCAGTTTTGTTTTAAAATTTGTATTTCTGGAAAACAAAATGATTAAATATTGTATATGCATTTATTATTAATTAACCATTATTATTTTTATTTATTATTGTGTGTGCCCCAAAATGTGTATAAGATAGTACATTATAAGAAGGGAAGTTGCAAAATGATTACAATCATTAATATAAAAAAGGATAATTTTTCTTCTTTAAGTGTCCTCTGCATATTCCTGAGGTGCAGTTGAGGTGTAGTTTAGTCTATGCCAGGAGGTATCATATCCCACAAGTGTGAATTTACAGAGGCAACTTTCAAAGATCTGTAGTTACCAGTAAGGAGTTTTTCTTTCCTCTTCCTTGAGGGTCTCGCTTATAATATACATATAAAAGGATGGAGTCTAAATTAGCCGTTAACCCTCAAGAAAGAGATCTTGGCATCATTGTGGATAGTTCTCTGAAAACATCCACTCAATGTGCAGCAGAAGTCAAAAAAGCTAACAGAATGTTAGGAATCATTAAGAAAGGGAAAGATAATAAGACAGAAAATATCATATTGCCCCTATATAAATCCACAGTACATCATATCTTGAATACTGTGTGCAGATGTGGTTGCCCCACCTCAAAAAAGATATATTGGAACTGGAAAAGGTACAGAGAAGGGCAACAAAAATGATTAGGGGTATGGAACAGCTTCCATATGAGGAGAGATTATTAATAAGACTGGGACTTTTCATCTTGGAAAAAAGAGATGACTAAGGGGAGATATGATAGCGGTCCATAAAATCGTGACTGGTGTGGAGAAAGTAAATAAGGAAGTGTTCTCATAACACAAGAACTAGGGGTCACCAAATGAAATTAATAGGCAGCAGGTTTAAAAGAAGCAAAAGGACGTATTTTTTCACACAATGCACAGTCAACCTGTGGAACTCTTTGCCAGAGGATGTTGTGAAGGCCAAGACTATAACAGGGTTCATTAAGAAGTAGATAAGTTCATGGATGATAGGTCCATCAATGGCTATTAGCCAGGATGGGCAGGGATGGTGTCCCTAGCCTCTGTTTGCCAGAAGCTGGGAAGGGACGACAGGGGATAGATCACTTGATGATTACCTGTTCTGTTCATTCCCTCTGGTGCACCTGGCATTGGCCACTGTCGGAAGACAGGATACTGGGCTAGATGGACCTTTGATCTAACCCTGTATGGCCGTTCTGATGTTCTTATGTGGTGTATGGCACCCCTAGCATTGAGTCACCCTCAGTCCATTGTCAGTAGGCACCAATTCCACAAGTGTGAATATGCAGAGGCGACATTCTTAAAGAACAAAATTACTGGTCAGTAACCTCTCTTTGCTTTACATTAGTCCTGCTATCCACTGAGATGGAAAGAGCTTTGATATTCAACTGATTTAAAAAACAAATGCAAACTGTTTTGGAAATCTCTACGGAATGGCTAACACCCCTAAAAGAAATATCACCGGGGGTACTGAGCTGTGATATCCCCCAGGCCAAGGGCTTGTCCATCATTAAGGGTTTTCATCCCCACCAGTTAAGGAACGTATGGGGGGCATGGATCAGCGTTCACGTCGCACTCCCCATCAGTACCTGGCCCAAGCCGGGGAAGCTAGTGATCCAACCAGTGGACCAAATTTGGTGATGAATCCTGGTCACGTGCCACCTGAGGTATTTTGTGCATATGCTAAGAAGAAACCAGCCATTGGATAGGGGCCAGACAGGATATTTAGTCAGAGACAGGAAGTGTGTACTTTGGTCTAATATCATCAACACATCAATACAATTCACCAGTTGTTTTGCCATATGCTCCTCCGACAGTACATCACTGGTGTAGAGTGCTGAACTAATCTAAGGGTTTGTTTACACACCAAGTTAATACACTGCAAGCCAAGTTGTGAATCTACAATGCACCAGCTTGCTGGGCAGTAACACATGGTGCGGACACTGATACAGCACACTGCAACTCCCAGCGCTTGCAGTAACTTGCCATGTAAAGTCAACTTGGGTTGGTCTAATCTGTGACTTTCCTTTTCATTGTTTACAAAGCATTCGATAATTATAGACGTACGGTGTGTTTAAATAAGGATAGATGGGTGTGTGAGCACACGCACAGATGCTGCATTCTCATTACTGTTCCAGCAGCCATGTAACCTGGGGAATTCTTTGGAAGTTTGAAAGGAAACTAACAGAAATGTCTTTATGGGGCAAATAACTTGTAGTGGATGAGTTTGGGAGAAGTCCTGTAGAGTACACAAAAGCAATTCTGGCACCATAATTAGCTGGGTAGGCATGAACGAGAGCCCTGCACAGGACGATTTTTTTTAATCCTGTTCCCATCCCACCATGCAATATCCACTCCTACTTGCTCCCACATAGTTTCTTGCATTTTTATCCCACTCGCAAAAACCTTAGATCCCGCAAATCCCACAAGAGAGAGAGATTCCCCTATGCTACTAAAAACCCTAAAACCAAACAAAAACGGTTGGTTAATATATATATGAAAATGGAATTCATGCACAAATTTTTACCACTAAAAAAACCAAACAAATCTTACTTAAACTATGTAAAAAAAAATACTTCAACTCCTGTTAATAGACATCAAATCTCTTTCTATCCCTTGCTTAAATTAAGCATTAAAATCTTTATTTAATAAAGAGAAGAAACACTTGCTGTACATTGCTGAAATTCTATTTATGACAAACTGACGAGATTTTGTGTTTTTCCGCAAATTACTGCAGTCTGGTTTTTTGCCCACTCAATCCCACCTGCAACAAAGTACATTTTATCTGCTCCTGCTATTATGGCAGCAGATCCAGCAGGACCTGCGGGATCCCTGTCCCGCTGCAGGCTCCAGCATGAATAATTCTGTCTAGAACAACACAAATATACTCCATTTCTCCTCCTTCCGCCAAGCAGCCTCAGATATACAGCCACTCTCATGTTGTGACAGAGCTGTTCGAAAAATCCACCTTACTTAATTAGAGACAACAGAACCAAGCAATTATTCAACAGATTTTTCTGCGGCCTTTGGTGTCTCTCCTTATATACATATATATTTATCACATTGTTTGTATTCTTTATATCATCTGATTAAGCTGTAAAAGTAAATACAATCGACAGAAAACAAACTTCTAATGATAGAGAACCACCTACCTCTATAAAGGGAAACTCACAGCTTATATTACAGTCATATTTTGCAGTAACTATAGTTTTATATTATGGAGGAAATGAAAGGTAAAATCAAGAAACACCAGAGTAAAAGAGGACAAAGAAATGGAAAATATGGGCTAGATCCTCAGCTGCACCAGACGCTGGAAAAGATCATCGAACCTGTCCCGAAGGAGATGGGCTGGAACCCTGTGGAATCTAGGGTGACCTCTAAGAAAGTTAAAGTATAAGTGGGATCCAAGGGTGAATTATTTTCTTGCTCACACTCCGACTAAGGGACTTGAAGAGAGACCAGGTCTCCCAGAGGGAATGAACCACCCCATTGTAAGATGTTGCTCTTAGGACCCATTTAAACCTGCAGGCCGTAATGACACAAGTGAGTTGTAACCAAGGCCAAGCACTTGGCCAACATCCTGGGATATGTCGCTGGGCCGGAGGCAAGCACCTTATACCGATAGTGACTACAAGGTCTATCAGTTAAACCCCCAAATTATTAACTCCATGGTCTGCAATTGCAGCTAATCAAATACTACGTCCTTCTGCAGCATCAGGTAGAAATGATATTGAGAGAGGTTAATAACCAAAAGAAAGAAAGCTTCTAGAGTGATGGAGGTGTGATTAAGTGCCTAAATGTGGATTGTAAGTACTCAAGTTAGCTGTAATTTTTCCTTTTTTTAAATATTAGTTCTGTAGGGTTTATCTCCCCCTGTCTTGTGTATTTTCACATTACTGTGATATTTTGTATATTCTGAGACAAAGTTATTTGCTAAATGGGAGTAACGGCCTAACAGGATTCTAGTCCTGCATCAGCAGAGTATAATAAATAAATAAAGATATCCTATCTCCTAGAACGGACCTTGAAAGGTCATCGAGTCCAGCCCCCTGCCTTCACTAGCAGGACCAAGTACTGATTTTGCCCCAGATCCCTAAGTGGCCCCCTCAAGGACTGAACTCAAAACCCTGAGTTTAGTAGACCAATGCTCAAACCACTGAGCTCTCCCTCCCCCAAATATGACAGATTGCTTTCGTGCAATGCCACCGAAATGTGATAAGATCATTTACTGAACTATTGCTGCATAAATGTCATGACGAGACACAAGATAAATATTCTAGTTAAAAATTGTTATATCAGCTGCCAGCTCACCTGGGCAGTTCCCAAAGATGTTGCAAAAAAAAGAAATGTTTATCCTCCCTATACCGTCCTTCAGTGCAACAGGGGAGTTCTGCAATCTACGACTGGCATTTTGTCAGCGTCACTCATGAATTGCTGCAAGTTGTGTTTGGCACTGTATCTGCTAGCAGCTCCTGAGAAGGGCCACTTGGTGCCAACAATGGGGGGGGGGAGGGGCAGGGCCCATCACTTTTTGCTGGCTGTGAGTCCGTATGTGGATGCCAGTTGCCGAGCGCAGACTCCCAACTTTAGTCCAGTATAATAGGTGTATGCAGTGACGTAGTGCTACATTTGATAGTGCAGAAGCCCTGCAGTAGTGATCTCAAGTTGATAATTCTGTCCGGCAGGAGATAGATTTTGGAGACTATCTTGTGTGTGATGTCACCATAAGATAAAGCACCCATGCTCAAAACCTAACTAACATTTTGTCAGCATATTTTATCTCATTGAAAATCTGTGTAACAGCAGTTATGAGACTTCTCACACTAGTAATAAATACACATTGTATCAAGAGAAATCATGCATAACTCAGCTTTTTACATGCCAAACTTTAAACTAAGCAGCAAGGCAGAGCCAAAGCGCACAGGTAGGCAAAAAGCCCATTGGCAGAACGTGTAAAATACTGTTCTTACAACGTTAGTGTTCTCTGCAAGCTTCACGGTTATGCTCCAGCTACGTTTAGGCCACTCCATACACCCAGTTTAACTGGCAGCTCAGACCAGGTTGACAATGGTTTTTCCACCAGCCCCCACTTATCCTGACAGCTCCCACAGATATCCCAACAGCCCTGGTATACTTCTCTGTCACTGCAGCCCCCAATGCCCCCCACACTGACCCCCAGCATCCTGGCCCCCACCCCACAACCCCTAAATCCCTATTTCCCCCCCCAGAACCACCCCAACATCCCTCACTCACCCCAACAGCTCACCCCACAGGCCCCCCAACAATCCCCACAGCCCACCAACAGCCGCTTACTGGTGTCCCCTCATCTCAGCGCTCTGTTCCTGTCCTGGGCTAGGGCTGCTCCTCCCGATCCCAGCCATCCAGCTCTGCTCACTCCCATTGGCCATGCCACACAGGCCAAATCTGAGTGGTGTTGCAACGGTTTGCACCAGGTCACAATGCCACTCATTCACATTTGGGCCAGGCGCCGCCTTGTCTTGATTAGGGAGGCTATCCGTCCAGTGTTAAGCTGGGCAGTCCTGTTTTTATGTCGTTTGTTCCCTGGCTGGTACTGATATAAAACCCAACGTGGTTTTGTCTGGTGTCATACGCTGAGGATGCTATTTTGAAAAGCGTGCTGCTCCGCCTTCACCGGCGTGATCTCACACGCACTGTGTGTGCAAGATCACACTCATGGGGACGGGGACACCTGTGCTTCAAAATGCAGCCTCTGTGCTACATGCCCTTGCAGCACACACTGTGCATGCAAGCTCATACTGGCAGGGGTGGGGTGGGGTGCTCGAATGGCATTCTCCATGTGGCGTGACCTCCCACATATCATGCATGTGAGATCATGCTGGCGGAGCATTAATTTGGGAAAATTACCTCAACTAGGGTTCATAAACACAAACCGTGAGCAAAAGACCCACCCCCAAGTAAGTTGAGTAGTGTCCTTTTCCCCTCAGGGTCTGAAGTCCAGCAACCCAAAAGTCCCTTTAACGTGCCTGTCCCTTCTCTGCACCCCACTCACAGTTGCTGTCCTTGACCAGTACAGCCCCAGAGTTCAGAGGTGCATCCACAGAGTTCACCTCCCACCCTGTGTGGAAGGCAGAGGGGGTAAGGAGGCACCTTACACACTGCACTGCTCATTGCCCCAACGGACAACTGCCACGCCTCCCCCCAACCACCCTTCTGGCTGCTTGCCACACCTCTCCACCAGCTGCCCACTCACCAAGATGTCTTCAGGGCCCCTCCCGCCACACACTTAACACAGCTATCAGTGATTTCAGCTGTTAGAGAGGGAGCTTTACCACTGGGCACACTCTTGCAATAGAGACCTGTCCTAAAGTAGGTCTAATACTTAGAATAGAGAATCATAGAATATCAGGGTTGGAAGGGACCTTGGGAGGTCATCTAGTCCAACCCCCTGCTCAAAGCAGGACCAATCCCCAACTAAATCATCCCAGCCAGGGCTTTGTCAAGCCTGACCTTAAAAACCTCTAAGGAAGGAGATTTCACCACCTCCCTAGGTAACCCATTCCAGTGCTTCACCACCCTCCTAGTGAAAAAGTTTTTCCTCATATCCAACCTAGACCTCCCCCACTGCAACTTGAGACCATTACTCCTTGTTCTGTCATCAGGTACCTCTGAGAACAGTCTAGATCCATCCTCTTTGGAACCCCTTTCAGGTAGTTGAAAGCAGCTATCAAATCCCCCCTCATTCTTCTCTTCTGTAGACTAAACAATCCCAGTTCCCTCAGCCTCTCCTCATAAGTCATGTGCTCCAGCCCCCTAATCATTTTTGTTGCCCTCCGCTGGACTCTTTCCAGTTTTTCCACATCTGGACACAGTACTCCAGATGAGGCCTCATCAATGTCGAATAGAGGGGAATGATCACATCCCTCGATCTGCTGGCAATGTCCCTACTTATACAGCCCAAAATGCCGTTAGCCTTCTTGGCAACAAGAGCACACTGTTGACTCATATCCAGCTTCTCGTCCACTGTAACCCCTAGGTCCTTTTCTGCAGAACTGCTGCCTAGCCATTCAGTCCCTAGTCTGTAACAGTGCATGGGATTCTTCTGTCCTAAGTGCAGGACTCTGCACTTGTCCTTGTTGAACCTTATCAGGTTTCTTTTGGCCCAATCCTCTAATTTGTCTAGGTCCCTCTGTATCCTATCCCTACCCTCCAGCGTATCTACCACTTCTCCCAGTTTAGTGTCATCTGCAAACTTGCTGAGGGTGCAGTCCACACCATCCTCCAGATCATTAATGAAGATATTGAACAAAACTGGCCCCAGGACCGACCCTTGGGGTACTCCACTTGATACCGGCTGCCAACTAGACATGGAGCCATTGATCACTACCCGCTGAGCCCGACGATATAGCCAGCTTTGTATCCAACTTATAGTCCATTCATCCAGCCCATACTTCTTTAACTTGCCAGCAAGAATACTGTGGGAGACTGTATCAAAAGCTTTGCTAAAGCTTTCCCCTCATCCACAGAGCCAGTTATCTCCTCATAGAAGGCAATTAGGTTAGTCAGGCATGACTTGCCCTTGGTGAATCCATGCTGACTGTTCCTGATCACTTTCCTCTCCTCTAAGTGCTTCAGAATTGATTCCTTGAGGACCTGCTCCATGATTTTTCCAGGGACTGAGGTGAGGCTGACTGGCCTGTAGTTCCCCGGATCCTCCTTCTTCCCTTTTTTAAAGATGGGCACTACATTAGCCTTTTTCCAGTCATCCGGGACCTCCCCCGATCGCCATGAGTTTTCAAAGATAATGGCCAACAGCTCTGCAATCACATCCGCCACCTCCTTTAGCACCCACGGATGCAGCGCATCCGGCCCCATAGACTTGTGCTCATCCAGCTTTTCTAAATAGTCCCGAACCACTTCTTTCTCCACAGAGGGCTGGTCACCTCCTCCCCATGCTGTGCTGCCCAGTGCAGTAGTCTGGGAGCTGACCTTGTTCATGAAGACAGAGGCAAAAAAAGCATTGAGTACATTAGTTTTTTCCACATCCTCTGTCACTAAGTTGCCTCCCTCATTCAGTAAGGGGCCCACACTTTCCTTGACTTTCTTCTTGTTGCTAACATACCTAAAGAAACCCTTCTTGTTACTCTATACATCTCTTGCTAGCTGCAACTCCAAGTGCGATTTGGCCTTCCTGATTTGACTCCTGCATGCCTGAGCGATATTTTTATACTCCTCTCTGGTCATTTGTCCAATCTTCCACTTCTTGTAAGCTTCTTTTTTGTGTTTAAGATCAGCAAGGATTTCACTGTTAAGCCAAGCTGGTCGCCTGCCATATTTACTATTCTTTCTACACATCAGGATGGTTTGTTCCTGAAACCTCAATTAGGATGCTTTAAAATACAGCCAGCTCTCCTGGACTCCTTTGCCCCTCATGTTATTCTCCCAGGGGATCCCGCCCATCAGTTCCCTGAGGGAGTCAAAGTTTGCTTTTCTGAAGTCCAGGGTCCGTATTCTGCTGCTCTCCTTTCTTCCTTGTGTCAGGATCCTGAACTCGACCATCTCATGGTCACTGCTTCCCAAGTTCCCATCCACTTTTGCTTCCCCTACTAATTCTTCCCAGTTTGTGAGCAGCAGGTCAAGAAGAGCTCTGCCCCTAGTTGGTTCCTCCAGCACTTGCACCAGGAAATTGTCCCCTACACTTTCCAAAAACTTCCTGGATTGTCTGTGCACCGCTGTATTGCTCTCCCAGGAGATATCAGGGTGAGTAAAGTCTCCCATGAGAACCAGGGCCTGCGATCTAGTAACTTCTGTTAGTTCCCGGAAGAAAGCCTCGTCCACCTCATCCCCCTGGTCTGGTGGTCTATAGCAGATTCCCACCATGACATCACCCTTGTTGCTCACACTTCTAAACTTAATCCACAGACTCTCAGATTTTTCTGCAGTTTCATACCGGAGCTCTGAGCAGTCATACTGCTCTCTTACATACAATGCAACTCCCGCACCTTTTCTGCCCTGCTTGTCCTTCCTGAACAGTTTATATCCATCCATGACAGTACTCCATTCATGTGAGTTATCCCATCAAAATAACTTTCACTCACTAAAGCTTATGCTCTAATACGTCTGTTAGTCTATAAGGTGCCACAGGACTCTTTGTTGCTTTTTACAGATCCAGACTAACACAGCTACCCCCCGATACTTGACATCAAATCTCTGTTATTCCAATCATATCATAGTTCCTTGACTGTGTCAGGACTTCTAGTTCTCCCTGATTGTTCCCCAGGCTTCTTGCATACTTGGACCTAGGTATCAGTGATTTCAGCTCTGCAGCAAGATTCTGAATTGAGTCTAAATTAGCTCTTTTATTATACCCTGGAGAGGTGAGATACCAATTAGCATCCAGGGCCCACACCACCAGGCACAAATATCTGTCCCCACCCTCTTTCAACTCATTGGGCTTTAGAACCCATGTCCTCTGCCTAGCAAGTGCTGTTCAGTTGAGGGTGAGTCCCTCCATTGGGGTATGCCAGGTACAGTTCTGCTGCCCTCGGTTCACACAACAAGGATAACAACGCTTTATTACTCCTGCCCCAATAAGAAGGAGACTGGGGATCCAACACCAGCCACAAGTGATCATTTGGGCAAGCAATCCCATCATGCTGAGCACCTAGGCAGGGTGGGTGTGTCCATGCAAATAAGATCAGCTTCTGAAGTCTTTTTCTACAGCTCACCACTAGATGTCAGGAGAGAGCTCACTCAGACTCTGCTTAAACATATATAAACAGGTTCAGGCTCATAGGCTCATTCTTTAACGGAAGCTTTTGAAAAATCCACTACAACTTTGGTGGTGCAAACAGAATCAAGCCAATTGACAAGTTGGTGTGCAGACCTTTCACTCGGTAGGTTGGTTTCTTTTTGAAAAATTGTTATTGATATATTTTGTAATCATGAGTTTCCGACCGGAAGACGTTTCAGTGAAAGCCAATCTATTGTCTCTTGAGATAAAAAATGCAAACACTGTGGAGGGAGACCTAATACAGAGACCTGTTTCTGGGACTCTTTCTTCCACCCAAGTGCAATCAGCCTTTGAAGATGTTGAAGATAATGGAAAAACAGTGAACTTTGGATCATGTCCTAAGCTCTCTGGCTGCTGATAGCAGGGAGCAGCTGATATAGAGCAGCAAATACAGTTTGATATGTATTATAACATGATTGTTCTAATTACTTGATGCAGAAAGCTTTCTGTTATGGTGACACCTGAAACAGGTGTGTAGGCTAATTGTTTTAATAGCACTTGCTCAGCGCCAATGATTGAGGTTTTGCAGATCCCAGTGAAATTGGAAGAACCACAGTTTTGGACCAGTTCATCTTACATCATGAGATGGGGCTGAACTAGGATAAAACATCCAGATTTTCTGGCATTGTTGTGGTAATTGTATAGGTTGTTTTCTCCAAGCAACAGGATATCCTCCTGCTAACAGCTAAGGACAGGCAGATGTAGGGTCGGTGGCTGGCAGGTCTACTTTGTTCCAAATGCGAATGATTGAGCCAAATCCTCCCTTCACATAGAATAACCATGGGGAAAATGATCCTGAAACTCTGCATATTTCAAATTGCAGAAATCTCCTGCATTTTTTCCTTTGGGAACAGGGATTTGCAGCCACAGAGATAGGGGAGAAGTGTGGTTTTCTAACCAGCCAGATGGAGAAATATGGTTATGTCTACGTAGGCCATCAACCTCTTCACACAGCTCTCCTCCTTCTTCCTGCCCCTGTTGTAGGAGTGTGACTCAGTCAGAAATGATGGTGCCATTGACTCCCTCCTGAAGTATGTGCTTTAACCCCCTTCTCTGACAGTTCAAGGAGCAGCACTAACTTCCATGTTAGTTTCCACTTTTTGCGGCAAGGTGGTTGCCATCTAGGACAGCTGTTCCCTGGCTAGAGCCTCTCACTCCTCCTCTTGGAGACCATTTTTACACCAAGCTTAAATTCTATTTACATTTGTTCTCCAGGTACAGAAGAGCCTTTGGCGTTAACTCGTTCCCATGCTGCTGCTGCTGCTGCTCCAGTTTTCCATATGCTGCCTCATGCTGGGGAACAGCGAGGTGGTGACATCTTTTGAAAACACATGCCCTCAGTTTTTCTTCAGGGAAACCCCCCCAAATGATGCCATCAAACCTGCCAATCCAGCCCAGATTTGCCAACTTTACAAGAATCAGTATCGCTTTGCTACTTTGTACGACAGGGACAACCGCATTCCAATATACTCTGCGTATGTGTACCAACCTGGTTATGGTAAGCGACCTAATAGCTGGATGGTAGAACCCCAGGTAAGATGCTCTCCTGACTGCCTCTCCATTACAATAGGGCACAATCTTGGACATGAAAAATTGAAATATAGAATAAATCCCAATATATGTACACACACACACACACACACCACAGCTGGGAATTCCCTGTCCCATGCTGTAGTGCAGGGTCACATCATTGTGACAAAGATGTGCAGTTACAGCAGGACATTGGGAGCTAGAATTGCTGAGTCCTATTCCTCACTTCTACTGACTTGCTGTGCAACCTAGGGCAGGTCACACCTTGTCTGTGCCCTGCCATCACCAGGTATAGAATGGAGATATTAATGCTTATCTACTTCATAGGGTTATTGTGAGAGTTAATTGATTTTTGTCAAGTGGTTTGGGCTCTTCAGGGAAAAGGTGCTGTGGTCATGCAAAGCATTTTTATGATTTACTCTTATTGGAACTCAAGAAAACAGTGGTCAAAAATGTACTTAGTTATTGTACTAAATCAATCTCCACGTTGAAATGGAATTATACACTAACCCGGGTGTTTCTGGCTCACAAGGACAGGGTTGAGTCAACTGGCAAATTTGTGGTTCCCCTAGGGGCATTTTAGCAGAAACCTTGGGAGTTGTCAGCTCCCTGTAGAGCACTGAGGGTGGATCATCTATTGCTCATCTCAGAATCCCCTCCCATTTTTTTTACATTTTTCTATGAATGAGTTGCCCCAAACTTAATGCAGACATCTGCGCTCCTCCGGGTCAGGGTAGCTCTATGCCACATTACTGTGGGCACAATCCAGCCCTCAGGAAGCAAGGAAGTTACTCCAAGTGTGGCTCCTCTGTCACACTAGTCATGACTGTGAATGAGGCTGCTGGTGAACTTCCTTCCAGCTCACACACTGGCCCCAGGGGCCCAAGAAGCAAGAACACAGAGCCCTGGGGAGATCTCTTGCCTAGCACTACCAATTCCTTTAGACCTCCAAAGGCACCTGCCCCAGGACACTGGCTCTGTTTCTGCTGCACACGTGACGACTGATCCCTTTTATTTGTTTTTTGACTTTCAAGCTGATGGGTTCAAATTACCAAAAGGAAATGGCAACTGAATGGATCCTCCTAAATGATATCGGTGTTGACCAGGGACTGCTTAATGAGAGCCAGGCCGTCCTCCGAGATTACAAGAATCTGACTAATTTCAACAGGGGCCACTTGAACCCCAATGGCCACCAACCCAACCCTGACTATAAAGCTGCTACCTTCACCCTGTCCAACATTGTGCCACAGTTTATGAATCTCAATAGTGGGAAATGGAATAACTACGAACAAGAAGTAATGAAGAGTAGGACTGAAGGGTGTGCTACCACATACGTCGTTGTGGGAGTGGTTCCTGGCAACAATTACATAGCTGGAGGCAGAGTCAATAAGCCCAGCCACATCTGGTCTGCTGCCTGCTGTGAGATTGATAACAATCACAGGAAGTCCTGGGCAGTCATTGCTCCGAATGATCAGAATGCAGTCGAGCTGTTCACTCTGGGTGAGTTAGAGGAGAAGCTGGTTGAACTGTATAGAAAGGAGGAGATCCTTCTGTTTGACAGTGACTGTCCCCGACAATAAACTCCTGACCCCACTCACACACCTCTCCATAGCCCCCTGGAGAAAGGAGTTGGGAGCCTTCACCAGTAGCTGTGCTGTCTTGACCGTTATACACACTGCATTTAGCCCATCCTGTTTGTTTATTAAATGTGTTTACAGCTCTCGCTTCCCAAACAAGTCTAAGCATTTGTCTCCAAACTTCTCCTGTTATGAGAGGAAGGGGTCTGGAAAGACTGGCGCCATTTTGTTCCCGTCCCATGTTACAAGTCATGGGTGGCAGGCTCTTCAGCTGGAAATGTCTACGAGAGATCTCACAGAGATTCCTCTTTATGGTGCGCTCAGGGAAGAGGGCTTTGCGCATGCCCCTGGGGCAAAGCATGAAGGAAGGGTCTGTCTCCCAGCCTGCATTCTTGCAACCCCTAAAGGCAGTGCTATGGGGGAAATGTAATACAGCCTGGGCTGTACTACTTTTCCTGGGTAAGTTTAATGGCATCAGAGTGCATGACCCCCAGCCCACCCACTCCTCCCCCTCACCAAACCAGGGTCCACCCCTTTTCCTAGCACAGACTTGGACATGCTCTGGCTAGAGCTCGGTGTATTTTTTCAGTGAATAGTCTGCAAATGACAATGAATAATCATTGGGCCAGGGAACCTGAGTGAGACTGATTCTATAGCCTAGTAATCGGAGCACTCGCCTAGGATGTGAGAGTTCAAGTCTTTGATTCAATGACTATTCAATTATTTATCAAAAGTGGTATAGCTTCAACCTAGACCAGCATAGCCCTGTGTGCTCTTCTGTACCGTGGGAGACCCAAGTGCAATTTTCCCATTCTGAGTGAGTACCCTGGGCGAAAGGACTTTGATTTAGTTGGGGATTGGTCCTGCTTTGAGCAGGGGGTTGGACTAGATGACCTCCTGAGGTCCCTTCCAACCCTGGTATTCTATGATTCTATGACCTGCAGCTCACCCTGCATTTTGTGACTCTGGTCCACCCTTGCTTTCGGCAAGATACCCAAAATCAAGATGAAAAATGTTGAGTCGGGTCAAAATAAGCCATTTTGTTTTGACCTGGCTTGAAACTTTTTAAATTCTCCAAAAATTTTGAAAAAAATGACATTGTCACTTGGACTCTTTGTTTCGGAATCACCAGCAAATCGAAAAATCCATTATTCACCCACCTCTAACGCTGGCAGGTGTAGGTGAGGAAGGGATGGTGCTGCTGTCACAGCTCATGCCTTCTGCTTATAGGCTGCATCCTCTCTATCCTGCCCCTGCTACATCTGCGTCAGCCACAACCTGCTTCTAGGCTTGGCGCTCAGCTTTCCAGGATCATTACTTTCTCAGGCTGCTCACTGCCTGGCTCTCCCGCCGCAGCTAGTTCCCAGATTACTGTCTCTGGCCTGCAGCTCACACAGCCCTTTGGCTTTTTCCCCTCTGCTCTCCACACCCAGATGATAGTTCTTTTCTCTGGCCATTAGGCAGAGAATGACCTGCGGCTCTGTTCTTTCCCTCTAGCTCATGCAGGGCAAGGCAGTGGTGTCTGGTAAAGAGCCAGCAGGTTCGTTGCAAATCCATCGTCACCCTGTGTAAAAGAAGAATAGAGTTAGCAGCAGCCCAGGTGATGATATGATGGGTTAAAAAAACCTAAGTGGAGATGGAAATGGGAGAGATCACCGAACACAGAAAACACCCAGGTTCAGTTAAGGCTCCCAGATGGACAAATGGGGAGGAGAAAGGTGTGAGGCCCAGCTCCGCAAACATATTTAGGCGTCTATCATGGGCAGTGGATGAAGATTCCCTTGGGGGATGCTAGCTCCCTGTCCCATCTCTTCTGCCCGTGGCCCGCCCACACTGCACCCCCGGTCCGCCCCAGATCCCGCCCCGCTCCACGCCCCTGCCGCTGCTTGCCGCATCCCTCCTCTCCTCCACACCCTCCTTCCCCTGAGGCCCCCACCACTCGCGCTTTCCACGTCCCTCTCCTCCGCCCCGCACCCCCACGAGGCCCCCACCACCCGCAGCATTCCTTCTTTCCTCCCCCCCACAAAGCCCTCACTGCCCTCCACTCACTGCATCCCTCCTCTCCCATGTCCCTCCCCCACGAGGCTCCCACCGCCCCAGGGACACAGTGAGCAGTGGGTGGAGGGAGCCTCACAGGGGAGGGGAGTGGAAGAGAGGAGGGACGCAGGATGTGGGGGGGGCTCTCAGGGGAGGGAGGTTAGAGGAGAGGAGGGACGTGTGGAGTGGCAAGAACCTCCAGGGGGGTGGAGTGCTAAGGGAGGAGGGACTCAGCCAGTCAGCGCGGGCAGTGGGGACCTCGGGAAAGGGGCGGAGCACAGGCGGGGCCACCACAGCTCAGGCAGGTGAGTGGCAGCTGTGCCAAGGGAGGCTTACCCTCCCCTGGCCTCTTATACCCACCACCTATAGAGTCTATCCCCCATTGATTTCAGTGGGAATTAGGATCTAAATACCTTTGAGTATCTGGGCCTGAGTGGTGGCCAAAGTGGTTAAAGGGAATAGGAAGGTTGCTTCTCTAGGGAGAAAAAAAGGCACTGAAGAGAAAACAGATACATCAGTAAATGGAGCGGGGGTTGAAATCAATGAAATCTGAAATGTTTCTTTCCAAAATACAGTATGAATAAATGTTGTTTATAATGGGTGGTGACATTCAGAAGCCTGAACAGACCCACACAAGACCAAAATAAATGGAGGACACTGGTGGATGCCCTGTGCAGTGAGTTAGATGAGGAGCACTTACAACATCACTGCAATAAGGAGATAGTAACTGTTAATTTCCAACGAGGATGCCAGTCAAATACTACCAGAAGATGTCATGATGCATACAGAACACTGCCAACTGATAGGTGGGTAAATAAATGCAGAATACAGCAGCTATGCAAAACCAGGCTTGTTTTACTGTTAGCTTTTACGCCGCACACCTTTTCTCTTTCACCCACCTGCTGGATCTCATGATAAATCCAGATTGTAAACTCTCTAGGGTGTTTTTACTTGATGCTTGTCCAATGCCTAGCACCAGCAGGCCCTGATCCTAGGGTGTCTCTGTGCTGTTGTAATACAAAGAATAATAATGATAATATTTTCTTTAATTTAGTCCTGCTGCTCACTCAGGTGGAAGGAATCTCATGCTCACAGCGTTGAACTACTGAATTGCTTTTTAAAAAGCTATATAAACTTCTTAGAAAACCCCACTGAATGGTAACTACCCCTAGAAGAATGCACACTAGGGTACTGAACTGTAGCATCTCCCAGGGCAACGCCTGTTCCTTATTGCTCACCACCACTAATTAAAAAAGTTATCAAAGGCCACGCACTGAAACCTGGACTAAAGAACAGATGAAACCCAGTGATGCTGTTTCAGGGAAATGGGGACATCCAAGGGCATCAGCAATAGGAGATGAATGGTTTCACCAGCCACCTCTCTGGTTACTCATGGGCCTTTCCCGTCACACACTCTGTTCTTCCATCCACCTTCTAGAGTGCTCAGAAACCTGCCCCCTCACCTTTGAGAGGCTAGAAACCACAGTCACACTCACAATCCCCCCTCCTCTCTTTACAATGGAAACACCCTCCCTCTTTTTCCAGTGCCACATGGAATCCCCCACCTATTCGGTAGTAACCTCTCCCTCTACCACCTGACACACTCCTCTCATGTCTCTCAGAGCCTCAGCCCTGGGAAAGCTCAGACACTCCTCTGGTTATACCTAGAAATGCCCTACTCCCTTTGGTAACGGCCTGAAATGCCTGGGACTCCAAAGGAGTGAGTGAACCAGCTGTGCCCAGCTCAGGGCATGAGCCCCAGCAGTTGCCAGGAGACATCACATTCCACTGGTGCGGGCAGCACAGCGGAGGGATGCCCCGGTCACAGAGCGCTCTGTGACTGGGCTAATCTCAGTCCATAGAGTGATGCAGCCAATAATGTCCAGTGTGGTGGTGACCCAAATGCCTCTTCGGGGAGCCATGTACAAAGTACCCTGCGTTGCTCAGCGTGGAGTCTGAAAACTCCTGCAGGGAGAGAGCTCCTCCTGCCAAGCGTACACTGGGAACTGCGTCGGAGAAGGAAGGTAATTCCTATGGGTGTTTCTAAGCCTCCAGTGGGTGACAGGCTGGGCAGGGCAGTGGTAGGTAGAGGGCTGTTGCTAGTTATTTATATTGAAGGAAAAAATGTTTTAAAAGACTGGGTGCTATGAAGTTATGCCTGTAACTAACCACGTGGTCTCAGTGTGGGTCTACATTGCAGTGGGAGGTGTGGTTGCAGTGAGGGTGGGCATACCCACACTAGCTTGAATTTATCTGGCTCGGCTAAAAATAGCAACGTAGAGGTAGTGGCACCGACTGCAGTACAGGTTAGACAAGTTTGCCCAGAGCCCTGGGACGGACTCATGTTGCTAGCCCACTCTGCCACCTTCTTCGCTGCTATTTTTAGCTGCACTAGCTAGATTAAAGGTATGCCTACACAAGCTGCAATCACACTGCTGATTGAAGCTTAGACATACCCTCCGTCCTGATACCCTCCCCCGTTCCCCCCTGTTGTTGGTTACCCTCACTCATTGTGTCTTGTCTTTATTGAGATCGTCAGCTTTCTGGGACAGGGACTGTTATGTCTGTAAAGCGCTATCACCATGGGACCCTGGTTCTGTTTGGGGCCCTTGGGTGCTAACAAAATACAAACCATAAATAATAATAATAATGTCAGCCAACCTGCTCCATCTCTGTTCACACTGGAAGCCTCACTACATGTCTTTTCTCCTCACTCTCATGCTATGAAACAGAGGCAATACCTTCCAGACATAGCCCACAAATAGATCTTTACTTAATCCACTCATTCCTTCACATATGCCTGACTCCTCTGTTTGTGTGTGTGGACAAGTAAGAGGTTGTCATTGAGAGGGATGGTCTTGGGGAGGGAGGGCACTGGAGTGGGAGTCAGATAGAAGTCAGATCTCCTATTTATTTGGTCCCCATCTAAAATGTCTCCAAAGTATTTAAAACTATACGTTTCTGTTCTATTCCTGGTTCTGCCACAGACTTCCCATGTGAGCTAGAGCAAGCCATTTAACCTCTCCGTGCCTCAGTTTCCCAGCTATAAAATAGGGATAGAATTCTTCCTTGCCTCAGGAGGCTGCCATGAGGATAAATCTGTGAATGTCCCTGAGGTGCTCTGATACTGCTGTCACGAGCACCACAGAAAAGCCTATAACTGTAACAGGAAAATGTCACTCATTGCTGTGTGTTCTTCTCCATTGCCTTCACTGATGGTGACACATGGGTTAGTTGAGAGGCCAGGAGAAGCCTGTCTTCAACCCCAGCAGACCTCTGGCCAAACCAGAGAGTCCTTCCTCTCAGGGGAAACAACTTGAGCCACCGAGACTCCAGGAGGACCTTACCCAACCTTCAGCAAACTGGACTAGGGCCTCCTTCCCCTCGGGGAAGAAAAAGAGACTTTAGGAATGGGGCAAGACCCAGCACTCCCCATACTAGAAACTCTCCCAACTCTGCAGAGATGCAGGGGGAGCCAGCAAAACTCTCCAGGGAGGTTGTAGGAAAGCTCATAAAGGTTCTGTCCATTGCGCCAACAGACCCTGCAACTGACCAGATAGCCCTTCCCAGTCTGCAGTGCAAGTGGTTGGGGCTGTCAAAGGACTCGGAGGAGGGGCCGGAGAAGCCATGAGGGTGTGAATCATTTTGCTTGTACATTGTAACCCTTTCAGCCAGTGCTTTTCTGGTTCGTCTATTGTGATTGTAAGCTCTTGGGTGCAAGGACCTGTCCTATCCTGTGTCTGTGTGGTGCTAAGATCACATATGGATGCCTTATTATTATGATTGTACTGTATTAATATCTAATTGTACCCTTGAAATGATTAGATGCACCAATGCTTATGGGTACTATATCAAGCAACATCACAGAGTATCTTATATTTAGTTTCTATGTTCTAATTCATTCATTCAAAGTAGATTAGAGAAGGGGAAAAGAGAGGTTTCGTCTCAGCTACCCCAATGGTGTAGGTTAACCTGGCTTGCCTGTGCTGAGTTGCATTACATACGTTGTGAAAGCCTGAAGAAACTCTGCCACTTTCTACCCTCTCAGGCCTTTGTGTTTTCTCTTCTGAAAGTCTTGATACCTGGGCAATTCTTAATTAGTAATAATTCATAATTTGGGTGCTTTCTTTGCTACGAGGGTCTCTGCTCCTTTACCTGCCATTTGCCTCTCTGGATTTCCCCCAACTTCAGTTACAGGTAGATGACATGTTCTGAGTCTGATTTTTCATTTTATCTGATGCTTTGCTGCACCCACACCTGGGCTGAAATTATATGTAGCAGGTACGGAGCGCCCATTGCATTGTGTCCTCTGCAGATATTACTGATCCCTTTCTCCAGTTGCGTCAGAAGAGCTGAGGCAAATGCTCAGAGTGCTTTAGAGAGACACAGTTCTATAAGCCGTTTGGAAAAGAATTAAATAAATGAAGCAGGATAGACCACACAAACCACGTGTAGTAAAAGTGCGGCCAATAGGAAAGGTTCCCAACCCCCTCTCTTCCTTGGAATATGGGACGGTAGGTGTACGTGGTCAGGTGTCTAAATTCAGGGGCCATCACTGTCAAACAGAGAGATCGTCCATTGTTGTTTGCAGTGTTGAGGTCGCCGTGTTGGGCCCAGCATATTAGAGAGACAAAGTGGGTGAGGTAATAAAAGACATTTAAACAGAGAGATGTCATTCTGACGGTCCAGCACAATGAGCTGCTCTGATCGCTGACCCAGAGTTACCTGCTGTCCTGTTCAGCAATAACTGCCCCAAAGTTCACGGGTGTATTGTTACTACAGCAAGCCGCAGACAAGATATGACTGGGCCTGTTCACTCTGTCGTCAGATATTGTTGCCAGGGTCCCCCACAAGGAATATGTTGTAACACAGTCTGTAGCATTATTCTTCATTGCATTATTTTCCATTCTCCATAGTTGGGTGGCTGATTCTGTGGCACAGTGTTGGTCAGGGTGACGGTAGCAATCTTACTGCCCAGGTCGACTTGGCAGTGACTGAGGTTCAAGTGTTCTGTGTCATAATTACCGAGATTCTTGCAGGACAGCCTGGCTTTCATTAAACGACTTTCTCTGGACATGCACGTTATTTAAGAATACCCATTCCATTTGCATTTCATTGCACAGGATTTCAGACCCACAAGCTTGAAAGTTGGAGCAACATAAATGTTTAGTTACATTACATATAGGGGAGAAATGGATCATATGACCCAGGGCACCAGCCTATTGGGACCTAATGGTAGGATTTGATATGCCGTAGGAGTGCAAGTCCCAGTGGTTTTCAATAGGACTTATACTCCCAAGTCACATGGTTGCTTTTGAAAATCTGACCCTAAAGGAACTAACAACCCACCTCCCCCATTTTGAACACACTGCAATCTTGAGATAGTGGAAAGATGCTACCAAAACAGGCAGGCTTGAAATATATGTTTTCTCTCTTAACTATTCAGCCAAGCATCTGACACACCATGAAATCTCTTGCTTAACAAATTAAAAAATAAGTCGTGGATGATAGTTCTTTGCATTTCTACAGGACATTCCATCTGAGGTCCCTGCAGCCCTTGACAGAAATTAAAGAGTTAAATGAAGTACCATGGTCAAGACACAACACTACACTACACACCACTGGTAGCAGCATGTAGGGTGCATGTAGCTGCAGGCCACGGCCATACTGCGCGTTGTAGCTACATGTGTCCGTGAAAGGCGCTGGGAGTGGGAAGGCAGCAGAGAAAAGCTTCAGTAGCTCTCCACTGCTGGAGCCTTTCACGGTGGCAAAGAAAGGACCCTTTCCCTGCTGCTTCCCCCCACCAGAGCCTTTCCTCACTGCTGGAGTCTTTTCCTACCATGGGGAAAGGCTCCAGCAGTCGGGAGGCAGCACGACTTGACACTGGTAAAAATATCAGTGTAGGTGGGGAGGCCTGGCTTGGGTGAGTAGAGAGCTGTGTAGGGTATGTACATGAGTACCCGTCAACTGGGTCTTTACTCTGCTCACCTAAGCTGGGCTTCCCCATCTACACTGCTATTTATACCCACATATGGCCTCTACACACCACCAAAAAAGAAGCATGCCATGTAAATGTACCCTGAGAGAAGAGGTGGGATAAATTAAAGAGCCTTGAAGGTAAGGACTAGACGTTTGATGTGGTGGAGAAGGGAAGTCAATGGAGGGACTGCCCAAAGGGAGTGACATGATCAAAATGATGAGCTAGGAAGATGATTTCGGCAGCAGCCTCTTGAATGGACCTGAAGGTAGCAAGGTAACTGAAGCCAAGACCAGGTAGGAGGAAATTACAGTAGACTAGACGCAAGTATCTAAGGGCTTGGACGAGAGCTTCAGCAGTTTGGACAAAGAGAAAAGGCCAGATCTTGGAGCTAGGTCCTGGATGTGAGTGTCCAAAGAGAGGGAAGAATAAAAAATTATGCCCAGATTATTCTGACTCTATGTGTTGAGAGCTAGGGCACGACGGTGCCTGAGTGATTCCACAGAACTTGGATTAGGGTATTTATTGAGAATTTCCCCTTCAAGTGCCACAATGATCCCTACAGGAAAAACAGTTCAGTGAACTTGTTTTCTCAGATCCATGGTGACCTGAGAACTGCCAAAGTAACGAACAAACAATTTTTTTGTCTTTTAAGAATTGTTTTGGCATTTGAAAAGAAATACCAATAATGTTACAGCGAATTGGCCTTGTCACATGTTTGAGAAATTGCAGAAAAGCAACTCTTTCTATATCCACATTGGACTGGAGTCCAAGCCCTTCCAAAGAGATGTGCTAAGATTGTGTTAGTTCAATAAATGGTTACTCTCAATTAGCAAAGTATTGTGTGTATAAAAATAAATAGCACCTGTTTGGATTAATCTTGGAGTTCTGCGGCCTAATTCTGATGCAGTATAGCCTAGCAGATAAAGCACTGGATGGGGACTCAGGAGATCTGGGTTCTATTCCTGGCTCTGCCAGTGGCCTGCAGGGTGACATTGGGCAAGTCACTTCCCTTCTCTGTGCCTCAGTTTCCTCATCTGTAAAATGGAGCTAATGATGCTGCCCTCTCTTGGAAAGTGCTTTGAGATTAATGGATAAAAAGTGCTATAGGTGTTGTTATTCAGCTCTTACACCAATATAAATCAGAAATCACTTTATTGAAGGTAATGGAATTACAATAGGGCGGGGTTCTCAAACTTCTTCTGACAACAAAAAGTACTACATGACCCCAGGAGCAGGCACCAAAGCTTGAACCCACCCAAACCCTGCAAACTCGGGCAGGGGGGAGGAGGGGCAAAGTCCAAGCCCCGGGGTGTGGGAGCCAAAGTCCAAGGGCTTCAGCCCCAGGAAGGGGGGCCCATAAACTGAGCCCTGCCACCCACGGATGAAGCTCTCTGACTTCAGCCTCAGGCGGTGGGGCTCAGTCTTTGGCCCCAGGTGGTGGGGCTTGGGCGTCACCTTCAGCCCCGGGCCACAGCAAGTCTAATGCCAGACCTGGTGACCCCATTAAAAAGGGGTCATGACCCACAGTTTGAGAACCCCTGCACTAGAGTAAGAGTGATTTAAATGTGAGGAGCATCAAACCCTTGATTTTGACACATGACTAGTGATGTTGAAAGTCCTATTGTTACACAGCACAAGAGTGGGATGTAAATAATGTCCCTTCATTGCTGAGGGGAGTGACAGCTACCCGTGTTGAGATGTGGAGCTACCTTGGGATTCTGTGTCAGAGATGGAAAGAGGACTTGGTGGTAGCATCCTTATGGGAAAGCTCTTGAAGATCAGGCAACTGATATGACTCTGGCTTAGGACAAGTGTATGTTAGATTGTTTTAAAGGGGAACTCTTCAAGTTGGGTGTGAAAAAGTGGTTTGGCTTCCCACTTCCTGTACAAAGGCAGTATAAGGGATTTAAATACCTTCTGCGCAGATATGAATGGCTCAGCTCTTTCTTCTTATTCAAGCTAGGCAATACCCCTTTGGGTTTCTTCTCTGCAGAACAGACTAGTGGGGAAAATACTATGGGAGAGAACTATAGCAAAAAGTTTCTCAGGAAAAGATAGGAATGGGTGTTGTACAGCTTTAAAATGTACAATACTATCTGGGTAAACTCAATCAGGTGGTTGGTCACTTGTCCTGGGCTTTACCTGACAAACCCACAGAAAGAGGGGTTATGAGCCAGGAAAAGGCTAATAATGCCTTGACTGGTCTCTCTCTCTTGTCACTCCCAAATCATTAAAAAGCAACAGAGGGTCCTGTGGCACCTTTAAGACTAACAGAAGTATTGGAGCATAAGCTTTCGTGGGTGCATGCCCACTTCATCAGATGCAAGTCTTAAAGGTGCCACAGGACCCTCTGTTGCTTTTTACAGATTCAGACTAACACGGCTACCCCTCTGATACTCCCAAATCATTGTTAGAGGCACTGCCCAAGGATGTGGTAGACACATTGAAGAGCTGGTCAGAAATTGTGAACCATGGTTACTTAGTGGTAAATTTTATAAGCCAACCAGTGTCCCCATGATTCCTACCCTGCCACCCCCTGGGCAGTGGCACTCAATCAGTCCTCGTCCTCACAGGAAACCTGCACAACACCTTCAAAAGTCAAACCTGGGAGCTTACCTGGGAACCCCCTCTTCTGGCCTTCACAATCAGCTAGACACCAAAAATCATGAACTCTGGTTTTATGTCTCATTACAACAATCTGTACCCTACTAACCCTCTTTTGTCCTATGACTGCAGAGGTATTAACTGCCCACTTCATTTTGAATGGTCTCTTGCAATAGGTGTTAACTCAGGCAGAACCGTTTTCTCTCACTGATTCCTTGGGTTCCGTCTGTCTGTCTCTTGTCTTATACTTACAATATAAATTCTTTGGAGTAGGGACTTTTTTTTTTTTGCCGGGGAAGGGCCTGTGTTTGTCCTGTGCTGAGCATGTACTGTGGCTCCTATTTGGTACCACAGTATGGATAATGAATAATAATTATTATCATTGATTTGTACATTAACTATGGGAACAAACCACCAAGGGAAGTAGTGGATGCTCCATTTCTCGATGTCTTCAAATCAAGACTGGCTGCCTTTCTGGAAGCTGTATTTTAGTCAAAGATAAGTTGTTGACCTCAATACAGGAGTAACTGGGTGAAATTCTATGGCTTGAGTTATAAAGGAGGTCAGATTAGATTATCTAATGGTCCCTTCTGGCATTAAGTGCTATGAATCTTATGAATGACTGTCTTCCCACTATAAGATATTTGTTGGGCCTGTTGTTGCTACAAATCTGTCAAATATGTGATCTCCGTTTATATTTAAAAGTTTTAAATGTGGTTCTAAATGTGCTTGATGTTGTTATGGGCACAGCCTGTATATCCCCTCCCCCACTACACACGCTTAATTTGGGTGCTCATTCCAGTGAGAGAAAATAAGATCTTAAGTCTTCAGAATCTTGCATCAAAAACAAGATCTACAGAAGTGACACAGAAGATGTCCTCAAATCACCTGGGACAATTATTATTTTATTTTGTTATTCATTCAGTGTTGAGAAAAATCATTTTGTCTAAGTAGAAGGAAAAACCCCAACCACCTCACACTACATTAACATAAATGACAATGGTCACTGTAAAATTAGCAATTTTATATGAAATACCAACATTAAGCATGGAAATGCTTGTGGCCTTTGTAGCCAAACCTAGCAAATTGGGCCCTGATCCTGCCATGAGGTCCTCGTGGGTGGAATTCTGCACTCATGTACAGCCCTGTTGACTTCCATTGGGCTCCATGTGGACACAGAAGTCTGGCTATGCAGAGCTCATTGCAGGGTCAGGGTCCCTGAAGAGCTTACATTCTAAAAGACAGACACAGACGAGACTAGACTCACTGGACTGCCCAGAGAAAGTATAACTGGGTTCAAAATAGAATTAGATAATTTCATGGAGGATAGGTTCATCAACGGCTATTAGCCAAGATGGTCAGGGTTGCAGTCCTGGGGACAGGACAAGAGGGGATGGATCACTCAAAATGGCCCTGTTCTATTCAATCCCTCTGAACCACCTGGCACTGGCCACCGTCAGAAGACAAGATACTGGGCTAGATGGACCATTGGTCTGACCCACTATGACCGTTCATACACTGTGAATTTTACTTGCAATCATTAAAACACATCCTCTAAATATTAGTTAAATCAGTGAGGAATTGAACCTTAGCAAAGAGAAAAGAATAAATAAAAAATTCAAATATTGCCTGAAAGCATTTAACACTTCCACTCTACAATAAGAGAGACAAGGTGGGTAAGGTAATATTTGTTATTGGACCAACTTCTGTTGGTGAGACTAGCTTTCTAGCTACACAAAGCTTTTATTGAGGTCTGGGAAAGATACTCAGAGTGTCACAGCTAAATACAAGGTTGAATAGATATTTTAGCATAAGTAGTTAGCACATTTTCTAAGAAACCATTCAGGGTGCAGTGGCCCATTAACACCTCTATAGTCATAGGACAAAAATGGGGGGATTGTTGTAATAAGCCATAAAACCAGTGTTTTTATTGGTTTCAGAGTAGCAGCCGTGTTAGTCTGTATCCGCAAAAAGAACAGGAGTACTTGTGGCACCTTAGAGACTAACAAATTTATTTGAGCATAAGCTTTCGTGGGCTACATCCCACTTCTTCGGATGTATAGAATGGAACATATATTGAGGAGATATATATACACACACACATACAGAGTTTTTATTAAGATCGTGATTTTTAGAGTCCAGCAAAATTATGAATTTAAGCTCCCAGGCTTGTCTTTCGAAAGAGTTGTGCAGGTTTTCTTTGAGGATAACGACTGAGAGGTCAGATATAGAGTGATCGCTTTGTGAAAAGTGTTCACCCCCAGGTGAACAGTTGTTTTTGTCTATTATCATTTTCCTGTGTGAGTTCATTCAAGAGCATAGAGATTGTCTGGTTTCACCCACATAGTCGTTATCGGGGCATTTAGTGCACTGGATGAGGTACATCACATGTTGGGATTGACATGTGTAGGACCCACGGATCTCAAAAGGTGTGTTGTGGGTGGGATGGTTGATCATTGTAACAGTGGCGATATGTCTGTAGGTTTTGCATCTGTTGTTCTGGCAGGATCTGGCGCTGCTTTGAGTTGGTGTGTCCTGATATGTGAGGAACTTGCTTCTCATGATGAGCTTGGAGAGGTTGGTGGGTGGGGGGGTGTTAGAAGGCCAGAAGAGGTGGTTCATGAAAGATTTATTTCAGGTTCCCTGATGAGTTCTGGTGTGGGATGGTATGTGACAATTAGGGGTATGTGGTCAGCGGGGGGTTTATTTCTTCTGTGGAGAACTAGACTCCGCTGACTCCGCCTAAAAGAATTATTTCATAAAAATGATGACACCATCACAATTACCTCATCCCCATCAATGATTCCATGGCTCAGGGGATCAACTTGGTGACACGGGCCTAGAAGAGTTTTAAAATCTGCCCCTGCCATTTAGCGGGTGTGGAGACACTGCTGCTGTTGGACACTGGAGCACGATCTGACTCATAAAATACACCACATAACATAGATATTTTGCCTATTTCGCCTTGTGGCCAGTGCAGTCCACACTATCTGGATATGGCAATGTGAAAATCACTTTGCTGGTCAAGATAGATCTCTATGTGACATATCATCAACAAGAAGTGGGAATGGTCGCATTTTATGTGGTCCATTCTGGGGTCAACCTTCTCAGACTGGATCTATTCCAGACACTGAGCTTTGAAGTATTAGACTTGCAGAATACAGAAATCCACCTTGTGGGGAACAATTGGAGAGACGTTCTCCCCAACGTCTCCTCTGGTCTTGGCTGTTGCCGTAGCTATAAGTGTAACCCTTCTGCCCATCTAAGTTGGCAGCAACAAGGGCCGGGTTC